>NC_139558.1:26015304-26615304 GCF_965112155.1 Podarcis liolepis | reverse complement strand
CCTCCTTCTGAGTAGATGGGAGAAGAGCAGAAAGGGCAGCAGACATCATGGACCACAGAAGTTGGTGTGCATGTGTTATTCAACACATCGCATTCCTAGAGAAACAATGACTGAAGAGGGCTGTCCAGTCAGCAGTGAAACAGAAACACAGAACTGGAGATTGCGGCTGGCTTCAACTAGAGACATAATGTAGACATATGTGCTAATGCGCCCTATCATGGATATTGCCACACGACAAGCACATAGGCTTCAGGAATCTTCTGTGGCTGCTCAGCAGCTGCCAGCAGCCCAGTTTGGGGTTTCCACTGAACAGCAGTATTATATCAGAGAAACAGAGCAACTATTAAGAAGCATTACTTTTCAATTAATCTCCTGATGAGTTCCTCTTCATTATTTCATAGAAGGATAAAGAAGTCTATCTCGGAACATTGAAGACCGCCTTCGGATAATTTTGCTTTGCAGATGGTCTAAAATAATGA
This sequence comes from Podarcis liolepis, assembly GCF_965112155.1. Taxonomy (NCBI): domain Eukaryota; kingdom Metazoa; phylum Chordata; class Lepidosauria; order Squamata; family Lacertidae; genus Podarcis; species Podarcis liolepis. The sequence continues at coordinate 26,614,825 of NC_139558.1, read as the reverse complement.
GGGGTAATATTTACTTCATAAAAATCTGAAAGATTCTTAAAAACACAGTCGTAATAGATTGGTGTCCCCAATAATGAAATATACTTAATCATATTTATATTGAAGCATTTACTTAGATGAAGATGGTTTTTAAAGAAAGCTTTGTGCAATTTCCTCTCCCTCTTATATTAGTGTTTATCCACCAAAATTTAGAAATGATTAAAATGTTTAAACTCAGAGAATTGCCAGCAATCTATATTACTTCAACAGCAGTAAGCCGCATATTGCTTCATATTAAGGTTAGGCACTCTGTGGTCCTCAGTCCTAACATTTACGCAGTCCTCAGCCCAAGTTCAAAAGCCCTTTGCAAGTGACCAGTTTAGACTTTTGGGCCAACCAATGGTATATCCAGATTGGGTTGGGGAAATTTCCACTCTGAAAACCCTTGGAAGTCATTGGTCGTCAATGCCAAACCCTCCAACATTTCTCTGATGAAAATAGGGACGTTCCCATCCCATAATGATAATTCCATAATGATACTATTTATAACCCCACGCATCTTACTGGGTTGCCCCAGCCACTCTGGGCAGCTTCCAACATATATTAAAACATAACAAAACATTAAACATTTAAATAACCCTTCCCTATACAGAATTGCCTTCAGACGGCTCGGGGGTCAGATAACTATAATGTATCCAATGAAAATACAGACAACCTAATGAGAAGTGGGACATTCTGGGATCAAACCAGAAACTGGGACGGCTTCTCTAAATTGGGGACATCCCTGGAAAATGGGGACACTTGGAAGGTCTGCAATGCAGGCAGCAGTGAGCTAGATGGAGCAATGATCTGAGAGGAAAGCTAAGGCGGTTTGCCATGTTCCAAATTTATTCAGCTGTGTCTCCCTCCTAATGAACATTGATTGGAGGTGGGTATCCCTCAACAGCAGTCCCCTTTTAAGAGTCTACTATTGTGCCACTTTCATGATAACTTGGAGACCAAAAATTGAGCAGGGGAAACAAACCATCACACACACACGGATTTGTGTGTATGAAGTGAGGTGAACAGAAGTGCAGTCTCTCTGCTGTAGTGAATTATTTTGCCAACCAAGCAAGGAGCTGCCCTCTCACAAAAGTGCCTGAATGCAATTTTTATTTTATTTTATAAATCACGGTCCTTGAGGGGAGCTATCAGCGCAATGCCCTGCATTGTATACGTATATACCTCCTGAAACCAGCAGGAATCCTCATGACGGAAGGTGCTCTTTAAGACGAACAAGCACCCGGAAAACCAATATAGGACTTTGTGTACCAAGTGTCAAAAAGTAGTGCTTTGAAGCACCCTCATGTGTGCCTGTGTTTCAAGCAAGCTGTGCTCTTTTCCAATTGAAACCAAAGTTCCCGAATGCCATCTCCCTCCTCTTTTTCAGAGGCTGATGGGATGGCATTTCCTGAATGACAATAGGCCCCTAAAAAGCACATCTTAACAAAGAGATCAAGAGGCTGTAGCTACAAGAAAAGGTTGTGCGGTGGGGTTTATTTATTTATTTTCTTAAAAAGAGGTGGATAGGCTCCCTACTTGTGCATTCTCATTCTCTCTCTCTCTCTCTCTCTCTCTCTCTCTCTCTCTCTCTCACACACACACACACACACACACACACACACTTCCCCCCAACATCTCCCAACCAATAGGCTTTAAAACCAGTTAGGCCACAAAACAGGCATGCTATTTATTGCTTTCATAAACAAAGCCTGGGCTCTTGTCCTCTGCCAGCTCGCTGCTGAGCGAGATAAGCAGACCTCCTGCTGCTGAATTATGATCTTGCTTTCAGGCATATGCCCCCAGGATCTATGGCAATCCCTCCAACAGCTTGAAAAATTGAAGTGCTTTAAAAGAAGAAGAGCTTGCCGGAGCTGTGACTGACAGGCAATGAACCTTTCCTGTTGCTTAGATTTGGGGGGAGAAAAAAGGACTTTCCGTTTGGATTTCAGCAGGTCCCTTTTACTAAATGGTTTCGCAAGCAGCTACTGCGAGACCAGGGATAGCGGTTTATTCATTGCCCAGTTTAATTACAGGGAAAGTCCTCCCCATCCCTCTCCTTTGCACAGGAGGAACTTTTTTTATTAAGAAAGAACCTGAGACCAAGTTACATTTTAATCCATAGTAGCAAAGTTACAAAGATGTTGGGATTCCTAAAGTGGCCTCCTTTAAACAGTCTTTTTCTGTTGAAATGTTCATAGGATACAAAATACGGCAGAGAAATATGTAAATGCCCTTGCCTACCAACAATTCAGGCTGAGACTTCCACTATACTTACTTGGAAATAAGGTTCATTGACAATGACGTTCTCGTAAACTTACATGTTTGGAATTAGGAGACACTCTGAAATTCTTAATCTAATTATTCCCGAGTAATCTTACAGAAAACAATCTTTTTATTATCATTCTTACTAATATCAGATTGCCTGGTTTGAGGATTCCAGCCACAGAAGTACTTAACCTCAGTTAAGAGGAAATGCAAGCTGTTAAACTATATTCGAGACAATATAGATAATCTCACCAATAATGACAAACACTCTTGCACTTCCCATCATCTCTTGATCAATATGATTAAGATGTACATTTTCTGAATACACGAATGAATATTCAGAGAATTTTGTAGCCTTTCATTTGGGTCAACCACTGCCAATTTCTTCTTTGATCCACAAAAAGGCAATCAAATGCCGATGAAAAACTTTGGTCAATAGGGGTCTGAGTACAAATATCCTACAGATAGTCTACTATAAAAGTACTCAGCCAGATAATCTGACTGAAGCTCCCAAGCGAGGGCCGAGGTAGAAAAGTATCCCAGTAATTTTGTTCCTTATTATTCTTTCAACTTGCTACTACAATAGCTTATCTGTTTTGCAGCCCAGTAAATATTTATAAGGAACCCCGTCTATCCAAAAGGATTTAACAGCTGTCTGTTTCAGCAATACCCCTGGCGAGTTGGTCTCCTACTGTACTCCTGCTCCAGTCAATCACGCCAACCCGTTGAGTCAGCAAAAGTCCTCACAAGCCTTCATTCATGCAGAAGAGGATATGGAACAACCTGTTGCGTATTTTATTCACAGCACCAAAATGTCATGGAAGGGCAGAGGGGGAAATTCTATGAAGATATTTTGGGGGGAAATGTAACAACAGACCATTGATGGGAATGAAAACAGGTGTAGGGACTGCATATTCAAATTAGGTGCTATAACTCTAAGAGGGACCATTCAGACAGATGAATCTGGGTGGACAGAGAGCAACCATGGGTGGTTAGATTAAATTGTGGTCCAAATAGGACCACTTGCTAGCCAAATAGAACCACTTGTACTTCCATACAAGACTCAAGCAAAATTTAATTCTCTGGGTGGTTTGGCATACATCCAGTTTGATTACACCCCGTGGATCTATATTTATTCTAATTAATATTTATTTCATGGAAGTTATGCCACAGCTTTTATTCATTGAACTGGTACGTTTCAAGCATTGTAGTCCCGTATGGCTGCTTATGTATTTGCCATGGCTTTCTGCACATCTTATTTAAACTAAGTTTGTTGACGATCGCTTCCTACTCCCAGGATACCTCTTACATTTGCAAAAAGCTCAAGAGTTTAAGTTTACATAGTGTGAAGTTTAGGTTACAACTATGCCTTTTCATGGACTGGAAACAGCAGGAATGGGGGGAGAAAACATCCGCCGGGTGTTGGAATCCTGGAAGCCAAGACGCAAGTTTAGGGCTTGTACTCTTTCATGAGAGAATCCCAGCACAGATTTAACATCACAAAGCATGTAGAAAAACAGGCTGTAACACCTTTAAAATGTGCCCTTCCAGTAAGTCCACCCAAGGCCCCCCCCCCTTTAAAGGCTATTTCCAAGCTCCCTCACTTCTGTAGCATAGAGGTAGGCCACATTTTGGTATGTCTTAAATGGTTTACTTGCAAAGCTCTTCAAAGGTCAGGTTCATGTGCTTTTGCACACAGCAGTCAGTAAAAGTACACAGGGAGTCAAAATGTTTGGTTACAAAAGGGAAGGTTTTAATGTTTTGCTGGAAGCTGCCCAGAGTGGTGGCATATAAATATTACTATTATTACTATTACTATTACTATTACTATTACTACTACTACTACTACTACGACTACTACATAAAAGTTTATAAAATATTGGTCAAGAGAAAATGCTAGATTCAAACTCCATTCTGGTCTGAAACAAAAGATGCTGGTTAAAACTGTGTCTACACCAAGCACCAATGTTGAAGGCATAATGGCCACAACTTTTTATTTAGTACAACTTCACAGAGGCAAATGACTTGCCATAACAGCAGAGGAGCCTGCCAGATAGCCTGTGCTTGTGCCTCAATGCCTCTCAAGGTAGGCTCTCCTGTGTGAGAGAGTGGGAAGCCTATCCCCAACACCCTTACATGTCAAAGTTGTCACTCCCCCCCCCCCCCGCTGGGGTATCAAGAGCACACACCACATACAATTTACTAGAATCATAGAGTTGGAAGAGAGCACAAGGGCCATCGAGTCCAACCCCCTGCCAAGCAGGAAACACCATCAGAGCACTCCTGACATATGGTTGTCAAGCCTCTGCTTAAAGACCTCCAAAGAAGGAGACTCCACCACACTCCTTGGCAGCAAATTCCACTGTCAAACAGCTCTTACTGTCAGGAAGTTGAAGGCAAAAAACCCTGAGACCAATTTAGCAAAATCTGGGCCCTAGGGAAAATTCTTTCTTAGCTCCATCAATTGGCCACTTATACTAGATCCAGAGCAGTGGATTACTTCCATTTCTGGTAAACAGAAGTAAACAAAACGTATGCCAAACCAAGAAGAAAATAGCAAGTGCTCTTGGGGAGCGGTGACCAGAAGAATATAGTTCTTTCCCAGGTCTGCCCAGCTGTCTTCTACCCTCTCCTGACTGGCTTGGGTGTGGGTGGAGGTGGGGCAGAAAGCTCAGTTGACCCCATAGGCTGTACATGCAACATACTCTCCATGAGGAGCACAAACAGGCTTCACACAAACACATGGAATTTTTTCAAGAGACCAGAGATACAGATCTTCCGTAGAAAATATCATGTGAAAGGTGAGCTTCAGTTATGGTTTCCGTTTCTAAATCTCCTCCAAAACATTTTGGACCATTTGGTTCTTTGTTAATCTTACAATTACATATTTCACCAAGTGCTTATAAATAAATATATGGAGCCATAGGATGGAAACAGTTGCCTGGGGCAATGCCGAGAAAACACCTCAAACTAATACAGATGTAGACAATGCTATTTTTTCTTTGGCCTTAAGAAATCAAGTGTAGAGAGTTTTGTGTGTGTGCCTTTTTTTTTTTAAGTATGTCTTTCAGTAGCATCCCCTGATCCAATAAACTTAAAATAGATTAATCTCTAGGGAGAGTCAGCTTCCCAGACATGGCAATTACTGTGAAGGATAGCCAGGCAAAGACATCCATTTAACGGGAACCTGCAGACCAGTACAGCTAACTGCATAATTCTAGCTTTTGTCCTGTCTACACTGCAACCCTCATTAGATGCTGCCAGAGCTTTCAATACCAATACCTCTGCTCCATGTTTAAAAAGGACAAAAAGAGAACATTCGGTTTTTACAGGCTCGATCCATAAAAACCAAACATCCCCGGTGATTTAAACGGAAAGCAGTGAAGGAGTGTCAGCTGCTGTGGGTCTGGAATTAGAAATCCTGCGAATCAGAAACAGGTCCCTTACTCCCTGTGCTGGGGCTTGAGGTTAGAAGAGAGAAGAGCAGACAGCTCTAGTTGGGTATGTTGCACAACAGCTCAGCATCCTTCTGGCCTAAGTAATTGGATGGTACCTTGTGCCAGTATCTGCTATAAAGCTCCTGATTCTGCTGTTCTCCTTCCATTTAGGCAATGTGTCTAAGAGAGGTTTATTCCTCTGCTCTCCCACCAAGGAGGCAGATCCACCAGGGCAAGTGAGACACTGCTCCACCAACCGCAGCCAATCCTCTCACCCGCCTTCTTACTTACCACCAGCCCACCGGTTAATCCTTTCTAGTCTCTGTATTGCCCCTTGCAGAACTCAGCAAACAGAAGAGATGGAGAACAAAAGTGAAATTAGTTGGCTCCACCTGTCTGGCTTCACCTACTGTTGCAAACCCTCCAGCATTCCACTGATGAAAATTGGGACACGTATCAGTACATAACAGTTTGACTCCCCTCACCTTGGTCCTCACCTTAGTCCTGGCCAGCTCTGCTCCTGAACTACAAGTGATGGCAGTGCCTTCTGCTGCTTCCACTGAGGTGTGGTAGCGGCTCCCAGCCCTGGCCGGTCTCTGGCTCAGAGGCAGTGAAGCGTACGACCAGGAGCAGCAGAGGAAACGGCCGGAGCCATGTGGGGACCACTATTCCCAGCATCGGACCTGACACAGACTCTCCTGCAAGCAGGAAGGAGCGCGGCAGTGGCCGTGTCAAGAGCAAAAGGTGCGATGGAAGCTTTAGAGGCACCCCAACCCATTGCTCCTGATCCACTTCTATGATTTGAAAACAGGGAGGTGTGACTTGCGAGAGAGTGCTAGACTGAAAAACAGAACATTCTGGGATTCAATCAGAAGCCAGGATGGCTTCTATAATTCCAGGATGTCCTGGTCAAATCGGGACGGTTGGGCAATATGTTGTTGGCCTCTTTGCCTGTGGTGTAGTGGTTAAGAGCGGTGGACTCGTAATCCGGTGAACCGGGTTCGCGTCTCCGCTCCTCCACATGCAGCTGCTGGGTGATCTTGGGCTAGTCATGCTTCTCCTAAGTCTCTCAGCCCCACTCACCTCACAGAGTGTTTGTTGTGGGGGAGGACGGGAAAGGAGAATGTTAGCCGCTTTGAGATTCCGTCGGGTAGTGATAAAGCAGGATATCAAATCCAAACTCTTCTTCTTCTTCTGCCTCACCAGTCCTAATGGGCATCATCCACCACTGCTTTAATCCAACCTACAACTTTGGACTCTCTTTGAAATATCCGTTTATATTTATTTTTTGCTATATACATATATGTACCATCTCCCTTCTCGTTTTCTCTCTGTGCTGTGCTTTGCCTCTTCTCGCTTCCTCTCCCATGTTCTTTAATAAGAATGAACTTTAAAGAGAAGCTGGTGGCGGCTCTCCTTGAGACTCTTCCTAAGTCAGGACATGAATGAGCTGCAGGCCACGACCCATCAGCTGAAGGCCAACACTGAGGAATGAAGCAGTTCCAAAATGGGAGTTTAGTGTGGAGGCGTGTATTGATATGCAAAGTGTGTCCTCATCTTCACAGCCTTTAAGCGGTGGGGTTAATTGGAAACAACACAAGAATGCTCCAAATATAAGCAGTTTCAGGGGAATGGATGTAATGCTATAAAAACAATTGTTAGCCCAACCATTTTATATAGCGCATGGAAACTAAGCAGGGCTTGACTACACTATTTCCTAGAAACCTCTCAAGAAGATGAGCATTGATGTCATATCCTGCAGTAAATGCTACCCTTGTTTTCATGACTGCTATCCCAACAAGATTGCCTAACCTTGTGAGGCTATAGACCCTGGATCAACCCAACACGAAGTCATTAATAACATTTAATATTTGTATCAGTTATGGCTTATTAATTTGCTTTAAAGCCTGAGTCTGCTTCTTGTTTAACTAGAGTCTTGCTGGTATCTAGAGCTAAATGTGCAGAAAGGCAAAGGTGCCTAAAGGGTCCTAGGGTATGGTCTGCACATGGGGCCAGAGAGCTAAGCAGGGCTGGATCTGGTCAGTGCCTGGATGGGAGATTTCATCTTCCATCATGGAACCCAAGGTGTGGGACACATAATTCTCAGGGAGATGATTGGATAGATGATAGATAGATAGATGACAGCTGATAGATAAAGTCCCTTTCTCTCTCAGGGTTTGAAGGAGGAGGAGGAGGAGTTTGGATTTGATATCCTGCTTTATCACTACCCTAAGGAGTCTCAAAGCGGCTAACATTCTCCTTTCCCTCCCTCCCCCACAACAAACACTCTGAGGTGAGTGGGGCTGAGAGACTTCAGAGAAGTGTGACGAGCCCAAGGTCACCCAGCAGCTGCATGTGGAGGAGCGGGGAAGCGAACCCGGTTCACCAGATTACGAGTCCACTGCTCTTAACCACTACACCACACTGAAGGGATGAAGAAAGTGAGAAAGCTGGGACTCAGCTGCACCTATCTTTATTACTACATTTCCATATACAGTTGAACCATTTATGGACATCTCAGTAGTATACCTTAAGTATCTAAACAGAATTGCATACATAGAAGCCAACTCCTTGGGGCAGAGGTCCCTTCAGCCCCCCCATTCAATATTTGAACCGCCTCCCCCAAGTTAATGGGCATTGCTATTCAAATGGTGTGCATGCACCATCTCTTGTGATTGATTATGCAGGATGGGGCTTACCTGCCTTCCCCCCCCCCCAAATATATGGTTGCATATCAATATATGGACCCATGGATGGAAGAAGAAAATATATATATAGATTTATCATTTGAAAAATCCTTCCTTCCTGTCACAGTCTTCAAAGCCTGAGATCCAACAAACAAATGACAGATGATCAAATGTACAATCCAGGCTGGAATATTTTCATCCCTGTCTGGCTCTTCCTCTTCTTCAATCCATTTGTTTAATGGCATATTTATAATGCTGCATCACACACTCCATTGTGCATTTTATATTTAAACATATTTCTTTCCTTCAGAGCCACTTAATATCATTTTCTAAATCCGTCCAACCTATTTTCTTCCCCTGCTTGTATCTTATCAATCTTTGATCCGTAATAGTTTTCTCACACCTCTGTTGTTTAATCAGAACCTGTCTGGCTGAGGCAGTAGTATTGCTTCAGAGCTCTTTAATCATTGTATTGAATTAATGCAATTACACAGCTGACGCATTAGAATCCTCACCTCTGGTCTCTATATTTACAGCTCCTTTTGAGTCTTTTGTAGCCTTTTTATTCCACCATCCCAGAGGCTGGATTTCCAAACTCCAAATGCTTATCTGTTTGTAAGGTATTGCTGAACAGGACAGCAACCACAAATATGTTTGCAAAAGAATGATAAATAGCCGAAAAGCAAATGAAGTAACTGGTGCCTTATTTTCTTAACTCAGCAGAACAGGTTTCATTAAAATTAAATCAGGTTATATATTTAGGGCGAAACATTTACTCTGTTACATATTTAGGATGAAACATGTACTCTGTTTATTCTGCTAGCTCTGACTTTCTCTTTTATTATTATTATTATCAAACCCAGCTATATTGTTATGGTTAGAGCAGGCGCAGGGAACGTTTGACCTTCCAGATGTTGCTGAACCTCCTCTCCCATCAGCCCCAGCAAGGAAAGCCAATGGCCAGGAATGATGGCAGGTGTAGTTTAGCAGCATCTGGAAGGCCAAATGTTCCTCACACCTGAAGTAGTGAAATGGACTGGAGGTCAGATTAGTGCATTTACCAAGAAGTGTCTGAAGGCTGAACAATGTGAACATGGGCTGGTTCAGCTTCTGATGGTTCCCATTCCATTATTTGGGATAAGAAAAGTGAGCAGAACCCCACACATTGTGCTTTGTCTTAGTATCCTCTGGTGCGTCACTTAATTTTTTTCTTATGTAACTGAATGGCTGCCATTCACTCCCATGGGAAAATAAAGAAATCACTCCCCATGTGGACATTGCACCTCTCTTAATATACAGTGGTACCTCGGGTTACATATGCTTCAGGTTACATACACTTCAGGTTACAGACTCTGCTAACCCAGAAATAGTACCTCGGATTAAGAACTTTGCTTCAGGATGAGAACAGAAATTGCGCCACGGCGGCACAGCGGCAGCAGGAGGTCCCATTAGCTAAAGTGGTGCTTCAGGTTAAGAACAGTTTCAGGTTAAGAATGGACCCCGGAACAAATTAAGTACTTAACCCGAGGTACCACTGTAATCATTTTAATCCCCGTCAATAGTTGCTTCTTTAGCTTCTTTAACCATCGATATCGCAGAAAATGAAAGGAAGTGAGTTAATGTAATAGAACTTTTTTTTTTAAAGTCATTCAACATGCAACTGATAAGAAATGCTACAATGAACTGAAATGTTTTCCTCTGCAAGCACCATTAAAAAAGGAATGGGACCGGAGCTGGAACATGGTTATACTCTCATGCTGTTCCCATACATTTCAGTGAGATGGGTACAGGAGAACAGTTAGATTGTGTCTTCGAGATAATGGGATCTCATGTGGGGAGAGGGTCTCAGCTCAGCAGCAGAACATCTGCTTTGTTCCATGTTCTGTTCCTGACATCTGAAATTCTGGAGAGTCGCTACTGGTCAGTGTAGACAAATGCTGAGCTCAATGGATCAAGGGTCTAAAACTGTATAAGGCAGCTTCCTATGTTAGTAGCAAAGCTAAAGGGTTGTATTCAAAGGCTCCCTTACTCTGGCAGGAGGCCTGACCTCCAATGAAAAAAGTTCTTCCATCAGCAGCAGGTGTCCACCCATCAGAAGAAGACTTCATCCATCAGAGGAAGCCTTTGCTATCAGTAGTGTCACTGGCAACTTGTACCATTTCCGTTGCTATTGGGATTTGAATCAGATTTCATACCTTTTGTAAAAATTGTAAAGCTCTAACAGCTTCAGTATTTGGGTGATATTATTTTTGGTAACTAATTTGGTAATTTGGAATTAAAAAGGGATGCAGCCAGCCTTGCCCGTGGTGGTGTGTACCCTTATTTTATACATTTCCTCTGCCACTGATAAGTCTGGTCAAGCAGGTTTGGTATGTTTTTGTTGTTCTTCTAAAATCTGCAGAACCTCTTTGACCAGAGACTATGGGGGTACACAAGAAATGAGCATATGTACACGAACAACAATGGCCCTATGATTCCATTTGTCACTGGTGTGTCACTGGAGCACTTACCTTTTTTGAACAGAGTTGTAAAGTCTAGCAGAGGTGTGAAGTTGAATAAAATTCAGTGGTACCTCGGGTTAAGTACTTAATTCGTTCCAGAGGTCCGTACTTAACCTGAAACTGTTCTTAACCTGAAGCACCACTTTAGCTAATGGGGCCTCCTGCTGCTGCTGCGCCGCCGGAGCACAATTTCTGTTCTCATCCTGAAGCAAAGTTCTTAAACTGAAGCACTATGTCTGGGTTAGCGGAGTCTGTAACCTGAAGCGTATGTAACCTGAAGCGTATGTAACCTGAGGTACCACTGTATTGGCGGGGGCAGGTATGCGCCTCCCCAGATAATCAATCACATGACACAGTGCACACACACCATTTGAATGGCAATGCCCATTCACTTGGGGGAGGGGTCAGCCCCCTCAAATATTTTATTGGGGTACCAAAGACCCCTCGGCCCCTATGTGTTGGCTCCTGTGCAGTCTAGTTTTATAAATGGGTTCTATGATTGTACAATTCTACAAGTAGGGTGCTTACGTCTGGTTTTGCAAATGGGTTGGTAAGCATAAATGACTCCTCCTTTCTGGTTCCCGGAAAGGTTTTTCAAACACAATTTGTGGCATTCCTTTTTGATGGTTTGCATATGGTAGCGTGTCAGATCTGCAACACTAATTACAGTATTGAGTCCCGTAGACTTTGGTGCAATTGGATTGCCTTATGCTCAGCAGGACATCATATGGTGTTGCTTGTTCCCCACTGCCCTGTAATCCTTCACTGTGTTATGGTATGTTGTCCCATGGATGCCACCCACCCACCCCTTCCTCCCTCCCTCCTTCCCCCCTCCCTCCCTCCCTCCTTGAACTGGCAAGATGCAGGCAAAGGTCAAAACTGCAACTTACTATTAAAAATTCACTGTGGGAACCAAGAGTGGCAGGTGAACTGTGTCAGCTAACAAAGGCTGTGCTGTGCTGGTGTTCCCCTTCGACTCTCCCAAAGGGCCCAGCATATTCCCATTTATTTTTAAAAAGAGAGGACTTCTCGCCCTTATATTAATAAAGGATTCCTCCTCTTTACAGACTCTTCTGTGAAATAGATTGTGAGCATTTGCCTTGGGGGGAAAGTTTTTATTGATCTTTATTTTGTTCCAGGTTTTTAAAAATCAACAACTGGAGCAGTTGATAACAATGCAATATTTAAGCCTCTTTAAAGATACTATTCTCCTGCCAGAGTGTCAAAATCTTTTACAGATGTGTGTGTATGTGTATATATAGACCCTCTTTCCTGAAATGGTTCTCCTTTGGACAACAACCAGAAAATCCAGATAACGGTGTTTTTCAAGTGGGGCATGGAAAAAGAACACTTGGTCCTGTCAGCTGGTGCTGCCTCCATTCACAGCTTTGAGCCTGGCTGGTGGGTCCAGCATCCATCTGCTGCGCCTTCCCGCCTTCTGCAGAAATGGAAATTGTGTCCTTCTCCCTTCGTTGCTAAAATGTAGGAGAAAGGGCTCCCAAAAAGAATTGGTGCTCAGCAATGAGATTTGGTTTGGAGGAAGGACAATAGCTGAGTGGTTGAGCATCTGCTTTACATGCAGAATGTCCCAGATTCAACCCCCAGTACAGTGGTACCTCGGGTTAAGTACTTAATTAATTCCGTAGGTCCGTACTTAACCTGAAACTGTTCTTAACCTGAAGCACCACTTTGGCTAATGGGGCCTCCTGCTGTTGCTGCGCCGCCGGAGCACAATTTCTGTTCTCATCCTGAAGCAAAGTTCTTAACCTGAAGCACTATTTCTGGGTTAGCAGAGTCTGTAACCTGAAGCGTAAGTAACCTGAGGTACCACTGTATCTCCAGGAAGGGCTTGGAGACAACCCGTTCTGAAATCTGGTCTAGGTGGACCAGCCGTCTAACTCAGTATAAGACATGTTCCTTTCAAACAGAGGACTATCCTCTGAAAAATAAGGCACTTGGTCACCCTATGCCATACACAAAGAGCCAGTTTCTGTTTTCTGTCTGTCACCTTGGCAACCAAAAAAACCTGCTTTTCTGGAATTCCCACTTTAAATGTTAATCAGCCTTGTTGCCAGGTGAAAGAGTGTCAAGTAGGAGTGCTGTCTTCCTTGGTAATTCACATCAACCCTTGATTAGCAGGAGGAATGAAACCTCTATAATATCAGGCTTCCTGATTAGTTTTTCACAAATCCTTCATTTTGCCATCTTGTAAATTATTGATTGGTCCAGGTCATAAGAGATGGCTGGACACCTTTTCACCCAATCCTGGTGTTTTGATTTTAAGAGAGAGGAAGGAATGGGAATGTCTCTTGCCTTCTTCATTCTTCTGGAAACCTACACACACACACACACACACACACACACACACACACACACACACAAAAAAAAAAACACCCTACATGGTGGATTTGAAGTTGTTTCAGTGTTTTGGGAATATGTATTCATTGTCATCATGGGCATTTTGAAATGACCTGAACATACAATTGCACACAAGCAACTTGTCATGGTATAAAATTTGCATTTTAACAAGATTCCTCTCTCTTTCTTTTAGTTCTATGTGATCCCATGCTGTTTAACATCTACATAAAACTGCTGAGTTTTGGAGTACATTGTCAGCAATATGCTGACACACAACTCTACTTCTATACATCTGCAGGTGTAGCAGTGGATGTGCTGGACCATTGTCTTACCCCGGTAAAGGGCTGGATGAGAGCAAATCCAGATAAGACCGAGTTAGTGGGTGGTTCCCAAAAGGAACTAATTCCAGTTCACGTTCACTCCTTTTCAAATTGAGCTAGTCTGGTTCATGTCCAGTTCACAGCTGTTCAAATTCATGCAATTGATCCTTGAAAATCTACACACACACACACACACAATCTCACAATCTCGCTGTTGGTTAGATAACAAAGAAGTTGCTGGTGAACCATATTAGAATAGATTTTGAACTTCATGGGAGCCTCTTATGGGAGCCTTATTTAGAGGTTAGTGTCTATTACTTCACAACAGTGCATTTTAAACAGTGCAGCCCTACTGAAATATATGCTTAATCTAGTTTTACAACTTTCTAAAGGGACAGTTTAACCACACTAAACCCTGTCTGTCCTTGGTTGTCCATCTCTCTGCCCCCTCCACCACAAAGTGGGCTCTTGGAATATTATACTGCCATTAATGAAGGCATTTTAAATGTGTGGGGGTTTTTGTGTGTTTTTTTTTATCTACAGGCCGCTCTCTGTATGCCATTCTATTCCTTTGAATTGCATCGCGCTAAAGCAAAAGATAGCAGAGACTTGGCTTCTGAATACAAATACAAAGCTGCTTTTCAACAAACATTAAAAAGCCAGCCTAGCTGGGAAAACCCTGAGGATTTCAAGCTTCTGGAAACTTTCGGTGTTTTAAGCAGATAAACACATTTGCTAAACAATAGCCATGTAATGACTCTCAATAACACATGATTGTCTTTTATGTAGAGAACGATTTACAGTCATTAAATATAGGGGATTGAGAGAGAGAGGAAATGAAGAACCTCTGCTGGTTTGAATTAAATGACTTTGGTACAGAGCACCTCTGCTGTTCTGGTTTAGTATGTGGGACTTGCCATCTTCAATGAGACAGGGGTGCTGTTTTTCACGTTATAGGATTGACATTTAATGACTTAGCAGGTTGCTTTTTGGGGGGAATTCATCATGTGGGCATTTGTCAACTGCTTGATATAAATGACAGATGTTTCAATGAAATGGAGCAGTGGAACAAATCTTGTTGAGCAAGGGTATGAGCCAGATGTTTGCAAGACTGGATTGGTGTTGTATGGAGAGAAACACACACACACATTCACACACACTATTAACTTTGCTTGTGTCTTGTAAGCAAAAGAGAAATATGTTTATCGTAGGAACTTACAATTTCAGGACTTATCTTTTCAGCAGTGACATAAAAATGATGAACTAGCAAGTATTTAAACAGCACTCACACTTTTGCAAACACGTGTGGGTCTACACTGCGACAATCCTGGCAGCCCTTTACTGTCATCATTTCTGATTAAATCTATAGGTTAAGTTTTATTTTATTTTTTTTTGGGGGGGGGGGGGGAGCTGTAATTGCATGTAGCATCCACGGCTATTTTTCACCAGTCACAAATTAAATTGGAAGTCTTTTTGGGGAAAGGGAGTATGAAGAATTTAATAGTTTGGGTTAAAAAACTATTCAGATCTACTTCAACCTTAATGAATTTCCTGTGCTGCTGAAATATCAAATGTTTGCATGCCTCTTTTATTTGTGGGAGTACTTTTTTACTGAAAGTTTGAAATAAAAGTTTGGAAACTCCAGCTTTACCAAGTGGGGATTTGCCTCCAGAATTTACAAAAAACAATAATAAATTAAACTGCTTTTTCAAATGATGCATTGCTGCACACACAACACTAACCGTTGGTGAGACAAGTTACCGTAGTAAAGTCCCATTGAGTTTAACAAGGGCAGCTAATGTAGGCTGTATACTTGGAAATCAGTCTCTTTGAATTCAGTGCAGCTTACTTCTGAGTAGTTATGCATAGGATTTCATGGCAAAGCTGCATTTCTTTAATTGGTATTCATGGGGTAAGAAGTGGTTTCTCCCTGCATATTTATCAAAACATATAAACAGGACACATGAAAATATTTGCCCTTTCCAATTTATAGATCTTTATTAACAGTTCCCCACACTCAAGATATCCATTTGGCTCCATTCCAGGTTCATTGACTTGTGACACTGAAAATCTGCATCCCACCCCCCAAACTAATGCACAGAACTAGCACAAAACTTTGGCATCGGTTTTTTGGGGGGGATCCTGAATTTTGGGGTCACAGGTTAATGAAGCCCTATATTCCTGGGCAAGCAGGCTTTCCCCAATATCTGACCCACCAATTGTTAGTTTTTTACCTCTGTGAATTTTACACTGATGCTTTCTTTACATATCTATATTTCTTTTTGTTAACAGTTTGATATTTTCTGTATGCTTAAGCAGTATATAAATTTGTACGAGTAAATAAATAAAATATGAATATCCTTTGACGTTTTCAGGGCTTCAACGTAACTGAAAAACATAGCGCTGCACATCCTCTCTCTTTTTATATAAGTTAAACACACCCTACTAAAGACAATGAACAGTAGCCCGATGCTCTTCTACAATGATGAGAGAATATCAGTAATGCAGTACTTAAAGAGTGCACAATGCCATTTCCTTTGCAGAGTGGAGGAAATCTAAAAAAAGAAGCAGAAATGCAGTACGGCCCAAAAATCAATCGAAATACTTTTTCTTTTTTTAAAGAGGTCACAGACTTGAAGACTTCCTGTGGAAGAAACAATAAGCAGGATACATAAGGGGCCCAATTCAGCTTCAGTCTTGGATTTGACTACCAACCCTAGAAGCAACTGCATATTCCCATCCGCCTCAGACACAACCATTAAGTTCAGTGTGACCTAGGTGTGCACCACAATGCATGTTTACATCAGTTGCACATGCAGAGCAACCTTGTTGCATTACAGCAGGAATTTGGGAGCATGTACTCCCCCCCCCCATGTTGTTGGACTCTATCAGCATGGTCAGTGGTCAGGGATGATTGGGGGAATGGAGTTCAGCAACATCTGGAAGTCCATGGCTTCCTCACCCCTGGATCAGAGTGCTTGTGTCTTCATTTGTAAATAGCACTTTTTGCCATCACCGGCCCACAGAGATTCCAAGCAGAGTTGTAAGTTAGGTATTTGTAGCTTATTTTATTAGCTTTATGCCAAACCACAAAACAGATAAAGCCATTTTATGGTTTACATCTGGGGGAAATAGTAAAACATATGGCTACAGAGCAAAAGCATGTGCAGCTGTGATATTCTGTAAATACACCAACCCTAGATAGCTGCAGAGATAAAGAACTTGTGGCATGTGCTCTGGGTTTATCCTGCTATCCGTCACTACTCAGAATATTTATGATATCCCGACATTTGTGGCATATGTGTTAATTAACCACTTTTTAAGGAGCAATCTTCAGGGCTTTTTTCTTCTATGTAGAAGGATAATTCTATGACAGATCTGTACAATGGTTCACAAGCTGGGGATCTCTCAACGTAATGGCATTTTCCTTCTCTCCCCCTTCCTTACAGATGCATTTAGTGATGTAGGCTATGGGGTACTTTATCCCACTGATGTCCTCTGAACTCCCCCCTTCTGTGGATTCTGCAGTATCCCCCAAGCTGCACCCACACCAATCTTTTGAAGTTGAAGAAACCCACTCTTTTCTCTCTCTCTGCTGTTCCTTCATCCACACCAATCCTCCAGTGTGTTACCACCTTGCCTGAAGAAAGTTTGAGTGATATAATAATGCTGGAGGGGAGGATGATGTAGCTGCATGGAAAGCAGGAGAGCCTGATATTTGTGTCTCTTCTTCTTCTTCCTCCACATTTTCCTCCACAAAGACAAGGAGACCAGTGTGGTAGGGAGAAGGGGGAGTGACAGCCAAACCGCATACAGTGGTACCTCGGGTTAAGAACTTAATTCGTTCCGGAGCTCTGTTCTTAACCTGAAACTGTTCTTAACCTGAAGCACCACTTTAGCTAATGGGGCCTCCCGCTGCCACCATTGCACGATTTCTGTTCTCATCCTGAAGCAAAGTTCTTAACCCGAGGTACTACTTCTGGGTTAGCGGAGTCTGTAACCTGAAGCATCTGTAACCTGAGGTACCACTGTACTTGTTGGCTTTGCAAAGTATGAAGACGCAACTAAGGCCACACCCACACCAAACATTTAAAGCACTATTATTTCATTTTAACCAGGCGCGGCTTCCCCATTGAATCCTGGGACCTGCAGTTTGTGAAGGGTGCTGAGAACTGTTAGGAGACCACGACTCTCCTCCTAGAGCTTCAATTCTTGGAGTAGCTTAACCACCAATTCCTCTTCACGGGTAAACAAAGATATTGCTACCTTTGTGTCTCTGGTGCTTTCACTGTATCCTTGTCTCTGTCCCAAATTCCTCCCTTGCTCCAGTACAATTTGCGGTTCCATCAGTTGTATTTCTCTCTTTGATGTTTGCATTCTCTGTTGTCTGCCCTTGGCAGGAATTTTTTTTGGGGGGGTGTTGTGGTCTCTGGTGTAATTGCCTTTAGTGGTTGATTGTGACTGGAGGTGTCCTGCCACAGGTTCACTAGCTCATTTGAGCAAACCATTTATCAATCTTAGTATATCAAATTTGTAAAACAGGTAAATGCTGTCTAGAATATTTCCTGCAGGCTGAATGCCCAGACTGCAACGTGTTCATATGCCACATGACCTGCGGTTTGTCTCCCTTCTTTTTTGCACTGCATGGAGGTTGCGTCCTGGTTTCTGGTTTGGCACCCCATTGCAGTCTGGATTGTTCTGTGATCTTCTGATAGTCAACAAAAGGATCTTACATTGTCTGGTATATGACAGCCCTCAGGGATTGAAGAGCGACGGAATGTTTTTATCTTGCCTTGAGTGACGAAATACCTTGAACCACCTCTGTAGGTGAAAGATGTACCGTATTTTTTGCTCTATAAGACTCACTTTTTCCCTCCTAAAAAGTAAGGGGAAATGTGTGCGCGTCTTATGTAGCGAATGCAGGCTGCGCAGCTATCCCAGAAGCCAGAACAGCAAGAGGGATTGCTGCTTTCACTACACAGTGATCCCTCTTGCTGTTCTGGCTTCTGAGATTCAGAATATTTTTTTTCTTGTTTTCCTCCTCCAAAAACTAGGTGTGTCTTGTGGTCTGGTGCGTCTTATAGAGCAAAAAATACGGTAATTTTAGAGTCATGCTCTCGATAGGTACCGTACATGTGGGTTATGCAATGTACCCCAAGGCTCCTCTTGTTGGGAATGTGTTCATGCATATGCTGGTGGGTTGTGTTGTTGCACAGAGCCATCTCTGTAAATAAGGCTTCTCAGAAGATGGGAAACAGTGTTGGTTTCCCAAAGGCATAATGAAAGAGCAGAAGTTACTCAAAGGACCAGCTGTCTACTACTAAGGGCACTACCAATTCCCACAACAGGTCCCATTCGGGGCTTATGCTTCATATCCCGTTGCTGAGGTTGTTACTCCTACTTTAAGTTAGGTTTGCACCACTGCAACATTGCTGTTTCTTGCAAACTGCCCCTATCCTTCACACTTTCCACTTGGAATCCTCCAAATCAGAAAAATTAGGACTTCACTTTGGGAACAGCCAATTTAAAATGCTGGACTCCTAGTTACTCAAAAGTAAAATGTACAGAGCCTTCTGACATGCTTCGAAATCCAATTCTGCAATATTTTGCATGTCTACTCAAAAATACTTTCATAGACATGTCTACAGAACTGCAGCTTGCATCTGGACGGGTTGCCTATCTAGTTCCTTCCCAGTAACCGCTACAGAGGCAGTTTTCCCTCTGTGGATCTAAATATTCTGCTACTTGCTCCATTCAGAACCTAACTAGGACCCATACAGCATATATTGCAAGAGAGTACAAGTCTAGGGTGTGTTAGTTGTGCTCTGTGGGTCTCTGTGCCTTTGAATTAGCTCAGTGTTTGACTTGTGACTGGTAGCACAGCTCAATAAGTCTTTGTTCACCAAAACAACGTAACAGGTTTGCTTCTGACACATTTCACAGTCACTGGGTCAAAAGAGCCATTTTGTGCAATGGTTTCACCATGAAAACTACCTTCTGCAAATGTACGTGCGAGTCAGACCTGCTACTCTTGCTGTTTTGTGGCTGAGAACAACCAAGAGGCTTAACGTGGAAGTATGCTTTCAAAAGTTCTCAGAGTAGTTAGTCTTATTTATATGCAATAGCTGAGATCTAAAGAGCTACTTTTGGAGCACCCAAGGGTTTATGTTAGCCCAGTGGGGTTTAATCTTCTCGCTGCATCACAAACTTCTTTTGGAACACCTATCAGCTTCAAAAGCGACTTGCATGAGTATTTGATGTTCCAGAAATACAAGACCAAAATCTCCCTGGAACACATGGGACTAATTCTGCACTGTTTTTTTAATCCTGATTAGGGAAGAGTCTGTGGCAGAGCACCCACTTTGAATGCAGAAGGTCTTGACAAATACTCAGCGTCTCCAGGTAGCATCCGAAGCCCTGGAGAACCATTATCAGTCAGTGGAGAATATTGAGTTAGACATGCCAATGGTCTGACTCAGTGTAAAGATGGCTGCCTATTTCCCCATGTTTCCTTTTGATAAAGGCTTCACCAGCTCTGTTTCTGAAGCCAAGGTTCTGTGCATGCTAGGAGGCACAAAGGGAAATTCTGCACTGAGGATTTCCATATTCAGCAATCTATATAAATGATGCAAATGAAACAAAACTGAATATTCCCCAGTTTTGCTGAATGCCTAAAAAAACTTACACTTCTGACTCCTGAGGTTTCACCAACCTCCAAATGCTTTTGCACCTATGTATGCACCTACATGAATGTGATATATATTTATTATTATTATTATTATTAAACAAATAAACATTCAGATTTTGCATTGCAGGGGGGTTGGACTAGATCACTCTCAGGGCCCCTTCCAACTCTACAATTCTATGTTTCTGAGTGAGCAACATGTTGGGTCCAGATCTTTTTATTTCCTGTATTTACAGTGGCTCCTGGATTAATTTTTTATTTTAATCTGTAAACCACCCTGTGATCTTCAGATGAAAGGTGGCACAGGGGCCAAAGTCCCTTTGGCCCTCCGAATAAATTGAGGGGGCTTCCCCCCTAAAGTTGATGAGTAGTGCCATTCAAATGGTGCACTGCATCATGCAATTGATTAAGTGGGATGGGGCTTACCTGCCCCCCCCAATATTTTAGTCATGCTGGCACCCCTGAAGGGTGGGATATGAATGTAATTAACAATAATAACAATTCAGGGCCTTTTTTCAGCTGGAACTCAGTTCCGGCACCTCTCAGGTGGGCACCATTGCCATTATAAGAGAACAAGGGAGGCATTCATGGTGAGTTCCAGCACCTCTTTTCTAATAATAATAATACATCCTATATACCCTTTTAAAGGGACGCGGGTGGCGCTGTGGGTTAAACCACAGAGCCTAGGACTTGCCAATCAGAAGGTCGGCAGTTCGAATCCCCGTGACGAGGTGAGCTCCTGTTGCTCCGTCCCTGCTCCTGCCAACCTAGCAGTTCGAAAGCACATCAAAGTGCAAGTAGATAAACAGGTACCGCTCCGGCGTTTCCGTGCGCTCCTCTGGTTCGCCAGAAGCGGCTTAGTCATGCTGGCCACATGACCCAGAAGCTGTACGCCAGCTCCCTCGGCCAATAAAGCGAGATGAGCGCCGCAACCCCAGAGTCGGTCACGACTGGACCTAATGGTCAGGGGTCCCTTTACCTTTACCCTTTTAAAACATGGCTCTTTTAGGGTGTGTGTGTCTGTTATAGGGTTGTTGTTTTTATTCTGATTATATATGTTGTGATCTTTTCTGTGAACCGCCCTGAGACCCCTGGGTATAGGGTGGTATATAAACTCAATTAATAATAATAATAATAATGGTTTTAAATCCAAAGAAACAAATTCATTTAAAAAGAGCAACATGCTCTTGAGTAGATGCAAACCATGACTTTTTCTTTTTGCTCAATACACCTCCACTCCCCCACCTTCCTCCAAGTTGCTCAGAATGACTTGCAGATGCATCTTGAGAAAGGAAAGGTGGAGACCAGCAAATGGTATTCCCTTCTAGGGAAGTCCGGGCTCCTCCAAGCCCGGTGTGGGTGGACTGTGCGTGCGCGCGAAAGAAAGAAAGAAAGAAAGAAAGAAAGAAAGAAAGGGAAACCCCAAGGCTGCGAGTTACGAAAGGGAAGCCAGCCTCTCCGCCCTGCAACGAGCTTCGGGGGAAGAAAGCCCCTTTGACTCAGCCGGGAGTGGCGGAGCATCTTCCTCAGTCACTCCCGATAAAGAAGTGGCGTTCTCTGGCACGTCTTGAGGGAGATGCAGGCGATTTGCTCCGTGGGGAGGAGAGGCGGGCCGGGCCGGGGTGGATGCGGGAGAAGACACGTCCGCCTTCGGGGCTCGCCCAGCCTGAGGCAGCTCCTTCTGTTCAGGAGGGGCCGCGAGGCAACAGCCGGAATGCAGGGCTCCTTGATCCTTATCTGAGAGGGAGAAGTGCAGCCGCCCACGGGGCCCGTGGCTTCTGGGGGAAAGAAGGGCGGCTGAGCGGTGACTCAGCCTCCGAACCGACTGACCTCTTCGATGCTTGCTTTATTTAATACCCTCCAACATTTCTCCAACTAAAATAGGGGCGTCCTATTCCGTAACAGCAGAAGAAGCAATTCTATTACTTATAGCCCACCCATCTGACGGTTACCCCAGCTTCCAACACATATAAAACATAAAAAACCCTTTTTTTTTTTAAAAAAAAAACCTCCCCTATACAGTGCTGCCTTCAGGTGGCTAGAGGGTCTTAGGGTTGCTATATGTCTAGACAATGATCCCCCCCCTAAAAAAAGTTTTAGGGGTACTCTCATTTTACTACTCCTATTGCAATACTGCCCCTCAATGAAGCCAAACTTAGATTCACAAAATGTTTAGAGTATGTGTATTCCTGTGTCCCCTCAGAAAAAAAGCACTGTCTAGAATTTCCTGGTCACAGCTGGTATTCGGGCCTCTTAAGCAGTATTGGGGAGGAAATTGCTTAAATTTTCGGGAAAATCTGTCCATATGGCAGCCAATGTTGGTAGTGTAGATTCTGGTGAATGTTTTTGAGATTTTGTAAAAAAACAACAACAATACACCTTTGGCTAAAACATGAAAAACCTGAAAAAACTTTGGCAAGAATACAACAAAACAGCTCAACAACTTTGCCAAAGAAGCTCAACAACTTTTTGAAATATGGCAACCCTAAGATAACTTCATACCCTCAAACATTTCCCTGATGAAAACAGGGGCATCCTGCCCTATCCTTCAATATTTCCCCTAAGGAAAAGTGGGACATTCCAGGATCAAACCAGAAACCGGGACGGCTCCTGTAAACCTGTGATTGTCAGTGGAAAATAGGGACACCTGGAGGGCCAGTTATTTATTTATATGCTGCTGACGAACTAAAGAAAGAAAACACGCCCTGAACAGTTGCATAAATCAATATGATATGAAATGATCCGCAAGGAGTTGCCGATGAAACCGGCAAATGGAAGACATAAGGACATCATTAAAAGAGAGATAAAAATCAGCCCTTTGGAAAATGGAACGTGCGCGATAAATGTACATGTCTGGGTTGGCGTGCCTAAACAAAGAAAGCGGTGAGCAGGTGTCAAAAACAAGAGAGCTGCCCAAATATTACTGAAAAGCATTAAAAGTACTCAAAGTACATTTTTCCCTTTTTTTAAAAAAAGGTCAACAATTTTGGCTCCCCCCTGCCCCTAACAAAAATTTTGGCTATGCCTATGCTACTTTTTTATTTTTAATACTGTTTTTTTGTGTGACTGCACAGAAATGGAAGGGCGGCCCCAGCATGATGGGGAACTGCCAGTTCTACAGATGGAAGAGGTTCAATAGGCTTGTGAGGAGTAAATATAAAAGAAATGCTGACCTGCAACATATCTAGTTCTTACGCAAGAAAATACTTCACACCTGCCACCAAATAACCTCCGTGAACCATAGAGTCTAACCCCCTGCATGCAGGAATCTTTTTGCCCAATGGGGGGGGGGCTCAAAACCATGGGGCACTTAAAATTTAAGGTAGGGTCACACACACACACACACACACACACACACACACACAATGCCTGGAACACCCCAAAGTTTCACGCAGAAAGCAAAATTTTGTTGTGAAAACTGCAGGAATAGATTTCATGTTTAACTCTGGATACTGGGGAGAAAAAGAAACAGGGGCCTTGGGATTCTGATGGTGCAGTGAGAGAAACAAATACAATCGCATCAAAATGGCCAAGGGATATCCTTTTCTCAGGAAGGCAAGCCAAAAGCAGAACCTGAGAAGTTTTCAAAGAGGCATGTCATTAAAGTGATGTCAAGCAGAGCACAAGCCCATGATCAGTTCCAGGAAAGCGTTGCCCACTTTCCCCTGTTTTATGGTCTCTAGCAAGGTGCTTTAATCTGTGCCTTCATGTTTGAAGCACAGATTTACTTTTAAACAGCAGAGCAAAGAGCCTGGCTGTAGATTCTAGAGTGAAGTTGAGGAGGGGGGGAGGGAATTATCTTTTATGAGTCCTAGCAGTAATTCTCAGTAGGATTACATCTTGGCAAGCAGCAAAGCTAAGTGCCCAAAGTGATCCTACTGTGTGTTAATCACATGGCTAATTTGTTAAATTTGCATTTCATTTGTTTCTCAGGCTTTGAAGAGAAAGATTATTGATAAAGACACCCCCCTCCCCTTTTCTGTTCCTTATGAACTTTCCAAGAGATCTGCCTTCGATCAATCGGGCTTCTGTCCGTGACTCTCTCATGATTAGTGCTGCTGAACAGGAAGAGTTAATGATGGGGCAAAGCCTTTTGTGTCTCCCTGTGCTGCTGTGTAACTGTAATCATCCTTGGTAAATCGCTTGATGTGATTTTCTTTGGCTTTAGACTTGTTTTCTCAAGAATTTGCTTTGAGATAAAACTTCATTCACCCCCCCCCAACAACACCATCGTTGAGTTGCTTATTTAATTGTTCTGCTCTATTAAATCCCATCTGTTTGATTTGTTAACCCTCTTTTCTGGCATAAGAATGGCATGAAGTGGATACGGACCTGCAATAATTTTTTATGTGTTTGGGAGGAAGAAGGACTGTCTTGTCCCCAACCATGGTTCCTCAACCCTACACCGCTAAGGAGATCTGCATACTAAAATGGGAACTGTGGACATGTTAGATGCATCTCCCAATGCCCATCTGAACATGTATTCCACTGGATGCACCTCCCAGAATGTGGGTGATATCTGTGCTCAGATTTCTATTCAATTTGTACCCTGGTTCCTGATATAAGTTGAGTCTGAAACATAGGAAGCTGCCTTCAATCAAGTCAAACCCATTGGTCCATCTAGTATTCACTAGCCTTTCCCAATCTGGTTCTATCCAGATTTCTTGGACAACAACTTCTATCAGCCCTGGCTGGCATGACCAATGGTTATTCATCATGGGAGTTGTACTTCCAAGTATCTGGATAGTTCCAACTTGGAAAAGACTGCTGTAGACAGAGAGACAAGTTTGACTTCTGTCTCCCTGAAGTGTAAAGTTATAGAAAAGTGTTTTGTGTGTGTGTAGGAGATTCATGTAATGCACAAAATGACCCTCCAAATGTCCACTGTCTTGGACTTCAGATACCTGAATGTTCACAATGGCAGAAAGAAAGTCCCCATGTTAATATGAAGACAGTCTTGCTTTTGCCATCTTTCAAAAAGGTTGAACGTTTTGATCTCTGACTTATGAGTCCAGCATCAACATACTGATGAGGCTGGAACCCTACCAGAGGTATAGGGCTATATCAGTAATTTTCAAGCTATTAATCCATATTGTGAATTGGAAACTGGAAATGAAAAGAAACAGCTTGCCTGGTTAGAGAGGAGAGTTTCTTTGTGCATTTACAGAGCACTTCTTTCATTTGTCTTTGGTCTGTTTGAGCCAGCTCTCCCCCTTTTGTGGGTTTCCTCACACAGATAGGAAATCTGCCTACAGACTGTGGAAGAGTTGGAATTCACCATGCAACGTGTCTGTTTTATAGTCTTATACGTGATGGAAAGCCACACTGAATCACCATAATGTAGATTTTGGGCTGGGGTGTTGTCTAGGGGAAGGCATGTTGTGGGTGAGTGTGTTGCTGTTGGTTTTTTTGTATCTTTATTTCAGATTGTGTGATTTATGTGGAAATTGTTCAGTTTGGTTGTGTATTTTTAAATGCTTTATTTATTGCTTATGACTACTTTTGCCATTTGTCATTGTATATTTTTTCATGTTGTAAGCCACCTTGAACATGGTTTGAACTGTGGAAAGGTGGCATGCAAATAAAATTATGTTGTATATATGTAGATGCAATTTATCCCTCAGGATAAAACTGGTGACATCTGAAGAATCATTGTTTCCCTGGTCCGAAGCATGCTTGCTAGAAGAAGAAGAAGAAGAAGAAGAAGAAGAAGAAGAAGAAGAAGAAGAAGAGTTTGGATTTTATATCCCGCTTTATCACTACCTGAAGGAGTCTCAAAGCGGCCAACATTCTCCTTTCCCTTCCTCCCCCACAAGAAACACTCTGTGAGGTGAGTGGGGCTGAGAGACTTCAAGAAGTGTGACGAGCCCAAGGTCACCCAGCAGCTGCATGTGGAGGAGCGGAGACATGAACCCGGCTCCCCAGATTACGAGTCTATCGCTCTTAACCACTTCACCACATTGGCTCCCAGTTCCTTTAGTTTTAAAAAAGGAACATTTCCAGGTTTTATTTATTCACTGCATTTATTTCACTACATTTTTCTCCAGGGAGCTTGAGGTGGTGTACATGGTTCTCTCCTTCCTAAATTAATCCTCACAACAACTCATCAAAGAAGGTTAGATTGAGATGCTATAACTGGCCCAAGGTCACCCAGTGACCTTCATAGCTGAGTGTGGAATTCAACCCTGGTCTCCCAGGCCCTAGTTGGGCATTCTAACCACAACACCAGAGTTTTTCAACCTTTTTGAGTCCACAGCGCTCTTGACCAACTACATTCTTTCTGCAGCACCCCTCTGGGGCTCAGGAGCCCAGTTATGTCACCCCTTGCCTGCAGAATTGGCAGCCTGTCCTTTTTCAAACACTCTTTTTAGTTAGTTAGTTTCTTTCTTTGTTTGTTTGTTTGTTGGGAAACCCTTTTATTTACACGAGACACAACTCTTCCCAAATCCTCTTACTTCAGAGGAATGAACTGAGAGGAGAAGGTGGCCCCAATTCCAGGTCGGCCATGCTTAACGGGCTTGTAAGTGATGGAGAACTCTCCCAAATAGTGGCCAATCATTTCAGGCTTGATTTCCACTGGTTGAAGGTCTTCCCATTGTACACGCTGACCATGCTGCCCACCATTTCTGGAAGGATAATCATGTCTCACAGGTGGGTCTTGACCACCTCAGGCTTCTCCTTGGGCAGGGCCTCTTTCTTGGCCTTGCGAAGCCACTTGAGGCGCGAGTACTGCTTGAGCCGCCAGCGCTGGCAGGCGCTGTACAGCTGCATCAGCTGCTCGTAGGACATGTTGAGGAGCTGGTCCAGGTCAATACCCAGATAGGTGAACTTCCAGAAAGTACACTTCTTCTTCTGCTCCACTTCCGCCATCTTGGCCGCAGTCTCCTCCAGGAAAAGGCCGAGATCTTGCGCGGTTTGCCTTTTTCAAACACTCTTGTGGAGTGTTCCCTCAACCGCCTCTCTCCTTGGCAGTCTTCTGGGCACCTGCCACCCCTAGTCTCTGAGCTCCTCCTCCTGCCACTAAGAGAGGTGCCTCCTCACGTTGCCTCACAGGGGTCTGGGAAGCACCCCCTGGCCAGTCCCAGAGGACCATTTACCTGGGCAGCTTGTAGCCAGGGCTGCTGCAACAAACAGCTGTGGAAGCCCTGGGGAGGCAGAGATGCAAGAGGCCATTCAGATGAGGGAAGGAAGGAAATAGGGACAGAGGCCAGTGTTGCCCGTAGCACCCCTGATCATCAGTCAAGACACCCCAGGGTGCCATGGCACACTGGTTGAAAACCATTGTACCGCTTCTGGTGAGCATGCTTAGGATTGCAGAATTGGGCATTACATTTGAATGATGAATATAAATTGGGAGCCACACTATTCTCCAGTGCTATGGGAAGAGTGACAACTTATTTTCAGAAACGCCTACCTAGTGGCAGACTCTGGGCTCTCAGGTTTCAGTGGCGCCCTGTGCGATGCTAAAATTTGGTGATCCACCTCTTGTGCTCCATTCTACAGCATTGTTGTGATGCCGCCTGCAAAATGGCACCCAATGTGGCTGAACCAGTTGCACCACCCTAAAACCACCTCTGGCCAACCACAACAGGAAGAACTTAACAACAGGGCAGCCATCTTGTGAAATCCAGCAACCATTCACCACCGTGAGCACAGGAAACAGGAGACAGAGGCAGTAAATTCTTCAGGAATTGGAAAGGAAAGAAACTGCCTAGGTAGGCGAAACTTTTTGGCATGTTTAGCTGCTATCAGTAGGATGCTGTAAGCATTTTTATTACAATATCAAAGGACAGAAATTAGATGAATACATGTAGCGGTTGGAATCTAATTTCAGATGGCTTACTGCAGCTTGCAAAATTAAAACATATTGTAATAATATATGATTTCAGCACTGCACTCCCTCTTATTCTTCAGTTTCTGACAACCTTGGAATGTAAACACACATTTGGCATCATGACTGAGATTTCTCCCACCTGGTGTCTACCTTTTATGTTTATCGGCGCTCCAATAGGAATTGTACATAGACTGACTTGTTGCCAAATTATAGCATAGTTTACTTTGCCCAGTTCACTCCCAGGTGCAGGCCTGTCTAGTGTCTATTATTTAGAAGATAATATACAGTACCAAGAAATGACATGCAATCTCTACCAGACCAGGAAGTAATTACTTTTTGACTATGGCCTAATTGAACTGTTCAGTTCTTCTCTGCTTTATTTGATCTGATTTGACCTTCTTACTCTGTGACCATAGAAACAACTCAGGATGTGTGAGGCATCAGCCCATAAAGATTCTCTCTCCTCTCTCTGATTCCTGCAGCAGCTGTCTTGATATGAGATGATTGGATTTTATCCCTTAAAGTTTGTGATCCAGATTTGATTTTGGCTTTTCTACAGTGTCATGCTTTGAACACTTCCTTTCAAGATGGTGGGCAGTTTGTTCAACACACTGATGCTGTAACAGTGGTCTGTCTTGAAGACAAACACCTGTTTAAACCTCCAGTTAGCTGTCTTTATTTATCAGTTTCACCCACTATTCAATTGGGTGCTAATCTGAGCTCTTCTATACATATCTCTCTCAGGTAAAAACACCAGAAGAGCTTCAATCAAATATAAGTGACAAAGGAGCCTGTTTGACATACCAAAAGGGCTTCCTTAATTATAAGTAACACAACATTTAATTCATTTATTGTTCTATTATTTTTGCATATTATTATTTCCTGCCGTGTGGAAGTCCCTTGCAGATGACCACAGTGCCTGGAGACAGGCAGTCAGGTTGTGAATCCACAGCAGTGACCAGAGGAGGAAAGACTGCTGGGATGAGTGCAGAAAGGGGTGGAGCGCTTTAGAAAGATGAAAATAGGGACGTCCTATTTAATAATAGGATGCGGGTGGTGCTGTGGTCTAAACCACAGAGCCTAGGGCTTGCTGGTTGGCTGCTCGATGATTCAAATCCCCGTGATGGGGTGAGCTCCCATTGTTCAGTCCCAGCTCCTGCCCACCTAGCAGTTCGAAAGCACGTCAAAGTGCAAATAGATCAGTAGGTACCTTCCCTCCAGCAGGAAGGGAAATGGCGTTTCCGTGCGCTGCTGTGGTTTGCCAGAAGCAGCTTAGTCATGCTGGCCACATGACCCAGAAAAACTGTCTGTGGACAAACGTCGGCTCCCTTGGCCAGTAAAGCAAGATGAGCACTGCAACCCCAGAGTCGTCCGCGACTGGACCTAATGGTCAGGGGTACCTTTACCTTTATTTAATAATAGTCCCATGGACTGCAAGAAGATCAAACCTATCCACTCTTAAGGAAATTAGTCCTGAGTTCTCACTGGAAAAACAGATCCTGAAGCTGAGGCTCCAATACTTTGGCCACCTCATGAGAAGAGAAGACTCCCTGGAAAAGACCCTGATGTTGGGGACGACAGAGGACGAGATGGTTGGGCAGTGTTCTCGAAGCTACCAGCATGAGTTTGACCAAACTGCGGGAGGCAGTGGAAGACAGCAGTGCCTGGCGTGCTCTGGTTCATGGGGTCACAAAGAGTCAGACATGACTAAATGACTAAACAACAACAATTTAATAATAATAATAATAATAATACCCCACCGATCTGATTGGGTTGCCCCAGCCATTCTGGGCAGCTTCAAACATATATAACAACATCCAGTGGTACCTCGGGTTACATACGCTTCAGGTTACATACGCTTCAGGTTACAGACTCCGCTAACCCAGAAATAGTACCTTGGGTTAAGAACTTTGCTTCAGGATGAGAACAGAAATCGTGCTCCGGCGGCTTGGCAGCAGCAGGAGGTCCCATTAGCTAAAGTGGTTCTTCAGGTTAAGAACAGTTTCAGGTTAAGGACAGACCTTCAGAACGAATTAAGTACTTAACCCGAGGTACCACTGTAATAAAACATTAAAAAAACTTGCCTATACAGGGCTGCCTTCAGATGTTCAGGGGTCAGATAACTCCATATCCTCCAACATTTCTCTGATAAAATAGGGGCACCCTACCATAACTGCCAACATTTTTCTAATGAAAATAGGGGATGTCCTAAGGAAAAGCAGGAGATTCTGGGACCAAATCAGAAACTGGGATGGCTTATGTAAATTTGGGACTGTCCCTGGGAAATAGGGACACTTGGAGGGCCTGTTCTGATATGTGGAGCCAGGGCATCTGTCCCTGATGGCACCACTGAACCCCCACCCCGCCCCCAAAATGGTTAACTTCTATCCATCCCTAAAGTAGGGTGCATCCCTACTCTAAGCATATCATCTCTGCTCTCAGGCTTTCCCTGTCCATCCTGTCAGGTGGTATATTCCACTGTGGCACAGAATAAGGCTTAGTGCAGAAAGCCGTACTAAGGGAGAAATCCAGTTCAAATATCTGGAGCAGCACCCAGCCACTGGGTACGTGTGGCACTCACTCTGAAAATTGAATTTTAATTTACTGTTTTTAACCATGACATGCATATTGATTTATATTTATAATGAAATTTCACGACACATTCCATGAAACACCAGGCTCCACAAAGACAAGATGTTAATCTATATTTAATACATTTATTGTAAGGTTAAATATGGCATGAAAGACAATAGATATTACCATTGTTCTCCAGTTCAGTGCTTTTAAGAGTGAGAACAGTAGCGTAGATCTAATTTTACAAGGAAATTGCTAAAAGAATGGATGTATTAGAATTGATATAATAAAACAAGGTATTTAAAATTGCATGCTCAGGTGGGTAATAAGTGCTTAAAAATTACGGCTGGCCACTGAAAAAGATGCAGTTGCTCAAAAACTACCACTGTTCTTTAATAGCTGATAGCCACTGTATTAGGTTTATTGTGTGATTTTGGTTTTTAGTATTAAGGTGACTTTGGTATAAGCATAATCTGATAGAAAATGATCTAAAAGGATTTTTTTTTTTAAGATAGCAAAGTCAATGCATTCTTCTTGGTATGGTGGGAGATACATAATCCCAGGCAAAGCTATATAACTATTCTAAACCTCAGTTGGTGGTAACTCATGTCATAAATGCTTGCATCAAAGAGTCATGCTTTAAAATGGTCCTCCCCCCCCCCCTTTGTGCTTGAATATTATCAAACCCGCAGCCAAAGATTTGGCAGGCTGTTCCGAATTGAAATGTGAAATTCAGCTGACTGTTTCAGAACTTCAGGACAACAAGAAGGGTCATCATCAGATTATCTCCAGCAAAGTTTTAGGGCAGGGGAGGACTTGATCAATAGGGATAGGCAGGAAATTTGGTTCAGTCCACATTTTATTCAGAACGTACCTAACTTGAATTTCCTGAAATGATATGTGAACCACAACACAGCTATCTGCCAAAACTCCAAATTTCGCGATGCATTTCACCAGTGAAGAGTATCATACAAAACTGTATATTAAGGGAAAGTGTGCAAAAAAGTCCTGTTAGTTTAAATAACATAAATGTAGGGAATGTTGCTTTCAAAAATGTGTATATCTGCTGAAACTGCATGTTAAACTGTGTATATTAGGGGGAAATTGCACTGAAATGCCGAATTTTTTTTTGTGAAGACATAAAAAAATATAAATTGCAAATAGTTGTGGAAAAGTGGAGAACTGAACTTAAAGATCGGAAAAACAAGAAACTGTAGGAAGCCAAAATGGGCAGATTTGTCTATCACTACTGATCAACCAACGATACCAACCGGGATTCTGAAAGGGCCACACAGAAGAATGCTATTGACAAATATACCACAATAGGAGAGTCATTGGCTCAAAACAAAAATAAAAATGTGAGATTTAGCCAAGAGCAAAATATTTCCTGTTTTGGAATTCCAGGGTATAACACTTGCTAAGCAGGATTACAGAAAAGTTGTTAGTATTAAGAAGAAATCTGGAATCAATTTGTTCAGCTAAACTTATCTACGAAAGCCACATTATGCCACCCAGTAGTTCTATTGGTTTAGATGTATTGTGCTTTTATGTGCTGTGATCCACTCTGAAAATTTCTGGTGAAGGACGAGTAAAAAAACAACTAGTGTGTTTAAACGGCAACACTTCAATGTGTTCCCAGCAAATGTATTCAGCTCTTTCGAAGCCTTCTTTTTATCAGCTCACCAATTTATACCAGCCTTCCTCAACGTGGTGCCCTCTAGATATTGTTGGATTACAACTCAGAATAGGCAATACTCTCATGCATCTATGGCTTGACCTGATATAAGGCAGCTACACACTGCACAAAACCATCACATTTATTTGTGCAGTGTGTGTGTGCATGTGTGCATGTTGACCCATAAGTGATGTCAAAGCATATTGATACTGTTATGAGTTTCAGATTCCCCTGTGTTATGCATTTCTGGGTGCCAGGCACTGAACCCCTGGATTCAGCAAATGTTAAAATATAAGCCAGGTCAGTTTGCTGATGAGTTAATCGTCTGGGAGATGAGCCATTAGGAGAACAAAAGGTAGGTAATGAGCCATTAGGAAAGCCAAAGAGAAGGGGATCTGTGCCAGACGGCAAATGGAAGGGGCCCTTTTCTCAGCTCAGATTCAGTAAGAAGACAAAGTCAGAGCTTGAAGTAGAGTTGCCCCCCTTTGCACATGGTAAAGGCAGCTAGTGGAAGA
Source organism: Podarcis liolepis (assembly GCF_965112155.1). Taxonomy (NCBI): domain Eukaryota; kingdom Metazoa; phylum Chordata; class Lepidosauria; order Squamata; family Lacertidae; genus Podarcis; species Podarcis liolepis. The sequence continues at coordinate 26,581,953 of NC_139558.1, read as the reverse complement.
GTGGGTCAGAGCATGATGGTTGATTTCTGTTTGATTCCAAGGCAGTTGACCTAGACCCTCTTGGGGTGGTAATGCTCTGAACTCCTCCACCATAGGCTTAGGTTGTATATATGGGTAAATAAACCATATATCATACAGACACCACAGTCTCCACTGTGCCTCGTTTCCTAAAGGAAACACGAACCCTGGGTAAATAACTGGTGATTCCTGGAATCTCGCACCACTCAGAGATTGGGCTGGTGTGCAACACTACATTCTTCATTTCATAAGTGTGGCTTGCTGAATCTCTTCACTCCAAAACATGCCATGGTCTTTATAAAACTATGCAAATAGTTTTCATTAAAATGCGTGCTCCTTAAAAAGTGCATCTTGTTTTTGGATGTCCTTAAAATATCTTATTTTGGAAATACTCATTTATCAAATTTGAGGTTGACAGACCGTGATCACAAAATACAAATTCAAAAAGTGAGCATCTGTTGTCAGGGAGTTTCTCTAATTTTAAAATCTAAAATATCAAATAATACTACAGCTTTCTCCAAGGGGAAAAAAAATCCTGTATATATTTGCGTTTAAGAGTGTGATGACTGGTAAATCTTCTTTGAAGCAAGGGCTTTAACTTGTCACTTCCTAAGCTGTAATATGCACGGATTGTGGAAAAGAAGATTGCAGTTGTAGCCCCAGTGAATTCCCTATGGTAAATAGGGGAAGAAGAAAAAAACCCACCCTGAAATGGAACAAACTAAACAATGCTTTTGAGGTAGGGGGAGAGATAATCAGAGGACGAATCAAGCCCATTTTGAGCATCCAGTTTTTGCTTTCCAGAATATAGTCAGTTTGCTTAGGGCAGGGCAGCCTTGAATAACGAGAAAAGTCTGCTGGGAAATGAGGAAAACCAAGCCATGCATCTGATCCATGGAGAACGTGAGGGGCATCAAGTTTGAACAGTTAAAATAGCTGCCTTTATTCATGTGAATACTTGTGTTCTTGCATGCCAAACCATATGATAGGACCAGCCCTACCATTAGACATGGTCATGCGGTTGCTTCATGTGTCAGATTTTGCTAAGCCGTATACAGTGTGTGTGCGTGTTAAGAAAATTTCAGTTATAGAAAATAAAGTGAAAACAGAGAAAAAAGGGAGACAGAGGGGAGGGGGAAATGCAATTTGTTTTCAAATCACAACCTGTAAACATCTGCCTCAGGTGCCATTATGTTTGACGCCATTCCTGTGATATTGACATGTGTGGGGAGCTTTGCTTCGGGCTTTCCATTCCCTCACATGATTAGAAGCACATGAAGAAGACTGGAAGATATGCAGGCTAACCCAGGACCCTCTGCTGTATTGCTGTGCCTGGTCCTTGCTGCCCTCCCAGCACCATGAAGGCTTCCATGATTTCCCTCCTGTGATTCTAATTACATGGGGGAACTGGATGCCCAAACAAGGCTCACATGGGGATGCTGAAATGAATTGGCCTGTCTAGGACTCTCCAATGGCCTAGGGAAAGGGACTTGCAAAGGAGCAATATAAAAAATTGCTTCAGGCTTTTGTTATGCTTGTGTGCTGTAGCTTGACTGAACTCCACCATGATCTTGCCAAAAATATCAGCAAGGAAACATCTGGGCTGTGTGTGACACTTGCTTGCATCTCTTTCATCAGACGAATTAGTAGCATTGTTACGCCATGCCTGTGCAAAAATAATAATAATAAAAAATGATGATGTAGAGCACAATGACTGCACATCACTTCCCATTCAAGGCTGAGCAGCCATTAAAGATGTGAATACCAAGCATGATTGGCAAGAGAAAAGAGCTAGAAGTCAAGAGCACAATATAAGGAAGCAAGTGCATTGAAACTTAAGGTGGGGAATGAGGAATGAGTGTGTGCATAGATTACAACCTATTGATCGCAAGCGCCTTTTATTCCACTCATGACTCACCAGCCAAAGAGAAGAAAAAACTCATTTAACATGAGATTCTTCTGCTCTGTTGACAGCTAGACCAAAAGGAATTCCTGTAGTTATATATGAACCAAAAATGAGAGCCAATCTACCTGTTCCACTGCATACATTGTGTTGGACAAGGGTTTCTATCCAGTGACCCTCAAGAAGTTGCTGAATTGCATGGATTAATGATCCCACAACATATTGAGAGCTACAGTGCTCCACCCTGGTACAGGGCAAACCCATGTACAAATAAGGAGCATACATTCAACAGGAATCTGTAGCTAATCACATCTCCCCAATAAGTACACACAACTGCAAGCACATCTTCATTGCAACCACATGTTTCAATGTTAGGTGTACACTTAAAGCATCTTGGGTGTACATCACAAAGAATAAAGTGTGACGTGGCTTGCTATCTGCAGTTATTTGGAGCAGGCTCTCACTAGCCAGCAAACACAGAAAGCTGGGCTACGCAAAGTTTATTTAAACATTTAACAACCTACTTTTCCATTTAATTAATGTCTACAGCAAATTTAAAAACCAGTGCATATCAAAAGTCAAATGAAAACATTTCCGATTCCAATATCAATGAAAAAGCAGCAGCAGCAGATATAAAAATGAAAACTATCCATAAATAAAAGCTTTTCATTGGCTCTGCTGAAAGACCAGCTCCATCAGGTTCCTCCATCAGCTCTTATCTGCAGCAACCATTCCATCAGACTGGGCAGGATGGAGAGAGGTGGTACCAGAGGGCCTTTTCATCAGCTGTGCTGAAAGACTAGAAACTTTTGGTTTCTCTCCAAACTCTTCCTCTCCTGCTGTTCACTCCTGTACTCTGTAACAAAGAATTACTGCTTGAGCCTGCCTTTTCCCTATTCCCTCCCAATCCCTTTTCCTTTTCTGTCTCCTCTTTTAGATTGCAAGTCTGAAGAAAGGGACTGTCTTCTCTCTGACATTTGTAAGCTGCTCTGGAAACTTCTCCATCTGAATATGAAACAAAATGCAAACTACAATGACTTATTAAAGGGTCTGATAAATGAAACAATACCTGGTGCTTAAAAGATGTTTAAGAAGATGCTAGGCAAATGTGTGTGTGGCCATGACACAACTGGGGTGCTATGACAATGAAGGCTTTGTCTCTGGTGGGTGTTCACAGATGGGCCTCGGTTGATGGTGTTAACTTACAGGCAGTTTCATACTACAGAATCTGGCCCAAAGTGTGTTTGTGAGAAGTTGCGGAAGATTCCTGCTCTCCTGGGCCCTCTCCCCTTTCTCTTTTGGAGATAAGGTAAAGGTAAAGGACCCCTGGATGGTTAAGTCCAGTCAAAGGCAACTATGGGGTTGCGGTGCTCATCTCGCTTTCAGGCCTAGAGAGCTGGCGTTTGTCCACAGACAGCTTTCCGGGTCATGTGGCCAGCATGACTAAACTGCTTCTGGCACAACGGGACACCGTGATGGAAACCTATTCATCTACTTGAACTGGTGTGCTTTCGAACTCCTAGGTTGGCAGGAGCTGGGACAGAGCAATGGGAGCTCTGTTGGAGAATCCAGCCCTTAACATACACATACACATACACATACACATACACATACACATACACATACACATACACATACACATACACATACACATAGGAGTCTCAGTCCTTTGCCTCAGGCGGCAGCTGAACATTGTCTGGGGCCTGATTCTGAAGAGCCCCAGTCTGCACAGGTTCCCCTGCAACAAGCACCAGCTGGGCCGAGTCAGGGGCCTGAGCCTGCCCTGGCTCCAGATGCGGGGATTCCCTCGTTGCCTCCAGCTAGGCAATCACTTACAGCTGCCCAACTACCAGTAGGGTCAGGAGAGGCTGAGGCGGCCTCTGGGTCTAGTAACCCACCAATATCTCCCGAGCTGCAGAGACTGAGGTCTGAGAGAAGGAGAGACCTGAGTAGTCGCAGGAGGAGTGCTTGCCTTCGGGTGAGACAGGGAGGTGAGTCGCCGGGGGATCAGGACCAGCCGTTACCCCGACAGAGATAAAAGGCTGCCGGACCCTGAGCCAGGTTGTGGGAGCAATGTTGCTGTTTGTTAGAACCTGCCTGTGATCCTGTGCCTGACCTTGCCTGGTTCCCTGCCTCGTGTCCTGCCTTGGCCCTGTTGGACTGACTCCTTGCGGAACCCTTGGATTTGGGACCGGATCTGGACCGCGTTGCTCGGGTTACCCCCGGGCCCAGCACAGAAACCTACAAGCAGGACCCAAACACATGAGCACTCTTGCTTCCTGTGGTTTCTAGCAACTGGTATTCAGAAGAATTATTGCCTCCAACTGTGGAGGCAGAGCAGAGCTATCAGGACAAGTAGCCATTCATCGCTTCCTCCTCCATGCGTTTGTCTAATCTTCATTTAAAGCAATCCAAGTTGGGTTCCTCAGCACCTCCTGTGGGAGCAAGTTCCAGATTAACTTTGCAGTATACAGAGAAGTATGTTCTTCTGTCCCAAATCTTCCAAAACCTTTTCTCTATTCACTTTCTCCATGCTGTGCATGTCTTCAAGCTGTCACGTCTAGTTCCACCCCAGCAAAATGTTTGGTCACATTTTCATAACACCCAATATCCCATCCCTTTCTGTGGATCTTTGGGTCCTCATTTTTCTTTAAAAGAGAGACAGTGTGAAGTAGAGTATAGAATGTTGGAAATGAGCTGGGAAGAGCCTGGATTATATTTTTTTGGGGGGTGCAAGTTAGACCTTTAGCTCACACTGTTTCCCGATGAAGTTTACTGCCCCAGCCCCATTTCTGTTTGTGTAAGGGGGGGAAACTTAGACAATGTATAGGATCAAACAGATTAAACGGGATCATTCTAGGTGTAGCACCATGACTGTATTAAAGGGAGCATAGGATAAGAAAGGCTAATGTGATAAATACCATCTATGGCACTATGATACGTTGGCATTTGCAAAATACTATGTAGATCAAAAGTTAAAAAGGGAGTTAATCATAAAAAACACAATCCAATATTGGGAAATGTATTTGGTAATATGGGCAAGGCAAGGCTAGAGACATTGAGACAGTACAAAACCTTTCTTTTTAATCAAACTTCACAACAGAGTTATCTGAGTTGGGGAAATGTTACATAATAGAATTTATGAATCTTAGTACAACATCTGCATGGCTCATCAGTTAATCATTTGAGCTCACACACTCTTTGGTCCCCCCCCCCAATGAATTGGGATATGACTGTTTTGTGTGAATACCTATATTTGCATGTGAACTAGGGTATTCATGCATGAACAATAGCATCCACCCACCCACCCTTCTTCTTAAAGGGACCACTTCATTAATTTGTCAGAGAGTCAAACACGATCCAGGTAAAACCACACTGCATTGTGCAGCCTTTCTGTATCTCTGTTTGTCACATGATGTGACAAAATATGTGTGGGCATTTGGAAGGGAAGACATGGCAGGAGGGTGGGAAGGCTGGAGACTTGCTTTGCTTGGAGTTTGTTGTCCACAGTCCTTCACTCCTGGTTATTTTATCCCCCTGCCCCGCCCACTATTACTCTAACCAGACGTGTTGAGAGACTGATAATAAAGCAGACAAGGGAACAGTATCTGGATGAAGGGGCTGTGGGGAGAATTAATGGGCATGGAAAAAATGTAGTCACAGTGTGGGTTGTATCCAGCAGTATTCTGCTTGTGTGATGGAACTTCCCTTTCTTCTCCTTTCCCCTGTAGCCCTCCACACAACCTAACAATTTGCTCCAGAGGGTGGGAGAACCTCCAGAGCAGTTGGGGGGCATGCTTGAGAAGAAGGGGGAAGCCCAGCTAATAAGCCGAACTCCATTTGCACAGAGTTTTGGTACACCCCCCCTGTTTTTCTGCCCACTGATGTCCCTCACAAATGTTCACTCTTGAAGTACCATAAACTAATCCGGAAGATGGTAACTTGGTTTTTCAAGGCTTTGTGCCAAATTCCCCCTTACTTTTTGTATCTGGATGAAGCAGACAAAAATGTGAGACGCTTCCACATGCATTTTAGGCCTTGTGCACCTTTAAAATACATGCGTCTAGTGATTGTGCAAGAGTCGGGACTCTACTCGCAGTCCTTCTGAAGGGACAAACACCAACTGTGCACTTCACACTTTGATACAGCCTGTGTTGACACAGCACAGCACTTGGATCAGGCGGTGTTGACCTGTTCCCTATATTCAATATTTCAGCTGTCGCTTCTGACTTTCCCTCCTGGAGGCTTCTACTAGTCTAGGCATGTGGCCGGGAGAGACAGATAACTTCATGACTCCAGTCGTCTTGTGGATTTATCCTGCAGGCCTGACATGGGGAAGGAGGGAGAGGCGGGTGTCACACAGAAGAGTGAGCATGTTAAGAAAATATGAGCAAACGAGACAGGGAAACTTTTGCTGGGAAATGAGCTCATGTGACGTGGCAACCAATTGAGGCTACAATTAGGCAGTGAATCCAGCCAGGTTCCTGCCTTGCTATCTGTCTCACGGTTACTGGCCAAAATCCCCAGGCATACAATGGGGTTTCAGGTGGCCATGCAGACCTTCCTACGCTTATGTTGTAATGTGTGATTTGGGGCGCATGTGTGCGTGCCCAGTTTCTGCATTCCTGGCTCATAGCTGTTCATTGTGGAGCCAGAGGACCTTCGTCAAAGCCTCACTCCCACTGGAGGCTGGTCCATTCAGGCAAATGGGGCATTGCTACGCCTGCCTGTCTTCTTACTTGTCTATCCATCAGGGGAAGCTCTGCCTGTCATTGGCTCTGGGTTCACCTATTGTTGGGCTCCCTGCCTACCACCCCACAAATGAGCAACAGCCACCGTTGCTCACTCACTTGACACTAAATAGCATCTGTAAGCTGCTTTCCTGAGGCCTTTCTCCCTATTTTCTCCCTGTTCTCTCACTCATGCCAGGGATATTGTTGTTCTTGTTTAGTCATTTAGTTGTGTCCGACTCTTCGTGACCCCATGGACCAGAGCACACCAGGCACTCCTGTCTTCCACTGCCTGCCGCAGTTTGGTCAAACTCATGCTGGTAGCTTCGAGAACACTGTCCAACCATCTCGTCCTCTGTCGCCCCCTTCTCCTTGTGCCCTCAATCTTTCCCAACATCAGGGTCTTTTCCAGGGAGTCTTCTCTTGTCATGAGGTGGCCAAAGTATTGGAGCCTCAGCTTCAGGATCTGTCCTTCTAGTGAGCACTCAGGGCTGATTTCCTTCAGATAAGGAATAAGTTTGATCTTCTTGCAGTCCATGGGACTCCCAAGAGTCTCCTCCAGCACCATAATTCAAAAGCATCAATTCTTCGGCGATCAGCCTTCTTTATTGTCCAGCTCTCACTTCCATACATCACTACTGGGAAAACCATAGCTTTAACTATACAGACCCAGGGATATACCAACATGCATAGAATGAAGTTTGGAAGTTGTGCCCAGCAGATACCAAGCAAGGGTTGCATCAGAGCCTATTTGACACTTTTTGTCTCTGGGATGTCTCTGGGTAGAGCATGAGGCTCTTAAGCTCAGGAGTGTGGGTTTGAACCCCACGTTGGGCAAAATACACTTGCACTTCAGGGGGTTGGACTAGTCTATGATTCCACGTGAGACACTTTGGAAAACACACAGAATGTACAGCCCAGTAGCTACTTAGAAAGCAATTAAGATAATTTAAGTGTTGTATATGAAAACGACCTCATTCTGCTTTCTGGGTCATTGTAAACATACAGAAAAACCAACTTTGGGGCATATTGCATTCCAGCTTCACAAGGAAACAGCAAATAAATGAGAAACCTGAATAAAAGCATTTTTATATTATATCTCTCTCTTTTTTGTCGGAAAAAATTAAGATAACAAAAATCCCTAAGCACTAAAGTAATTAAAATCTCCAGGCAGTTTAAAATCAAATAACTCTCACTTAGGCAGGATATTACAAGACTAATTCCTTAGATAGGAAACAACTCCCCATCTCTTCAAGCTATTAATTCTGTATTTTGAGGACTGCATGAACACCATTGATAGAAGTCACTGACTTTGATCCTGCTCCTAAATTTCAGGTAAGGGGCTAGGACTTGGCTGGTCAGCCATTGCATGGATGGCACAGGCCCATTGCATTCCTACATGTGTCTTCTGCCTTCTCTGCTTTAATAGACCAGGAACAGAACTCCAGCAAGGTAGAGTAGGCTGTGTGCCCACTGTAGTACTCGCCAGTGAAACTTGCTTGGTGCCAAAACAAGCATTTTGGGTTTTTTTTGGATGGGATAAATACTTTCCTCTCCTCTCAGACATCTGATAGTCAACATTATTTCATGCATGTAGCAAGTCACAGTTGAAAGACTATCCTTGAGTGGATAGCCAGGGCTGGAAGAAATGGGGCTAGCCCACTGATGTCATATATAGGTCTGGATCTGACCTTTAAAGGATCACCCAAACTGGGTGCCAGTGTGACTTAATCTGGACGCATTGTATCAGGGCTAAACTGTCACCCTCCGGATATTCCTAGTCTACAGTTCCCACCATCTGTTGCCAGTGAGAGTTGGGTTCGAACAATATTGGGAGGAGAAAAGGTTTCACATGTGTGGTGTACCCACACTGTGTTGATCAGAGGACAAGCAATGGTGTGTTGTCATTGCCATCCAGTGCAGATGACACCCTGTAGTATCTTGGGTGTGTTGCTCTTTTGTCTGGAAAATCAATTTTTTAAAAAATCTCTGCACTTCTTTTTTCATATATAAAAAAACCAGCTTCATTTTCTTCTTTTCTAAGTATGCAGTCTTCCCAGAAGATGCCCATTCTTCTTTTCACTGTCACTGGGGAACGATTTTGGAATCTCCGGCCACTCCCTCAATCAATCATTTTGGCTTCCTGTGCAAACACAGACATTTTTGCCATTATGCTAAAAATAGGCCATCTTGAGACTGGAAAATCAGTCTGTCTTGCTTTGTCGTCGTTCCCCCACCACCCTTTTAAAAATATGCTGTTTTTACTTCTGGTAGGCAATAACAGGATACTCTCACCATTCTTCAGCGCAATAATCCAGCCTCTTATTTGATGATATAAATGGCTCACCCCTCCAGCCTTGTAGGGAAGATTTGTTTTTTGAGTAGAAGTTTGTTTCTGTTATCAGCTCAAAATCTTATGCCAGCTCCCAAATTTCTCTGTGTTTCCATTTTAACAGCCCCAGAACATTCTGTGTGGACTCGGTCTGGAACAATCTCTTGCTGATTCAACCGAATCTGGCTGGATCCTGTGTCAACATGGACCACCCAATTCAGTTCAGAATCCAGGATCGGGTTGGATCCAGTACGCAGCTATATTAAGCAGTCCTGTTTCCTGCAACTGACTCCAATGCAGCGATGCCAATCCTACTCAGAGGATTAGAATTATAAAGGGACAACTAGGGCTAGGTGTTTAGCGAGTGCGCTCAGCTACCCAGAAGTTTTTGACGTGATAAATACTCTTGCTTGTTATCATCTTTGCACTTTGTCAACTATGCTCGACAAAGAAGTCCTCGTATGTACGATTTCAAAGCTTGCAAAATTTCAAAGCTAAAATCGGTCTAATAAAAACACCCTCCTCCTTCTCATTTTTGCGTGTCGGCACATTTTAATAATTTCAGGCAAAATGCTTCAAAACGTTTCTTAATCGAATCAATAAAATTGGTTTCCCCGCTGATGCTGACTTTACAATCTTCCATTAAATTGATCGATGCATTACGCCAGGTTGTTGTTCTTGCATTATCGAAAAGTTAATCATGCATGCACCTCTTTCCAAAACTAAATTTAATGAAAAGGGGAAAAAACAAACATGTGATTCTTTTTTGTAAATCCTGAGTCTGAAGTAACAAGGTACCATGGAAGCCACAATGACTCCATCACTTAACACTTGTAAATCCTAAGCCTTATCCATAGGTAGGACCTCTGGAGAGGTTAGGCCTTACTGTTTAAAGTCCATTGGTTTATACTACATGAGCCTGTCTAGTTTATGGTTTGCCATCTTGCATCGTCCATCTGAAGTTAGGAAGGTGGTGACCGGAGGTGGCTTTCTTGGTCACCCCATATATGAAATCCCCTCTTGGACTGCCTCCAGCCTTGAATGGTCACTGGTATATTGCAGCTGACAACCCCCACCTTATGCTGATGACTGGACCCTTCTTGAGCCACTGCCAGAATATGATATTGGATTGCATTAAAGCCCATGGGTGCATCTGAGGATGGGGAATGAGCAGGGCCGGATGGAGGTTTGATGAGGCCCTAAGCTACTGAAGGTAATGGGGCCCTTTATATGTCCAGCTGTCCTTTGTCAACAACAAATTGTCGCTGTTTTTTGTATTGAATATATGCTATATGGTAATTTATGAACCTAATAGGTATCTAAAGCCATTTGCCACTGTTGTTGTGTGTAGGTTTTATTTTATTTGTTTTTTAATCTTATATTTTGGAAATGTACATCCAGTTTTTCCCCTTTAAATTTTTTTGGGGCCCTCAAGAGAGTGGGCAGTGGAAATGAGCAACAGCATCTCATTTATTGCAAAATAAAATGACAGGCTGGAGAAGCCCTCACAGTCAAGCAATATAGCTCAACACAGCCTTGCAGTGAGCTGTGGCAGTTGGTATATATAGGCTAAGCCTAGAAATACTGTAGAGGAAGACTGCCAGATAAAACTTTAGGCTTCCAGCCAACTGGAATAAATTCTGGCTTCCAGGGGGGATTGCATTCCCTGCTGGACCAATGTGTCTCATGCCCTGGTTGCACTCAGGCCTGATGTTGCTTCCTATATCTTTTCCTGATATGCACATATAGGATTCTTCCATGCACAAACCTACCCCTGATATTATGCACTCGAGTAGTCAGGCTTCTCTGTATCTCCTGCACTAAATTATTCACCCTTACTGAGAGTTGTTTCTTTTTTAAACTACTGCTAAATTAGTATCACAGAAACATTCAGCCTCCTCTGCTCTCTGATCCTCTTTACCATTTTACTGCTTGCGTGGAGGCCAAATTAAGGACACAAAAATCATATTTGCAGGTGTGATTTAAAAGGGACAAAACTGTTGCTCTTGTACAAAAATGAGAACAAAGGCACCGCAAGGCAAATAAATTGCAATACCCCTGAGGGAAAGCAAAGGAATACATGGCGATGGAGCATAATTAACAGTTGCGGAGCTGCAAATAGTGAAATTCATTGCACAAGGAGCTCTCGCCATGCTACCCGGAGAATCAAAGTCAATCATGACATTTTCACAAAATGCAAGAGCGGATCAGGCTGACCTGTGTTTCTCAAGCTGCGGACCCAAATGAACTGAGTTTATGCAAGGACACTAGAAGAAAAAACAAGCAAACAAACGGTCCATGACTGCGACCCCCCATCTTTCCTGATGAGTATACCTGGGCAGTGGTGTTCCCCCAGTGCTCTGAGCAGCAGGTTCTAGCTATCATTTAAATTCCACACAGGGTCCTGGAGCAAGGCTATGTCAGGGGCACTGAGGGAAACTGAAATTGAAATTGTGACTGTAACCACACACACAACACGGCTCAGGGCAACAAGAAGGAGAGGCCAAGTGAGATGTCACTGATGTATCCCAAGTTGCCAGTGTTGAAGGCAGAATGTCTCTAAACAACAACAACAACAACAACAACAACAACAACAACTTATTACTTATACTCCACCCATCTGGCTGGGCCTCCCCAGCCACTCTGGGCGGTTCCCAACAGAATATTAAAAACAGGATAAAACATCAAACATTAAAAACTTCCCTAAACAGGGCTGCCTTCAGATGTCTTCTAAAAGTCAGATAGTTGTTTATTTCCTTGACATCTGATGGGAGAGTGTTCCACAGGACGAGTGCCACTACCGAGAAGGCCCTCTGCCTGCTTCCCTTGTAACCTCACTTCTTGCAGTGAGGGAACTGCCAGAAGGCCCTCAGAGCTGGACCTCAGTGTCTGGGCAGAACGATGGGGGTGGAGACGCTCCTTCAGGTATACTGGGCCGAGGCCGTTTAGGGCTTTAAAGGTCAGCAAAGGAATCACAAGTGGGGAGACTTCTATTGCACTCAAGCCCTGCTTGCAGGCTCCCCTGCAATTATCTGGTTGGCCACTGTGCGAACAGGATGCTTCACTAAATGGGACTTTGCTCTAATTCAGTAGGGCTCTTCCTGTGTTATTCAGGAAGTTTGGGGCTCCAGTAGCTGTGCTCTAAGAAAATAACATGAGATCTTGTGGATCACACACTGGCCCTGGGAAGACCTATTGATGCCGGAGGCTCCTGGAGCTGCAGAGAGAAAAATCTGAAAGAACTTAGTAGCAACTCTCAAAGAAGTCATTATGAAGTCTCCATTCTTATTATCTTGATTGATATGTAGAAATGGCACAGCAACAGCTGGAGAGTATCCAAGATTTCATATTGTCCCCGGTGGCAGGGAAGGCAGCCAGCAAAATTAGACTACATTTTACAGTGTTCTGTGTTCTGACCAGTTGAATTTCCAGACCTTGTGCCTTTTATAACCATCAAGGCATTGGCACACAGTTGCCCTTTCAGTTCCCTATATGTCAAATCATTTGGGGTCATGGGATATCAGGATAAGCCCTCTCCCCAAGTAAAGTTTTGTTGTCTGGCTCTCACTTAAAATTAAGTTGTGTAGCTAATTCTGCATGCATGAATCCCATGAAAATCAATAAAATATCCACATGCGCAGCTAATAGGATGGTTATCGCATTCTGCAATATATCAGCACTATGAGGGAGTTTATAATGAGCATGTGTCTTGTACCATGAAGGATGTCAGTCTCTGAGATAAAAATAGATCTCTACCTCATCCTAGTCCAGTCAGAACCACCGAACCCAGCAATAGCTCAGCTGATCTTCGGCTTTCCTCTCTCAAGGCTCCCCTACAGTGTTCCAAAAGCCACTTTTAGAACCCTCTGTGGTTTGGCTTTCTCACAATGTGTCATCCTGCAACGATATTGATGATAGGCTGGTTTGCTTTATCTGTTTTCTGCTGACTTCCCCAGAGTCCCTGCTGACCCACTGTTCTCGAGTGGGATGCTCAGAGGAGAAGGGTCAGGTGTCAGTTGCAATTTCAGAAAGGAGTTGTGGTTGCCACTTCATCTTGTGGCCGTCATATTTTACTTCTAAGATGTGAAAATATGTACAAAAGTTGATTATTCATTAGCGGAAATATGTTACAATGCTTCATATGTTTTTATCCATTTAAGGCGAAGCTTATTTTATGACAAAGAGGGGAAAAAACACACCCTTAGTTTCAAGTAACACATCTTTTTTTTCTTCAAAAAACGAATCAGGTCCAAAAAGATTAAATAAAATATACTTATAAAACTGAAGTTCAAAGCATCTTAATAGGAGGAAATCTCTTGTGTGAAACATTTAGGTAATGACTATCATAAAACAGAAATCTTTTGAGTGCAATTATGTCTTCTAAGTGAATTTCCTTCTCACATCTGAACTGGGAAGAGAAATTTTATTATGCCTGATAGTATATTTATCCCATATAATAGGTTATAATTGCTATTTATCTCTCTACCACATTTTTTGGTTGAAACCTGAGAAACACATAAAGGGGGATCTACAAACTGGTACTTTAACTCCCAGGAAACCTGAGAACTTGTTCAGTACCACAGTTGTCTAAGCCGTCCTTTACCTAGCAGACCAAGGGTTCCAGATTCCAGGAAAGCCTTTGCAGATACAACCATCACAGTGCTTGCTCCTTCTGAAATCTAGCTATCTAATAAGAACAGTCTTTGTCAGAGAGAGAGAGAGAGAGGGAGAGAGAGAGGGGGGGGTGGGGGAGAAGATGCTCTGTATCCTGCTTTCTTTCTTAACTGAAGGAGCAGGTGGCGCTGTGGGTTAACCCACACAGCCTAGGACTTGCCGATCAGATGGTCAGCGGTTCGAATCCCTGCAACAGGGTGAGCTCCCATTGCTTGGTCCCTGCTCCTGCCAACCTAGCAGTTCGAAAGCACGTCAAGTGCAAGTAGATAAATAGGTACCACACCAGCGGGAAGGTAAATGGCGTTTCTGTGCGCTGCTCTGGTTCACCAGAAGCAGCTTAGTCATGCTGGCCACATGACCCGGAAGCTGTACGCCAGCTCCCTTGGCCAGTAAAGCGAGATGAGCGCCGCAACCCCAGAGTCGGTCACAACTGGACCTAACGGTCAGGGGTCCCTTTACCTTTATCTTGTTCACAGGAACAGTTCCTCAGCTGAGCCCCCTTAAGTGGGTCCTTGAATAGATTAGTCTGGTGGAAAAAATAAGTAGGGTCTTGGAGAAGGGCTGTACACAGCATGAGAACACATGTTCTGCTTGCAGAAGGTCCTTGGTTCAATCCCTGCCTTCCCCACTTCCAGCCAGCCTTGACAGCATGGAGCTAGAGGGACCAATGGTGTGATGTGCCATAAGGCAGCTTCCTAAGCCCTACAGAAACTAGTGCGTTCTCCAAATACCAGTGAATCTTCCCCCCTCATCAGATTCTCAGAAAGCATATCCAAGAACCTCCTGACCCACCGCAGAGTACAATGAAACAGAGGCAAGCGAGCGGACTGTATCACTATGCTAATATTTATCTCCTGGCGGCCTGAGCACTGCAATTTTTTTTTACACCCCTTATCGGCATTTACAGTCTGATTCCTCACTTACTATAATACCACTGCAGGGAGCCATTAATCAGATGCTAATTCCCAGTGCAGGTATTACTCATTCCAGGATTCAAATGTGAGTACAAGCATCGGCACTAACCTTAGATAGATCCAGCTCCCAAAATGCAATTTTTTCTTCTTCTATTGCTGCAGAACTTGTACACTCCAAAGGTACTTTCCACCCAGGCTGTACTCAGGGGCAGGCCTGTTTAATTTCAGCCAAACTGTGTCATGTACATGATCCCGAATTAGACACTAGCAGCAGACCAGTTCAGCTATGAAGCTACACCTGTAAGATTGTGCAAGGAGTATAGATGTTGCTGCCAGAATTTGCATTATGTGATACCATTTACAGGAAGCTGCCTTGAATCAAACCCTCCAATGAAAATAGGGACAAATAATAATAATAATAGTAATTTTATGATGTATGCCCCATCCATCTGACTGGGTTTCTGAGGCCACTCTGCGCAACTTCCAACATATATAAAAGCATAATAAAATATTAAACATTAAAAAAACTTCCCTATACAACCTGTATAGGTTGTAAAGTTACTTATCTCCTTGCCTCGGTGGGTTGCATAACTCCATACCCTCCAACATTTCTCTGATGAAAATATGGACATCCTAAGGAAAAGTGGGACATTTTCAGAAACAGGACGGCTTCTGTAAATCTGGGACTGTCCCTGGAAAATAGGGACACTTGGAGGGTCTGCCTACTCATCATTTTTAATGCAGCTGGTTGAGAAGGATGCAAGCATGAATAAATCACCACTTTCCTCTTCAAAGCAACAACACAGTAGCAGGAGCCTGAGCCTTTCCAGGTCACCACTTGCATGCTGTTGTTTGTTAAGAGGGGAACAGTGGCAATTTACACACTGAGAGTTAATGCAGTGTCTGTGTCTTGCTGTCCTTGTATCTCCATGCCCGAGGATGGATTTTAAGGTGAGAAACTTCCCCTTTCTCATGTAGTGGTAACAGGCCATTGGTATAACTTCACTTCACCTTTTCTGTGAGCCGGATGTCTCCCATGTGGCAGGCACTGTGTTTCCCAGTGGTTTCCCCCTTTTAAGGCTTGCCGATGTTTGAGCTGGCACACATTTGGAATCCATTTTCTCCATTTCAACTTGACCTCATTTGCATGTTCAGACCCAGAAACCGCCCCCCGAAATAAATTCACACTTGACTCAAATTTTGGTTTTGGTTTTTGGCAGAATTTAGGCCACAACTGGTTGCATAGTCTCTGGTCCGACTAGCTCCCTGCCATGCAGGTAGTGCTGACCCAGGGTTCCACATAGGTCAGCCAAGGGTGAACACCTGGATAAGTGGAAAGCTGGGAATGGGCTAACTCCACCACCCAAATGTCCCCCTGGACTCAGGCACGGGCACAACCCCCTCTCAGGGGTTGATTAAACCACCGAGTCCCTGGATTACTTTAACGGAATACCCTTCACATAGGGATGGCTAGAGCATTCTCCCATCCCTATCACCTGAACCAGAGCCTATCCGCAACCTTACAAGTTGTGACGATTTGCTACGCGGCAGGCGAAACCCAAATGGCAACAGCCAATCGGCCAAGTAGGGAAATTCCTGCTGTGCCCCTGTCCCAATGACAGACGACACACGACAGCATAGCAAGGCCAAGCGCAAAGCCCTAAATATAGGGAGAGGTGGGCAGGTGTTCCGAATGCACATGCTGAAAGAGGAAGCTCTGGGTCACATGCAGAAGTATAAATAGGTCCCTCAAACCGTTTGGACAACGTCCCATTGGCCAGATTGCACCCAGCTATGAGGGACTTACCAATCGGGTGTTGTGGCTGACTAATAGTACCCACCCACAACACAGGGTGTCAGTTTTCCAGGTCTCACTGCAATACGTGCCCTCTTTAAGGGAGGACCCAAATTAGTCCACACATGCACACGCACATCTGCAGATGCTTATCCCACCCCTACCAGCAGGCATTCCCTTTTCTCTTTGTCCACACCTTCCAATTTGTTCGGTGGAATGTGTTAATTTTGCACAAATGGGTTATGCGCACAGGAATTAGCTGGGGAGTGTGCGCACGTTAAAAAAAGAGGTCCACCCTGGAATTGCAGTTGCAGACTTCTGGGAATTCCCAATCCAATGCAAGCTTTAGATGCCCATACTTTATATTCATTTCTAAAAGGACAGTCATTTCTCTTTCCAAGACAGGAAGATGGGAGAAAGCAATACAGTTATAAATAGTAAAATAAATAGAAGAAAATGATGTATGGAGATCTGGATCAATCATGGTGTTCTGTTGTTACACAAATCTGGTTGATTTTTTAAAATTAAAACAAAACAAAACAAAACACATGGATATGAAACTGACCAGAAATAGGCACTACCCCTGCTGGAACAGAATTGGTGTTGGGGTATAGGTGTTGGGTCTGAGACCCCAAATAGGGAGCATGGAAAGGGGAGTAGCAAAATTGGACACTTGATCCACCTACAAGGAAAGAAAGAAAGAAAGAAAGAAAGAAAGAAAGAAAGAAAGAAAGAAAGAAAGAAAGAAAGAAAGAAGGCAGTGTGTTCACAGTCTTGAACAGAGAAGTTTGAGGTCCCATTTTTCAAAACCTAGCAGATTAACTCTCAATCTGTTGTTGTTGGCACCTGTCTGTCTTGCGAGGAAATGGAGTGTGCCTCTGAGGGTGAAGTCAAAAAGTTCCATTAGCAGCCCTGAAATGACCTCCTGGGAGTGCAAGCCTACAGAGGTAAGAGCAAACCGCTGTGTTTGCAGCACTGAAGTAACACCCCCTGGACACAAGCCTGGGCAATGTGTCTGGAGGTCCTGGGCTGCCCAGATGACCAGACCCTGCTCTTGGCCTTGCTAATGTGGTCCAAAGGAAAGCAGAGCAAGACGTTTGGCACCAGCTTGGCTGCAGGAGTTGCTGAAAGGAGGCGTACAAGACGCCATCCAACTGAAATAAGGGAGATACAAATTTGCATGGGGGAAAATCAGCAGATTAGGAGTTGTTTGAGGAGGGCATCATGTGGATGATGAAATTAAATGAGAACACAAAGAGTTTCAAATACACATGGAACTCAGGTGTGGACAAACCCTTATAATAATTTGTAACTTGCTAAGAATATACAGTGACATTTCTTATGCTCTATAACGGAAGGGATGAAAGCAAACTGTTCCTCTCATTTTCTGTTGCACCGTGCACTGAAATACGGCTTCTCTACAAGACCTATTAGCAGTAGCAACTGCTAAGGTAGTTATCTCAAGTGCCAACTGAAAACAGGCCTCTCTCATTGTGCTGGTTGATAATAACAAACAGTACCCAAGGACCGGTGAAGACTCATCAGGGCTAGGAGAAGGAAAGACCTACGTAATTACAGGCAAGCTGCGTAAATAATCACAAGATGGTTCTCAGCTTTTTGTTCATTCCACCTGTATGTGCTTGTTTTTAACTTGCCCATAATTAAGGACAGTGCTTTTATTTCCTTTGGTAAAAAATGAGGTGCTGGTACTCATATACTGATGAAACATACTTCATCATAAGAAATATGAAGGCAGTGTAATTCGCTGATTCCTAGGCTATAAGGGAAATGGATGCTATTGTCAATGTAAGGAATCAGGAGATTTTTTAACATTGGCTAAATTGAAGGGTATCCCCCCCCTTCTTGTTCAATTGGGTGTTGACAATCATCCATAGAAGGATCATTGGTGAATATCAATATTTCCCATTTTGGGACACCAAAGCATCACATATGTGATCAAACAGTATAGGTAGAGCTGTGTGAATTTCTTGCATGAAGAATTTGGTATGGGGTGCAGAATTAATTCAGAATCTTCAAACATCTCAGTTTTTGTTAAAAAACAAATATGAGGAAAACTTAAACTTAAAAGCAGTGTGGAGAGCCAGTGTGGTGTAGTGGTTAAGAGCGGTAGTCACGTAATCTGGGAAACCGGGTTCGCGTCTCCGCTCCTCCACATGCAGCTGCTGGGTGACCTTGGGCCAGTCACACTTCTGTGAAGTCTCTCAGCCCCACTCACCTCACAGAGTGTTTGTTGTGGGGGAGGAAGGGAAAGGAGAATGTTAGCCACTTTGGGACTCCTGAAGGGGAGTGAAAGGCGGGATATCAAATCCAAACTCTTCTTCTTCTTCTTCAAATCCCACTGAGTTCAAGGGTGCTTACTCCCAGGTAATTGAGTACAGAATGGCAGCTTAAATCCCATTTAAATTAATGGGGCCTTAAAACTGCAGAACTGGAGCTGGATCTTGTCCCATGTTTCTAGCCTTCATCTCTCCCATTTTAGCCCTCCAGGCAATCCTACACGGTGCCCATATCACACTGTCATTATGGGATTATGTGGACATTTGGCAGTAAGACCCGAAGAGAGAGCACTGGCTTCTAAATACAGTGTGGTGCTGGCCTAAGGCACGCTTGCTTCTTCTTTTTTGCTATCAAAATTTTGCGAAAGGCAAAAAAGCAGATGTAGATCAAAGCTGCGTATTATGAATGCAATGGAACTGAAGGGAAACAATTCTAGACAGCATGTTTCTTCTGTACCCAAATGCTAGATAACACTTAGCATTCCGGTTTGCAAAAAGACATCAGAACATATGCCTGAGGTTTCCTTGGGACTAAGGAGCAGGCAGCCAATTTTAAAATGACCAGCAGGTCACACCAACAGTGGTGGCACCAGAAAAAAAATAAATCGGAGGAGAGGGAAACAGAAGGGGCAAAGTATATTTCAAGGTGTATTTCGAGTTGTATCCCACATGAGAAGAACTCTGAAATAAAAGTAACAGCGTATGTTAATGATAGGAGTCCAACAACTGTTGGGGTGGATGAGTAGAGGGGGCAGGCTCCTCGTAGAGAGGGGGGCACCTGCCCCTCCCCACCCCCCCTTCTGGCACTACTGATACATACTAAAGAAGAATGCCTGCTTTTTCACAGACCCTCCAAGTGTTCCCATTTTCCAAGGACGGCCCTGAATTTATAGAAGCCTCCTGGTTTCTGATTTGATTCAGGAATGTCCTGCCTTTCCTTATTTTCATCAGAGAAATGTTGAAGGGTATGGAGTTATGTGACCCCCAAGCAAAGTAGATAAGTAACTATACGGCATCTGAAGACAGCCCTATATAATGTTGTTGTTTAATGTTTAGTGTTTTATTATGTTTTGATATATGTTGGAAGCCACCCAGAGTGGCTGGGACAACACAGTCAGATGGATGGGGTATTATTATTATTATTATTATTAATAATAATAATAATAATAATAATAATTTAGTAGTAGTAGTAGTTGAATAAGGTAAAGGTAAAGGGACCCCTGACCATTAGGTCCAGTCGTGGCCGACTCGGGGGTTGCGGCGATCATCTTGTTTTATCGGCCAAGGGAGCCAGCATACAGCTTCCGGGTCATGTGGCCAGCATGACTAAGCCGCTTCTGGCAAACCAGAGCAGCGCACGGAAATGCCGTTTACCTTCCCGCCAGAGCGATACCTATTTATCTATTTGCACTTTGACGTGCTTTCGAACTGCTAGGTTGGCAGGAGCAGGGACCGAGCAACGGGAGCTCACCCCGTCGTGGGGATTCGAACCGCCGACCTTCTGATCGGCAAATCCTAGGCTCTGTGGTTTAACCCACAGCGCCACCTGTGTCCTTGTTGTTGAATAGGATGTCCCTATTGTCATTGGAGAAATGTTGGAGGGTGTGCTTTCACATGTACGTTGGATTGCTGCATGCATTATATTTGTGGCATATGCTCTATACCCATAACGTCTCTGCTAGAAGCAAATAAGCAGCCTTTAAAAAGAGAGCATTTCAAATGGTACAAAGAGTACATGTCAGAGTGAGCTTCTACTTGAACATTGCTCCCAGCTGCATTTCCCCATAATGGACGGAAGACTCATAGCTCCTCTGGTTATTCTGTGAACATAGGAGCCAACTCCAGGGGGCCATTGGTGCCTGGACACCCATGGGTGCTTGGACACCCACAAGGGGGCTGGGCACTCACAAAGTCATTGAGAAAAGCCAGCAGGCGGCAACTGTGTTGCCTTCGAGAGAGAAGCGGTTCAGCTCTGTCCTCTGCAGCCAGCCAGCGAGGCATCCTTTTCTGGGGGTGGGTGGGGATGGGGTTCAGACATGGAGGCAGTGCAGGTGTGATATCGCACATCCATGTTGCGGTGGCAGGCACTCACAATCTTGAGGATGAGATGGCGCCCTTGTCTGTGAAGCTGCTGCCATGCACACATCTTAGGTTGCAAACTTAACCCCTGCCCTTATCTGGGAGTAAGTCTTAAATTCAGTAGGACTTACTTCTGAACAGACATGGTTAGGATTGCACCATTAGCCCTTTTAAACGTTGGAGAGACAAAAATACTCAGAGAGGGATTGGGGTCACTCTTACCCACTGCTTGGCTGTTCTCTTCGGGGTTACCCCTGTCAAATCCTTGACCACCTAACTTTCCATTATCTAAGATGAATGATGCAGCCCTGAAAAGCTGCAAGATTGGCAGAAGCTCACCAGGTGTACTCCCGTCGCTTCATCTCCATGTTTAAAAATCTGCATCTACTGACTTTTATTTGCAAATCATGCAGCTGTTTGCTTGTTATATAAATATAATATGCATATATCGTTTCACCCATCCCAAGGCATCCCAAGCAATTTTACAATAATAAAAATGCAAAGTACAAAATAGTTAAGAAAATCCATAAAATAAAATAAATAAAAAATACAAAGTGTTCATCCAAGAGCAGCTGGGGGGGGGGAGGCGGGGATCAGAGACACGGAGCATAGAGATGCATCAAAGAGAATTTTGGCAGGCAGAACTTTCCCTTAGTTGCTTTTTAAATTTTCCTGGCCAGAGTCTTGTGCCTTTAGCAGCTTCATAGCAATTATCATTTTGTATTTATTTATTAGCTATGTTATTTCTGTTCTGCCTTTTAGGGCCAATCCTTCCCCAAATTCAGCAGGTGCAGGATTTTGGGTCTCATAGGCTCACTATTCACCCTGCCTCTACGGCATTATTACAGGAGACAAAGCAGCTACTAGAGGTTTTCATGTGATTATTGCTGGCATAAAAATCCCATCTGTTACTAAATCTGGTAGCTGTGCCTAAACACAGTGTATTGCAGGGTTACCAACTGACTGGAAGAAAACTAGCCTGGTGGACTCTGGTGCCTTTAACAAAAGCTCAAAATAGGTGATAATGTTTGGCTCCATGTTTCATTACAAGCTGCTGCTACAGATACAACTATTTGGGCCAGATCATGTCTCTATTTTCACTGGAGAAATGTTGGACCTTATGGAGTTAGGCCAAGGAGGTAAGTAACTATACAACCTTTAGAAGACATCTGAAGGCAGTCCTGTACAGTGGTACCTTGGGTTAAGTACTTAATTCATTCCGGAGGTCCGTTCTTAACCTGAAACTGTTCTTAACCTGAAGCACCACTTTAGCTAATGGGGCCTCCTGCTGCTGCTGCGCCGCCGGAACACAATTTCTGTTCTCATCCTGAAGCGAAGTTCTTAACCCGAGGTACTATTTCTGGGTTAGCGGAGTCTGTAACCTGAAGTGTATGTAACCTGAAGCGTATGTAACCCGAGGTACCACTGTATGGGGAAGTTTTAAATGTTTAATGTTTTATTATATTTTGATATACCATATTTTTCCGTCTATAAGATGCCCCCTGTTTTTGGGGACTCCGATTAAAGAAAATGGGGGGAGATGTATCCGTGTATATGACGCCCCCAAATTTTTGACATTATTTTTGAGGGGGGAAACTTAGTCTTATACACAGAAAAAGACAGTATGTTGGAAGCCACCCAGAGTGGCTGGGGCAACCCAGTCAGATGGGTGGGGCATAAATAATAAAATCATTATTATGATTATGGAATAGGACGTCGTTAATTCCATCAGAGAAATGTTGAAGGGTATTGCAGATGACAGCCAAACAGGCTCTTCCTTCTAAAAAGGAGTTGGAAAGCATGACTACACCTCACCTGTAGCTCAGGAGGGCGCGACGTAATCTTTTGAGGCCCCTGAGAACTTATTGGAGGAAGCTGTTTTCTGATAATCTACTGCTTGTGATGCATTGTGAAATCTAATGGAAGCAAACCGAGCGGGTGCGCACACCTTGCTTAACAAGTAAGAGAGGACAAAAGGAGGATCAGCTTTTCCTTCAGGTTATGCAGAGTTCATTTTGCCGTGTATCCTATCGGAGCGCAGCTTCTTCCTCTCTCTCGGGTTTTGAGACGATCTGTGGTCAGGATGACTTAATAATTGCATCGCAGCTGTTTTGCAACCGGGCCCTGACTCAAGTCAAGGTGTTGTGTGGGAACAGCTTTGTGGCTGATTAAGACAGACCTTTGAGGGCTGTGGCTCCATATTCTCTGCCTCTCTCTCTCTCCCCCCTTTCCCCCCTGCCTGTGAAGGACCGAATTCCTTCCTTGTGCCCCATCAGCAAGCTTAGCTACACCCGTTTTCAGAGGAGTGTCTCTAGTCATTAGATGGCTGGGTAACTCTTCTGGTGGTTTGAGCATGGAAGTTTTTTTTTTTTTTTTGCTGGAAAGGAAAGGTGGTGAGTGAAGTTTTATGAGTGTTTTCACAGAGTGTTATTGTTCCCACCCCTGTGAATATTTGGCATGGCAGGTGAAGCACACTGTGGGGTTGGTATCTTGGCTTGCCACATGCTCTCAGGCTCTGCAGGGAGTGACAGGCCATCGGCAGTGGCGTTTGGGGCAAAGCTGTGAAAACAATCCCTCCTAGATTATCTGGGCTGCTGACCAGGCATGTTATTTATTGCGAGCCACTTTGTGGGCCTATCCATCTCAAACAAACAATGGCTCTTTTCCATTCTCTTATTTGCGCAGGAGCTTATCCATGAAAACAGGGTCTGGGAAGGGGTGGGGAATGTGGCTTTGGCGTTCTGTTCCAGCAGGGTGACTCACTTAAACTGGCCTCCTTGCACACTGCAACATCACCACAGTGCTCCCTTTGTTTCTGAAACGACAAAGGAAGCACACCAAATTAGAGCACAAATCCTCTCCCTTGCCCAAAGTCTGAGCAATTTGCATATCCAAAATGCCTAGGTGCTTGCGGTCACCTGCTGCAATAAAGTTGTGTGGCAATCTTTTTTAGAAACAAACAAACAAAAGTGAAGCAAATGAATTTAGGCGGTGTTCAAATTATGGAATTGTGTGTCTTAGAACTACGGTTCAGACAAGGCTGGCGTCTCCAGGGGTTGTGTGGTTTATATAGTTACAGTGGTACCTCGGGTTACAGACGCTTTAGGTTACAGACACTTCAGGTTGGACCTGCTAACCCAGAAATAGTACCTTGGGTTAAAAACTTTGCTTCAGGATGAGAACAGAAACCATGTGGTGCCGGCGCGGCGGCAGCGGGAGGCCCCATCAGTTTTAGGTTAAGAACGGACCTCCAGAATGAATTAAGTTCTTAACCCGAGGTACCACTGTATTAAGGAGCTCAAGATGGCATACATAGCTCTCATCCCTCCCTTCCAAAAATGGGGCAGGTTGGGCTGAAAGATGGCGATTTGCCCCAGGTCACCCAGTGAGCTTCATAGTTGAGTGGGAATTTGAACCCTGGCATCCCAGGTCACAAACCAACTCTCTAACCACTACACCACACTGGTTGAGCACCTGCCGAGAGGAGCAATGATGGCAATAATTTATTTATATGCTGCCCATCTGGCTGGGCTGCTCCAGCCACTCTGGGCAGCTTCCAACAAATTAAACACAGTAAAACATCAAACATGAAAACACCAGGGCTGCCTTCGGAAAGTCAGGCAGTTGTTTGTTTCCTTGACGTCTGGTGGGAGGGCGTTCCACAGGGCGGGTGCCACTACCAAGAAGGCCCTCTGCCTGGTTCCCTGTAACCTCACTTCTCGCAATGAGGGAACCGCCAGAAGGCCCTCAATGTCTGGGCTGAACGATGAAATGAGAACCACCTGGCTCTGCTGCTTTGTCTTTTCACTATTATAATCTGTTTGCTCACCTCTAGTTTGAGGGGTGGGGAAGAACAAGTGAGTGATGATGGGGAAAAGGAGGACCAACATCTGCTGTGAGCAGCTTCTTGCTTACTGGTTATGTCCCTGGCAAACAACAACAGGGCAGCAATGGTGACAAGAGATGGCAATGGTGGTGACAAGGAGAGCCTAAACATCCCTCTATCCCACCCCCCAAAAATCCTGATATCGGTGCTGGGTTTAGCACTAGCAATGGGGTCTCAAATTTCAGCGACCCAATCCAGCCCCACTCCCTACCTCTCATGCTCCATTTGAGAGCTTAGTTGCAGTGTCTCCTGCTGCACCCCTGAGATTTCGCACTCAGTGCAACTGAACCGGTCGCACTCCCCTAAATACTTTTCTGGCACTAGAGGCATAATGAGAAGGCTTGGGCCCACGTTATGGTGCATTCACCTGGTCCCCTTGGTTGAAGCCTCATCTTTCTGTATCAGTTCCCCATCTGTGAAATGGCAATAATGACGACATTCATGAGGATGGCTGACATGCAAAAGGTTATGCACGAGACACATTTTGCTCTCAAGCAAGTCGCGTGGTACGTGATAATGGGCTGTCAGTTTTGTTCTCCACAGCTACCCTGTTTTCAAATGATGGGTATTTCTTTCAAACACACGGCAGGTCCCAATCTGGCAGCTCTCAGACTGCAGCATTATGCTTTCACACAAGAAGTGTTCACCCCTGAATGGATATCTGTGTAGGAGAGGAGGGGAGGGAAATTGGCTGAGAGACACATTCAGATTTATTTCACTGCATGAGGTGGGAATTTGTCGCTGAGGTGATAGCCGTGTAGGAAAAGAGGTCAAGTGATCTTTATTGTTAACGTGTTTATTTTTGCAGAACAAGAAGGGACAAATGTCAACAGCCAAAAATTGTACAAAGCAAGGGTTCAGAGTCTCTTATCCAAAGCAATCCCATAAAAACCTCATTAACTGATACATATCAAATGTGTTTAGATGTTCTAAACGTTTTTAGATGGTTTTAGAAATGTTATGAAATTCTTTTAAAGTGTTTTAATATTTTTTTAAAAAAATATTTTAAATTGCGCTGCTTTAATATTTTGATCGCTGCTGTCCTGGGCTCCTTTGCGAGGAAGGATGGGACACAAATTCAATAAACAAACTAATCATTGTTAACAAATGGATGTAAATAAAGGTATCCATAAACATTGATTCTTTATAGCCTCATGTCAAGCTAGCATTACTCCTAAGAAGTGGTAGCAATCCTAATGAATGACAGTCTGAGAACGATTATCAAACATGTTTTCACATTTTACTTTTATAATGTTGGCTCACTCATTGCTATAGATTTCTAGTTGTTTTAATACATTTTAAATGTTTGTTTAAGCAGAGGTTTTTTAATATATATAAAAAAGATGCTACAAATGTCACAAGCATTTTTAGAATATTCCTGTTGGCGAAGTGTTGGCCTAGGTTGGCGGGTGAAGCTTTGCCGACCACTTTTTATCTATGCCAGGAAAAGCTTCACAGCAACACATACATCAGCCAGGGAGCTATTAAAGGTCCAGGAACACTGATGGAAACATGTTGACACTGTAGCCCTGTATTTAGCACAGATGCTAAGAAATGGGCTTTGAAATTCACATGTCGGAGCCTAAGGGACTGCACTCTGTTCCTTGATATTGGATTTAGCATTAAGTTTCCAGCGTAGTACAGCAGAAAAATAAAATAAAATCAAACATGGGCTTGCTTGGCTTTGAATAAGCTGAAGCTGTCAAGTATCTAATGCTATGGAAATCTGTATACTTGACAAATGTATTCTGCTTTGGTTTCTCTGAGCCTTTTACACTGTGCTTCTGTATTGTCCAAAGGTGATAGTACTCTTTAGAGTTATTTTGGGTGGGTAGGTGGGTGGGAGGCACGGAAGCATGATGATGATGATGGCATCATTTCTCTTGGGGGAGTGTTAAATTCTCAATAAGAGAGCGCAATTTGTTCTGAGCAACTTGCAGTGTACAATAGTGGCAATTTCTGACAATGCCTGACCCAAGATGAATAATTTACATCTCATCCGAATGACTGATTTTTGAGCTTGCTAAGCAAAGGAGGAGAAAGCTAAATCCTTTCACATAAATCTCCCACACTGCACATGATGGGATATAAGTCTGTTCTGCCCGGAGAGCAAAGCATGACAAATTGCCGAAAGATCTTCCCCTAGCGATGGGCACCATACAGATCACATTTGATCCATTTCCCTTTCCGAAGCAGTGCTTCTAATCTCTGGGACCAAATTTGCAAACTGGGAAGAGATTACTGCAGGAACAAAGTGGCTGTAAGTGTATTTTCTAATTTGTTTTGAGCCTGAAAATGCTACTGGTATCATTAAGAAATCTGCCATTCCTTTACAATGGTCCTTCTTACATACTGACAGCACTATACAGGTAGTAACACAGGATGCTGCCTTAGACCCGATCAGGATATTGATCCATCCAGCTCAGTATAGGCTTTCTAAACCAGGGGAAACCAACAGGGTGACGTCCGGATGATGATGGATTCTTGCTCTGCATCAGGACCAGCCAGTATGGCTAATGGTCAAGATTGATGGGAGTTGTAATCCCATGGAGGGTGCCATATTGCTTTCCCATGGCCTACACTGATGGGGCAACAGTACTCCTGTACCCTCCAACATTTCTCTGATGAAAATAGGGACATCTTATTCAACAACAACAACAACAACAACAATTTAAACCCTGCCCACCTGACTGGGTTACCCAAGCCACTCTGGGTGGCTTCCAATTTATATAAAAACATAAGAAATTAAACATAAAAACTTACCTATACAGGGCTGCCTTCAGATGTCTTTAAAGGTTGTATCTTACCTCCTTGGTTCAGAGGTTGCATAACTCCATAGCCACCAAGATTTTTCTAATGAAATTAGAAATGTCCTAAGGAAAAGTGGGATATTGTGGGATCAAATCAGAAATCAGAATAGCTTCTGTAAATCTGGTACTGTCCCTGGAAAATAAGGACACTTGGAGGGTCTCAGGACATACAGAGTATAGGCTTTACTTTCTAAGTCTTATGTTTTCCCCTTGTGGCTAGATATACCCCTCTGCAGATAGCCCTGTACATTTAGGCTGTGTTGCCTCCAAGGCAATCTGGAGATTTCATAGCTGTAGTAGAGACAAAGTCTTCAGGTTTTCTGGGATCTGCTGCTCCTTTCAACCACATCCTTATCACAACAATCCATAGGTAGTTTATGCTTGTAAGCTGCTTCAAGTCACCCCAAACTGTGCAAACATGTCAGTCAAGGCCACAATGGCGATACCCAAGGCTTGTTTAGAATTAATGTGAAACTGTGATATGTATCGCTAAGGGAGGGAGATGAACAATTTAGTATGCAGTCATCAAGCACCTTCATGCACATGCCAAGAAAAACTGGCAATTGTGAGCATTTAGTCCAGCTATGCATCATATCTGCCCCCAATCAAAGCGATTAAAATCCAGTCAAGCATTGCTTTCATACATCAAACCTCAACCTATACTTGATTGCAGCTCCACATTCCAGGTATGTAGCCTAGGGTGTTAGCCAATAACAATATGCCATTGTCTAGGAATTTTAATCCCTGCACCCATTTTTATAAATGTCATAAATCTGATTGCAAAAGATTAGTTATCAAAATGTTGGCTGCGTTCACCCATTCCATCTATAGAGCTGCATAAGGTTTGGGATTTGGAACAAAACAAACTCTCCGCTCTGATAAGATGTCAAAAGTGTTTGTCCAAGGCTGGATCTAAAAGGGACAGTTTCCGTGTACAGGCAGCAATGAAAATATTATCTCACTTGCAAACTTTTTACTTGGGAGTCGGGGAGTTTATTTCTTTGCAGAGGATTGAAATAATGCAGAACCATTCTTGTACAATTCCCAGTATTAATATTTGTGGTGCCCGTTAGGGAAACAATAATTATTTAACACATTGACAGAATGACAACCGGACTCCAGAATTCCTTTCTAATAATACAGTTGTGGAAAATTCACTGTGGCTTTGAAAGCTTCCCCCCACCCCCATTTTCAAATAACGTATAGCAGGTGACAACTTTAGAATTTATGACTTCCGGTTTTAGATGATACAGTAATTTGGAAATCATCAGCTTGGCTTGTAAACAGCTGTCAGATCCTATTCAGGTTTACTCAGGAGAAAGTCCTACTCAGTACCATTACTATGATTGCGTGTGGTTTGCAATGTGGGATAAGGCACCATTTCTGTACATGATGCTGAGAGAATAGGACCCTGCCCACAGAAGCTGACTGTCTACATTCCGAAATGTGGGGGAGAGAGAACAGAAGAAGGGGAGGAAGGTGAAGACAGGGTTAAGAAGGGCAAGAACATGTGATTACTATAAATACATCTGCATAGGCTTGGCTAATGTTTATGTAGATTGATCTTATTAGGAAGTTGCTCCCTCAAACTAAAGCAAAAGAACACCCCTAGATTTCTTCCTCCCCTCTCTTTCCCCCAATTGTACATTTCTCCACTCATTAGTCTGTTTGGTAGCACAAGAAAATCTTTAATTAAAAACTAATTAAAATAAAGAATGGAGTAAAAACTAGGATTGTCAACCTTTTTTTCCTGGCAGTGCTCCAAGACTTAAAATTTACCTGTCAGGCAGATGTTTAGCTGATGAAGCTTCTCCTGATATGGACGTGAGTTGATAGAAGAAGAAGAAGAGTTTGGATTTGATATCCCGCTTTATCACTACCCGAAGGAGTCTCAAAGCAGCTAACATTCTCCTTTCCCTTCCTCCCCCACAACAAACACTCCATGAGGTGAGTGAGGCTGAGAGACTTCAGAGAAGTGTGACTGGCCCAAGGTCACCCAGCAGCTGCATGTGGAGGAGCGGAGACGCAAACCCGGTTCCCCAGATTACGAGCCCACTGCTCTTAACCACTACACTACACTGGCTCCCTGCTAGATGTTTTCCCTGTTAAATATTTGGTTTGGAGACAAGGTGAGTAAGTGGTAACATGACAGAGATGTATAAAATTATACACGCTGAAGAGAAAGGGGATAGAGAGTTTTCCTTCCTCTATCCTAGCACTGTAACTTGGGGATGTCCAATGAAGCTGAATGTTGGAAGATTCGGGACAGAGAAAAGAAAGTACTTCTCACACGGCACACAGTTAAGCTGGAATTTGCTGCCACAGAATGTAGTGATAGCCATCAATGTGGAAACCTTTAAAAGAGGATTGGACAAATTCATGCAGGACAAGGTTCTCAATGGCTAGTCATCATTATGGCTATGCTGTGCCTTTATGGTTGAGACAGCAGTTCCCTGACTGCCAAGTTCTAGAAATGGGAGAAGCAGGAAGCACTTGCAGGTTTCCCATTGGCATCTAGTGGGCCACTGTGGGAACAGGGTGCTGCACTAGAGGGGCCACTGGCCTGATCCTGTAGACTCTTTTTTATGTTCTCAAAAGCCTTCCTGCCAGAAAAATAGCGGGCGGATCTACAGGGAAGAAGAAGCACTTAAAAAAAAAATTTAAAAATGGATACAACCATATTCAGATTGTGGGAAGTGAACTTTTGAGCAAAAATAGCAAATAGAAGATAACAGGGGCATGTTCAGGCTGGCCTTGACCCGGTAAAGCTAAGTGTAGCTTTAAAGCAACAAGAGAGAAAATGCTAAAGCAGGAATTGTGAATTCTTAATTGGATTAAAATTGTCAGGTGGCTTTGGTAGGGGGATGATGTACCTACGTACGCACTCAGATGAGATGGGTTTGAAACCTTTCAACAATATGTTCACAGATATATCCAGGGCAGTGGTCATGTTCACAGATTATGACAAGGCAAGACAAGGCACAGTTTCTGGCTTATCGGAGGCTGCTAGACAGTTGCTGTCGTTGTGGGGTGGGGTGGGGCGGATTCAGTCACATACTGGCAAATTCAGGTTGCACAGTTAAAGAGGATTTGTTCAACTAACATGCCTTTAAAAAAATCTGGGCTTTTCTGTGGCAAGGAAAGCGACAGGAAAATGCTTTGGAAAGTGTGGGATAACAATGGCTTGATGTGACGTCATACAGATGTCATCTTCTGAAGAACATTGAGGGGGCCCAGCGTGACATTCTGGCATCGTGTGATGTCACTCTGTGCCTGGCTCCATGTTGGGCCTCAACAATGGGGGTCCCCCAGCCCCTCAAAAAACAACAACCATGGGAGGGGGGGGTCTAAAGAGCCTCACCTCCCAAGAACCAGTGCCTATGATGTAATATTACCTTCCCCACAAACAAATCTGGATGAATGCACCACAAGGAGAGTTTACTGTGAAAAAACTATGTACATGGAACCCGATTTCTCCTGCTTCCCTCCTTCCCTGCCGGGCACAGGAGAAAGAAACCAGGAAGCCACAACACAACCCGGCTTCCTATTACTTCCAAACTCAAGCACTGTGGTTTGCTGTTCCCAGATGAGCCCCAGTCACTAGCCAGCCGCAAACTGTAGGCCTTCTTGGTGAATTTCTTCTGCTTGCATGAAAGGGACAGTAAAGTGAGAACAAGACAGCATGCACCATAACAGTGTTGGCCCACTGTAGACCATGGTAAGATGGAAACCATTCTGATGGGTGAACATAACCCAGAAAGAAATAATATTGCAGAAATATTATAAACTGGACTCCAGTTGGGCTGGAACAGTGTCCTGTTCCCCAGTGGACACCATAGAATTGGGAACAAACGGTAAGAGGACTGCATAGGCACCATAAATTCAAAGGATAAAGCATCTCATAGCATCCTTAACAAACCTCAGCTCCCAGTACTCTCTGGGGCATTTCAGGTGCTTTACATATATAATACATAGCCTTAGTCCATGGGTATCTGATTGATTCATACTGCTTCCCCAGAGGATCCTTCCCCCAGAGAATAGCAGTGCAATACTAACCAGCAGTGGTGTAGCATGGGTTGCTGGCACCCAGGGCTGACACTACCAAAGCAGCCAAGTGGGCCATGCTGTGCCATCTGTCCATCTGTGCAGGGGGGAGTCTGGCTGGCAGAGGGGAGCGCTGTGCTGGGCCATGCTGGGGTTACCCCTTGCCTGCCTCCCTCGGTCCGCACCCTGGGCTTCTCTGCCACCTTCACCAAGGTGGGGACCCCCACAGAAGCCAGCGCCTGCATGGGGATGCCTAGTTGCACCCCCTCAGAATTTTGTGCCCAGGGCCATGGCCCCCCTGCCCTCCCACGATATGCCACTGCTTCCCAGACCACATTTCTACAACACCACAAGTCAGGTGGTGTAGAATGAATGTCAGTAACTGGGATAGAAGCACCAACATTATATTCAGGAAAGCTAACGCAATATTCAGGAAAGCTATACCCCCACATCTCAATGCACCCTTAGACCTGGGTGCATTCCAATATCAAGCAGGTACTCGAGCCCCAGCTAAGCATGGTGTGTTAAGTTCATATATCTTGGCATCCAAATAATGGGATCATGTCTGGAAAGTATCTTAAAATTTTCAGAAGTTTCTTCAAAAAATGCCCTGTGGTAAAGTGCATGCTTCAGCACTTTTTCCACTGTTCACACATATGCACCGATGAACTCAAACCAAAAATAACACGAGGAATAGAGCTAAACAGGTTTTTTCTTTACTTCCACATCTTTATATAACGTGCGCTTGAATTTCTTCAGAAGTAAAATGCACTTATTGCTTCTTGATTTCTAACTGAATTGCAACCCTTGCTTTATTCCTCACCCTCAATAAAATGTCAAGTGGGTGTTGCATGGAACTGAGTAAGAAATGTTCTCCAGAGAGCACCCATCTTCAATAAGTGGAACTGTGGATTGCAGAAAGCTGCAGGCATAAAAGCTGCTGCAAAAGCGATTTCAATCTGAAAATTTAATCATTTTCCCTAGAAAAATGAACATGAAAGTTAAAGTGACGATATAACCGAAGTCATCAGGCTTTTATAAAACGTACTTTATTTTTTAATGGTGCTGTATTTACACTCAAATTAAATCTGTGTCACTGCGTTCACTTTTTATTTATTTATTTATTTTACAAAAAGCTTTCTAAGACTTTTCCCCAAAACTTTGGCATATTATATACATATACATTTATCAAACTGGTGCTCTCTTTGGTTGTGTGGTTATGTTTTTTTTTCTTTGAGCAGGCTTAACAAGATAAATTGAAATATTCCAGGGAATTCAAGACTGAAGGTTTGTTTTATGTATTTGGTAAGTGATCTGCATTTGAGTGTTTCCTGTGGTCTAACTGTTAAGACGAGAACACCTGCAAACTGTGGGTGATATAACGAAGATGATCTAGAAATGGTTTGCTGTAGTAGTAGTAGTAGTAGTAGTAGTAGTAGTAGTAATAATTTATTATTTATACACTGCCCATCTGGCTGGGTTTTCCAAGGCACTCTGGGTGGCTCCCAACAGAATATGAAAAACACGATAAAACATCAAAAACATCCCTAAACAGGACTGCCTTCAGATGTCTTCTAAAAGTCTGATAGGTCTACATACACGCTTCTTGCAAATTGCAGCCAGGTTCCCTGAAAAGGTAGCTCAGCTGGGAGAGTTATTAGACTAACATTCTAAAGGCCTTTATTCAATCCTGGGTTTGGGCAAAGTAGCTGGGGCCTGCTGCTTCAGGATTCAGCTGGCTTCTTTATGTAGGATGCCCTTGGATTGTCCATGCTGATCCTATGCTTGTGGGATTCCTGGGACATCTGACTAGCCATTATCATACACAGGATGCAGAACCAATGTCTTGGCAATTAAAGTTCTGGAGACTTCTAGTCATGCTCCCGCGAATGAATGCTTGGAGAGCACTCCAGAGTCATCTCCAGATTTTTGTGGGCCCTGGGCATCCATAGGCCCTACTGAGTGAGACTTCTTACATTGATTCCACTAGTACTTGAGGCTCAACAGCTCCTCTTCCCATTAGTATTAACCTAAAGTAACAAACCCTGGCAATTCTTCCAACAGGAAATAGGAGATGGCCCCAGCACCATTTTTCAGTGCGAGTGGTGCCCAGCAGAAGGAACCTTGCTTTATTCTGTGCTGCAGGGTCCTTCTCCCATTGGAAATGGAAGACCGTCTGGCCCAGGGATGAGGGAATTGGTAGCCTCCCAGCCATTGTTAGATTACAACTCCCATCAGCCCAAGCAAGCATGGTCACTGGGCAGAGTTGACAGGAACTGTACTGAGGGGCCACAGGTATCCCATCGCCAGATCATTATGGACTCTCTGCCAGACTGTGTGCCTCAACCAGTGCCCAGTCATGTGAACCACTGAGTCTGGAAGCACCCAGGACTGTAAGACTGTTGAAGAGACGTATATTCTGTATGGAGCTGATATGTGAATAGGAGACTACCAGGAACCCCAAAAAGCAACATGTTTGCTTACCCTGTTTCTAGTTCTAGTACAATATCCTATTTTGATAAATTTTGGGCAGAAGGTAATGGAGACAATCAACACAACTGTAAAGAACAATCTTACATTTGCCTAGGAAAATATCCTTTTGAATTATATACCCAACACATGGAAACTAACAAAGGGACAATATGAATGTACTCTCTGCACCCTTTCTATGGCAAAAAGACAGGTATCGACGAACAGGTATCGATTAACAATACAGTGGTACCTTGGTTCTCAAATGTAATCTGTTCGTCTTCCGAAACGTTTGAAAACCAAGGCGCGGTTTCCGGAAACCGACAACCGCATCAGACATTCGGCTTCCAAAAAACGTTTGAAAACCGGAACACTTACTTCCGGGTTTATGGCGTTTGGGAGCCAAAATGTTCGAGTACCAAGGCGTTTTAGAACCAAGGTTCCACTGGAATTCATTTTTATAAATGTTGTATTAGGTTAAGGTCTGGCTAACTACAATAACATTTTTTATTTTGGGTAATGTATACAATTTCTTTTTCTTTTTTCTACATGGGTACTATTTCTTTCTTCTTCTTTGTGTCTTATCTTACTCCGTGCACTTGTAATTATGTACTTTTAATTTTTTAAAATAGAGAATATATATATATATATATATATATATATATATATATATATATATATATATATTTGTTTTCGTAGATTTTCACGGGTACAGGAATGCAGGTTTTGGTGTCTTCGGGTGTCTTCCCGTGTAAGAGTTGGGGTGTCTAGGCGACGTTTCGACGAGGTCTCACTCGTCATCTTCAGGCTGGTGCTTTCGGCTTCTTGTTACTTCTTGTTCCAGTAACAAGAAGCCGAAAGCACCAGCCTGAAGATGACGAGTGAGACCTCGTCGAAACGTCGCCTAGACACCCCAACTCTTACACGGGAAGACACCCGAAGACACCAAAACCTGCATATATATATATATATATATATATATATATATATATATATATAATGTTTCTAGTTTGCAACTCAACTTGTATTTACTGAATTATTGTTAGTGCTGCTTTTTCAGGCTTCCTAATTGTGCAGAGAGCCCTAGACACTTACACGAGCTGAACTAACAACTGTGAAACTGGTGTAACACCTACTAAACCAGGCTTCTTCAACCTCGCCTGGCCTACAACTCCCATGATCCCTAGCTAGCAGGACCCAGTGGTCAGGGATGATGGGAATTGTAGTCTCAAAACATCTGGAGGGCCGAGGTTGAGGAAGCCTGTGCTAAACCCTGCAGTGATCCACACAGCCTTGTGCTTTGTATTCTGACATGCCCATATGGTGACTTCCTGTTGAACTGAGACACAAATGTGGGATGAGAACGCTACTTCCACCAACCTTTAGCAGCTGTGCTAAATTTAGACTTCACACCACCTCTCACATGGCTCTTAACTTAAAGCTTCTCTATAAACGACACAACTGATCTCGCAGCACCGCTTGCTTCCTGTCATCTGGGGTACATGACATTTATTGTTCTTGGTGATTGCTTTTGCTGTCTGGTTTGAAATAGAGTTCTTGTAATTGTGCTGTTTACTTCATCGGGAGGCATTGGGGTCTGTTTTTCGGTTCCCTTTGAAATACAGTGCTTTTTCCCCCCCATGGAAGATGAGGGCCTGCATAGAAAATACCTGTTTGTAAGTTGAATTCCACCAGCACGGCTCCCTGCTGGCTTTAGGCATAAGTGGAGTTCAGTGCACAGTTATAAG
This sequence comes from Podarcis liolepis, assembly GCF_965112155.1. Lineage (NCBI taxonomy): Eukaryota > Metazoa > Chordata > Lepidosauria > Squamata > Lacertidae > Podarcis > Podarcis liolepis. The sequence goes on along the minus strand of NC_139558.1, from coordinate 26,546,254 downwards.
AATCTAGTTAGGAAACAGAGGCAAGGAAACACCTCTTTATTTTTGATCAATACTATAAACCACTTTAAATTTTGGTTTGAGACTCATACACAGAAGAAGAAGAAGAGTTTGGATTTGATATCCCGCTTTATCACTACCCTAAGGAGTCTCAAAGCGGCTCACATTCTCCTTTCCCTTCCTCCCCCACAACAAACACTCTGTGAGGTGAGTGAGGCTGAGAGACTTCAGAGAAGTGTGACTAGCCCAAGGTCACCCAGCGGCTGCATGTGGAGGAGCGGGGAAGCAAACCTGGTTCACCAGATTACGAGTCCCCCGCTCTTAACCACTACACCACACTGGCTCTCCAGTGAAAGGTGAAATGAGTTCTAATACTGAGAGAAACTTTTTTTGTTTGCTCAAATGATCTGAGGTAATAGGATAGAGGGAATTACTAAATTCCCTTCAGACTTTGCATTATTCACCTTTATATTTTACTGTTGTACTCTCTCACTTCTACAGCCTTTCTCTCTCTCTCTCATTGGCCCTGTTCTTGTGTCGTACCCATCATGGAGTGCAACTTGTGGAGAAAGCAAATAGACCTTCAGGCTGTGGATAACAAACTATATATAGGATCCAAAGGTGCAGGAAGCATATTTGGCTGAATGATTTGGATAATATTATTATTCTCAACAACAACTCATCTTCCTTAGCTCACTTGTTAGAGCATGGTGCTGGTAATGCCAGCACTGGAAAACTATGTGTTGGTTCATGTTGTGAAAACATGTGCTAGGTTGAGGGGGGGGGGTTTGGTCAGACTCTAAGACCCTTTCTCTCTCTCTCTTCCAGTCTGCGGTGCCATCCAGGTTTTGTGGTTGCTTTTCTAAACGTGGCTTTGCACAAGGGCATTTCTCAAATTGTAGGCATGTACCTCTCCCTGGGGTCTCCCCTGGGGTCAGACCAGATGATCCACAAGGTCCCTTGCAACTCTACAATTCTACAATAAAAGGCTGCTAGGGTTTTTGCAACAGAAAAAAATGTGGCTTTTGGATATGCTGCAAGGGAGCTTCCACATAGCATTGTGGATGTCAGAACTGCTTATGCCTGCCAAGTCTTGGATTTGATATTCCGCTTTATCACTATCTGAAGGAGTCTCAAAGCGGCTAACATTCTCCTTTCCCTTCCTTCCCCACAACAAACACTCTGTGAGGTGAGTGGGGCTGAGAGACTTCAAAGAAGTGTGACTGGCCCAAGGTCACCTAGCAGCTGCATGTGGAGGAGCGGAGACGTGAACTCGGTTCACCAGATTATGAGTCTACCGCTCTTAACAACTACGCCACGCTGGCTTCTTTTGCAATGTTTCCTCAAAACAACATCCCAACCCCACTTTATCATTTCCACAAGGGTTTGTGTTTTTGCTTACTGGACTTCCCACAGAAATGCTAAATCTGGTTTTGATTGGCAAACAGTATAGGATGGTGTTTTGATGAGGATGACACCATACAACTGGCTCTGCAAAACTTGCATGTCAGAACAGCACCCAGTCCCCAGTAAACTGTCCTTTGGAAGTGTCTTGGTGTCATGTATTTGCACAGACAAAAGAAAGAAAGAAAAGGGAACTGCACTGTTGTCTAAATGCAGTCTAAGTTCCAGGACTTGCACACCTTAGGGGTTATTTGAAAGAGTCCTTAATGTTTCTGTGCCCTTTAGGAAGCATTACCTCGAGAGAGATATTTCTGTTGTAGCAGCTGATCTTTCGTATATAGCTGTGTCAGCCAAGCTAGAGCTAGGTATTTAAGACTGGGGCCCTGACCGAAGGTGGCTTGGAATGGTTTGCAGTGTATTGCTGAGTAACTTTCCTCTTTTTCTTTTAATGCTTCCTGTGAAAGGTGGGTTCACCTGTACAGCCCTGCACAATATGAACTTTAAAATAGGGATGAGGAAACTGTTGGACTCGGGGGTCCCCTCAGCCTCAGTCAAGCACAGCCAATTATTGGACATGATGAGAGTTGGAGTCAACATCATTTGAAGGGCAGAGGTTTCTCAACCCTGGCTTTTTGCTTTTTAAAAGACTGCTTGTTGAAAAAACTACTGGCAAGGCAGCTGGTATGTTGCTTTTCAACTTAACCTACTGTCAGCCTAAGCAAGTATCGTGATCTGTTTACGCCGCTCCAATCCAGATTATAAAATATTGAAAGAAATACAAGTTTGCTTACAACAGATGCATGGATTGACAGACATAAATAATAATAAAGGCAATCCGACCAAGATATTATGTACATTTGTTATTATCTTTACTACTTTCAAAGCCTGTTTTTATCGCTATCTTTAAAATGAATATTTTATGTAAACCACAGGGTTTGTTGTTGTTTTTTAAATTAAGTGTTCTATGAATTTTTTTGAATTAAAATTTCTACAAAAGACTTTGGGGCAATAGATGATCTGTACTTATGGACAACTGAAGGCCTTTGTAATCTATTTGGATCAAATTAAATCATATAGAACTGTGTGCCAGGAAATACTAGATTTTGTATAATCCCTTGAATTATATTTCTTCTTTTCTGGTGAGAGTAACTGAACAATTTTTGTTCTGATGTAAATAGGAAAAAAACCACAATTAAATATAAGGAGACGCAAAAGCACGGTGCTCTAGAAAGTCTTAATTTGCTTCCTTTTCAATCTAGACATACATTCTTTTAAACAGAGAAAACACAAAACTAGCATAGGCAAATTTCTTGTAGGAACCTTGGCTTTAGGACTCCCAAGGTTACAATATGAAAAACCAAAGTTTACCTTAAGGAACTGTGTACTCCTCGTTCCCTTCCCTTCCCTTCCCTTCCCTTCCCTTCCCTGGGCTGAGTCCTCAATTCCCTCCTCACTTGCCCACTGGACTTTAATATTCCACATAGCATGTAGGTGGCAAGGCAGTGAGTGGAGGGAAGTAACAGGCAGGAAGCATGATGGCTGCCACATTTCCTGACATGTTCTCAATATTAACAATGCAAAATGTTGCTCTCCAGCTTCCAACCAGGCTCGGCCTAGCTATGTCTGACTACCTCAAAGGAGTAGTAATTTTTGCATTGCAGCAGATTAAACCTTGGGCTGCCTTCATCTTCAGCCCTGGAGTCTGAAATTGGGAAGCTCTGGTGGTTTTTCACTCTTTTTATTAATGCCACATGGTCTCCAGCTTACGTTGCTTTCCACCAAGTGTGGATGATTCTCTGAGCAGAGATTACTCGGGTTGTAATGTTGAGCATTAATGGGGCATTTTGCCCTGGCTGAGCATATCTGCGTTGGTTATGTGAGTGGTATTGCATTATGGGAGTGCCTAACCTTCCATCTGGCATGTTACAGCCACCCCACGTTATTTGATTAACTCTACAAATCACTTAAAGGTGGCTATCCTTATTTTGGCCCTTCTAAGCTGAGAGTGATTGGAATCTTTCCAGGAGCAGCTAACTGTTGTCAGATAACTCTCTTGCTGTTTTCCACTTGGTCACGGGTGTGTGGGAAGGGTAAGCATACACACAGAGGAGCCAACGAAACACTCAAGGCTTAGTTGAGGGCATTAGTATGTCCTAAACTGGGTTTAAGTACTCAAGGCAGAAAAGCCTGCATTGTTTTCTTACAGTATTTTAGGTAGGAAACTCTCTTAATGTCATAGGCTGGTTTCTAAGTCTGTCTAATAACATCTGGGAAGCTTCTGCGTATGAGGTCAATGAATGCTTTATTGGTTTTAAAACTGTATATCAGAAATAATCAATAGATGTTAAAAGACAAAATAAAAATAAACAATCATTCATTCCTTAATTGATACTTGTTTTGTACATATTTCTGTAATTAAATTTAATGTGACCTCCGATCTTCCCATTATGTTCCCAAATTGGATTCCTTGAATATGCACTTAACTTTTTTCCTTCCATGTTATTTAACTTACTTTAAATTTTATAAAGTTATCCTATTTACACACAGAAACTCACTCAAAACCTGCCAACGGATTGATATTTTGTTCTTTTACATAGACTCTGTATATGTCCCACTCTCTGGTAAATTTTTCATCTGTAACGTCTCGTAACCTTGCTGATACCCTCTCTAGTTCAATGTACTCTCTTAATTTATTTTGCCAGTCTGATTTGGATGGGATAACCTCTCCCTTCCAACCTTTTGCAAATAAAATTCTGGCAGCCATTGTAAAGACTCCCCTGAACTTTTTTGGAATTTCGTTGCCCATAATTCCTAGTCAGGAAGGCTTCAGGCTTCTTAGGGAAGGAGCATTTAAACATTTTCTTAAGTTCGTTGTAAATCATTTCCCAAAACTGTCTGATCTTTTTACAGTTCCACCACATGTGGATCCATGTGTTTGCTTATGTGGTCAAAGGAAAACATAATTCAGGTTTAACAAAAATTCTTCTTGTGAGATGGAGGAAATCACCATTTCATTCTATTGTGACAGCAAGCCTGTGGAAGAAGAAGGTGTTCATGTGTCCTACTTTAAAGAGGAAAGCCATGTATTTTAAGGGCTGTCCAATCAAAGGCCAGTTTGAAAATAATGAATAGCAGGGGCCTTATAGTGGCACACTTGCGCTTGGTACCTGGTCAGCAGGCTGAGCAGGTAGGTACACATGGTAGCATGTGCTGTAAAGGTAAAGGTAAAGCTTTATGCAGTACTGACAGAAAGGTCCTTCTTGAGTAAAAGCATGATGTCAATAAGCATCCCAGGTCAGATCAGGCCCTTACAGAGCCTCACGTTGCTGCTGTTCGTGTCCTTTTCTGTCCCTTTTAGTTCAGTGTTTTGCTATATCTCTGCTTCTTTAGATTCAGATGCTTTGCAAGACGCGAGGCTGTTCAAAACGATGCCCAAAGAGCACTGGATGTTTGCTGTTAAAGCACGGAAGCAGAGGGTTCTTTTAAAACTGAAAGCTTAATTAAGCTCCCCCCACCTTTTAAAAGAACCCTCTGTTGCTCTTCTTTTAACCAGAAACACTCCAAAGCCTTTCAGAACTCCACAGGCAACATTCTAGAGGCCTGAAGAGGACACAAACAAGCACCAGAGAGGCTGGTATGAAACTGCAAAGCTTTTTTAAAAAAAGAACAAGCAAGAATACCCACTGCTCAGCCACCTCTTCACTTATTTATGGTGAGAAAAAGCGAGAGAAAAATCCTTGCACTACCCTCAAAATATGAAACTAATATGGCTAGGTGGGTTTTTTTTTTAACCGATTACACACTATACTTTAAAGCACATTCTTCCCTTGAAAATAATTCTGAATGTTGTACTTTGTTAATGGTTGCCTAGAAGCGCAACTAAGTGAGGGGAAACTCTGTGATTAGAATTGCTTTAAATGTATAGTCTGTATGCATATGCTTTAAAGATATCATGTGTATGGACTCGTCGTTGTCTTAATAAATGTATTGCCGTAATATGGATTATAGAAGAAAGTTTTGGATTTATTTTTTTTACATTAAACAACCCCACTGGACCTATTTGATTGTAATTTGGAAGATTTCCCTTTTATCTGATTGCCCACAAAACACTAGCGTAAGGTTAAGCAATTCCTAGCATTTTAACTGCCACATGTTGTAGAGGAAAACATCACTGAAGATGCCCTTTTAAATTTAGTAGACTTTATACCTCCAGAAGGGAGATTGTATGCAATTTATAGATAACTGCAAATTTAATCCATGCTGGAAGGTTCTCCTGCACTTGCAAATTTCATACACTTTGGAAAAAGGGGAAAATATATAGCTGTTTTTAGGTTCCCTATTTCAGATGAATAGAGAACACTGCCTTTTATGGCTCAGAACCTAAGTTACAGAAGTGGAAATATGCAAGGTGAATCTTGGGGCCAGTGCACCCCCCCCCCCGTAAATGTGATCTCAAACATTGACCAAAGCTAAATATTGTCTCCCCACTCTTCCAGAGAACTCCCCTCCTGGTCTTGGGCCACTTATGAACATGAGGAGATGCTACCAATGCAATACAGTGGTACTTCGGGTTAAGTACTTAATTCGTTCCGGAGGTCCATTCTTAACCTGAAACTGTTCTTAACCTGAAGCACCACGTTAGCTAATGGGGCCTCCTGCTGCCGCCGCACCGCCGGAGCACGATTTCTGTTCTCATCCTGAAGCAAAGTTCTTAACCTGAGGTACTATTTCTAGGTTAGTGAAGCCTGTAGCCTGAAGTGTATGTAACCCGAGGTACCACTGTACTGATAAAAGAAAAAGTCCTCCAGCTGTTGATTGCATGGTTCCCATAGACTTCTAAATGCACCTCTCATCTGTTTAAGTAGATGCTTTATTGCAAGATTGGTTAGATTAATTTAAATAACTTTGGTCAACTGAAAAGGCATCTCAATCACAGCAGATTATGATTATGTCCACCCTCTTAGAGGTTTTCCCCTTCTCTCATGCATGTAACAGAATGCAACACAACGCACAACTCACACAACAAACACACAAAGTAAATGTGCCTTTTGCTTCAGATGTGCCTTTTGAAGATTTAACTGGCTAAAAAGTATATGACTAATTGGTTTAAGATTTCTTTGTCTGAATGTCAGCCCTAGCCCAAGGTGAATGCTTTCTCTGTATACCTGAAGGAGCATCTCCACCCCCATCGTTCAGCCCGGACACTGAGATCTAGCGCCGGGGGCCTTCTGGCAGTTCCCTCATTGTGAGAGGTGAGGCTGCAGGAACCAGACAGAGGGCCTTCTTGGTGGTGGCGCCCACCCGGTGGAACACCCTCCCATCAGAAGTCAAAGAGATAAACAACTACCTGACATTCAGAAGACATCTTAAGGCAGCCCTGTTCAGGGAAGTTTTTAATATTTAAAGCTGTACTGTTTTTAACACTTGATTGGGAGCCGCCCAGAGTGGCTGGGGAAACTCAGCCAGATGGGCGGGGTATAAATAAATAAATAAATAAATAAATAAATAAATAATAATAATAATAATAATAATAATAATAATTATCTAAACTTTGTATAACCAAAAGTTAGTTTTCCTGTTCGTGATATGCTGCTTTACCACTTGCCCAGAGTGCTAGTGCTTTTGCCAACAGATATAAGAGTTGAGAGATTAAGAGCTACATATTTTAGAGCAAGTGGGTGGGTTTTGAATAGTAGAGTTACGGTAATCTCTGCATCACCCAACAGCCAGTTCTTAATGTATGTTTATCTCCAAGTATGGTCCACTGGATTTATTTGAGTTTGACTGCAAATCTAAACGCACTTGCTGGAAACAGATTCCACAAAAATAAAAATTAAATCTTGAGTAAACATGTTTAAGATGTTCATGTCAGGTTTGTGCTCAGCCTGCGTGGTTACTACCTGCTTTCAAATTATTTCTTTGCAGTAGAGCTGTATTTGGAATTCCCACAAGTATAGCAAAGCATTCCCCCCCCCCAGGCCAATAAACTAAATTGTATTTTGCACTCTTGGCTTCTGGCTCATTAGCTGTAATTGTGCCATGCTATCTGTTCTTCTACGATATGGATAGCGCTTGCCCTCAGGTTCGGATCACTATTGATAAGGAGCTTCATCACTGCCTACTGCCTTGCAAGCAACATTCAGTGCCAGCCTCCTTCACCTACATACCCTTGTCTCCGGGGAAGGGAAACTTTTACATTTGGAAAACTTAAAGACGAAAGACCTTCCTTCCTTGGCAAATGCGAAAAAGGACCTAAGTGGTACTCTTAAAAAGAGAGCTGTGTAATACAGCACCTAAATGCAGCTTCCAGTCCCAGGGCTGCTTTAGTATGCAAGTGGAATACGTGAACCATTTGCTCTTGACTTGTACCTTGTCTGTAATGATGTTATACATAATGCAGCAAAAGGAGTTCTTGGTTTCTTAAGCAGGGAACAGAAGCGCTCCTTACAACTCGGCTCTTTGCAGATCAAAGCAAACCTGAAGCTTGCCTTATCATGTAAGTGGGGTTTGTGTCCTTGAAAGCTTGGCTACAACAGCACAGATTACCCCACATTCTTTCTTCCGTGTTTGGGATAACTTAAATTGCAGGATTTATGTTATATAGGAGAGGGAGAAGGAGCACAATTTCAGACCCTCCAAGAGTTCCTATTTTCCAGGGACAGCCCTGGATTTACAGAAGCCATCCTGGTTTCTGATTTGATCCCGGAATGTCCTGCTTTTCCTTAGGACATCTCCGTTTTCATCGGAGAAATGTTGGAGGGGATGCAATTTACCAGGCATCCCCATAGTCCATATTTAGTCCATTTATAGCCCTCCTGCTATCCACATATATAACACAATGTCAAACACGTAGGGTAGGATCAGGGCTGGCCCAAGACATTTTGATGCCTGAGGCAAACTGCAAAATTGAGTCTCCCTCCCTGACAGGGAAGAACGGATGAGTAAAGATCTAGGGGACAAGGCAGCAGGGATAAATATCTGCATTGGGCTCTGCTGCCCCTGTGGATCCTGCTGTCTGAGTCAGTCGCCTCACCTGGCCTCATGAGTGGGCTGGCCGTGGGAGGAAGTCACGTAAGTAGTGGCATCATCAAAACCTCTGTGCAAGGACTTTTGTTCATTTCTCAACAAAAGGCTTTATCCCCTTAACCTTTCTGACCCTTGAACCTATTATCAGACTAGAAGCACCTTTGGATAGGGACCTGTCAACCATGTTCTTTATAAGGAACTGTATAATAATATAGCAATATAACATCAATGTTTCCATAAGGTCCTATTGGATTCCTCTTGGTGGAGAGTGAATCACTTTGGATTCATGGGGGACTCTCTGCAAAGAGCTTCTGCCTCCAAGTACTGAACATTACTGTGTTTTCTAAGAATATGTGACGGCCGTTAACTGATATGGAAAAAAGTAAAAGCTGCACGTTGAGGATCATCATCGCAGTAGTGTACTAGCTATGTCCCTATTGGGAGCAGCAACTGTCTCATTAATCACTCCGTTAACTTGGTCCATGGGACTGAATGGGAGCCATTGCAGCCTAGGCTAGCTCACATTTTGATAGTAGCCCTGTCCTCTTTCTTGGTCTAATTAGAACTTGCAGTGCTAACTGGTGCCCATCTGCTCAGAAGTAAGCCCCACTTTGGTCCATGCGGCATACTTTTTGGAGTGGATGCATAGGATCGAAGCCTTAAGCTCAGAGAGAGATGTATTCAGACTGTACTAAAGCCGAATATTCTCACCCCCACCTCCCCCAAAGGATGGTGAACTGACTTTAGCCATAGTTTGCTTAAGACGCCATCTCCCAGGCAGACCTTGCTAAAATAAATAACAGACAGTTACAAGAGTGCACGGCTTGACGTATCCAAAGTAGATGCCTCTTTGTTCTGCCAAATCTTTGTTTTGTTTTGGAAGATGCCTTATTTATTGCATTCACACAGTATAAAATAAAAATTCAAACGTAGCGAAATAGCTTTGAGGTAAATACTGAAGTTTGGCAAAAGATGAATCCATAACATGGCCCATGTCATTAAAATGCATGAGGCATTATTGTTTATTAGAAGCACATTTTTTATTGGGTTGGGGTAAGATGCTTTAAAAGTGAGCAAAGGGCAAGACTATAAGCACAATAGGATTGCTGCCAGATTAAAACTTCCAAAGGACATGGGATTTGTCATGCTTGCTCTTCTGAGTCGTGGCGTTCTGGACTAAGGATAACTCTCCTGGAAAGAAGCAACATCTGGTGATAACCCTCTTTGCCATCCATTACCATTAATCAAGAGAAATGGGAATGAAGGAATTGAAGTGAGTTGTCTTAAGACTCATTCGTTACTTGCTAGCTATCTGGTATGTTTGCCGACAATCTAGGCAAAGAATAAAATCACATATAGAAGTTATTGATATGAAGGGTGGTATTTGGCCACAATTATATCAATATTTTCAAAGAAGAGAGGCAGTATTACATTTGTAAAGGAAATAGTGCTGTAAGAGAGGGCACTGAATTCAAAACTTTGCAAACATTTAATTGTAAGAAAGGTATCATTACTTATAGTCTAAAATTGTGATATTCATAAAAAAATGAGCAAGAGAGCAGTAAGAGGTAACTTTGGAAGAATGGAGATGATTTGGGCATTATATCTGGATACTTAAAGCAATATCCTTGATAAGATCTAATATAAATGGCGGTTAACCCCATACAGATTTGCAAAAATATATAGAACTGCACAGGATAAAGGTTGGAGATATAGCAACTGCTTGACAGAGAGTTTATATATATTTTGGACTTGCTCAGTAATTCAAAATTACCCAACCACTATCCAGAAATGCAGTTCTATGATGACTGGATGACCCCAAAGTGTTGTTACTGAATTATTTGAAATATATAGTATTGGACAGACTTGGAGACCGTTATAGCTAATTTGGTAGCTGTTAACAAGTTTATTACTAAAACTTCAAAGAAGAAAACAGCACCACCGATTCTGGATGGGTCTGGAAAAATCTGGAACATTGTTACACCACTGAAACTCACATATTATAGCAGAGAAGAAAATGGACAAATAAATAGACCTATAGAATGATGGCCAATTTTTATTTGTTTGTGGGGCTTTTCTTTGAATGACAAATATTAAGAGAATATTTATCCTTATAATTCATGTGCATTGTTGTTATTTATATTCTGTATATATTCTTGCTTCCTTTTGTTTTATTATTTTCACCACTAAGTGGTAATTGTTTTCTTACATGTTATATTTTCAGTTGTAACTGTCAGCTGTTCTATGTCCTTTCAAATGTGGTCTTGAGGAAGCCAACAGCCAGTGGGCGAGTTATGTTGGGATCTCTTCCACCAAAATTAACAAGGATTAACAGGCTATTCCAGTGAATGTTTTATGCAGAAATAACTCCCATTGAGTGGGGCTTACTCCCGAAGGAGGCACAATAGTATATTTCTAGATGGGCAAGTTGTGTTCCACGTGTTATGATAATATGCATAGAAATGAATTGTAAATGTCTGTAACTTTGACTGAGTTGTGTCTGAAAATGAGGTTCAGAGTTTGGGAAGAGATTGGTGACAAAACAGGACCTGAGAGACTAAAACATGTTTGCAAAGTGTGAAATCCCAGGAATAGGGCTGCTGTGTCTTTGATGCATGCTGCTTGAGATCTATCTGATGTTCGGGGTACAGGATCCAGGAAAATACAAACAGAAAATTAGTCCAGGTAAAAATGAAAGAAAAAAATGTTTAAAAATAAAATATTGAAGTTTGAATCTCATCTGGGAACGAAACAATCAGAGCTGTACAAAAATAGATATGGAAAACTCAGCACAGAAAAACGCAACCCAGTGTAAAATTATTTCAAGGAGTAAGAATTTAAAAGCAAAGTTTTCTTCTCTCTTCGTGTGTGTGTCACAGAAGGGAGAAGTCGTAGCACAAAAATACGTTAGAACAGGCACTCCCAACCTGCAGCCCTCCAGATGTTTTGGCCTACAACTTTCCCCCTACAGTCACAACTATTTTCTGTATTGGTAAATAACAGGTCATATGGGAAACACCCTAGAAACAGGTTTCTATTGTTAGAGGGCTGACGTGATCTCAAGCTTTATTGGAGTATACAAGGTCTTATGAGGGTCATTCAGAGCTGCTAATGAGCCTTGTATCTTTGTCACTCTGGTACATGATCTCAGCTTGACTAAAGCATTGCCAAGTCTTCTGTTTCTCACCATTCCAGCAGGGTCCATGCTGACAGAGACAATTCTGCCCTTAAGACAAATATTCAGACCTGATTCAGCCATTAGCCAGAGACTCCTTGACCAAACTTTGCTTCCCTTTCAGTCCACAGCTTCTGAGATGATCACCTTGACCATGTGCACAGATTCTGCTCCAAAACCTAACCGAACAACAATGTCTTAACATATTATTTGTCTTAAACTGTGCAGTTGGCAGTAACCCAAGGCGTTGGCGTATGGTATGTTGAGCCCTAGAGTCCAAGTGGATGTTTCTTCACTGACATGTACACCTGAGGCAGGAGGGAACAATTATATAAATTGCTTCCCTCCTGCCTTTGTGTCCACAGCAACCCAGATGATTCCCTCTTGTTCCTCAATGGTGGTATTTACGACAATGGATGTTTTTACAGTTGTCTTCATAGGGCTAAGACTGAACTTTGTATCACTGTTGGTTTCCCAGGGCTGCAACTGCAAGGCAGTGTAATGTGTCTCGAACTCATCAAGTGCACATGTGCCGAAGGACGGCAAATACCAGAGCCTTGAAGGATCTTAGGATATGGCTTTCAAGAGAGTTGCTGAACTCAATTTATCACACAGAGTCTTGCAAGGCAGTCCTTGTGTATGAAATGTGCCGTGCTAATTTTCCTGGCAGGACTGCCGTCTTTAAGCATTCACGAGCAACCGAGTCTATTTTTGTAGTTGGGAATGTGGGGAGGGAGGAGGAAGCGCATGCATTTGCTCCCTCCACACACACAAAAATCTGGGCTAAAGTCTTCTGCAACTTTTCTAGACGTGTTGCAGTTGCTCAAGGCAAATCTTGTATGTGTATTTGAAGAGGGCTTCAAACCTCCAAGACAGGCTTCCTCAACCTTGGCTCTCCAGATGTTTTGAGACTACAATTCCTATCATCCCTGACCACTGGTCCTGCTAGTTAGGGATCATGGGAGTTGTAGGCCAAAAACATCTGGAGGGCCAAGGTTGAGGAAGCCTGCTCCAAGACAACTGAGTCGATTATACTCCCTTAATCTGATTGTCCTCTGAATTCTTTCGACTTCAGCCCCCACCAGGGTAATGGGAGTTGCAGTCTAAACCATCTGGAGGGCACCAGGTTAGGAAACATTGTGCTAAGGCATAAAACTGAATTTCATGCATGTGTGGTCTGTTCTAAAACAGGAATGAACCTGTTTCAGTCTTAGGTAGCATGATGACTGTGCTTCTTTTCTTAACTAGATGTGTGTTTGAAATATGCAAAGCAAGGGTTGTATTTCACATAGTGCTAACTAAATAGTCCTACAAGTGCAAGGATTTATTCAGGGCTTTCTTCAGCTGGAATATGCCAGAACTCAGTTCTGGTACTTTTCAGATAGGTTTATTATTGTGCAATGGAACTCCCACCATTTCACCTCATGTACTAAATTTGCTCTAGGTGTTCCCCTAATCCTCTGAAAAAGATTGCAGGTGCATGAGAAGGTGGAGGAAGCAAGGAAGTCCCATTATTCTGGCAGTAATCTGTGCACTGATGGGATTAGAGTACCAACCCTATACATGTAAAAGCCTAGCAAATAAAGTTTATCGTTATCTGTGCTGAATGATCCTGAGTGTGCATTTCCTGGCATAATAATAATAATAATAATATACCTGCAGCCCATCTGAATGGGTTGCCCCAGCCACTCTGGGCAGCTCCCAGCAAAATATGAAAACACAATACAACATCAAACATTAAAAACTCCACTATACAGGGCTGCCTTCAGATGTCTTCTAAAAGTCAGAGAGATGTTTATTTCCTTGATATCTGATGGAAGGACATTCCACAGGGTGGGCACAACTGTTGAGAAGGGCCACTGTCCAGTTCCCTATAACTTCACTTTTTGTAGTGAGGGAACCGCCAGAAGGCCCTCGGAGCTGGATCTCAGGGTCTGGGCTGAACACTGGGAGTGGAAATGCTTCTTACTATAAATACCTTGATTGCAGACCATGATCCACCTTGCCTGGTGTTCTTTATAAGAATGGCAGCAAGTGGAAGGCGCTAGTTCACAGAGGTGGGGAATCTTTGGCCCTCTAGATGATGCTGTATTACAACTCCCCATCTTTCCTATGGATCGGCCATACTGGCCAGGACTGAAGGGAATTGGAGTCCATCAACCTCTGTATGCTTTTTTATTGCTGCACTAGATTCGCCAAAAAATTCTCCGTGTTACAGGTCAGTCTTTTGCTTTTCCCAGTCCTAAAAAGTTGGCAATATTTCACAGAGGGTTGCATTTCCCCCCTTTTCTTGCTGAGAATCAATTATAACGGGAATCAGATGTGCCATTTGCATGGCAGCTGTTCATCCCATTATGTCGTCTTTCCCCACTTTTTCAAATTGCATTTCCCCTAACGTAACGAACTGGCTGCATGCGCTTCTGTTATTGATTAAGCTGTTTCTGAGGTGAAAGTTGCCGAGATCCCAAGAAGCTCGATCCCATGGCAGTCAATGGGAATGTGCAGACATTCTACAAACGCGAGCGCAACCTCCTAATCTCATTTGATGAGCTGATTGCAGAGTTTCAGTGGATGAGCGGAGAGCATTAGGTGTCAGTTCATCCAAACTAATGAACAGATGGACCAAGATTTGTTTCTGCTGATTTATTTTTTTTAAGGAAGAAAAGGCTGCAAAGTGCAATCATCTTCTACGTTGCTTTAGTAACATTTTAAAGCATTTTACAGCTGCACTGATTGTCCCCCTCCCTTTCAGTTAAAACTCTCCATGTGCTTAAAGGTAATTATTTAAATGTTGGACCCCATAAGAATATTGGGAGGCATGCAAACTCCTCACTCTCCTGTTTTTGGCCTGGGTGTATGCGGCCTCCCAGCAATGCTGTCTTCCCCTACAATTCTCTCTTCTGTCTCAGTTGTAGCCTCATTATGTTTTCTTTGGATCCATCTGCACTGTGCATTTAAAGCAGCGCTATATTATTTTAAACAATCATGGCTTCCCCCAAAGAATATTAGGAACCATAGTTTGCTAAGGGTGCTGGCAAGAGACCATTCTTCCCACTCCCCAGAGCTACAATTCCCAGAGTGGCTTAACAATCAATCCCTCTCCCAAGGGAACAAGCTTCTGAATCCTACTAATTTATGGGTCTGAAGGATGAGCAGCCTTCTGCAGCAACCATCTCTATCAGAAGACGAAGGGTAGGTACACAGACCAGATGTGGGGAACTTTGGGCTCTCCAGATGCCATTGTAATTCAACTCCCATCAAACCCAGCTAGCGTGACCAGTGGCCAGGGATGTTGGGAGTTGTTGATCAGCAACATCTGGAGGGCCAAAGATTCCCCACACCTGACATAGACCATATGTTGACAAGGCAACGTTGAATTTACTTCCAAGAGTGTGTGTTGTTCCTTGAAGAGCTGGGCTGCATGTAGATGATCATGTATGAAGGACCTTCTCTCTGAGAGGGAATTTCTTTTTAACACACAATGATTTGAGATATTATCCGATAAGCATTTTTGTTCTGTTTAGAGGATGAACCGACATGCTCTGTATAGTTTCTGCCTTTAATAATAATAATAATAATAATAATAATAATAATATGATCAGGATGGTAGTTTTCTGAAACGTAGGGATCCTTTTCTGATTCTACTTTCATGCCTAGGCTCTGAACACTCTCACAGCAAAACAATGATGCTTTCCCTTCTGTAAGGAAAAAATAATAATCTGGTGCTCCCATTTCCAGTGACACATATTTTGTGATAAACTAAACCACTTGTGGGACCATGTACCAAGCCTACTCTAGAATCCCAGCTTCAGTCTCTATTCTGACTCTCTCAAATTCCAACATTGCCATTACTTCCGTTGATGTGCTTGTGAAAAGTAATCTGTTTCTTTCCCCGAGGAAAGAAACTTATTCACAAGCTCTCGGATGTCAGAAATAACACTGACAGTAAATTAGACCTCCACTTGGCGAGAATCTGCATCCAGCTGCCCTGTGGCATAGGTAATAATTCCCAAAATGTTTATACTTGGTATTAACATGGCAGTTCCCCCTTACCTTAAAGTGCTCTCTCGGGACTGGTAATATAAAATAGATAATTTTTTAAAAAGCTTCTTGGAACAGCTTATTACGGTTTTTAAACTCTGACTTAACACAAATCATTAACAGCTCAACTTCTGCACTGTTCGAAATGGTTTTTCTGCTTCTGAATGGGCTGGAATGGGCAATTAACATAAGAATACTCCCTCTTTGGCAATCTTGCATAATGTTAAAATCACAGCATTTTCTTAGAGGGGGAAAGACCTGCACTTGTATAGTTTGTTTAAAAAAACACCCACCCAAGCCACCCCCATTTGTACAGCCACTGAAGTCTGAATTCATCCATCCATCGAAGCATGTTTCAGCAGCAGAAGAAAAGGATATGGGGGAGTTCTTTGTTCTTTTAAAGACAGAAGTGAAGCCAATGCTGTGCATGGAAATATCATAATGGGATGGGGTGAATTCTAGAGGTCCAGGTCCAGAAATTTAATTCACTAGCATGGTAAACTCGTGGGGTGGGGAAAACAAATCAAAGTCTAATGTGCAACAAACCAGTTATGTGCATGTTTCATGTGCTGACCACATGAAGGGGGCATGTGTTTCTTGCTGTGTGGGGGTGTGCACCAGCTTGGAAGATGACAAAAATTGAATTCATCCAATTATGACTTCCAATGTCTGGGAGTCTCTAAATTTGAGTAAAGGTTGGATCTTTGTTGTTCAGTTGTTTAGTTGTGCCCGACTCTTCGTGACCCCATGGACCAGAGCACGCCAGACACTCCTGTCTTCCACTGCCTCCCGTAGTTTGGTCAAACTCATGCTGGTAGCTTCGAGAACACTGTCCAGCCTTCTGCGTCCCCTTCTCCTTGTGCCCTCCATCTTTCCCAACATCAGGGTCTTTTCCAGGGAGTCTTATCTTCTCATGAGGTGGCCAAAGTATTGGAGCCTCAGCTTCATAATCTGTCCTTCCAGTGAGCACTCAGGGCTGATTTCCTTCAGAATGGAGAGGTTTGATCTTCTTGCAGTCCATGGGACTCTCAAGAGTCTCCTCCAGCACCATAATTCAAAAGCATCAGCTTTCTTTATGGTCCATCTCTCACTTCCATACATCTTTACACACACACACACACACACACACACACACACACGGACGTGGACTTATACAAAATATTGGGGGGGCCCGGGAAAGCTCATGAATAATAAATAAGCTCATGAATATGCAAATAAAGTGGCGCCGCCTCCTCGTGAGCGAATAGGGGAGAGCATGCTGCGCCTATTAATCAGCTCCGGAACAGCTGATATGCGGGAAACGTGGGGCTAGCCGGAGAAGAGAGGGCGAGCCCCCTCCGCTCCGGCCCTAAATAGGGCAAGCCACACACCCCCAGCCAGCCGATTGGTACCCGGTCGTTCTTGCAGGGGCTGAAACCGCCAGGAGGAAGGAAATTCCCCCCGGCAGTGCCTTGGCAGTGGCGGTGGTGTTGCGAAGCAGCGAGGCAGGAGCCCCCGCCCCCGGGGATTCCCTAATCTCGTGGGGGACGGCCGGGGCTCTCCGACTAGGGCGCGCGGCTGGCTGGCTGGCTGGCGAGGGAGCAGGTGGGGAGGAGGCGGGGGACGGCGGCGGCGCTCTGCTGGAAGGGCGCCCGAGATTATTGGGGGGGCTGAGGCCCCCCCAATTTTTTTTTGAGGCCCCATGGAGTCGGCGCCTATGCACACACACACACACACACACACTTACTGCCCTTCACCAGGGCATTATATAAAAGTGTGAACAAAAACTTAATCACAGCGAAATATATAAATACATTTATTTGCTGGTTTTAGATGGCAGCAAAATATGGGAGAAAAGTAATAAAAACCCAGGCAGCTGAAGAGCAAAGTCGAGCTCTTAAAAAATGTTTTACGAATTCTAGAATGTTCAAAATGCTGAAGAATGCACAGGTATGTTAAGGCACTTTGAGGTGCACAGCCTTCCACTGCCATGCCCTGCAGGTGCTGAGAGACATTTCTCAATGATTGATGGCAGAAACAAGGTAATTGTCAGAAAGAGGGATCCTTGTTATGAAAACAGGGGTGTTGCGATTTCACAAGTCTCTCTTTTCGACAGGGAAATGTTGGAGGGTATGCCGAAGCCTGGAGCAATGCAGTCTAGGAAACTGTGTTACTGTTTGATGATGATGATGCAAGTATAAGTGAGCTAAATGGGCTCCTGTTTACTGTCTCAGACATGTACTCAAAAAGTCTGGTTGATCTTGGCGAAGAATCTTTCTCGGGTAATGTAGCCTTCTCTAACCAGATGCCCTCCAGACATGGTTCCCATCAACTCGGGGCCACTGGCCATGCTGTATGGGGGGGTTAATGGGAGCTGGAGTTGAACATATGCAGGTTGGGAAAGGCTGGTGCAACACAAGCTTTACAAACACTGCTCTTTCAGCTAAGGGCTGTAGGCGTTCTCTTGTCTTGTCTTCTCTGTCCCTATAAAAATCCATGCAGTTAAAAGATCATCTTTTACCTTGGCTCCCAAGCCGTTTTCGGTGTGTGTGTTTATTCTAACCGCCGTCACTTTCTTTCTCCTTTTAAGTTTCTGTATAAAATTTACTCCCTGAATCAGAGGGGACCCAGGAAGGGCAGTTCCACGCTGAAGGCAATGCTTTTAATAAACATGATAAATGCATCCAGGGACTCCAACGGGGAGGGACTGCGGGTGAAGGAAGCAAGGAACAGGCTATATCTGGAAGAGCAGAGGAGAAATTTTCTTCTGTCCTCTAACGCAAATGGTGACATTGTAGAGCTGCTCTGTTTCCAATGCCCTTTCTTTTGGGAGCAGCGAAATCAAGGATGCGACCTTACAGATTCAGAATGTGGAGAAACCTAAATCCCAGGTGGTTTTTCTTTTAATAATAAAAAAACGAGGTTGCAATCTGCATATAATAGCATGAATCATATTGCCCTGGGTACATTTTATTGTCATCAAGAAATAGAGAGGAGATGTAAAACACACACACACACACACACACACACACACACACACACACACAAAAAAAACCAGGCCTGAATCCTAATAGCAACAAGGAAAATGATCCCCATTATCTAGGCTTACTTATATCATTTTGTATGTGTTCCGAACAGCATTGTGTAACATATCTCATTCAGTCACGGTGTGTTTTGATGAACGGTTTCACTTATTACAGGCCCTGTGTTTGGTGCTTACCAAGAAATCTGCTTTATAGGAGAGAATTTGATAGGACTTCTCTCCGGCTTTCTGCTCTTGGTAACAAGCATGTGGAATGAGTTACTAGATGAAAAACTGAATGAGGCAAAGGAGAAATGATCTCAAGCAGCCTCGGCACGTTGAGGAATAACGATGGAAACAGCTGGGAGATGGAGGTCTTGCTGGCTTTCCATTAATCCAAAGTGTCCAAACTCTTTTGTGTGCATTTCACATTAGGGACCAACTTCATGATCATAATAATGACTTAACTCTGTCATTTTTATTGCCATGGCTTTGTTCAAAATCCACGGGCATTTCGGAAAGAACCGCGGTGACGTGACTGAACTGTCTGACAAATGGCCTCCGGTCCTAGTGCTAGTTATGATGGAGCAAGAGCAAACTTGTTTCACAGTAGTCATATTTCCTAGTCCTGTCCCAATTTCACAATGGCACCTTGTTGTTGTTATTGTTGCAGCAGCAGCAGACTGGACTTGCTTTGCTACAGTGATGGGCAAACTCCGGTTAGTTGAAAAACATTTCTCGGTAGCTTTCTGGAATTAGGAAGCATCAGAAACTTCAAATCCCAGGCTTCCCATACAGAAACGACACTCTTAAGCAGGGCTTTTTTGTGCAGCTGGAACTTAAAAGGTAAAGGGACCCCTGACCTTTAGGTCCAGTCGTGGCTGACTCTGGGGTTGCGGCGCTCATCTCACTTTATTGGCTGAGGGAGCCGGCGTGGCCAGCATGACTAAGCCGCTTCTGGCGAACCAGAGCAGCGCATGAAAACACTGTTTACCTTCCCACCGGAGTGGTACCTATTTATCTACTTGCACTTTGATGTGCTTTCGAACTGCTAGGTTGGCAGGAGCAGGGACCTACCAATAGGAGCTCACCCAATCACGGGGATTCGAACCCCCAGCCTTCTGATTGGCAAGTCCTAGGCTCTCAATTCTGGCACCTCTCAGGTGGCGCCATTGCCATCATAAGAGAACAAGGGAGGTGTTCATGGTGAGTTCTGGCACCTCTTTTTCTAGAAAAATAGCACTGCTTCCAAGCATGTTCAGGATCTTTCTTTTCTTCTAACTAAGGGGAAGCCAGAAAGGACTCTTCTGTGCTCAGCCCACCATCCCACCCCTTTCCCTCTTCTCAGAGGCAATGGGTGGTGCAGGTGGAGCTCAGGAAGGGGTAAAGAAAATGGTTAGATAGGACCGTTTTGCACAGAAGTGGGTGACAACTTGTGCTCGTTCAGATAGACTGGAGCGCAGGGAGATGTTATTGTTCTTTTTTTAAAAGGGACAGCTACAGGTAGCTTGAGCCTTATAAAGGATGCACACTCTTAATTCCTGCATTGCAGGAGGGTTGGAATAGATGACCAGTTGGGTCCCTTCCAAATCTACAATTCTATGATTTTAGTGGTGAGAACCTAGGGAGGTTGGCTGAATGATGTGACTGGTTTATGGTACAGAAGCCCGTCTTTGAAATGTAATTTTGCAGCTGTGATTTCTAAAGTTCTAACTGCTCTGTTGTCCTCTAACTTTAAACATTGATGGGCTGTTTAAGTGCAACGCTACCTCTGCAAAACAGCAAAGCATAATATGCTCTCCTCCCCACATTGAAGTACTTTCACATGGACAAATGAGTGTGCCTGGTCCTGAATTGGCTAGTCTTGGGACAGTAATTCACACCATGGTAAGGCTTGAACTGTGGTGATTTCCTATCTCAAACTTCCCCTAGGTGTCAATTCATCTCTTCACCATCTAATGAATGTATTGAAGACTTCAGGGCAGGAGGCTAGGGTTAAATCCTGCATTGATTGCACATGTTGGTATTTTCACAATTATTTTTTTTTTGCAAGAACACCAGTCTCAGATATGCAGAAACCCCATTCAAAACACTCCACAAAACGATGCATTGAAAGGGGTTGAAAGGGGTTTTGGAAGACCCTTGTGGACAGAAAAGCTCACCTGATGTCAAAAAGCTCACCTGTCAAACCTGACCTACAGTGGGTGGGGTGACATAACGATCTGGCCCACCCAGTGCCTGCTCTCTCCCCAGGCTTGAAGGCTTTTATTTCCAGCTCTTAATCAATATAAATCTTATCATCACTTAACTAAATTTATTAATGAGCTGCTTAACTAAATTGACAATGCAACCGACTAATTTCTCCCCTTTCATCTCATTCCTGAATCTTGAAGCAAAAGACAAAAAGAGGGGCAGAGAGTTAATTTGGTTGGATTAGCATTCAGTCTGAATGTATGTCTCCCCACAGATCTGTGCTCTCTGCCATCTGAGTCAGGACATGAGAAAATGGGTCTTTAGCTACAAGGTTTCCACAATTAGCTGTGCTTAAATCCAGACCATTGGCCTAATTTTCCAGATTGCCATTGACCTAGGCCGGCCGGCATCAATTTCATTCTGCTCGTAGTAGGAATGGCGCTCTAAACTTGCTTTGCACTTTAAACTTGCAAAAGAGGTCTTTTCTGGCTATAATGAGAAGATGTTTCTTCAAAGGTTTCAAATGTTCAATTCCCCCCCCCCTCTTTAATTAAACATGAAGACTGTTGATATTTTGTACAAGAGCTTCACAAAAGAATGCATTATGCTTTTGATTAAATGGCTGGTGGTGGCAATTAGCATATTATAACTTGTAATCTAATTTAATATGGATTGTTTTAATAGTTTGAGAATTAAAAGAAGACAACAGTGTGCTGCAATCCAAATAAGGACTATTAGCATCTCACTTAATGGTTACTGCCATTCTGTGCTTCTATTCAAGAGTTGCAAGTGTACTGTGCCTGGCAGAAATGACATTTTAAAATACCGTTGGTGGCATTTGATTTAAAGGCAAAACAATGCACTGCCCTTAACTTTGCCTGAAATCCTTCCGTGGACCTAATTCCTCTTGTTTTAGTGAAGAGGTGAGACGGGGGCAATTTCATTACCTTTTCACTGTCTATTGAAACCGTGCCCAAACCCACATAGGTCCAGTGGGGCATAGAAAAACCCAAGCATAAAACGCACACCCAAGCTCTGGCCAGGAATATATTTTTCCAGTTTGAACTGGTTTGCCAGCTACATCTGTCCTTGGAGAAGAATGACCTAGCCATAGCAACTCATATACCCTAGTAGCAACTCAACTGGATTTGATACTGTGACATTGTTGCAATATGTGTCTGCCACTCTGTTGTAGGCTGTCAGGAACACATAGTGTCAATTCTGCAGCAATTGCCCTAGTTTGCAATCTATGTCTGGATCCAGATTCTGTAAATCAAAATGTCGTACAAGAGAAGATCGACTGCTCAAGCCTCTGTATGCAGAAATTTTTTTGCACTGTGTGGGACACGACTTGTGCTGTTTAGATATGGCATCAGTAATGTATAAATGTTGGATGCTGTAGAGCAGGGATGTCCAACAGGTCGATTGGGATTGACTAGTTGATTCCCAGGACGTTTTGGTAGATTACAGTAGATCACTGGATCCTCCATTCAGCCCTGCCCCTCCCCCTGTCCTCTAGATCACTAGTACGGAAGACGGAGTTTTCACTGTGAGGCTGATCTATCGCTGAGCGGCTTTTTTCATTTTTTAGACCTGAAACCCCCCAAAAGCTGGACGTTCCTCCCTAAAAAAAGGTCAACAACTTTGACCTGAACACCAAGAAAAAGGGGTAGATCACTTTCAGATTTTAATCGTGTGAGTAGATCACAGTTCCTTGGAAGTTGGACGTCCCTGCTGTAGAGGATTTCCCTGTGGCCCTGGTCAGGCTGGAGACATGGCTGAATATTTGTGCATCAGATTTGTATATCTGACTTAATACACAATTTAATACATTCAGTGCCAAAAGCCCACATGAATTTTGTGACTTCAGACCTTTGCAACAAATGACACGGGTATAGGAATTTTCCACTCATTCTCTTGGGAGAGTGAAAGTGGGCTGCTTCACTTCAGAACTGGGAAGGGCTATGGTTGGTTGAGGTTCAAACTGGGGTGGAGATTTATGTACCTTGCCAGAGGTTTTCAACATATACCACACAACTCCCCATCCCCCACCCAGGCAAGAAAGAAGAATTATTGTAGTTCTGTAACAATGAACAGCTATCCAAACTCAAGAGTATCTCCTGTGGTTTCTGCCGTCCCATAGCTTGCTCATTAGATTAAAGAATTGAAAGAGGTTTTTAATGCAAATAAGGTTCTCTGCTGAATAGTGAAACAAGAAATTCAACAACTGTAGGACACACAAATCTATTCTTTGAACATAAGGAATAAGGGGATCTTTTTCTTCGGTGCAAAGTTCAAAACCTTTCCTTGTCATCCCTGCCCCCCTGCTTGGTAAGAAACAATGCATTTATTTCAGCATGTGAAGTGAAACTCACCAACGCTTTCCATATATCACAAGGACGGACAATTCCCATACATCGTCTAGAATTCCAAATAACTATTTTATAACATTGAGTCTCAAAATGTCAGCAACCAAAGGCATCTAGATTCGATCAAACATGTTTCATGTTGGATGGCCCAGTGACTGAAATGACTCCCTCGAGACCTTAACATTCAAACTCCATCTATAGAACAGGTGTGATATGTGATTTACCACCATATTGTGGCCCACAAAGAAAAAAAGAACAAAACTGCAATAAGGCTGCTACATTTCAGATATGAAAAAAGAAGGAGTATATGATCCCTGGTCATTGGTTCCTGTGAGTGGATACAGTCAAATCTTAGTTTTTGTCATAAGGGGAAATCGGAATACGACAAAGTAGAAAGGTATTTCTGAAGACAGTACTGAATGAAAAGGGTACATAGGACGTGGTGGAACATTCATTTAAGTATCACAGCTACAATATCCATTTATTTAAAGCAGAGGTGGCGAAGATGGCCTGCAAGGTCATTTCTCCCAAACCATGCCCCCAGCCTCTCAGCTGATGTCACCTGGGAGAAGAGGGCTAAACCCTGCTTTGGCTGCGCATGCCTGTTCCCCACAGAGAACAGGGTCATGTAGACAAAGCAACAGGATTTAAACCCCCTGCTCATTTTAAATCTTGTTCACTTGGACTGAGCACACCTCTCCCCAGCCGTGAAACTGATTGGATTTAACCACTCAAAGTGGGTGGGGGGGGGGTCGTCAAATCAGTATGCCAGGATTTCATGCAAACTCCTTTGCAAATTATTTTGTATGGAAGCCTCCATTTTAGCAGTGCGTTGCAAAGTGCTTTGAAGTCCCAACAGTATTGTCAGATGGATGGCAATAATCTGGCCTGTGCCAAATTTGGCCTGTGCAGCCAAAAAGGCACTCCCACCCCCGGACTACATTTATATCACACCCTAATAGAAAAAGCTGCTGGAACAGTCTGGTACCTCTGAGGGCCCTGAAACAGCAGTAGCTCCTGTATCCCTTCTTGGAGGACCTGATTCTCAACACTTAAATATTAAGTTTCTATATCTATCTATCTATCTATCTATCTATCTATCTATCTATCCTAATCTAATCTATCCACCCACTCCCAAGGTGGCTCACAAAAGTTAAAATCCAATACACAGCAACATTTTGATCAAAACTCAACAACTACAACAGCCAAGGAGTTGTCACAACAGCCAGAGAATGCTTAGCAACTTTCCTTGCCCCCAAATCCTCAGCTCTGCTTAACCTTGGGTTAAGTACTTAATTTGTTCCGGAGGTCTATTCTTAACCTGAAACTGTTCTTAACCTGAGGCACCACTTTAGCTAATGGGGCCTCCTGCTGCTGCCGCGCCGCCGGAGCACGATTTCTGTTCTCATCCTGAAGCAAAGTTCTTAACCCGAGGTAATATTTCTGGGTTAGTGGAGTCTGTAACCTGAAGCATATGTAGCCTGAAGCATCTGTAACCTGAGGTACCACTGTATTAGCAACTAAAAGCTCTTCTGATTGAAAGGAAATGAGCTGACCAAAGAGGACTATTGATTAAAAAGGAAGTTTGTTCAAGGAAGGGGCCCCTGTGGAGAAGGCCTCAGGTGTGGTCTTGCCCACTGAGGACCAGCAAGAGGCCTCAAGATGCTGACAGGTAAAGGAGAAAGTCTTCTATGAAGTATTCAGGGCCGGGCCTAGATGTGAAGTATCCAGAACAGGGCTACGGCATCACACCAAATTAAGAATGTGATGCTGACCAATTTTTACAGATTTCATTCTGCTTGGTTGGACAATCAAGCATCTTATCTCAATTGTATATACCTCTAGGATAGGACACAGTAAAGATCCTGTCTTTTATAGTAATGTGTTTTATTGGTTTTTGTTGTTGTGTAGTTAGATGTGTCAAATAACAATCATTCCTAAGGCCTTCTTGCTGTTCTTTCTGATAAATAATGCTACTCTGCAGCTGGAATTTGAAGATACAGGGAATGCTCTCTTTTTTTGGCATTTTTTTCTTCTGTCATCTGACTTGGTGTGTTTTGTATGCAATTTAGTACATGATGATATCATAGTTTGTCTTCTATTTAAGCCAAATTACTTTATGGTCATAAAGAATGATCCACATGAAATATGACCTTTTTAAGAGTTTTTCCTTTTTCTTTAGTGAACCACAAGTCCAGCTTCTTGCCAAACAGTCACTTTTGCCAAGATTCTATGCCAAAATATGTGTTGGTTGTGGTAATAAATATGGGTAGTTTATTGCAGATGTTAAAAAGAATAGGAAAGAACACAAAGATATATATCACTTTAAGGAAAGTGGGGTTTTCATGGAAGACAAAACCCCAATGTTTTGTTCCCTTCCAAGACCACCTCAATTTATATTTCATTGCCAAATATCTTGACCTGGATCAAGTATATATCTTGTCTTCTCATTGCTTTTTATTTAATGTACAAAATGATGCAGTGTTTGGAATAAGGAAGTATCTTGACATATTCAAATATAATAACTGATGAAATGTCTAAATCCTCCAGGATCTTTTTGGGATATTTCAAATCTTCACTTGAGTAAGCATTAAACTTCAATGATTACTGTACGCTGGGAACAATTTGTTCTGTACAGTCTTGTAATGTAATGTTCCTCTGGACCATCTGCACCATCCTCCTGTTTCTCCACAAAGCAGAGGTAGGAGATCATGTGGCCTGCCAGATGTTGGTGGATTACAATACCAACACATGCTAGTTGTGTCTAGTGGGAGTCTGGCTGTAATGACAAACCACAGCTGAGAAAATGCAAAGTGATCTCATTGTGACGACACCATAGGAGAGAGGGGAGTGGGTGTGTGCATGGAACTCAGGCTTGTTCAAGTAGAGTTCAGTCAGGGATGGAGAACCTGTCCAGGTGTTGTCTAACATCAACTCCCATCATCACTGTTCAGTGACCATGCTGGCTGGGGCTGATGGGAGCTGGAGTCCCAGGAACATCTAGAGGGCCACAGATTCCCTTTCCCTACACTATACAATAGTTAAGAGTTACAACCTCTCTCTCATTCGTAGACTGCTTGACACTGGCTCCATCTTCCAAGATAAGGTGCTTACTGTTAATGAGGTTTCATAGCCAGAAGCACAATATAGTACAATATTCTGCTGAATGTATACAAGATACCAAACTTCTAGGTTGAGGATGGGGAACCTGTGGCCTTTCAGACTCCAGCTCCCATCAGCCCCAGGCCAATATGGCCAGTGTTTGGTGATCATGGGAGCTGTAATCCAACAATATCTAGTGGGGCACACGTTCTCCACCCCTCTTCCACTAGGTATTACTAGGTAATAATTATAATTTTATTTTCAGTAACAAATGCTCTTTTGAATTTCTCGGAGCATATTTCTACCTAGGAAATCAATTGCCCAGTTGGAAAACAGAGGAAGTTTTATGGATGAATTGGGTGTGTTGGTTATGCTGGAAAGTATGTAAATAAAGGGCACGCCACTTTTTAAAAATCCAATAGCTATGTTCATGTGTAACCACTGAATCATGGCTTGGTCATTGCGACTGTGCTGCAGGTTCCCAGGGCTTCCCTTCATAGCCTACAAATAGTTCCATCATTTGTTGCTTGGGGCAAGTTGGAGCACATAAATGGGAGGAGGAGGAGAAGGGAACATAGGAGCCTGAAGCAGAGGCATACTGGTTACCGCATATTGTGAATCTTTGCATCCCATATAATGTTAACGCCACAGTTAGCCATCATGATTCCCTCCAGACTACAGCTTTTATCAGCCTAGTCAGCATGGCAAATAGGTCAGGGATGATGGGAGTTGTAGTCCAACAATAGTTGAAGGGGCACCCTCTGTAATCCTTTTGAATTGCTTACTTGTTGTTCTACATCATGGAATTTTTACAATATATTATATGCTGATATTTTGTTTGTATTACTTTGTTGTATTTTCTGTATTTTGATTTTACAATTTCCGTAAACTACTTAGGGATTTTGCAAAAATGATAAGCGGTGTGTAAATTGTCTAAATTAACAAATTGCTCTTCAGAGTTGGGATTTTGGCATTCTCAATGAGAATTCTACTTTTCCCTATTTATACGTGGTGCTTTCCTTTCCTTTCCTTTCCATTGCTTTTAATATTTATCCCGGAAGATATCACTATAATACACATTTTTAGTTACGAAAGCTGTACCGATGAGAAACTCCTTTGCGTGCGATGTTTTGGTTCCAGAGAGTAAGAGTGGGTGTGTAATTTAGGCTTTCAAATTTCTACTTGCCTCGTTGCCTGCTGTGACTAAGATTTCTATCCTGGCAACTGGAGGCAGGATATTTGCAAGAACAAGTTGGAGGGTGGTTGGATCTTTTCTTCTTTCAGGCTAGCCACAAGTGGCTAACATAGGTATGCAGACAAGAAGACTTGTCGCAATCTGTGTGGGCTGGTGATTCATGAAATTAATTGCAAAGTTGATCTTTATCCCCAAATGCCTTCTCTTTATATTGATTTTTAATACTTCCATCTTGGTCTAGTTCAGGAGTGGCTAATGTGTGGTCCTCCAGACAACTCCTCTCAGTACCAGCTGTCATGGTAATGATGGAACATTAATGATGAAATGCAGCAACATCTGGGTGTGTCCATCACATGTTAGCCACGGTCCTTGATCTAGCTCAGGGTTTGCCAGACTTGGGTCTCCAGCTGTTTTTGGACTACTATTCCCATCACCCCTGACCACTGGTCCTGCTAGCTAGGGATGATGGAAGTTGTAGTCCAAAACCAGTTGGAAACCTGAGTTTGGGAAATCCTGATCTAGCTGGTCCCATACTTGTGAACTTAGAGCCAAAAAGGTTCATCAACCTTGCCCTAGACCAGACTTCCTCAACCTCGGCCCTCCAGATCTTTTGAGACTACAGTTCCCATCATCCCTGACCACTGGTCCTGCTAGCTAGGGATCATGGGAGTTGTAGGCCAAAAACATCTGGAGGGCCGAGGTTGAGGAAGCCTGCCCTAGATGTTCGCAACTCTCTTTCAAATACAACACTTTGCTTGTGGGGACGAAAGCTGTTGGCATCAAACTACCACAAGGGAGGGACTGAATTGTGTACCGTTAAATCTCCAAATACTTAACTTGTGACAGAACTAATTTATTACCTGCATATAGCACATACCTAACTAGGGCCTACCCTATGCTTGGCAAGGACCTAAAAGAATTCTTTTGATATTTGCTTGATGAAGAACAATGGTTGAGGAACACCATGCCCTATGTGTTCTGGCAAAAGTTAATTTTTCTTTATGTTGCTGCACTGACGCAACCGCTAAATGAGGCGTTGTGCCGATGTGCTCTGAACTAAGTTGGGTGACTGTAGCATGTGTTCAGATTCTGTGGTGGTTTTTTTTTATTGAAAAAAAATCTACATAGAGAGATGTGTGACTTCATGTGTTTGTTTACTAAAATGCATAAATAGCTTCATTGTTAACTGAGCATGCTTTGTGGTTGGAATAGTGAAAAGGAACTCTGCAAGCAGGCATAAGTTCTTTGAGACATGACACAGTGCTAGACTTTCTGTGGCATTCCTCAGCTGTTGCTAACCTTGAAAAGAAGACAGGCTGACATAGAAAAATAGTAGGTAGTAGAATAAATGTCAACACCTGTTCTGTTCTTTGCTTTGCAATCCAAAGTTTCATCCAAAACTCTGAATAGAGGAATCATTTTTTTTCAATGCCTGATTTGCAAAACTAACAATGTGTAATTCAATCATGAATAATTCCCTCCCCCACCAAGAGGAGTTCTAGGTGTCTTAAATATGTGGGGGTTTTTTTGGGGGGGGGTGTTGCAGTACCAGTGTCAGGCTGTTTGGTGCCCCATGCAATGCATTTTTGCCCCACGGGCAAACTATTTTGCACCAACTACTTGCACCCCCCAAAAAAGAATGCTAAATTATCAGAAACAGATGTATTGTAGAAATGATAAAATTCTTCAAAATATAAAATTAAAATAATTAGAAATTTGTAAGCAATGACAAAAACTAATCTGTATAAAACTGTGCCTCTCAAAGGTCAGTACTGTGCCCCTCTGAGGTTTGTGCCCCTCTGTGGAACCAGGCAGAGGGTCTTCTCGGTAGTGGCCCCCACCCTGTGGAACTCCCTCCCATCAGATATCAAGGAAATAAACAACTATGTGACTTTTAGAAGACATCTGAAGGCAACCGTCTTTAGGGAAGTTATTAATGTTTGATGTTTTATCATGTTTTTAATATTCTGTTGGGAGTCGCGCAGAGTGGCTGGGGAAACCCAGCCAGGTGGGTGGGATATAAATATATTATGATGCTGATGATGCCCTGAGCGGCTGCCTCTTTGGCCTAATGACAGCATTGGCCCTGGGGGCCTGTCACTGGTTCAAGCTTTTACCAAGAGTCTTCTCTTGTGTGGGATTACATCTAGGTGAGGGTTGAGGCTCGTATGACTATAGTGCCTCATTTCAGACTACAGGTGAGGAATCACATGATTCGGATAAGCCTCCATGTTGTTGCTTTTTGTTAAAAAACCCCCTGCACATATAGAAAACTAGATTTCAGGGTGAGAAGCTGTAGTGTAACCATCTCTGTCATGGTAGTTATCCATGGAGTTTTAGGTAGTTATATTGAGACATCACAGAGGTAAGTGCCAAACCACAGTCTGGGAAACTGGACTGGCCAAAGGAGGAGGTGTTGCTGCCACTACCCATTGCCCTTACCCTGTGGGCTGGCGGGCTCTTCTCCCCACCCTCCCTCTCATTGTTTGAGATAATTGTAGTTTGCCATGGTGTGCAAATCGAGGAAGCTATGGCTAACTACAGTAGACCTCCAAACTAAGGGCTGAACCACTGTTTTCATCCACTGCTAACCTTCATTTATGCTTGATGTGACCGAACAACTGAAATATGAACAATATGCAAATTGTGAATATTTATGTATTTGTATACCACTTAACTACAATACTCTCCAACATACATTAAAATGCCTGCTGGAATTTTTTTTAATAAAAGGTTTCAGTAGGCGCCAGAAGTTCAGTAGGGACAGGGCCTGTTGGACCTTAACTGGGAGGGAGTTCCATAAAATTGGGCCAACAACAGTAAATACACAACTCCTGGTAGATATGAGCTGTGCACCAGAGCTACACTAATGTTGACTCTCCCAAAGACCTCAGGGATTGGACAGGGATATAGGTCCTTGGCGTATTCTGGTCCAAAATTGTTAAGGGTCTTGTAAATTAATACAAGAGCCTTTAAACTAGGTTGGTAGCATGTGGGCAGCCAAGCAAAATTTGAGTACTGGAGTTCTGCGATGGCAATCGTCTCTCTCTCTCTCTCTCTCTCTCTCTCTCTCTCTCTCTCTCTCTCTTTCTCCCCCCCCAATTTTTAATTAAATTTTCTGTTTTACAATTTAGAATACTCATTTAAACATCCTTAAAATATCAGTGACTTCCCTTCTTCTCTTTCCATGGTTCATTTTGCATATCGTAAATCCCTGCATATTTTATATAAACTGAACCATTCAGTATTTCATTATTACATCCATCAAAACATATTTACACTGTTGCATTTACCTTAATGCTGCCAATGTTTTCAAGTGTACACAATTCCCACCCCCATATTCAATAAACATTTTCCAATCTTCTTTAAACGTATGTTCTTCTTGTTCTCTTATTCTAAATGTTAAGTCTGCAAGCTGTGCATATTCCATCAGTTTAAGTTGCCATTCTTCTTTAGTTGGGACCTCGCTCGTTTTCCAGTGTGATGGCAATAGTCTGTCCCCATCTAGCTGCAGTGTTTTGCACCAGTGGTCCATCTTTGCATCCCATTCTTAAAGTGGACAACCAGATGCCTGTGTGTATAGCCCACAAGCAGGATATGAGTACAACAGCATTCTCCCTCTCATGTGGTTTCCAGTGACTGGCATTGAGGAATACTTCCTCTAACAGTGAAGGCAAAAGATATCCATCAGGGATAGTAGTGGTTGATAGCTTTCTCCTCCACGAATGTCTCTAATCCTCTTTTAAGGCTACGTTGGTGGTCATTGGATGTGGGTGGTGCTGTGGGTTAAATCATAGAGCCTAGGACTTGCCGATCAGAAGGTCGGCCGTTTGAATCCCCGCGACGGAGGTGAGCTCCCGTTGCTCGGTCCCTGCTCCTGCCCACCTAGCAGTTCGAAAGCATGCCAAGTACAAGTAGATCAATAGGTACCGCTCCAGCGGGAAGGAAAACGCCGTTTCCGTGAGCTGCTCTGGTTCGCCAGAAGCGGCTTAGTCATGACCTGGAAGCTGTACGCCGGCTCCCTCGGCCCATAAAGCGAGATGAGCACCGCAACCCCAGAGTCGGTCACGACTAGACCTAGTGGTCAGGGGTCCCTTTACCTTTACCTGGTGGTCATTACTGCCTCCTGCATGAGCGAGTTCCATTGTTTAACTGTGTGCTGCATGAAAATGTTCTTTCTTTCTTTTTTACCTGCTCTGAAACTTGCAACATTCAGCTTCAGAACAACCAAGCGAGTGTTCATCCATGATTTTGTCTAATTCCATTTTAAAGCCCTTCTGAGCCAGTAGCCATCATCACACCTTGTGACAAATTCCGTGCATTAATTATGTGCTGTGTGAAGAAGTACTGAATTGTTACTCTCTTAGTTAAGCTCTTCCTCTGATGTCACTAACGCAAGTCCTTCTCAGGCGTTGTTATCCATCTAACAGCTTCGTGTGTCAGGAAGAAAGAAGAATTGAAATCTCAAGTGTTTTCCCCCTTTAAGTAGGAACTGTTCCTGATCCTGGGAAGTTGGAGAGATGGTGAAGGTGCCTCGCTTAAGCCGAGGAGGCAGAAGGAATATGGCAGGAAGATCAAACTGCTTGTGGAGCATATAATATTTGCTTCTGAACGCTAAGGAAAAGGTTTTTGATGCTGTAGAAATCAGCGTGGGTCAGGCCTCTCTTTTGCTGCTAGATGATGATGATGTGTACAGTGGTACCTCAGGTTACATACGCTTCAGGTTACAGACTCCGCTAACCCAGAAATAGTACCTCGGGTTAAGAACTTTGCTTCAGGATGAGAACAGAAATCGTGCAGTGGTGGCGCAGCAGCAGCAGCAGGAGGCCCCATTAGCTAAAGTGGTGCTTCAGGTTAAGAACAGTTTCAGGTTAAGAACGGACCTCCGGAACGAATTAAGTTCTTAACCTGAGGTACCGCTGTATTTTCATTTGGATCTAACTAACTAGATTGCCCACATTTATCTCTGCAACATGAGGCTTTGCAGACATTTCTCTAAGTGAATCATGCCAAGGATGGCATTAGAAAACCTTCTGAATGTTCAGACTCATTCTCTTGCAGCAAGAGGGATTCCCTATGAAGCAAAACAAATGGTTACTTCAATGGGCTTTTCAAACCACCTTATTATAATGCTGCACTTGATTGAACATGTTTCAGTTAGCTGTGGTGTTGATATGCCCAAATCCTTCCTTCCTTTAGCTTGTAACTTGAATTATATTTGAATAGAATTGAATTTGGACAGGGCTATCCCCATCATGAAACAGGGAGAAGTTTCAAGTGGCAGTTTGGGGACATCATTAATGAATGGCAAGTTGTCGATTCTGTTGCTATATTTCCTTACTATAATGAGTATGGGTGGGTGTGATGCCAATTGAATTGTCCGCCTCAAACATTGAAATGTCCTGAGTCATTTCTCTAGTCAGCCATAGACCTGTATTTCTCCTAAGTCCCTTGCTTTTTGTCCTCCTTTAGCATCACTCTCGGTTTCATAGACCATAAACTTTTACCAGTCATCTCTCACATTAATCTTGAAAATGCCACATGTGTCAGAGGTGCAAGTTTAATATGTCTGCTGTGACATAGTACTGTTTTAGCAAGCAAGATATTCTCTTTATTTCCTAATAATACATTTCTTGCTTTGTGGGAAGAAATTAAAGCTGACTTTCACCTTTCTATGAGCCATTTTAACAAAACAAACTCAAGTGAAACAGTAAAAGCTATGCAAACACAGACTATCTAGACTGCAGTTGGCATCATTAATGATTAATGCTAGTAATAATTTTAGTGTCTGTTTCATGAGCTTCTAATTAAATGTGCTGTTTCTACCAACTCTCCCTTTCTTAAATGGCTGCTACTAATTTTCAATTTTCTCTTGAAAGGCCACTTTCTACTTTAGTCTTAAATATTGTTAGGGTTGTCAGCCAACTAAAGAAATATATTCTGATTACTCCCATGAGTGTTAATAGATTGCTGGAATCGGCACCATTGTCATCTGTATAAAATAATACTGTTGAAGGTACCCCTCCCCCCCTTTGCTTTTAGATTATAGATAACACTTGAGCCACTCAAAGACCATGCTCATAAAGAAAAATAGTTCCCCCCTCATTTTCATGATTTCCCACCCAGAAAACCTGGGGCAGGGCATTTTGCTCAAGATATTTTGCTGCCTAAGGTGAAGGACAAAACAGAGGTCCCTCAGGCCATAGCTCAGTAGTAGAACATCTGTCTTGCATGCAGAAGGTCCCAAATTCAATCCTCAGCATCTCCAGGCAGGTCTGGGAATATCAGAAAACTTGAAGAACCACTGCCAGACCCTGTAGACAGCACTTAGCTACGTAGATGGACCAATGATCTGCCTTGGTGTAAGGCAGCCTCCTATATTCCTAGAAGCTGACTAGACTTGCAGTTGAATCTTATTTCCACACTTGCATTTTGCGAGCTCCCCTCCATCACAACTGAGAGCAGCAGGCTAACCTATGAGCTGCAGGGCTGGGAGTGTGGTACATAGCTCTGCCCTCCAGCATCTCACCAACCTACTCCCTGCCCATCAACATCTGCTGCCTGAGTTCAGCCTGACAATATGCCCAACAGTAGGACTGACTCTCAACATGAGTATACCAGGGGGGAATACCAGACTTTTTCTTCATCCTCCATAATGCATAGGGGTCCCATAACTATCTTACAAGAGTCCACCAAGGAAAAGACTTCCTGAGATTAGGAAGCTAGATACAGTGGTACCTCAGGTTATAGATAGGTTATAGATACTTCAGGTTACAGACTCCACTAACCCAGAAATAGTACCTCGGGTTAAGAACTTTGCTTCAGGATGAGAACAGAAATCGCACAGCAGCGGTGCAGTGGCAGTGGGAGGCCCCATTAGCTAAAGTGGTGCTTGAGGTTAAGAACAGTTTCAGGTTAAGAACGGACCTCCAGAATGAATTAAGTTCTTAACCTGAGGTACCACTGTAGTGAGAAATCAACCTCATCGATGGGAACACAGTACTAATCCTTAAAAGCTTATGCCATAAGAAATCTTTTAGTCTTTAGGGTTCTGCAAGACACCTTTTTGTTGTGACAGACTAATATGGCTACCCCTTTGGAAGATAGTACACTGAAGAACTCAAGTATATGTACATATTTTTGAAAAACTGGTATGCACAGTTTCAAGAATGCCTTGAACCACAGTTTAAGATGCCAACTATATGTTCCATTTTTGAAGGAGAGAGGTTCAGTTTGCATGTTACCTGAATGGTGTGTGACCCACTGAGACATGGCTGGTCCAGTAGTTCTGTTGGGAATGCAGGTAGGAATTGTGCCAATTGGGATGTTATTGATGCAACAAAAGATTTTTGAGGATTTATTTGGAAATTCTTTTAAGAAAACACTAGACCTGCACATCTTGGACTAATGTGCACATTGTGACTTTGCTATTTACCAGATTTTGCACTTCTCTGAATGTTGCAATGCAGTTCTTGGCAGTTTAAATGTATCAAATATTGCATTTAAATATGTCTTTTGAGAGAGAGCATACTTTAAAGCATGCATTGAAATACCTACTTAAATGTGCATTTTGTGAGGACTTTTAAAAACCATTGATTAATGTGAGAATTATGGGTTTAAAGGTGCAAAAATGACCTGACCCTGAAACAGACTGATTTGCCCATCCATAGGCAGAATTGTCATGAAACCAGAAATGTTGAAACAGATGCCTAGCAGGAAAACAGATGGGAGTGCGCAGGCTCATGCAAAAGGGCACTAAGGCTTGCCTGGGACAAAGTCATGGTGATTACACCACCATTGACAACAGCATTCCAGACTCTCACCACCAGGGCAGAATTGAGATTGAGGAGACGCTCTTGCATTCCTGCTTCATTTTCTCTTAATGGAAATGATTTAGATCAGGAGGGATTTAGACTACATCCTAGAGTTTGGGGTCCTGTCAGGGCACCAGAATAACACTGGATCCTTCCTTTTTTGTCCCTTTCAGCGTTAGAGCTCTGAAGTCTGTTGAGCCAGGGCATCCGAGGCTTATGCAGAAGCAGGGGACAAGGTGGGCAGGCTTATGGCATTAGATATCAGAGTGGGAGACCTGCTACATCCTATGTCCTCTGAGAAGCCCTTTCAAGGAACATAGGATTGCACCCGAAATGTTTTTAATATCATCTTTTTGTATTTGGATGTAAAGAATAGGTGACCTACACATAGAGATTAAAAGTCTGTTTCGGTCTATGAAGTGTATCATTTAGATCTCAGGTGATCATCATTCTAAGACTTCCACAGAAATAGTAGACTTATTTGACATAATTGCTGAGACCCAAAGAAAATTAAGAAATGCACAAACCTGGGGCTAATATATTAGTTTCCAACGAAAGCTGTCAATTCATG
Organism: Podarcis liolepis; assembly: GCF_965112155.1. Classification (NCBI taxonomy): domain Eukaryota; kingdom Metazoa; phylum Chordata; class Lepidosauria; order Squamata; family Lacertidae; genus Podarcis; species Podarcis liolepis. Next base: position 26,510,366 of record NC_139558.1, on the reverse strand, counting down.
TTTCAACACGACATACACTACATTGTCTTTTTTTTTGATTAATTAGAAACAATTTTCGGTCACCTTTTCCTCTCCCCCCTCCCTCCTGCAGAGCAAATTCATTTTTAAGTTTTATGAGATGTCAGATTCCCCCAGGCAGTACGAAAAACACCTCTAAGTAAAAGGTTTTGGGCTATGATTGACAAAACGTGGCTGAGCCTGCACCTCCCTGACAAGCAGTAAATTCCGGCTGCATTAAAATATACAGGTGTTTTTGAAGAGAGATTCTGCGAGATAATTTGTGAACAGCAGCCCATATATCAACTGTGTCTGAACATAAATGCCTTTGGCAGGAGATGCCGGGTCATCCTTCCTTGGCGAAAAGTGCTATTTCTTGTCAGAGCTGAGGAAAGAAGGCCAAGCGTTTGCGATGAGGAACTCTATCCAGTGAAAATGGGGATTATGGGTTATGCTTCCGAAAAGTGCAGCCGTCACTCAGATTTTTGACAGGCGCTTCCAATCAAAGCTCCACTTCCCGGCTTGGGCAGATAGGCTTACTGCAGTAAAGATAGAACTGATTTTGGATTAACTGCTCCCCAACCCCAAACAAAGTTTTGGTATGTCTATGTTGGATCATGTTCATGCCCTGTCTAGTCCCTGAGGAAGAGTCGTAAAATCTTGCTCATTGGGGACAAGTTTGAAATATAATGCCAAGTACTTTTCCTTCAGAAAAGTCTATAGAATTTGAATGTGTATGGTGCCTTTTCTACCAACCCTGGTTCCAGATCCAGATCATCTGATTAGTAGAGATTATGATTCGGGTGGAGGAGAAAGCCAGTTCAGTTTGCATTTGAAGTTGAACATTTCTAATGTGCCGTTCCCAAAGCAACATGAGAACTAAAGCCCAGCCATTCTCCAGCTGGGGAATGCGTGCAAAGAGTGCATATACCATGGTATAAAAACTGCATAATTTGTGGACAATACTTTGCAAAAATACATTGCATTAGGAAAAATTGCTTCCAAAAACAAGTACAAAATTGCAAATTTAGGCAAAGTTGCATACGAAACTGTGTGTATCCGCAGAAAATTGCATTTAAATGCTGATGATTTTTCATTAGGGTTTTAAAATAATAATAATCTGTAGAGACCTGAGTTTAAGATTGAAAAAAGTGAGAAACAGATTTCTCCCATCCTTTTATCCCTATGACAGAAGAGCATCAGTCAACAGCTCTGCTTCTCCACCCTTCTCTCTCCTGTCTCCCATCTCCCTGCAGTGCTGAAGTTTGGGCTGTATGCTTGCTGGAGCAGGAGACTGTTCTTCTTGCCAACCCAGCTCAATGCAAGCACCTTATACACTGGCGGCATTGTGTAAACAAATGCAAAGTATTGTTCTTACTGCTGTTAATCCACGAACGATCCTCGACAAAGCATTTTTGAGGATGGTTGCTCTCAAATTTAATGAAGTCCCTGAGGAAAGTTCTTCATGCCCGTATTGCTTTCCTCCGTCACTAACAAGCAACTGTAGATTTCCCCTCAGTTTTTAACCTGCTTTTGTCATCCTGTTTTATACTAAGAGAGTTAAAGCTGAATAAAAAGAGTTAAGAGAGACACCCCCTCGCCCTTGCACGATGAATAAATCATTGCATGGAGAACATTGTTTTAAAACATAATGCTTTTCAGTTCTGCGGTTCTTGCTCTCTCTCCACCCCCCCCATTTTATCTTCCTCCTTTTGTGTAATGAGGAATATTTGCATGAAAATAGTCCCCTTTGAAATACATGTGATCCTGCTGTTTGCCCCTCCCATAAAATCATAATACCCCTGGTGACGACATAAGATTGCGGCTGCAGCGGCAGCTAATTACAGTTTCTAATGGGGAGGGGAAGAGAAGGAGGCATTGTGCTTTAAATTGCCTGCACCTGAAGGATGCTGAGCCCCGTCGCCTTTGTCAGGACTCAAGCCAGTCAGCAGTTCTCAGCACCAGGAGGACCTGCGCTACCTTCCTTTTGAATCTGGCAACAAAACCCTCATTCATGTCAACAGGAGCAGGGTGGTGCTATGAGTGAAGGAGGAGACAAATACTTGAGAAACAAAGGTTCTGTTCTCATGCAAATTCCCCCATTAAAAAGTGCATTAAAGTGAGGAATTGAAACCAGGAGATAGCAGCTGGATAGACAAAACCAATTGCTTGCTTAAGTAGAAGCTTCCAGATCATCGAGTGGAATGTGAGCCGATCCGTTGATAATTATATAGCAACTTCGTGTAAGTTTGTGAGGCACACTTCTGTATTATAGAAAAGACTGTGTTTTAAAATGAGCGTTCGAATGACCTGAGTGTCTCCTAGCTAACAGCCCGGAATACTGAAATAAATAAGTATTCATTTGCATGTAAGGGTGGGGTGGCGGGAGAAATTCAGTTCGGTTGACATTTCCACGAGGAAATTTGCACTTCCCAAAGCAATATGCAAAGCAACGGACAGCCATCTATGATTCTACAATCTTTCGATATCAACACTCCGCTGAATTTTGTGATGCGGTTATTCAATCAAAACATGTGCAGGTTTGGAGCAAGTGTGTGGAAAAATGTATATAGCTGTGAAAGTAACACACAAAAATCCATTATGTTGGCGGAAATGGCTTTGCAAGAGAAATGTGCACCAAAGATGATGACAAATTTTGAGATCTTGGAAAATAAATCCACAAGCTGATGTGGAAATGTGGCAAACTGAATTTAAGACTGGGGGGGGGGGGGGAAGAGAAATCGAGTGACCCCATTTCAATGACCAAATGAAATGAGCAACTCCCAAATTGACAGATTTGTCTAGCCCTACTTACACACTTTTGTGTGTTTAGATACATGTCTGCCCTTCAAATGTACCGTATTTTCCCATGTATTACACGCCCCCATGTATAAGACTCCAATTTGAGAAAATGGGGGGAGATTGTATCCATGTATAAGACAACCCACAATTTTGAACATAATTTTAAAATAAAAAACCCTAGTCTTATACATGCAAAAGTACCATATCAGGAAGTTGCAGACACAAATATGTTGCTAGTAAGGCATGGATCGATCCGAATAATGAACTCCTTTGTGAACTGTTTATGGGACTATAACTCTGAATTGTAGACACTGGAGACAAGGGAAGGGAAAACTACCATTTCCACGCCTGTCTTGTGAGTTCCTATAGGCAACTGGCAGGATGCTCTTAGAAACTGTGAAGACTGGATGAGAAGGATCTTGGTCTGATCCAACATTACTGTGTATTATCAGGTTGTAGCTAAGAGGTAGAGGACATGTCTGGCAGGTAAACAGACTCAGGCTGAAGCCTTGGCATCTCCAGGTAGGGGCTGGGAAGGATGCCTGCCAGAAATCCTGCACAGGGGTTGTCAGTCTGTTTGGAGACAATACCAAACTACATTGACCAGTTGGTTCAAAGCAGTTTCCTATGTTCCTATGCCAAAGCTAGGCGTGAAGCAAAGCAACACTGAAAAGCCCTTTGCAAATTCAGGGTGCATTTCCTACTCTAAGCACATCTCGGCTGTCCTGCTTTGGAGATGTCGAAAAATAGGTTGCCTACTGTTGATTCAAGCTGCCTGTCTGTATAAAAACCACTTCAGACAGAACTGGTCATCATCTCTCCCCCCCTCCCCTTTTCATTTTACTAAAGCATAAATATGCAAAGAAATATATTATTCTGACGAGTGTTTTCTTTCTGCCATTAATTTGTTCAGAGCATTTATTAGAGTGTACCTCTTTTTGTTTCCACTTGACCCAGTCAAAGCAGTTTGGAGACATTTACAATGATGAAGAGAGAGCTTCAATTAACCTCCTTGGCTGAGATATTTGATATGCATGAGTTACTATATAACAGCCTAATTATCTATACTTTTTCTGAAGGATTTCTAATAAAGAGTGGAATTGATTTATAAATTATGAGATCATAATCACTTATTTAATTCCTCATCATAATTTTCTGTTAGTGCAATGCATGCTAACTAAATTTCAAAATCTAAGGGACTAGAACTGACATTATGGAAAGTCAATCAAGTTCTTATCTTATCTTTCCCTGTTCTGATATCTTCTACTACAGTTCCGGCTGTCTGAAGCTAATGGTTTGGATGAGACTTCCCTGCATGCATACGTGTCTCAAAGATGTTTAGGAGTTCGGGATATTTTCAGTGCAAAAACCTGGGCTCTCCCTTTTACTGCTTCACATTTTTAAAATGTCCATTCACACTCAGTTCCAATAATCTGCTGTCTCTGCCTTGGTGTCATTTTCAGTGTAGTTGTTGTGACCTAATGTGCCTAAGTGCCTGGCTTTGAAAACAACTGCAGAATGTTTAAATATACTTTTCCAAAAAAGCCGGAAGAATTTTTGCTAGGTTTGGTGGGAGAAGATATTAAGAAGACAAACCAAAGATTATATCTGTGCATACACAGATATGTGCTGGAGTTCTGATAGCCCGAAAGTGGAAGTTACAGAAGATTCCGACTATAAGGGAATGGCAGATAAAGCTGGTTGAATACGCTGAAGTGGCAAAATTGACACACAGAATTCGCAATCAGGAGGAGACGAAGTACCAAAAAGAATGGAGTAAATTTATGGTTTATATACGTGAGAACTGTAGAAATATGAAAATGTTGGCAGGATTGAATTAAATCTTATGTCACGGTGTAATTTTTAACCAATGAAACTGTTAATTATAGATTGGAATAAGAAAACTTGCGGAAGGGAAGGACGGAAGTCAACGGCTCTATGGAGCATAAAGTAGGATATATGTAATAAGGCTTGATGTTTTTGTTGGTTGGTGTTGGTGTTCTTAAATCTCAATAAAAAGCATTTAAAAGGGGGGGGGAGAAAACAACTGCAGAATGAAGATTACTTTTTAAAAGCCTGTTGTGCTGTTTTGATGGGTAAGCACCATTGTAGTTGTTTTTTAATTGGAACCTCTCTCCCCTACACACCACAATTGGTAGTTAGTTGTCAAAAATGGGGATACCTTTGGAGGGACATGAAAAACCCCTGACCTGCCAGGGTGCTGCCTCCTTTGGCTCCACCAGAGATTGCAATCAAAAGTTGACAATCCCGACTTCCGGAGGCGGCGCGAAACAAGTAATGGCGGTCCTCTTTGCGCTGCGAAGAGGGGCTCCGCAGGAAAGGGTCGTTCGCTGCGGCAAAGCGACGACCCACTAAGAAAAACCACGAGCAGAGCGAGCTCGTGGCCGTGGGATCCGGCGGGCACCAAGAGCGACCCCCAAACCGAAGAAGGGACCCCGTAAGGGGCTCCGGAAGCGCGGAGGGGAAGCGGTGCTGTGGATTCATCGCTCTTTCTGCGGGAGTGAAGCCGCGCGGCTGTTACTGATGAGCGCCGACCTTTCTTCCTTAACATTGGATTACAAATCGACTATTCGTGAGTAAGATTTACTCGAAATTGGATTACAAATCTATGAATTTGGCTGAAAGCGGGAGACGAGAAAAAGGAAGTCCGTCTCCCGGTGGTGCTTAGTGATCAAAGGCAAAGGAACTGTCAAGCTGGAAGCAATAGAAAAAGGCTTTAAATTGGGATATACATGCGTCTGCTGAAGTTAGCAATTGAAGGGAAAGGCAAGTGACTTTTACTCTTTCTGTCATTGTGTTTATTTTATGTGGGGACTATCCTCTTTATTGGACTTTTAAAACGTCAAGAACCCCAGTCTCGGACTTGCAGGGGGAAAAAGGCTTTTTTGCGGATACAAATACAGAGTTGAACTGGATACATAGAGGCAGTACTGGTGGATACAAATTAATGACTGTACCTTGCACCTCAAGATAAACTTTGTGGCAATATTGAGAGGGCTCTGCCAGAGGGGAGAAAGTCTTCTCTAAGGAATATTGTTTACTTATTTAACTGCAGGAACTTTAATGGCGACTGAAACTTTGTTCCTTCTTTCCTGAATTGCAACAATACTCCCTCTAGTGGGCTTTGGGATTTACAACTTGCTGGGAACCAACTCTGTTTTGACTCTCTGTGGCTTGGTTGTTTACTTTGAAGCTTGTCTTTCCCATGGAACTTTTGACAGCTTGACCTTGAATCTAAAGACAGGTGTGGAATGAGTGGCCCACCAAAAACAAGAGCTGCATCGAAAGCAGGGAAAGGACAATTGGTACAAACAACTTTGATTTCTCAGGCTCGTAGATCTTCAGTCCCTGCTGTTTTACAGGGAACCGCACTAACAACAGCAGCCTCTTCCAAGGAAGCTGAACAGCCAACAGCGGAGGATATGGCAGCAGGGAGTTCTAATACCCTTCTAGAGGAAATGTTACAACAATTTGCAATTTTGAATAAAAAGGTTGATGACCAATCGGCAAAAGTTGACTTAGCCATATCTTCAATTACTAAACTTTCTGAACAGGTGGCCAAGCATTCACAAGATATTGGAAATTTAAAGGACGCCACATCTGAAAATCGGAAATTGGCCGAGGCTGCGAATGAAAAAGCAGGTGAAGCAATTCAGAAAGTGGAGGAATTGAAAGGAGAGGTACGGCCGTTGCACAAACAGATTAGTGACCAGCAGGCCTACCTGGCTTTAGCGGAACTGAGAAACAGGGAAAATAATTTAAGATTACGTTCTATCCCAGAGATTGAGAAAGAGGACCTGATTGGCTTCTTGACAGCAGAATTTTCTAAATTCTGGGGTATAAAGGAAGATACAGACTTCAAGATAACAACTGCATTTAGATTGGGAAGAGTTACTAGGAAAGACAGGCCCAGAGACTGTTTGATCATTTTAAGGGCCAAGCAGGAGAGAGACAAGCTACTGGACCTACATTTTAACAAAGCACTTGAGATCCAGGACAGAAGAGCACAAATTTACAAAGATATTCCTAAACAATTATTGGATCTCAGATCTAATTACTCTGATCTTGCTGGATCTTTGAGAGGTAACGGAATACCGTACAGGTGGGAGTTTCCACAAGGAATATCATTCAACTACAAAGGAAAGAAGATTAAAATCAAAACGAAAGAGGACTGCCAGAAGTTTCTACACGATCACGGAGAAGACCTGCAGAAAGGAACAGCAACTCTTTGGCCTCCACCAGAGTCTGGAAAAGAACCAGCACCCTCGGATTTGGATAAAAAAGAAGACGCCCCATAAGAGCAACAACAGATTGATACAGGATGTCTCTGCAGCTGTATAGTTGGAACATTAATGGCGCAAATTCCCCGGAAAAACGCAAAAGGATATTTCATATTTTAAAGAAAGAAAATTTGGACATAATATGCTTGCAAGAAACACATGTGACCAGGCTTCACAGGAAGGTGTTAATAAATAAAAGACTAGGCCAAGAATTTGTTTCATCAGACAGAGTCAAAAAGAGAGGCGTGGTGATCTATGCAAAGGAGAATTTATCACCAAAATTTTTGTTTAAAGATGAACAAGGAAGAATCCTGGCAATTGAAATACAAACCCAAGGAGAAAAAGTTTTGATTTTAGGAATTTATGCACCGAATGAGGGGAAATCAGAATTTTACAAGAAGCTACATGAGACATTACTGGACTATCTGGACTATTCTAATATCATTATGATGGGAGATATGAATGGGGTTGTCTCTACTCTTATGGATAAGTCACAGAACCAGAACTTGACTAAAGATGGAAGACTACCAAAAACTTTTTTTGAACTGACTGACAATATGGATTTGATTGATCTATGGAGGACAAGAAACCCCTTAGGTAAAGAAGGAACTTTCTTTTCTGAGGCCCACCTGTCATGGACAAGAATCGACCAAATCTGGACATCTAGAGGGCTGGCACCTAAGACTACAAGAGTAGAAATCTGCCCAAAGACTTGCTCCGACCATAATGCCTTGAAAATGGAAATGAGATTTACTACTGCGGATTCCTTCAGATGGAAAATGAATGACAACCTGCTAAGAGATCAAGAGACTGTAAAGAAGGCCCAAAAAGCTATAAAGGACTACTTTGAAATTAATTTGAATACCTCGGTGGAAAAAAGAATAATCTGGGATGCAAGTAAAGCGGTTATGAGAGGGTTTCTGATACAACAGAATACGATTAAGAAAAAACTCTGGAACGGGAAAAAGGATAAGATATTAGAGAAGATAAGAGAAGGAGAGAAAAAATTAAGATCGAATCCAAAATCAAAAGAGATTTTAAGAGAAATCAAATTCCACCAATCGCAATATACGAAATTGATAAACCAAGAAGTGGAATGGAAAATCAAACAAATGAAACAAAGATCTTTTGAATCTGCGAACAAATGTGGGAAACTGCTAGCTTGGCAGTTGAAAAAGAGACAAAAATTAAATTATGTTACCAATCTAGAAGTTGAAGGGAAAAGTATCCAGAAACCGGGGGAAATTAGGAAGTGCTTCCAGAAATATTTTAAAAAACTGTATACACAAGAACCCGAGGAAGCAAATGAGATTGAACAATTCTTGAAAGACAATGGCCTACCAGAATTGTCTCAAGAGAAGAGGTCAATCTTGAATTGTAAAATAACACAACAGGAAATTGAGGATGCCATTCAAAATATGCAGTTAGGCAAATCTCCAGGCCCGGATGGACTTACCTCCAAATATTACAGGACATTAAAAGACTGCTTGTTACAACCATTACTGGAGGTTTGTAACCAGGTTATGGAGGGAGGGAGAGCACCAGATACGTGGAAAGAAGCATTCATCACACTGATACCCAAAGTGGAAACTGAAAAGACTCAACTTAAGAACTATCGTCCCATCTCACTCCTAAACGTGGATTACAAAATATTTGCAGATATTTTGGCTAATAGATTCAAAAAAGTATTAAACGAAGTAATTCATAAGGACCAAGCGGGCTTTCTCCCAGGTAGACATTTGTTTGATAATACTAGGAATATCATTGACATTTTGGAACTTTTACAAACAAATATTAACACTAAAGCTGTGTTAATTTTTATTGACGCGGAAAAGGCCTTTGACAATATTTCTTGGAAATTTATGAAGAAAAATTTGGAAGGGATGGGAGTGGGAAAGGGGTTTGAGAATGGAATAGAGGCAATCTATTCAGAACAAAAAGCTAAGTTGATAGTGAACAATGTGGTGACAGAAGAACTTCATATTGAAAAAGGGACACGTCAGGGGTGCCCCCTTTCCCCTTTGTTGTTTATTTCGGTCCTGGAGGTACTGCTGAACATGATAAGGAGGGATCAGCAGGTACAAGGAATTCGGGTCGGAGTGAAACAATATAAACTGAAAGCATTTGCAGATGACTTGGTTCTAACATTACAGGAGCCAGAATCTAGTACAAAAAGAGTTTTGGAATTGATTCAGAAATTTGGTCGGGTGGCGGGCTTCAAGTTGAATAAACAAAAAACCAAGGTGTTAGGGAAAAACTTGACAGTTGACGAAACAGAAGGGTTTCAGAAGGAAACAGAACTAAACATTGTTAAAAAAGTGAAATACCTGGGGGTCAATCTTTCTTCCAAGAACTTGAATTTATTTAAAGATAATTATGAGAAATGTTGGACAGAAGTGAAAAAAGACTTAGAAATTTGGTCACGATTGAAATTATCCTTGTTAGGTCGAATTGCAGCTATAAAAATGAACGTATTGCCAAAGATGTTTTTGTTTCAGGCCTTGCAGGTTGTGGACAGAGTGGATTGTTTTGGAAAGTGGCAGAAGTTTGTCTGGCAGGGCAAAAAGCCCCGAATAAAGTTTAAAATACTAACCGATGCAAAGGAGAGAGGGGGGTTTGCCCTGCCGGACTTAAGGTTATATTACGAAGCTGCGGCTTTCTGTTGGATGAAAGACTGGTTTTTGTTAGAAAACACCGATGTCTTAGATCTGGAAGGCTTTAACAATTCGTTAGGGTGGCATGCGTACCTGTGGTATGACAAGGCAAAAACATTTGGAATGTTCAAAAACCATATTGTCAGAAAAGCAATATTTATGGTCTGGGAAAAATACAAAGACTTATTGGAGAGTAAAACTCCGAGGTGGCTATCACCAATAGAGGCCAAAGCTCGGAAAAACCCCAATATGGAGGCCTACTGGCCGAAATATTGGGAAATAATAGAAAATGTTGGAGGTAAATGGAGGCTGCAGAGCCTTGAAAAATTACAAAGTATGGTGCAAGGTTGGTTACATTATGCCCAAATCAATGAGGTTTTTAAGTTAGATAAAAAAATAGGATTCCAGGTGGAAAAATCGAAACTTGAGACAGAGTTGCTAGAACCAAAGACCAAATTACTATCGAGAATGTATAACTTGCTGCTTAAATGGAACACTCAGGATGAGACAGTTAAATCAGCTATGATAAAATGGGCTCAGGACATTGGTTACAATATCATGTCTGAAGACTGGGAGAGGTTATGGACCACCGGTATGAAGTTCACTGCATGTAATGCTTTGAAAGAAAACATTATGAAAATGGTATACAGGTGGTATACAGGTGGTACATGACCCCGGTCAAGCTGGCTAAGATATACCATTTGTCCGATAACAAATGTTGGAAGTGTAAGGAAGCTGAGGGGACATTCTTTCACCTCTGGTGGACCTGCCCAAGATTGAAGGCCTACTGGGAAATGATCTATAACGAGTTAAAAAAGGTGTTTAGATACACCTTTCCTAAGAAACCAGAGGCATTCCTTCTGGGCATTGTCGGCCAGAAGGTGTCAAAGAAGGATAGAACTTTTTTTATGTATGCTACAACAGCAGCAAGAATTCTTATCGCTAAGCATTGGAAGACTCAAGATTTGCCCACACTGGAGGAGTGGCAGACGCAATTGATGAACTACATGGAACTAGCCGAGATGACTGCAAGGATCCGAGATCTGGGAGAAGAAGCGATGGAGGAGGACTGGAAAAAGTTTAAGGACTATTTGCAAAAGTATTATAAATTATATGAATCTTAAGATGTTGCATGATTTGAAATGTCAGCCCCAGCAATATAAGTGGATCATTTATGAAAGTTGAATTACCTATGAAAGAATCAAAGTTTAAATGGGTAAAAAGAAATATTGTAAGATTTTTAAACTAATTGGAATATAAGAGATTTAAACTTAAACTTAAATAGCAATTGAAAGTACAAATAACACGTGAAACAAGGTTATAACTTGCTGATAATTTTATTGCCAAGAATGCATTACGGGGAGATGTGGGGAAGTCCGATAGAAATCTGAAATAAGTTGATGAAATGGTCTGGTTTTGTTGTGCTTGTTTCTTTTTATTTCTTTTTTTTCTCTATTTTCTTTTTTGTGCTTTCTTATTTTTTGTCACTGTTATATTTGTAATCTGGAAAAAGACGCAATAAAAATTATTATAAAAAAAAACAAAAACAAAAGTTGACAATCCCACTGAGGTTGCATTCGATCCTTGAGCTTCACACAAGTGCAGTGCAATATTCATTTATGCAGCGGCTCTAGTCATGAACACAATAATGCAGAAGGCAAATTAACAATGAACATACAAAGTATAGTGGTGCCTCAGGTTACATATGCTTCAGGTTACAGACTCCGCTAACCCAGAAATAGTACCTCAGGTTAAGAACTTTGCTTCAGGATGAGAACAGAAATCGTGCTCCAGCGGCGTGGCGGCAGCAGGAGGCCCCATTAGCTAAAGTGGTGCTTCAGATTAAGAACAGTTTCAGGTTAAGAACGGACCTCCGGAATGAATTAAGTACTTAACCCGAGGTACCAGTGTACTGTCATGGCATTTTAATAGTTATGGCTTCCCCCAAAGAATCATGGGAACTGTAGTTTGTTAAGGGTGCCAAGAGCTTCTTTGGCAACCCTTTACAGAGCTACAGGCTCCCAGGACCTTCACAGGTGGTTCCCAGGATTCCATGGGAGAAACCATGACTTAGAATGGCATAAGAACACTTTAAATATACAAATTAGCGCAGGAAGACTTGGAACCTAGTATCTTTGTGGGAATAGGTACATGATAAATAGAGTGGGTAGTCTGAGATATTTCACTTTTGAAAAAGAGATAGAAGTGGAAGAATGTTGTTTTCTAACTTTCGGGAAGAAAATCCTCATTCTGCAGCACTGAATGTTCTCAGTGCTCCCATAATACCTGTTTAAAATGAAGGGGCCTTTCAGAAAACGAAATGCATTTCTTTTGCAGATTCTTTTCCCTTTTTTAGTCAAACCCATGCCGATTGTAGCCTCTCGAAGCTCACACAATGGCAACACAGTTCCTCTTCTAGTGTAGTTAGACACGCAAAGATGACTTGGCAAATGGCTTACAAGGATATCAAAAGGTCTTTGTTCCGCAATGGAGTTAACTTTTCCTTCAGACAATGTGTTAACAACAGGAATGCAGTTGTGGAAGGAGAAAAGAGCAGTTGAGACATGAAAGTGAAGTCACGACACTCACAGGTATGTGTCTGAGGTGGAGCTACCTGAGGGTCTTTGTGGCTCCAAAAGCTTTTCTTTTGGTCTGTTGCACCTTTTGCATTTTTGGAATCTGTTTTAAATCATTCGTGAATCAGTTAGATTACTGCTGGTGGGCTAACAGTGTTAACAATTTGCGTTGAATTCCAGATCGGGCCTGCGAGATGTGTCATTTCCTGTTGCTCCAGAATAGTTACTGTCCATGGAAGCAGAAAATAACAACTGTCGGTTGGGTCTGTTAAATAATATACACGGAGAAGCCTTTTTTTGTGACTGTGTGTGGCGGATTTTTATTTTTATTTTAAAAAAAGGGATATTTAGGGAAAGCTTCAATGTGATTTTTCTTAACTGTATAATACCTGAGTTTCCTGACTCTACTGCCAAGCCATTTGAAGAATTTGGGCACATGCCTGTTCTCATTCCCTGCTCCGTTTGTTGTTGTTGCACCAAATTATTTTAATAAGATAATCGGTATGAGAAACAAGCCATGTTGTACAAGGACCAAGTTTGTTCCCCAAAGAAATGTCTTCGGCTGACTCGCTTATTGAAAAATCTATAGCACGCGTTAATAGCAGGGCAAGTATAATCATATAAAGAGTAAAAATAACACAGTTTACATAAAATCACAATCAATTAATTCAAATACACCACCTTGTTTTGAGGAAATCCAGCTATGAAGCGAGCTGGCTTCTCCTTTCTTCCCCTGCTTAATAAAGAATCAGGCAACAACCTGGGAAGTAAGTTTAAAAATAAGATTTACTTACTTTATCACCGTGCATTGGTTCACAGCAACAGTAGCAGCAAAAGCTATGCAGGCAAAACACTTATGTACATTTACTGTATAACCAGCTTCAGGCAAGTGCCTATAGGTGGAGCAAGCAGATGCATGTCTGCATCCAACTGGTCAAAGGAAGAGAGACAGGAACAGGAAGTGCCAGTATAGTCCTTCCTCTCCAGGAGAGGAAGATAAATGACATCACACAGAGCCCACTCTACCAATTGTATTTCTATGGTCTGAGTATCTGCCTATCAGCAATACAGCTCTGTGGTATTAGACCTTCCTCATGCTAACTAGCAAGAATATGGATTTATTAGGTTTGGCTGCTCCCACACTTAGAGATGTCTGGGATTGAACCTGGGGACTTCTACACACAAAACAGATGCTGTACCACTAAGCTCTGCTCTGTTAAGTAGACTAAGGCTGTATACACACTATATCTTTAAAACACATTCTGAGCACATTCTCCACCCACCTAAAAATAAAATTTTGGGCTCGGTAGTTCACCCCTTAAAGGTGAACTAAAGGGACCCCTGACCGTTAGGTCCAATCGCAGATGACTCTGGGGTTATGGCGCTCATCTCTCTTTACTGGCCAAGGGAGCCGGCGTACAGCTTCCGGGTCATGTGGCCAGCATGACTATGCCGCTTCTGACGAACCAGAGCAGTGCATGGAAATGCCGTTTACCTTCCCACTGGAGTGGTACCTATTTATCTACTTGCACTTTGACGTGCTTTCGAACTGCTAGGTTGGCAGGAGCTGGGACCGAAATACGGGAGCTCACCCCATCGCGGGGATTTGAACCGCCGACCATCTGATCGGCAAGCCCTAGGCTCTGTGGTTGACCACAGTGCCACCCACGTCACCCCTTACAGACCTACAATTCCAGCAACTCTTAACTACATAATTATTTGAAGGTGGGCATGTGCTTCCAAGGTGCATTAAATGCATAATGTGCCACATCCTTTTGCAGAGGATGGGGGAGGACAATTTTTTAAAACCATTAACACGCTGGCATATCTATATTACAATACAATATAGATGAGGATCAATTGATGGGCAATGCTTAAGCACCCCCTTCCTGCAAATATGCCCACTCCCTATTCCTTCATAAGCATCGCAAGGTACAGATTTGGGAGTTCCACATTTGATTGTAGTATGTAGGTTCCACATAAAGAGAGGGAAGAAAGCTGTGGGAGAGACTGGGCCCAAAGGAAAGAAGGGATGTGTGTGTCCTGAATTTCATGTATTAATCCAAAGTTACCAGCCAAAAAAAGCTTCAGACCCGTAGTGCAGATGTCTAGCTACATGTCCTTCTGGGAACCACTGTGCTATATTAATGTTCATATGGGCCTTGTAATCCTGCAGCACACGAGAGCCAACTTCTGTGCTGCAGACAAGGGGATTTGGTGACAAATTAGTTTAGAGCTCTGTCCCCGCAGAATCTGCTGCTCCTTGCAGATTCGCAGGAGCTGTGACATTTTGTAGTTTGTTTTGCAGGCAATTTGGTTAACCCTTGGCAACAGACGTCGATGCGGAGAGCAGCAGATTCTCCGGGAAAGAGACTGTACAGGGCAAGGGAGCACCGTTTTAGAGCAGTGCAAAAGTTCAAAATTGCAACTGGCATTGAAACCGACACACATTTCCTTCTAAATGTGACGCGTTTATTCTTGGCACCGACGGTTGCGGCAAATGGCTGGAGCTTTCGGCTAACTGCAAATGCATTAGATGCCTGCACCTAGCGAAACATTAGCCCCTTTCTTTCATTCAGAATGTGTGTTGGGCAGGCAGGAGCGCAATAGGCTGCTCCACCTTCAACCTACATGCATGAATTTTCACTTTAGGGCCAGAATACTGACCCCACTATGTGGATACAGCTATCTCTGTATCAGGGGTGGCAAATCCGTTTCAGCCAGAAGTTCGTAGTCTCTGCTGGCTGTTCTCCAAGGGCTACATGGCAGTAGTGGGCAGGGCCAGAAGTAATAGTAAGCAGGGCAATGTCATAGAATCATAGAATTCTAGAGCTGGAAGGCACCCTGAGGATGATCTAGTCCAGGGATGTCCAACAGGTTGATCACGATCTACTGGTAGATCCCCAGTAGGTTTTGGTAGATCGCGGTCGATTGCTGGATCCCTTTCCTTACCATAGGTGAAATAGAATCTGGCCCTGCCCCATTGCTCTGCCCTCTATTGTTGCAGAACCTGCAGAACGGAAGACAGACTTCCCCTTTCTTCCTTGAAGTTAGGCTTGAATTCTCAAAAACTGGAGCTTTCCTTCTCCCTCCTAAGAAAAGCTCAACAACTTTGACCTGAACCCCCCAAAATGGGGCTTTCCTTGCTAAAAAAGGGGGAAGATCACTGCTAGTTTTTAATTCCATGAGTAGACCGCAGTCCCTTGGGAGTTGGCCACCCCGATCTAGACCAACCCCATGCAATGCAGGAATAGGTAGCTGTCCCATATGGGGAGCAAACCTGCAACCTTGGCGTTGTCAGCACCGTACTCTAACCAGCTGAGCTATCATGTCAGTCTTTGCCTCTGTGCAATAGGCTAGTTTCTACATGTACTCAAACATGCCTCTCTTTCATCTAGGGCAAGCAAGAGGCATAATTGGAGCCTGAGCAAACCAAGCAAAAATACTTGAGGATGCAAAGTAGGGACAGTGAGGGATGTGTGGCTTAGGGAAAGTCTTGAGGGCCAGATAGAGAGCCTTGGAAGGCCACATTTGGTTCCCAAACCTGATCTCCCCACCCCTATTCTATGTATTTCCTCCTTAATTACATTTCATTAAGTTTCAACATTTTTTACATATACAGTCACAACACAATTTCGACTATTCACCCCATTTTCCATGGAGTTGTTGCTTCTCCCCTTTTGCTGCACCCGGTCTTAAGCTCAGTTCATCACATTTTGCAATTAAAAAACCCACCACACACATTCTCATGTAAATTTGTCAGCATTTTAATGGAAATCTATCCAGATATACAAACATTTGCATGCACATTTTTGCAAAGCAGCTTCCCCTCATATGGCACATTTTTGTATCTTCCTTTCACTAATATGTGCATTTTTAGGCACACTTCAGCCTGTGATATGCACTTTTGCACACATTTCTTGCCTGGAGAACTGCACTGTAAAATTTGGAGAAGTAAAAATTCTGTACTGTAGAATTTCTGTAAAAATTCAGAAGGTGGCTGAGTTTTGGCTGGCATATTGTTTTGGAAAGTTCAAGTTAAGTAGGTTTGCCTTTAAATGCAAACTTAGTAGAATTTCTTCCCATCTCTACTTGTGGCTATGCATTGTAGGCAGTGCTCCCCACCCCCCAAATGTATATGGATACTCTCATTTTGACTCAAGAAAATCCCCATTTTATACTTCAAATCGGGGAAAATAAATACAGTAAATGGACAAAAGTACAAAGATTCACAAAATGTTTAGTGGTATGCCTACCCCTGTGTACCCCCAGAAAAAAGCACTGGTTGTAGGATAACTATGGTGAACATTTTGAATTTCATGGAAGAGCTTGTCCAGAGCAGATGCTCTAAGCCAGTGTTTTCCAAATTGAAGTCTCCAGCTGTTTTTGGACTACAGTCCCTGTAGTCCTGCTAGCTTGTATTCCAAAACATCTGGAGACCCAAGCTTGGGAAACTCTACTCTAAACCTTTCCGAAGCCATCTTTTTGAGGAAATATTGACAGAGAAACATAGTTGGAGAACCATTGCTCAATATAGCATGCTTCACTTAATTATGAATCTAACCTGGCAAATTCCAACAAGCCTTCTAGCCTTGTGTTACTACCACATGATGTAAGTAGAGAGTAGTGTGCCACTGCATGAACATGAGGCAAGTTTATCAAGATTGCGGCACGTTCTTCTTTTTAAAAAAGCATTTTTGTTAAGGTACCTTCAAGCACTGTTGAAATAGTTGTTTCTGCTCAGCACATCCAAGTCTGTAATCTGGCCTTTGTCCTGTCCTTGTCTGCCAGCCCTCAATGGTAACCGTGTTGGCAAATGTCTAATATTGGCAATACTTTGAATGGTTTTGTAAGATGCCAGTTTAAACAGCTGTTGCACAGAAAAAGCCAGAATAGTGGGTTGAAGCTGCCAGCAGCTCAAGATTTGCCACCAAAACCGGAGGATAATTCAGTGGTGGAATTTTCCTTCCCGTTGTTCCCATGGGACTCTTTAGTGCTGCTCCCAAATTCTGCCATTTTTGAATGGTGATGGGCAAAAATAAAACAACTGAAAATGGCAGTAGTGAAACAGATTGCACTCTGGTGGTGGAAGTACCAGTAGCAGTGCAACCCAAATTTAATCAATGGAAACAGCAGTGTTAAATATAATGGCTTCCTACTCTACTAATGTGCAGTTCTATTAACTCACAAGTAGGAATTTATTGAAACCCAAAAGCACATTTTTTGGCTACTCACCAGTAAATAACTTAAGCTGCAATTCCCCTGAAATCAATGGAGCTCCCATGCTTAGGCCAGTGTTGCAAAGTTGTGTTGGTTTAGCTATTAACTCTGCAAACTCTCCCTGCAAATGCATATGGAAATTTTAACTTGATGGAACATTTATTCAGCCCTCATTAAATTATAGCCACCTGCTTTCATTCCTTAAGTTTTTCTTCTCACAACAGGCTTGTAATAAAGATGAGGCAGGTGGTCAGAAGTGTTGACTGGTTTTAACTTTTACAAGTTCTGCAGAACTCCCCTCCCCAAAGTCTCTCACATGTGCATCCTATTCAGTTAGGTTAGAGTGATCCGTAAGAGGGGAAGAACTGATGAGGCCGGGAAGTAGGGGAAAGTGGATTCTTCCAATTTCAGACTATATGGTAATTTTTCTACCGATATCAACCTCACACTATCACAGATTCAACAGCAGGTCCCTGCAGGAGGGGAGAGAGAGAGGATGATTTTGGAGAGTAAGAACCAGCTGAAGATACTGACCTAGGTTGCATGTCACACTAAATCATCGTGTAATTCAAACTATGGTTTAATGTGAATGAGCAGCTTCCTGGTATGCACTGCTGAAAAAAAACCTTCCACTTTAGGGAAGGGTTGTGGCTCAGTGGTACATTTGCTCTGCATGCAGAAAGCCCTATGCCAGCCTTTCTCAACCTGTGGGTCCCCAGATGTTGCACGATCTAGCAAGCCCAGAGCTCAGGGATGATGGGAGCTGTAGTCCAACAACATCTGGGGACCCACAGGTTGAGAACCGCTGTCCTATGCTCAATCCCCAACATCTGCAGAGCTGGGAGCGTACTCTTATGGAAGCGTTAGTGAGCCACTGCAAATCTGTATAGATAATACTGAGATGGATGAACCAATGGTCTGACTTAGTATAAGGTGCTTCATATGTCTCCCCATTCCTTTCTCCAGCAAATTGTGGTACAAACAAACCAGAGCTTGGCTTGTTGCATTGTGAGAACCAGCCTTCACGGTTTGTCTTCTAACAAGCTACAATGGCAACTCAAGGCTGCTCTCTATGCATTCTGAAGGACAATCGGCATAGCTGCTGCAGGTTAGCTGAACGTGGAACACAAAACTGGGGGGAGAAGGGATGGGATTTGGTATGCTAGAAATAAAGAGAGCTCTCTCTAACACAAGTCAAATAGGCCTATAATAAGAAGCCATCTTAGAAGTGGTTGCCCATGTAGACCTTTTCTGTACCCAACTCTTGGGACGGGACTCTTCATTTTAGACACATGGATTTCTTTAATAGAGTCCCAAGAGTCACTTTGCAGGCTTCAAAAGGCTGTGTTAAAGGAAGTGCCGGCATCAGTCTGAGAACTTTCCTCAGATGGTTATTTTTAGAACGGTCTATAATGGATCCTGAGTGCTGCTGGCAAATGTCAATTTTTCCCTCCTCTTGTGTTTGCATTGCCAATCTTTTGGTGGCAGTGAGGAAAGAAAGCAGCAAATATGAAATGAATATATGCACTTGGATAAGCTAGAAGTCTTTTCTTCTAACCACAATGTGTGCTTTTGGATGGAAATTCTGGGTAAGAGGGTGGGGTGACTATAGTCCCTCTCTGCTGTTCACTCCTGCTTTATACTCAGTGAGACATTGCAAAGTGGTCTGATTTTTGAACAGTAACATTATGTTTAACATTTGGACATAGGAGGCATGGTTTGGAACTTTTCTCTCTCACTCTTATTTTATTTTGATGCAGCAAATTTCACTTGAGGGGAATTGCTCTTGCCCTTTCGCTTCTGGAAACAAAAAATATATCCCATGCCCACTTGACCAGCAGGACGTCCTGCTGAAAAAATGTCATTAATTTTAATTATTGTGTATTTAAAGGGATGGGAGATCCAGATACATGTGTGTGTGTGTGTTTGTGTGTGTGTATTAAATTCACAGAGTTTTCATTAACAAGATCATACAAGTTTAAAACCAATAGCAAAAAGTGGTCATGACAACTCCATAGCCAGTATAGTGAATCCCCTGGTTTCATGTTTTGTTTGTTTTTATGTTTTTATACTGTTGTTTTATGGGATTTAGGTTGTATATTTGTTTTAATGATATTGTTTGATTTTTCATATTGTACAGTTTAGAGGTTATAAAATATTAAGCTGTTTATAAATGTTTTAAAGTAAAGTCTGCAGGCAGCAAAATTTGGGTGTGCATAATCTTTGGTGGTATCCGACTAAGTCATACTCAAAGTAGAACCATTGAAATAAATGGGATTATTAAATTTAAGTCCACTGATTCTCAATGGATCTAATCTGAATGTCACTTGGCAATATCTACTAATAGCAAAATATATGGTGGTTGCACATTATATACTGCATACAAGTGTTTTCTTATGTAGTGCCAGCCCTACTATTAGGCAAAGTGAGGCCTGTGCCTCAGGAAACTTTAATTTTGGATGTCATGAATGGCAGAAAATTAAGAGTTATTCCATGACTTTCTTTTCTTCCATCTCCTCCTCTTCCTTCCTTCGTTTTTTTTTTTTTTTTACCACCAGGTTTGGAGAGATGTTCATGTAGGATTTTCTGCCTCATGTATCAAAACAACTTGATTGGTCTTGTGGACTATGCCAATTCACTTCTGGGGAGGGGTTGCTATTTTCTGCTCCACCTCAAACAATTAAGTGCTTTTGTCCAGGCTTTTACTCTGTGTTGAAGATAACACAGAAAGCAGCTCTCAGAGGAATAGATGCCTGCCTCCCCCCACCCCCAGTTCTCATTTCTTTCCTATGACACCATGCTAGAAGCGCAGGGAGCTGCCTACTTTAATAATGACCTATTAGGCATTTGAAGAATTCCTCCTTGGCAGACTTTTTGAACTTACAACTTTCCTTTAGAAAACGAAGAGGTGAACTACTGGCATCGTTCTGCTTCTCATTGCATCTGTAACTGAAACTGAGGGCATCTGTAATTGAGTTTGTGGGAGAGGTTGTAGCCTCAGAGAAGAAGGGGCAGATTGTCTTGCTCTCCTTGACACTTCTTCACATTTGTCCTCTGCTTAAACATCATCTTTCATACAGAGACAAATGTATGGTGTGGGTATCCTCTTACAAGGAATGAGTAAATATTGCATTGCGGACAAGAGCTGGAATCTCCAATATACTTGGATCAAAGTCCCTCTGCTAGTTGAGAGGCTGCTTCGTTCCAGAAGAAAATGATTAACTTCCTGGAGAAATGACACACAATTCTCTTTCTTGTAGTTTTAAAAGGAGTAAAGGTGAGGATCACCATTGTCTCTCCCCACCAATGCCTGAACTGAGGCAGCATTGTAAAGGAAACCTGAGAACGCCGTCTTCAGATTTGATTTGTGAGAGGCCATGTCAAATGTAGGTGTGCTTTTCAGCTTGTTATTTAACTCCTGCGAACCTGTCTGTTTCCAGCACTGCCAATTGACTCTGGGAAACCTGAGAAGCAAACCTGGCTCTGTAACTTCTGGCTTGCTTGTCACAGCCATCACCCCTGAAGGAAACCTGATGGTTAAAAGGCTGAGATGATTTGGGCCAATCTCCATACTGTATGGGTCATTTCCAGTTCTGGTAGATTGGTTTGTAGATAGTCATGCATGGTTTGTGTTGACTTAGCAGAGATGCCATATTGATGTCCAGGGGGAGGGGTAGGTTGTGTCTGAGACACTGATCCATATTTGTGGGTTAGACCAAATAATCTGTCTCGACTAGAAAGCTTTTACTAGGAGGTGTTGCTTCTTTGTCTGCTCTCCCTTTCACAGATTGAGCATGTCTTAATGTAATTATTTTGGCCAGAAATTGCTGCTAACTCATAGGACAAACCCAGCCGCACCATCCCTAAGGCCACAGGCTGAGGGTTTGTGGTTTTCTAGAGTTGTGCCATAAAAAAGCAAAGTAGAGGATGGAAACAGTTTTCCTTCTAGTGAAACATTTCTCTCTTTTTCCCTTGCAGTTGCTTCTCCCCCCCCCCCCCGCCCACCAATCATCTCAGTTTATCTACTCCTGCAGATGCATCTCATGTCATTAGGTAAAGGTAAAGAGACCCCTGACCATTAGGTCCAGTCATGACCGACTTTGGGGTTGCGGCGCTCATCTCGCTTTATTGGCTGTGGGAGCTGGCATACAGCTTCTGGGCCATGTGGCCATCATGACTAAGCCGCTTCTGGCGAACCAGAGCAGCACATGGAAACGCCGTTTACTTTCCCGCTGGAATGGTACCTATTTACCTACTTGCACTTTGATGTGCTTTCGAACTGCTAGGTTGGCAGGAGCAGGGACTGAGCAACGGGAGCTCACCCCGTCGCGGGGATTTGAATGGCCGATCTTCTGATCAGCAAGCCCAAGGCTCAGTGGTTTAACCCACAGCACCACTCGTGTCACTAGAGCAACCTAAATAGGAGGGACAGAAAAGCAGGAACCCCTTCAACATCCATGTCATAAAAGGCCACTCTAGTCTCTGAGCTGATTCATATTATACATTTGCCTTGGCCTGCACTCATGCCTGACGTGCTCTGGTCCATGGGGTTACGAAGAGTCGGACACGACTAAACGACTAAACAGCATCAGCACTCATGCAAGTAGTCTGCTCCTTATGTGATTTGGGAAAAGATGCTTATTCATGAAAGGTGAAGCAGAAACCTCTGTTGGTGGGATTCCTGGTCCCTAGTGGTGTGCTCTGCTGGTACATCTTCAGTGACTCCCCTTCTTGCACTTGAGACTGCTCAGACAAGGAGATGACTTGCACAAGCTGCTCCTTCTGCAATCCAGGGCTGTTTTTCATAATGTATGAGTCGGCTCACAAGGGTGGGCTCTCTGCCCTCTGGTCTGTTCCAGAGACTGTGAGGAACTGTACCCTCATGATTAAATCTCATTTTGCCCTTCGAGGTTTATCTATTGCCCAACTGCAGCCAAGAGAAAATTGATATACCTTCAGTAGTTAAACCCCGCTGTCTTCTGTGTCTCTACACAGTTGCAAAGAATGATTGATTACTATGTGTTCTTCATGCCCTTTACCATCAGGAAAAGACACCGAGCAAGGATGTAGACCAGACAGTCACCTTTCTCTCTCATGTACAGGAGACACATGATTATCTGGTCTGTCATCCTGACTTCACCAATGCTTAGCTGATTTTCAGGTTTAGCTGAAAACTACAGTTAAAGTTTCGTTCCCAGCATACCAAACCTTCAGGGGTGCAGTAAAAGGGAGAAATATATAAGCCCATCTAAAACTAGGCTTGGAAGATTGCCTGAATGTTGGTTTACCAGCTGTCTTCACACCAGTGCTTTACAAACACTGTTGCCCTTTCCAGCCAGAGAGAGAGAGAAAGAGAGAGAGAGAGAGAGAGAGAGAGAGAGAGAGAGAGAGAGAGAGAGATCTCAGATCATTATTTTTTAGCTCAAATGATATTGAAGGTAAAAGAAAGAGAGGAGGACTAGATGAGTTGGGGATCAAGCCCAGAGGTTTCTCCAACATTATTAAAATAACATTAAACAATAATTGAAACTGGTTCCATAGCTGTTCTACTTTATTCATGTCCAGAGAGAGTGGGTGGAAGACATTTCATCAAATATTCTCCAGGGACCTCTCAATTTCTCCAGCAGTTTAGAGAGCCAGCAAAAAAAAGGTATTCACAGAAATACTGAATTCCAGCCCTAAGTGAGATAGGCAGATGGAGAGCACACAGTGCTTTGTCCCTGGGGAAGAAGCCGCTTTCCCCTCACAAACATTTCCTGGCTCTGTGATTGTTTGAACCTGGTCCCCTGTGAAGGAGGATCTCCCACTTTCCTCCTGGCTCAAGGATGCCTAGAGAAATATTTCCAGGAAGAGCTGGAAACAAGCTGCCAAATTTTGTACAGGCCCATTTTCTTTTTTATTTAGCAACTATGTGAAACCAAAGTCCACAACAGAAAGCTATGCAAAATTTCTAAAGACAAAATTTCTCAAGCAGGGGGTGAGGGAACCTTCTTGGCATCCTGTTGGATCCGAGCCTTGCCGGCCAAATTTGACAGGTGAGTGGTGTTGCTAACTGTCAATTACCTGGTGTCACAATGACACCAGGTGATTGGGCATTCTGATGTTGGGACATCAAAGCCCCACCCAAGGCTTGCAGAGTCCTGCATGGAGCACCTAAGACTTTGCCTTTACCACCCACCAACTGAACATGCCAATGGGCTGCTTTTTGCAGGCACCAGTACCATCTCATGCTTCTGATCCAATAGACTTGGCTCTGCTGCCCATCAGCTGGTTGGCAGTAGTGCCAAAGCCTGCTTCCCATGCCCATGAACCATTGGGAGCCCATTGTTAGGCTGCCAATTGTGCATTGGCAGCTGTGTCTCTACCTGTCCGACACCTGATAAGACACCAGCATACCTCTCAATGGTCCTGTTTAAAGTGCGACATCCCAAAAGCCACTCCCAGCTTCTGATTGGCTCCTGGAATGTTCCCTCCCCTTTTTTGCACCACCCACCAGGGTCTTCCCAGAGCACCAGAATGAAAGCCAAGACCAAAAAAAAAAAAAAAAGAGTGTCTTTTGGTCTTCATTTCCCTCCACTGATCTAAAGCAGAACACAGCAGAACAGATAATAGAACCAATTACATCCATTTCCTTAATCAACTGATTAAAGAATTTGGAGAAGTGGCAGGCCTTAAGCTGAATATAACAAAAACAAAAATGCTTGTTAAAAATGTAACCACAGAAGAAAAGGACGATTTAGAAAAAATATTGGGCCTGAAAATCTCCTCAAAAGCGAAATACCTGGGTATTTAGATCACCCCCAAGAACATAAACCTATTTCAGGATAATTACACCAAAACTTGGTTAGAGATTAGAAAAAACTTTGTAACCTGGAGTAAACTAAAATTAACGTTTCTGGGTAGGATTTCCATTATAAAGATGAATGTGCTTCCAAAATTAATCTTTTTATTTCAAATGATTCCAATACTGGGCGAAGCAGGTTGTCTCAAGATATGGCAAAGAGAAATTTTCAAATTCCTGTGGGAAGGGAAGAAACCTAGGATTAAACACCTGATCTTAATAGACATAAAAGAGAGAGGAGGCATTTCCCTGTCCGACCTAAAACTTTACTACGAGGCAGCCTGTTTCACCTGGCTAAAAGATTGGTGCACATTGCAGGATTCGGACCTCCTGGACCTGGAAGGTTTTGACAACCGTTGGGGATGGCACGCCTACCTAATATATGGAAAAGCGAAAATTCATAAAAACTTTACCAGCCATATAATAAGAAAGTCACTCTTTGCTGTATGGGAAAAATATAAAGACCTGATGGAGCCTAAAGTCCCGTGGTGGACTTCTCCAGTAGAAGCCATAGCAGTAAAACGGAAAAATACTCAGGAAAGCTGGCCAACATAGAAAATACTTCTAAAAAATGAAGATAACCAAATAAAATTAAAAAACTTTGAGGAAATAAGAGACCACATTTCAGACTGGTTCCAATACCATCAGTTATTTGAAAAATTTAAAT
Source organism: Podarcis liolepis (assembly GCF_965112155.1). NCBI lineage: Eukaryota > Metazoa > Chordata > Lepidosauria > Squamata > Lacertidae > Podarcis > Podarcis liolepis. Next base: position 26,485,308 of record NC_139558.1, on the reverse strand, counting down.
CTGACAAACAAAAGGGGTTCTCAACAGAAATTTCCCGATTCGAATCTGATCTTGTAAATTCTAAAAGAAAAACTCTTTCCAAAACTTACCGACTCCTCCTTGACTGGACAGTGAAGGAGGAGGAGGTAACAGTGGCAATGGTGAGGTGGTCCCGGGATTTTGGCCACTCAATAACCATGGCCCAATGGGAAAATTTATGGAAGATCAATTGGAAATTCACAAATTGTTACACGATTAGAGAGAACTTTTCAAAAAATGCAACATTGATGTATAAAAATGTATCAAGTAATTGTTGGAGATGCGGAGACTCAGGAACATGCTTCCATATGTGGTGGGTATGTAGGAAAATACAGGTATTCTGGAAGAGTATACATGCAGAACTGCAAAAAATGCTAAAGATCTCTTTCAGTAAAAAACCAGAGGCCTACCTCTTGGGAATAACAGATTTGGATATTCCACAAAAGAGGAAGGGTATCTTTTTATATGCGACGGCAGCAGCAAGAGTTTTGATTGCAGCAAAATGGAAGAGTAATGAAATCCCCTCTATTCAAGATTGGATCCAAAAGCTGACAGAATATGCTGAATTAGATGGTTTATCTGAAAAAATAAAGAATAAATCAAAACAGGAATTTGTTTCTAAATGGGAGGTTTTTAAAGAATATCTGAAAAATAAATATAGTAGTTTAAATTCTGTTGCAGCATTCGAGGAACTTCAGTAATAGTTGTAAGGTAGATATAAGAAATTAGATTTAATGAGAATAAGTTTAATTATGAAAAAAAATGTGTATTGGCAATAAGTAATATGAATTTGAAGTATGGAATAGGCGGGAGGTTGGGTCTTTAGTGTTAAGACCAATAGATGTTTTATTGTTTGCTAAGAATATTATGTGTCTATGGTTATTTTTGTAATTTGTGTATAATTTGGTATTTGTGTTTTTTGTTTGTTTGTTTTTCTTGTTGTATAAATAAAAAACTTTTTTAAAAAAACCAATTACATCCAAATGACATTTTCCATATTATCTTAAGCAAGAAGGCTGCATAATTCTAAGTATATGAGTCTTGCTGATAAAGTGGAGCATGACCGAAATAGCGTGCAGTTTCTTTGAAACCTGGGTCTGAAGGCAGAATGCCAGGCTCAAGTGTCGGAGGAAGGCTTTAACTCGCCTCCCATATATTTAAGGGGCTGCTGTTCAGAAAAATCAGAAATGGGCCAGGCCTTTCCTATTTAAAATCCATTGAACTGTGGGACTAAAGCCTCATTAGAGACTGTCGATTTTATTGAAGTATGGCAGAGTTCAGCTGCCATTTTCAGCTGGCTCTGGTTCCTAGAATTGTCTGTCACTTTTGTTGTCTTTGGCACAACAAGCAACCAATAAACGATATAAATAAATGGGCCCAATTCATCACAGGCAGCCTCCTTCGAAAGGTTCAGTGGAGGAAAGTCCATAAATTCTCACACTCTTTTGTTGCCGTTTCAACCGTGTTCTTATGGTAGGGGTCACTTCACACATTACATGGGAGCAAGCACATTTGTCACTGTGCCTGGATAGAAACTGGAAGCCTATAGCTAGCTGATGTTACCTGTATGATGCGTATTTTTTCCAGACACATGGTTGATGCTCATATGTTGCATTTTTTAAAAAAATGTTTATCTAAAACATTTTGCACGTAAATCTAAAAATGAACTGCATGGAGCTGCCTAATTCCTTGGAATAGAGATTAATCTTTGGAACATAGAATTGTGGTGGTCATCTGCTTGCCCCCACATGCCCATTTGCACATTCTTTTTTTTAAAAAAATTATTAACAATTTCAACATAACAATATATCAGAACATATCATATTCATTATTTCCCCCTCTTTTTCCCCACTCCCCATTAAACCCTCCCCCCCGAGACTTCCCTCAGCTCCTCTCTCTGATTTCTCAGCACATGCTATTCTCTGTATATTATAAAATTATATCAATCCTTATATTATCTATCTACCATATTATCAATCAATAAATTTGTGTATGTTTATTCAAAACCTGCCAAAGAGTCCAAGTTATTTTGTTGTCTTTTTAAATACTTTGTGAAAAGTTTCCATTCTTCTTTGAAGTCTCAGTTGTCCTTATCTCGCAGTTTGTATGTCAGTTTAGCCAATTCTGTATAGTTCATCAATTTCTCTTGCCACTGTTCCTTTGTCGGGGCCCATTTGCACATTCAAACTGAAGAAGGCTAAACTAGCTTTGTGAAGTGAGCATTAAAACGCCCAAAATCAGAATGCTAAATGTGGCCATGGCCATCCTGGAAAACCGTCACACAGTTCACAGATGCTATTCTTTTTGACAATAACAGGATCATGTAACTTAAAGTGCTGCCAGCAGTACTTTAAAGACAAAACTCTTTTGTGTCTCCCCTCCTCTTCAGCTCAGTTCCTCGATGCCAAACCTACACAGAATTGTCCACTTTCTCCTCATGTTTCCTCAAGGTGAAATCTCCCCACCGCATCTTCTCTGTTCTTCTCAGTCTCTCTCCAGAGTGCTCTTGTCTCCCTCCAAATCCGCCACTCCTATCCATGTTCGAAGTGCTCTTCATGCTCTTTGCCGTGCAGAGTCATTAGTAAATAGGTCTCCAGAGGCCTCAGATTGATGGGCTGCAGATGCTCAAGAGAGACCATTAGCAAAGGACAGAAAATAATAACATAATGCCAATATATAAATTAAGGCAGTAATCTCTGTTGGGGGATGCAGTTTTGTCCTTTTAAAAGCTCTTCTGGCAGAGATGAGCCCCCCACCCCCTCAGTCCCAGAGGTGGTAATTGTTCATAATTTCTGTAGCGCTTGTCATACAAAGTGCTTTGCGGCCCTCTTACAATAGGCGACATTAGCACCATCCTGCAAGGGAAGGCCATTAGCGTTTTCCTTTCCCAGAGTGAAAAGTGAATTTGAAAGATGTCCACTTACCTACATAGCAGGTTCACCACGAGGATTTGAACCCTACATCTCATAGTCCTCAGATGAGCTGAAGAAGTTAGATGAAAGGCCAAAACAAATGATCAAATATAGCGGCCTGAATAGTCACACTGGGATATTTTTATTTTTATTTTGTTGGGGTGGGGGGTTGGTAGCAGATCCCTGGTGTGGATGTCTTTCCTTATGCCAACAACGCAAGGTGAATTATGTGTCAAAATATGATTGACCACCTTTGTAAACATTCCTTTGTTCAGTAAGTTAAGAATGACATATATGGTTTCTCTCTCTGCCCATCCATTTTGTCCTCTGGACAATGCTCTGAGGTAGGTGAAGCTGACACTTTGTGGCTGAGTGAAGATTTGAATCCAGTTCTTCTTGGGCAGTTGTTTGACATCCATCCACACCATACATTTAAAGCAGCATCATGCTTGAGAGTCCAGTGGGACCTGTAGTTTGTTAAAGGGACCCCTGACCATTAGGTCCTGTCGTGGCCGACTCTGGGGTTGCGGCGCTCATCTCACTTTATTGGCCAAAGGAGCCGGCGTACAGCTTCCGGGTCATGTGGCCAGCATGACTAAGCCGCTTCTGGTGAACCAGAGCAGCACCCAGAAATGCCGTTTACCTTCCCGCTGGAGCGGTACTTATTGATCTACTTGCACTTTGACGTGCTTTTGAACTGCTAGGTTGGCAGGAGCAGGGACTGAGCAATGGGAGCTCACCCCGTCGCGGGGATTTGAACGGCTGACCTTCTGATCGGCAAGTCCTAGAGGTGATGCATATTGTTAGGAGACCTATTCTCCTCACAGAGCTACAATTCCCAGAGTTGCCTGGGAAGAGGGATTGATTGTGAAAGAAATATGGGACTTATAGCCATGTGAGGGGAAGAAGGGCTTCCTGACAACTCCTAGCAACCTTAACAGGTCCCAGGATTCTTTAAGCAGTATAATACTGCTTTAAACATATAGAGCAAATAGGGATGTGGGTGACGCTGTGGTCTAAACCACTGAGCCTCTTGGGCTTGCTGATTGGAAGGTCGGCAGTTTGAATCCCCACGATGGGGTGAGCTCCTATTGTTCTGTCCCAGCTCCTGCCAACCTAGCAGTTCGAAATATGCCAGTTCAAGTAGATAAATAGGTACCACTGTGGCGGGAATGTAAACGGTGTAGTTGTGCACTCTGGTTTTGGTCACAGTGTTCCATTGCACCAGAAGCGGCTTAGTCATGCTGGCCCCATGACCCGGAAAACCGTCCATGGACAAACACCAGCTCCCTCAGCCTGGAAGCGAGATGAGCGCCGCACCCCATAGTCATCTTTGACTGGACTTAACCGTCCGGGGGTCCTTTACCTTTACCTTTTATGTTTATAGAGCAAATGGAACCTGTATCCAGCCTACCACATTAGCTTGCATTTTGAGCGTCAGCTCCTTTCCAGTTTTGCAAAGCAATGCTATTCTTTTCTCTTCCCACCCTCACCCCAAGCAGGTTTCACCCTTAATGCTGCAAAGCATTTTTGTCCTGTGACGAGATCCTTTCTATTCAGCTTAAGAACGTATAAAGTATTTTGCATGCATAATTAGCTAGGATCCCATTTTTTTTACGATTGGAATTTGTGTAAAATTATTTTATACCCTAAGGAGACTGACAAAAGCGCTGCTGTTTGCGTGCTAAATAATTTAGCTTGTCACATGAGCGGAGGTGGGGTGGGGGGACTTCTTAATTTGAAATAAAACCATTTCTGACAAGGATGTCCTTGAAATAGTTGCAATTTATCCCCCCACCCCTTAACACACATACATACTTTAGGTCTCAGAATTTGTCTAGGAAGAGCAGACACTGCGAAATAAATTCTCCTGTGGTAGATGTGTTGTGCCTGAGCATGTTTCCTCAGAAATAAGTCTCATTACATTCAGCGATGCTTACTTACAAGTAAGTGCGCATAGAGTTCCTGCTTTCTGAGCACAGGTAGTTTTCCTGCAGCCCATACATCATTTTATGTGGTCCTCATACAACAGCGATTGGCGGGGCTGTGCTGTTTGCCTGCCTTTCCTGTGCCAGGGTCCCTGTTGGTCATTGCAGGGAGAAATAGTGGGTAGGTCAGCATGGTCTGTGTTCAGATTGGCTCCCCTGCTGCACCCACACTGATCTCCCTGCCACCTCATCCCCACCCCACCAACTTCTATGGCCTTGGTACCTCTGGAAGCTGTCCTGTTTCTCCATCTTACAAGAGTTTTTTTCTCTCCCCCCCCCCCGGCCCCTGTTTTTAAAGTGTTCCTGTCTCTAAGTGACCAGAACAATTGGAAGGGGCAGAACACCTTTGTTAACTAGGCCAGTAAAATACTGGCTGATTTATATTGGTGATATTACGGTGCACAAAGAGATCAATCTCTGAGCAGCTGAATGCATTTGTGCTCTGGGCCCTTCCAGATGACTGTTTTTAGCACAATAAAGAACCAATCCATTATTTTAAAAAGGGCTATTTCTCACCTCATGCTGTTTATGTAAATGCAGAACAGAAATCAGATGATCACGGTGTGTCTGTTCGATACATTTTGTGTTGCAGGCTGATTTTAAGCCAGCGCTGACTTTGATCCTTGTGTGTAGAAACTGGCCCTCAATGAATTGCCAATACAATACCTAATACAACATAATATTTTGTGGAACAAAAAGATTGATCATCATTTTGATCGCTTTCACAGTGCTCTGTGGCATGCATGGTCTATGTAGAATTGCAGCTTATACCTAACCCCGCTGGACCTAAAATCCTACGTATAGTGTATAGTTCTGCCCTTGGCCAAAAGAGTTTCATATATTTAATTCAGATGTAGCCGCAAACCATGGTTTTCCCATCTGGTCTCAACTTCAAGCTCATGTATTCCTTCCTCTTCTCACATGTTCTGATTAGCTTCTTGGCTCCCTGGTTTGCTGTCAATTCCAATCTGGGGAAGCAATGTTTTGCAAACCATGGTCTGTTCAGTTTGGATGTGATAGTAAACAAGGACGTAAGGGGCAGAACTGGAGCGGGTTAGAGTGTGACACAAAGACTCTGGCCCAAGAGTCATGGTTTGGACAGTCTATCTAAAGCATATTTATATACTCTACTGTATACTCGTATTGCATTATATCGGTTATTTTCTGTATTTCTTTCTTTTCACATTATTTATATTTCTTTTCTTTCGTATTATTTATTCACTGAAAACTTTTAAATAAAATATAAATAAATACAGTCTATCCAAACCATGTTATTCTTACATGTTATAGTGATTCTCTCAGTTCCGTAGGATAGATACCTATGCATCACAAAAAAGAAACAAGGACAGAGATTTGCATAAAATTTTCATCTACACACACACACACACACTTTTTTTAAAAAAAGATATATATATTTCAATAGGAAATGGTCCCTTCAAATAGCAAACTAAAGCACATTTGAAATAAAATTGAAATAAAGTAATCAGGGTGGTGCATGACATTTTGTGCAAACTTCTAGCGCTACTGGAACAAATTACGCAGCCATGTCTTTTATGTAAAAGTAGAATAAAATATTCCTCAAGAACGCCTTCGTGACATTGCATCTTAGGTGGTGGTCTGTGTTTTACATATGCTTATTCTGTTTGGTCTTTGTGAATGCGTCCTCTGCCACATCACAACTACTAGTAGTACCTGGAATTAGAATAGTACCTAGAGCTGGTAACTGTAATAATTTTTGTGGTATTTAATGGCAGGTAATTATGGACTTCCTCTTAACAGTAATCTAAATGGCAGCTACTTCGAGTTAAAGACTGTGGCCAGATGGCAGGCTTTGATGACTAGACTCTTTAATTGCTATTTTCGGTTCATGTGAAGAAAATGACACTGCCAGCGTTTTGCTAATGTATACAGTGATTGACATGGCCTTTTAAGTATACGATCTGTGTGTTCAGACCTCAAACTTCTCTTCCCAGTCCGCCCCCCCCCCTCACTCCAACTGCATTTGCCATGAGCGGCCTAGTCCTTGTAACATCAAGTCAAGCTCATGGAGATCACTGCTTCTGACTGTGTAGGTTTCCATGTCAGCCGAGCATAGGACATGGTTTCTATCCAGCGTCTGTGCGTATGAAGGAACCATCTCATCAGTCTGATTCATGTGGACCCCAGTTGCAGTGTTGCCTATGGGCTTGAACATATGGAGGTGTTGGGGGATTGTTGGGGGCATATTGGGTCACTTATTTATTCAATTGTTTGTTTGATTTCTTCCCCCCCTTTCATCAACACAGGGTGGGCTATATAATAAATCAAAACATGCTATATGTAACCATCGTATCACATGAGCAGAATTAAGGGTTGTATCCAATGTAGTCAGGATTTCCACTTGCACAATAGGACTTTCTCCTGCTACTTCTCTTGTGTGTATCCTCCAGGGGTTCCTCCAACTCTCCTGAGCATATTTGGGGAGGGCGTAATGCATGTGGGGAGGAGTGGGGGAAAGTCGCATTGCACAAGCAGAAATCGTTGATGTGACTCTGACTTCATGCTACATTGGATATAACCCTAAAATTCCCAACAACACACACATGTCTGCTCCTGAAACCAGGAGCCATGGGTGGGTGGGTGGGTGGAATCTAAGGTCTCCTGAGCTGTCACGGACTTTGGGAATATATAGTTTAAGTACTCCCAGGAGCAGAAGGGGATTGGGTTGCACATCAGCTCTTACATTGGGCATGAAATGTGGAGCCTCTGAGTTGGCAGGTGAATATTGGGAGCCTGGCCTTCTGCCTTTGTCTGGTCAACAGAGCACTATTCTGTATGCTACACACCAATTTTAGGTAGGGACAAGCTGGTTAGGCCCACCTGGAAGTGGCAACCCTGCTGCATAGGCCTCATGCATGTTAACCTCCCCCCATCATGACTGTACCCTCTAACATTTCTCTGATGAAAATATGGACATCCATCATCATCATCATCATCATCAATGTTATTGTTTAGACTCTGCCCATCTGATTGGGTTTCCCCAGCCATTCTGGGTGTTTTCCAACATATATAAAAATATAATAAAACATTAAACATTAAAAAAACACTTTCCTATACAGGACTGCCTTCGGATGTCTTCTAAAAGTTGTAGAGTTACTTATATCCTTGGCTCAGGGTTTGGATAACTCCATTCCCTCCAACATTTCTCTGATGAAAATAGGGACATCCTGACGAAAAGCGGGACATTCCGGTATCATATCAGAAACCAGGATGGCTTTTGTAAATCTGGGACTGTCCCTGGAATATAGGGTCCGGAATGGGTCTGGTTTGCAGGAGAAAGTGCTTTCCCTGGAACACACAGCCTGGGGTTAGGTGGCGGTCAGAAAAATAACTTTATAATGAAATGGCATGTTGGCATAAATCTGTCAGTTGAAGGATACAGCTGGAAGTGCTGTGGTTTCTCCCTTCCATGAGGGGAAAAAAACAAACCCCTCAACAGTATCACTAAAAAGTCCCCTGTCGGTGGACCTGGAGCCAATGCTCACGAAATCGGCAGACTTCAGAAGTGTTAGTGTGTGGGAGGGCGCTCTCCTTGCTTTAGGCCTCACACCCAGTTTCCAAGGGAATGCCTCCTCGCAACTCCGACTTGCCATTTCTCTTTGTTCTTTTGCTATTGTTCATTAGACTACTTAGTGTTTGACTTTCCAGTTTCAGCCGCTTAGACATGCTTATTAATCCCGTCCTGAGGTTGAAAATGAGTTGTGCAGAAGTGCTGCATGGTAATTTTAATTAAGTAATGGTGACTAAGGAGAAGGGTATTTCCTGGAGATTAAACGATCAGCTGGGAGAGGCTGGTGGCTCTTGATTGTCCCCCAGGCCATAGGCCTAACCTGTCATTAAACCTCAGGAGATTTCCTGCACTAATATTAGTTCACGTATGCAATTAATGTGTAAGAGGTGATGCCATGCAGCTTAATATGGTGGGAGCAGACGCACAGACTTTCTCATGGCCTGTGTTTCACAGTGTTCCTTTCAAAAGTCTGAGACATAGGCTGCATACACACCATAATTTAAAGCTCATTTAAAGCACAGTTTCTCCCCACTGCAAATAATCCCGAGAGCTGTAGGGTGCTGGGAATTGTAGCTCTCTGAGGGGTAAACTGCAGGTCCCAGGAATCATTTTTGGGGGGAGGAGAGGGCATGCACATTAAGTGTATGGTGCGCACCTTTGCCTTATGCATGAACACATAGTTTGGATTTATTTTAGTCTTTTTACCTTTTATCTCTCTCACTGTACCAAAGGATACTTGTGTACCTACTCCTTCAGCCATGGGAAGTAGATTCCAAGAATTATTAAGGAGATCTTTATTCATAATCTTAGTTACATCCAGCACATATTTCTCTCTCCCCCCCTCTGCCCATTTTCTCTCCTTCCTCTTATCTCTCTCTCAATGGCTGATTAGGACACACTTCATAAAAAACAAGTAAACTCACAGTGAATAGAATACAACAGATACAGTGGTACCTTGGGTTACAGACGCTTCAGGTTACAGATGCTTCAGGATACAGACTCCACTAATCCAGAAATAGTACCTCGGGTTAAGAACTTTGCTTCAGGATGAGAACAGAAATCATGCAGCGGCGGTGCAGCGGCAGCAGGAGGCCCCATTAGCTAAAGTGGTGCTTCAGGTTAAGAACAGTTTCAGGTTAAGAATGGACCTCTGGAATAAGTTAAGTTCTTAACCCAAGGTACCACTGTACTAGAATGTCGTAGACTCCCCTCCCCTTCCCTCTGTATGATCAGTTTAAAGGAGAATGAGATGCCTACCTATATTCTGGCATTTGTAAGAAAGGAGGGAGAAGAGAGTTTCTCAGTAGCATATTTTATGCTATTGTGCCACCAGGATACATGGTGGGAACAAACATGACAAGAAATCTTTGTCTGAAGGCTCCTGATGCAACAAGCTTGCTCAAGCTAAGCAGGTCTGGGTGTGGTCAGTGCCTGGGAACCCCAACGAAGCTGCCTTGAATTCCATGTTGGAAGAAAGGCAGCATCATGAAATAAATTCTGGCCTTGCCTGTTTGCTCAGAAACCTTTGGGGAAAAAGATTAGTCCCTGGAGGAGACTGATCCTCTTTGGCCTCTATGCACGAGTCTTGTTCCTTTTCACATTGCCCAATTTTAAAGGGTCTATAGTTTTTTTTTTTTAAAAAAAAAAAACAAGAGTGGGGAACCTTTGACCTGAAGCCAAATGCTGCCCCCTAAATCTCTCCATTTTGGTCTTAGGACTGTCCTCAGATTGTGGCTCCTTATGGGTAATCATTCATCACCAAGCCAAACATACAACAAAAGATCGGAGGCATTCTAGAGCCTGCACACACACACACACACACACACACACACACACACTTTTGATTAAAATGAACGCATAGCCCAAAAAGTTAATTTTGTAAATATTTCTATTTATTGTGTTTTCTGGTAACTTAACAGAAGCAAAAGTTAAATACCCAGATAGGTCAGCCCCATCTTGACTCCCACTGAACTCCACCCCTCCAAAACATGGAGACCAGGGACTCAGCAGGTCCAATCTCCCTGCAAAATTGATTGTCCCTGTGTTTTTAGGCCTCTGCATAAGACTACAGATGATCGTTTACCAAATGCTCATTCCCCACAGTATGCAAATGTCTCATTAACCCATAGACCTAATCCCTTCCCTGGCCGCCTCTCCGCAGCCAGCCAGCAAGCTCAGCAGAAGTGAGCCACTAGCCTTTCCCCCTCTTTGCTGCTGGTAGCTGAGGGATCCATCACTGCTGGGTCACACCAAGTCAGCAGTACGGTAAGGCTTGGTTCAGCAATTCTTCCTCTGCGCTCTTAGCAGCAGCAGCAGCCACAAAACACACCTTTGCATTTACCTGGCAATGCTACCAAGTAGCAAGAAGAATCTGAATATACTTCTGATACTGATGAGGAATGCAGGGAAGATGAGAAATGGCAGAATATTCAATAGAACGTGCTTCTGGTGTCTTCTTTAACAAAAATAGCTATTTTGGTAAAAGATCCTATGGGTAACATGGTAAAGGACTGCTGATTTCAGATCCGGCACAGAAATGAGGTTGAGATTTTCCTCATACTTGGCAAGACAGTTCAGAAACTTAAAACAATTGTTTCCAATCCATACATAGCATGGCAAGATGATTAACCCACAATCTCCATAGCTGCATTCAGTGCAGGACAAGATGCCCCTTGCTTAGATCAATACACTTTTTTAACTCGCATGCCTAAGTTGAGGCAAAAAGGAAGGCAATAGAGTAATTTTATATTGGTTCCAAGTAGGGATTTGCAAATCTGTTAATTTTAGCCTCTCTCAGTTTCTCATTTCCAGTTCTCCACATTAGCATGTGAGTAAATAAAAAAGGTTCTCTTGAAAATTCACCAGCATTTTAGCGCCAATTTCTCCTGAAATACAAAGCAATTTCCCTTGATGCAATGAATTTTAAGCACTCTTTAGTGTAGTGTGTGTATTTTCATACCTATTACTTGGCTGGAGAACTGCATTGCAAAATTCAGAGAAGTGAGAATAAAGTTGGCTGTGCTTCACTTTGCATATTGTTTCAAAAATTGCAAGTTGGGTATGTTTGCCTTTAAATGTGGACTGAATTGAATTCCTCCCCCATCCTCTATCCCAATATACCCTCTGCTTCGTTGCTCTTCTTTTACTTTTATTTTTTTTTTACTTACTCCTCCATGATTGCAAAAGATAATCAGCCCAGTGGCATAAGTTATTACTCCTCAGCCTGGAGGAGGACATTTGTCATTGCTTTAATGAGTTCATGTGAAGTTTTTGTTCCCATGGCCTGGAATAAAACCTACCCTGATGTAACTCCTGCTCGTTTCGTGGACGCTTAACAAGCCGGGAATCAGAAATTGCCACCGTTGCTTAAGAACTCTAATTACGAACTTAAATCCACAGGCTTAACATCAGATATCAATGCACGGTTCCATTTACTTTTAGTGCGGCATTCATCACATCTGATCCTCATCTAGCGTCTTACGGCTTTTCATATGGAAATCATTTTCTTCATCCTTTTCCGTATGTTCCCCAGATCTCCCGTAGCCCTCATAGAGCTGAAGCGACGTGATCATTGAGTTGAACGATACTCAAGTTGTGGGTCATCATCACCATCTAATAAATAATAATAAATTAACGTAATCCTTTCCCTTCTAGTTCCCTTGCATTTTGACTGTTAGCTGGCTGTAGAAAGAGACAGTGACACACTGAAATCTTGGGAACCCTGAAGGCTTGGGGGAATGTCAGCCTGGATCGCAGAAGGGGCCTGTCACAGCGTTAGAAGCGTGTCCTGATTATCCTGAAGATCAATTGAATCAGATGCGAATGCCTCCCCAAACTATTGCAGCTGTCTTAGCAGGAATGGAATTTGATGGCTTCAAACCTGTATGAACATACTTCAGGGGTTGTCTGGAGCCTAAAATGCCCATCAGGCTATCGGTTGTAATCTCCTCCCCTCCCCTCCTTTGGTTTAACTCCTTTGATGCCACGGGATGTCCCGAAGCACGCGGCTGATTTTTATCTTCTGACAGAGCTTTGTTTGTTTTTGAGTTTATATCGTTTCAGCTTGACACTTAACGCAGAAATTTACAATCATTTCTATCCTGGACGGGACCCAGCTCTAAGGTTTCCTTTAACGAGGCAGCTGAATTCCAGAAGCTACCGTTGCTAATTTGGGGGGAAATCTGGGTTCGCGATCAGGTAGTTTTTCAACAAAGATACCTTGTTGAAGGGCAGATGGAGGGCAGAGCGGAGATTTTGCATCCATGTAGAATTTAACTGTTAAAACAGAGAGAATACTATACCCAGCAAAGCAATCAGCATCTTTTCCAAGCACAGTAAAGGCAATGGGAATATAATGGGTGTTCCACGTTAATCGTACTGAACTCAAATAAATTTAGTAATAATAGCAAGAACAGAAAATTAATTTATTGGCTGTACCCTTACTCCAGCCACTCTAGGCGGCTTCCACAAAATATAAAGTACACACAATACATCAGATATTAAAAAGCTTCCCAATACAGGGCTGCCTTCAGATGTCTATGGGAGGTTGTATAATCTGACATCTGATGGGAGGGTGTTCCACAAGGTGGGTGCCACCACCAAGAAGCCCCTCTTCTCAGTTCCCTGTAACCTCACTTTCCGCAATGAGGGAACCACCAGAAGGCCCTCAGAACTGGACCTCTCCCAGTCCATTAATTTCAGTAAGTCTGCTTTGTGTATGACTTGGTTGGAAATCACCATAGATTTTAAAAGTATTTTCTTATAAAATTATATGGGGGGGGGGAGAATATACTATTACTTCTCCTTTTGGGGGGAGGGTTATTACACCTTATAACTGCAATTCGGCTGCTTCATGACATTCCACATAGATGCAACTGCTGAGTTAGATGCATATTCTAGGTTACACCCCACTGAATCATACCCAGAGTAGACCCATTGAAATCAATGGGCATAGTTAGAGATCTTTAGTTGAGGTTACACTCCATTGGCTTCAGTGGGACAAGTTTGTCATGGAGTGGGGCTCAATTCCCATTGATTTTCAATGTGAGCTAAGTGCAGTCAAACGTCGGATCCCAAACGCCTCCTTTTTGGAACGTTTTGGCTCCCAAATGCCGAAAACCTAGAAGTAAATGCTCCAGTTTTTTAATGTTTTTGGAAGCCGAACATCCAAAGCAGCTTCCACTTGAGTGCAGGAAGCTCCTGCAACCAATAGGGAGCTGCGCCTTGGTTGTCAAACATTTCGGAAGCTGAACAGGCTTCTGGAACAGATTATGTTCGACAACCAAGGTTTGACTGTACAGCTAACAATCTCTAGCTGATCCACTGTCAGCATATGAACACATTAGCGTCTTGTGTGAGATCTCTTCTGCTTCATCTCCTATCTTGACACTATAATCCTCTATTTTGGGGATTTCTTTCCTGCCCTGTGGATAATTTTGGACATTGCACGTGTGTACCCATTTTGTGATTCTGACTGCTAATTTATTTCCACCAAAGCTGCGCTTGGAAGCATGGAACCTAACTGCTTCACATTCTCCCAAGCCTCCCCCTCCTTTTAGTCGAACATGATCACCTTTGTGTCGGGTGGGGTCGGGTGGAATGCAACCAGGCAAGTTCCACTTTCATTAAGGGAAGTAAACAAAATAAAACCCGAGCCTGCAATTTTAGGAGCAGGGAGTTCAAGAAATGTGTGAGGTTTGCTACAGCTAAAAAGCAAAGGAGGTGGGGAATGGTAATTTACCTGATGTGATAAGAAAATCAGTGCATTTTACTCACTCTCTCATTGAGTTGCCTAACATTCCTGTTCCTTTCCTGGTTCCTTGGGTATATGCAGTCATAGGCAATAGCTACACTTTTCAGAAATCCTCTGTTGCAATGGTGCTTTCAGCTGTTCTGAATGTAAATTGCTTTACGGAACAGCAACAAAGAAGCATTGGACTGGATCCAGATTTTGATCGCCAGATTTTTATGCATGTTTTATAGACTTCTCTTTGATTACCCTTAAGAGTCCCTATGGGCAAGGAGTCACATGAGGAGAGTGATATCAATGGATATAATGTTATTGGAAGGGGAGGGCTTAAAATGTGTGCATGCACACACACGCACAAATTCACACCTGCTCATCTGCTCTAGCCACAAATTATAGGGTACGGTGCAAATATCATAGTTCAGATGACTGCATTCTTACAGCATAGCAAGGGAGTGGGGAAATATTTCTGCACCAGTCTAATAGTTAAGGAGAAGTACCGTATTTTTCCGTGTATAAGACAATATTTTTTCCTTAGAAATAATAGGCAAAAATTGTGGGTTGTCTTATACACAGATAGCAGAGGGGGGATGGCAGCACCCAGCAGGAGATTGGCAGCAGCGACCGGGCGTGTGATTGGTTGCTGCGGCAAGGCCTGCTGATGATTGGCTTTTGCTGCGGCAATTGGGTGGTCGATCTACAGCAGCGGCGAGGCGTGCATGCAATTGGCTGTGGTTGCATCGAGTGTGGAGATGGGCTTTTGGCGGTGTACGTGCAGACACAAATAGGGGTCATCTTATACATGGGGGCATGTTATAAACAGAAAAATATGGTATGCCCTTCTTGGAGACACCAAAAGAGGCCCAAACCACTTCAGTGAGGATATTACTGACAACGTTCAAATGCAACAAATTGCCTGCTTTTTGCATTTGGGAGTTGACAGAGTAATAGAATTAAGATTGATTTTGTGAGCAACCGGATTATTTGTTTATCTGGGTAGCTTTTCTGCGTTCAGGTTATTTCTATACAAAGCTGAGTGAGCTCACTTCCTATTCAGTGTGTGTTGCTATTTTTATGCAAATAGTTACCTAATAATGACTTCCTACTTAAGAAATAATCTCCATTGTTGCCGGATATGCCATCCAATAATTGACTGCGACTTGAGCTCCGTGTCCGTAGCAGGGATTGCAGTCAATTACTGGATGTGTGGAGCCTACAGCAAAGTCGAACAAACAATGGCTTTTAGCAATTTTTTTCTTTTTTTGAAACTCCCCCCGAAACAAGAACTTTGAATATGAAATCTCTCAACAATGAATCGATTTGACATTCATTTTTGTTGTCACCCGTCCAACACGTAATCCGAGGAGAAGCTTTCAGCTTTTAATAAGAAGTGCTGTTCAAATTAGCACTGCCGATGAGCTGCTGAGATTAAATAAGAGGCACAGTGCTTCTGAAAATGATATTAAGATGATCTGTGAATTAGGAAAACAAATCCTCCTGCTATCTGACACTGGATAACAGCACAAACCTAACCACGTCTCACTTAGAATTCAGTGGGTTTCGCTCCTGGGAAGTGGGGCTAGAATATCAGCCTAAATCATCACTGGGATGAAACTGATTTGAAAGGCATCTTCTTTTATACCAGTACTCTATTGTTCTTTCCCCACCCGCTTGCTGCTCCTACCTCTTACACAGTAGAATTCTCTTCCCAAAAATCTGTGTCGTCTTCTTTTTGGATGAGATGAGAATTATTCCTCTCTTTTTGGGGTCTTTTTATATGTGTTGGTATCACTTTCTCTTCTATGGCACGCCCCTGTGTAATCAGTCAGTTACTCTATAATTATCCTGAAAAGACTATGTAAATACTGAATTATTTCCATGCAGATTTCTTGATAATTATACCTCTAGTTACCAAAGACTAATTATGATGTAACTTCCACTTTTTAGATGTTAAGATAAGGCTCTGGAAGGGAGAGAAGAAGGGGAGAAAAAGATAGAGGGAACCAGATAATTACTCTAGAGTTGCATAGCACTTACTTTGTCACTAGTCATGTATTTATCTAGCATTACTCTGTGGTTAATTGTCCCTTTTAATGGAAACTGGCACCAGAGTTCTTGGCTTGCCTGCTTCAAACCAACTTTAAATATTACGTGTTTAGAAAAATCTTCATCTCTTGGGTGCTGCTGGGCTAATTTAACATACATTCCAGTTCCGAGTGCATTAACAATGCCTCCATTAGGCTGGAATTATTATTTTTTACTTTTGGGCAGCTAGCAGTAACCAAAAAGAAAGGTGTGAAGTCATTTAACAACAACAACAACAACAACAACAACAACAACAACAACAACAACAACAACAGTTTATTTACATCCCACTCATCTGGCTGGGTTTCCCCAGCCACTATGGGCAGCTTTCAACAAAGTATTAAAATACAGTGGTGTGTTAAACATTAAAAGCTTCCCTAAACAGGGCTGCCTTCAGATGTCTTCTAAAAGTCTGGTAGTTGTTCTTCTCTTTGACATCTGGTGGGAGGGCATTCCACAGGGCGGGTGCCACTACCGAGAAGGCCCTCTGCCTGGTTCCCTGTAACTTCACTTCTCACAGCGAGGGAACCGCCAGAAGGCCCTCGGCACTGGACCACAGTGTCCGGGCAGAACAATGGAGGTGGAGACGCTCCTTGAGGTATACTAGAATTTATTTACAGCACACACACACACACACACACACACACACACACACACAGATGATGCTGTACTTTAACTCCAACCCACCCCAGCCAGCATGGGCCATGGCATATCCTCCAACATTTCTCCGATGAAAATAGGGATGTCCTATTGCATCAGCATCATCATCATCTTCTTCATCATCATCATACCCTGCCCATCTGAATGGGTTGCCCCAGCCACTCTGGGCAGCTTCCAACATATATAAGAACATAATAAAACATTAAACATTACAAAACATAAAAAACCCATACAGGGCTGCCTTCAGTTATCTTCTAAAGGTTGTATCATTCTTTGTTTCCTTGGCTTCCATAACTCCATACCCTCCAACATTTCTCTGATGAAAACAGGGACATCCTAAGCAAAAGCGGGACATTCAGGGATCAAATCTGAAACCAGGACAGCTTCTGTAAATCTGGGACTGTCCCTGGAAAATAGGGACACCTGGGGAGTCTGCAATGGGTCATAGGCACCTAGAGTCACCACATTGGTATACCCTTGTATCAGAACACAATATGAGATGTGCGTACATAAGAAACAACTACCAGCTCAGCAGTAGCTCCTATGCTCAGGGACCAAAGAGATGCTTTAGGCATATGCCTATGTCTGGTGCATGCCACTGAGATTTTTGCCTCCTCTAATTTAAATTTGAGCCAGCATATGTATGCACACACACTACCCCCCATTTATTTCAAAAGTGGTTTGTAATGTGGCATTCGAAAAGGACAAACACAAAACCCAGAATTAAGTGCATGTTTCTTCAGCAAATCTGAGCTGAAAGGTTGTAGGTTACTTAATAGCAATTCAGTGGCTTTTTAAGGTAACTATGTAGCTAGATTTACCGGTACTTTAGGTGTAAAATTAATAACACCATCAATGAAATTGTGTGTGTGTGTGTGTGTGTGTGTTTAAGTGCATTTTGAACCCATTCACCTCATCATACTACTTTGTTCCCTCACTCTATTGACTTCCCCCAATGTCAACATTTGGACTGGAAGCTACCTTTTATTCTTATGTTACTCAGCAAAGTGCAAAGTGCATTGACAGTGCTATGCAAATAATGAAAACATCAAAACTACATTTACTTCAGCCTTGCCACTATATAGTTTCCATTCAGCCTCACGACATCAGATCTATGGATTCATGTACAGTGGTACCTCGGGTTACATACGCTTCAGGTTACATATTCTTCTAGTTACAGACTCCACTAACCCAGAAATATTACCTCGGGTTAAGAACTTTGCTTCAGGATGAGAACAGAAATCGTGCTCCAGCAGCACAGCAGCAGCCAGAGGCCCCATTAGCTAAAGTGGTACCTCGGGTTAAAAACAGTTTCAGGTTAAGAATGGACCTCTGGAACAAATTAATTACTTAACCCGAGGTACCACTGTATATGTTTTAAAACATGTGTCTGAACATTCAAGCCCTGCCAGAAAGTATCCTCTGTTTTGCAGCAATTCCACGAGAGCATTATTTTATACTTTCAAAATTGGTTTGAGATCCCGGAATGATTGGGTGGAAACCTATTAAAATAGTGTTTTATAAGAAGAAAATAATATTGCACCCGATAAAAGCTTGATATACAGTATGAATTAAAATACATGTGCACACATCAAATATTATTTTGCCTATGGTAAAATAACACAAGGATTTTAACTGGTAAACTTGATTTCCATTACGTTGTCAGACAATGTGTATTTATAGATACGATTCACTGCGGACTACATACAATTCTAGATAGTAAAAATTGTCTCTTTGCTTAATGAAGGCGCATCAAAATATCTCCCATACCATTCAGACTATTATTCAAACACCTAGTAAACAGTATAAATGCCCCCAACAAGGCTCCATCACCACCATTGATGAGGGGCTTGATGGGTGAGGACATTATCTGATGTGCTCTAGTGAGGCTTCCTCTACATCCAGATCAAAATGCGAAAGTTGATCAGGAGAATGGGGGAAATATCTTATGGAACTGAAGTCTATGTGGCAACGCTATCAAATTCTGTGACTTAAGTCCCACACGCAATACAGTCGTATCAGCTCCTGAACGCCTCCATTTAGGAACGTTTCGGTTCCCGTAAATGTTCCAGTTTTTGAATGTTTTTTGGAAGCTGAAAGTCTGATGTGGCTTCCCCTTGTGTGCAGGAAGCTCTTGCAGCCAATCAGAAGCTGCGCCTCAGTTGTTGAACATTTCAGAAGCCAAACAGGCTTCCGGAACGAATTACGTTTGACAACCAAGTTTTGACTGTACATCCAGCCAACTCTTCTTTGTTTCTCCAGCAATGCAGCAACAGTGAATAAATTCTAGAAACAGAGATGAATTTTGAGAATAAAAAGACCCATAACCCTGCCTTACAGTTTGAAGTAATGCAACAATATCATCGTTCCTGGAGGTATCTGAAACAGCTGGCCTTTAAAAATAAAATTCAAAGCTGTCTGCTGCCATTTGTTTAATGCTTTTCTTCAGAAAGGGAAAGAAATACAATAGACCATACAGAACTACAGTGGGTAATAATCCCATTTTTACATCGGTGCCATGTTTTCTTAAAGCTTTAAGAACAGTAGTACCCTTTTCTTATCAGCCTGGAAAAGGCTTCCTGCTGAAAGGGTCACAATACATATAAGCTTTGAATACCCCCAACAACAACTCAAGCCCACCTCCCTATATGAACAATAGATGTTTTTTGCCTCTCTTCTGCCTACTTTAATTGGAATTTCAGATCTTTCACTGTCCAGAATTTTCATTTACTTTCAGAGAAAGGGGGATGGGAATATGTACTACAGTTATTATGGCTTCTTTCTTTCTTTCTTTCTTTCTTTCTTTCTTTCTTTCTGGAATAATAATAATAATATAAATTTACTTACAAGGATTAATTTGAAATGTCACCATGGAACTTGACGGTTCGTGCTGCTTATTTTCATTTCCTTGCCAATTATTCATGCTATTTGCATGAATTGGTCTCGGGCTCTAGCTTTTGTTCTATTGATTGTTGTTCTAAATGAAGTAAATATAGCGACGAATGGACAGTGGGCCCTAGCTAAAGAGCAAATTACTATGCCAGATAAATCTTGGTAAACAATTACTGAAGGAGGAATCAAGTGCTGCCTTTTAGGGAGTGGTGGAGCATTTCACTGGTAAACACTTCTCCTTTGTGGGCAACTGAAGGCTTGATTTGCACACTGAACATTGCCAGGCATATGGAAGTGAGCCCCATCCAAAAAATCAGTTTTTTCCCCCTTCATAGTTGTCCAATATTTCTCTCTGTGCATACCCACATGCCCTGTTTTTCACATTTCTCATGAGTCTATCCAATTCAACAGGAAAGCCTTCCAAGTAATCCTATAGGATCAAGGAGACATTATCTAGGTTTCTGTGGAAATAAAAGCTGGGTGCAAATAATTAATGCAGCCAATTGCATGTGCACTTAGGCTCCATTCATATCTGCTGCTAGGGGAATGGGAGCTACTTGCCTGCAGTGAGATCCCATGTTGCTATCTTGAGTGGGAAACATCTCTCTGCATGAGGAAGTGTTGTAAACCACACGGAAGGAGTCATAGAATCATAGAATCATAGAATCATAGAGTTGGAAGAGACCACAAGGGCCATCGAGTCCAACCCCCTGCCAAGCAGGAAACACCATCAGAGCACTCCTGACATATGGTTGTCAAGCCTCTGCTTAAAGACCTCCAAAGTAGGAGACTCCACCACACTCCTTGGCAGCAAATTCCACTGTCGAACAGCTCTTACTGTAAGGAAGTTCTTCCTAATGTTTAGGTGGAATCTTCTTTCTTGTAGTTTGGATCCATTGCTCCGTGTCCGCTTCTCCGGAGCAGCAGAAAACAACCTTTCTCCCTCCTCTATGTGACATCCTTTTATATATTTGAACATGGCTATCATATCACCCCTTAACCTCCTCTTCTCCAGGCTAAACATGCCCAGCTCCCTTAGCCGTTCCTCATAAGGCATCGTTTCCAGGCCTTTGACCATTTTGGTTGCCCTCCTCTGGACACGTTCCAGTTTGTCAGTGTCCTTCTTGAATTGTGGTGCCCAGAACTGGACACAGTACTCCAGGTGTGGTCTGACCAGAGCAGAATACAGTGGCACTATTACTTCCCTTGATCTAGATGCTATACTCCTATTGATGCAGCCCAGAATTGCATTGGCTTTTTTAGCTAATGTCAATAGTCAATAGTAAGGTCACTCACGAAAACTCTCACCCTGGAACAAATGATTTTTAACAACTACCACCCAGAGATGCCCAAAGGCTTGGGTGTACTGAGTGGGTTTTTGGAGTTTGATCAGCTACCATACCACCATGCTGGAGAACCAACTGTTTTTGCCAATTCCTCCATTTCCCTTACAGTTTATTTACCATAGGATCTTTATCCTGTGAACCACCCTGAGACCTGTGAGTATAGAGTGGTGTATAAATTCAATTAATCATCAGCATCATCTGAAACAGTCTAGCCTCTGAACAGCTCTTCAGCTGTTGTGTCCATCCTCTTTCTACCTCCCACTGTTTTATCTGCCTCTCCCTTCTCTTCATTCTACAGTGATTCAGCACCAGAAGCAGACTTTTTGTTCCTTTGACTCTTTTTTATGTTTTAAAAATGATAACTTGGTTGGCTAAATGAAATGTAAATAAATTTCCTGAAAACAAGCTACTCTCAGTATGAAGGCAAAAGGCAAACATGATGCCTGTAAACAAATTCTGTAGCTTCTAACCGCACAGTGGTTGTTTCCAAGGCTCATAAATATTTTTATGGTAGTTATATTGAGTACCTTTTTCCTGTTTCTTTCTTTCTTTCTTTCTTTGTTTGTTTGTTTGCCCTGCTTTTTAATAGCCCTGATCCCCCATGTTGCAGTTAATAATATGGAGCCTTTTTGTGTGTGTATGTTAAAAACAACAACCACGACATTTTGCAAGGGCTGTCTTATTGCTTGCTCACTCAAAGGACAAATGACACAAACCAAAAACTAGATGGGAAATAATGTGCTTACTTACAACCCTTGGGTTGTATCAAACATTGCAAACATGTTCAGTTTGCACAAATGGACTTCAGATGATTATTGAGGGGTCCGAGTTGGTTCATATGGAGAGAGATGGTCCTTGAAGTATTGTGGTCCTGAGCTATTGTTTCTGGAGGTCACAAAAGTTCCAGTTGACTTATTTCATGAAAATGCCATAGGTAAGTGGTATGCATCCAGTTGAAAGGATGCATGTGGGTTTGGGGTTGCTAAGAACTGCAGAGCTCTAGGGTACAACTACAGCAATATCCTTTTTTTAAAAAAAGGAAAGAAACACTAAGAAGAAAAAGATATAGACAAGCTCAAGTTACACCAAATACTTGGTTTAGATTGATGTCAGCCATCTGCTTGCATATATTAAAAGAAGTGATAGTGTTTTTACCATTACTTAATGCAAACTAAACCTTGCCTTTTCCCTTTTTAGCCCTAGCCTTAAAGCAGGAAAGCTTGCTGTATTCATCAAACATTTCCTTACTCAACCCAATGAAACAGGTGGTGTTTTACAAAGTGTAATAATACTAATGGCTCCTCTTCTTTGTTAAGGCTTTGAAAAGTAATTGGGATTTACAGAGGACTATTTCTCTCAATTTGATTAGAATGGAGTCCTGTTCACTTGTCTGTATGGTGGTTGATCAGATGTGGAGCTGGAGAGAATGTTCTTTAGAGGCCAGGTCATTTAATTTCAAGAAAAGAGTGATTTTCCTTTAGTTGAAAAACAGGTCCTTCAGTTTTTCTGATTTCAATACTGCCTTATTGGCTCTGTTGCAATAGGTATTTGCTTCAAATCAAGGAGGGCAGTTTATACATAGAGT
The DNA here is from genome assembly GCF_965112155.1 of Podarcis liolepis. Classification (NCBI taxonomy): domain Eukaryota; kingdom Metazoa; phylum Chordata; class Lepidosauria; order Squamata; family Lacertidae; genus Podarcis; species Podarcis liolepis. The sequence goes on along the minus strand of NC_139558.1, from coordinate 26,462,526 downwards.
CAAATGGTAAAGCTTTTCATAGTCTCCTTCTGGTGTTCGGCCTACACTTCGAGGGTTAAAGTATGCAGAGGGATGGGGGCACATGCATTGGCAAGAGTGCTGGGCATACCCCATTACTATTGTCCTTCACTTGTTGAGCATATTGGCTGACTGTGCATGCTTCTTCATGCTGACAGAAAAGAAACATTGTGGGAAGTGCCCTTAGAAATGAATTCGTTGCTGATTTTCTATGAGATGAATGTGGCCTTGTGGGGGGATGCAAGTGGCTTTAAGGACTCTGGCTTTATCAGTGTCTTCCATTTGAGAGCAGCACTTCAGCAACACTTGATTGAACTTCATATTCACTATGTTGACAATTGTTTCAGCAGTATCTGTGCAAGGCTGGCCTTGCCACCACTTATCCCATTCCTCTTCAAATGGAGTCGTTTTCTTAGGACCACAAATATTCTTATGTTATAGATGAAGAACTCGTAAAAGGAGATCATGACTTGTTTTCCAATACATCAAGATGGGTTTCCTTGGACCTTGCTTATGTTATCAGAAGAGATTCGCCTGGTTCGCACGTAACACTAGACCATGGTTTAGTGTTACGAGAACAAGCGTCATTGAGCCTCAGGCTTGCGCTCTGCTCTTTTCTCTTCTTCTGGAGAATATTAGAATATTTTGCAGCTGAACCCAAAAATGTGGTTAAGCTTAGCTGTGGTTAGTGGCGAAAAAACAGCTTCATAAACTATAGATTGAAGTGAACTTATTTATTTGCACTATTTACAAAGCTATTACTATACAGTGGTACCTCAGGTTAAGTACTTAATTTATTCCAGAGGTCCGTACTTAACCTGAAACTGTTCTTAACCTGAAGCACCACTTTAGCTAATGGGGCCTCCCGCTGCTGCCGCGCCACCAGAGCACGATTTCTGTTCTCATCCTGAAGCAAAGTTCTTAACCTGATGCACTATTTCTGGGTTAGCGGAGTCTGTAACCTGAAGCGTATGTAACCTGAAGCATATTTAACCTGAGGTACCACTGTACTGTCTTTCACTCTAGACAAGTAGCAAAGCAATTCACGACCCAACCAACAAGAGCAACATAGGCTTCGCCCAATAACTATAGTGTAGTTAGTCTGTTGCAGTTAGTCTAAAATGGAAACTAAAGCTTGCAAGTGCTTTCTTACAACAGTGCCAGAGAGGGATGGGGTAGCATGCAAAGTTGAGTCAGTGTGACTCATCCTCACAACCCTAAACCATAATTTAAGCATTGCCTACAGAAGCAGCCATTGAAAATGCGTTTTGATTCCCTGATGTCAATGGGGTTTTTGCAACCCAAGGCTGCAGTTTAGGCCACGGTTGTACATATTTAGGTCTTATTGATTATTGTGGGGCTTAAATGCCTGCAACTGTGGGCTGGATTGCAACCAGGGTGTTTAAAGCTGGATTTCCCTGGATTTGTGTATGTTTCAGTCAGACCTTCAGCATTACAAAACTACACTTATATTTGTGTGTTACTTGAAATCCCTGCCATTTTACAAGCTTGATTTGCAGCCTGCAATGGCTGAAAGAGAGAAGGCTTTTAAAATGTTGTCTTCAGTAGATGAGCTTGTGTTTCTTTTTCCTTCTGTTCTTTTACGTCCCGGTTTGGCAAGAGTACTATATAAAGTGAGGTCATGAAACTATGGCGCAAGATTTGCCATAAGGGATTTCTAGAAGATGAAAAGACTAGATTTCTGATGTGACCTGATGCAGCTGAGTAACTCCCAAAGTCACCAGTCAGTTTCTAACTATAAAAGAGACATCTGATCAGATTGTCATGCTTTATGTTTAATGAAGTGTTACAAGGACTTTGACACAAGCCATTACCCACTATTTACTTATTCAAGGCAGAAACCTACTGGAAAATTGAGTGAAATTATCCATAGTTTAACAGCTTCAAGCAGATTGCAGTATGATCAAAATTTCTGAAACATGCCCCTTTGAGTTCATCGGTGTTACATGATGCTGAGCTGTGGTGCTGTGCTTTAATAACCGTGTTTTACTCATTTTTAAACTTCAGTATGCTAAATGAAAAAAGCAAAACAAGACCCTACATTTACAACAGTGCCTGATTCTGTTTCAGAAAGAATGCAGCCTCTTACTTGACCTGGCTCAAGGGTTGTGCTTCCAAAACATAATAAAACTTACTACCAAGCTTACTGTTTTTGACTGAAAGGCCGCGACCAGTTCTATACTTGGAAAGCATTTATTTGTAGGGAAAGTGTGCATGTGTTGCATTGCACTGAATGTCTAAAACTGATGAATTGATACCTGACAATCCCAGATGAATTTTGTAAATGTTTGAATATCGAGCTCTTTTCTTCCACCGTGGGCTCATCCACTGTTGAATTGGAGCAAACGTCAATCAGCTTTTCTACAGATAGACACTTGTTATGATTCAGTGGTAAACAGCAGGTTTTCCTGGGGAAAACAGGAGGACAAAGGAAAAATCTCTTGGACCCATTCCTAGAAGTCATGGACAAAATGGAAGAAATTGTGAGACAAAGGGAAGTGTGGATGAACTCGGTGTCAGCATTCAATAGTATATTGACATTCACAACTTTTATATGGGTTTGTCAGCATATGGGGTTGTCTGGGCCCCAAATTACTTTTAAGGGGGATCTGTTAACATTCACCAGAGCACGTCATGAGTTTCTGGACATTTGCCAATTTTGTCACATGCCCCATTTTAGACATTCACTGTAACATATCTACGATGAAACAAATACACAACCACTATCATATATGGCTAGTACAAACTGCTATTGTGCCTACACTGGGACTCAAAAGTTGGCAGCACTGTTTTTAAGAGCTGCATAGGGCAGGATGCATTTGTGAAAATCTTTAGCATCTTTTGTTAAGCATTTAGGCTGGTACTAATGTCTTTTGCATGGCCTAGGACCCAGGATTGCACCTGTCTGGCACTATGCAAATAACAATTCTGAAAATATGTAGTTCTAAGCATTTATAAAACACGTTATTTATTTCAATCTCACAGCTACCTATGAAAACATACATGTGATTTTTATAGTATTTCTGATCTACTTTCCAAAGGTGAAAAGGAAGTTCATGTGTGATGCACAATTATGCAGTTTTGGGCAAATATATTGGAGATCAAGCCCTGCTTCCAGTCTTAGCCACAACAGGCAATACAAATACCTCCATATGCAATATACATTGCAAACAGTATACATGTACATACATCAATCAGTTGGACTGTAGTGGCATGCACAGTATGCATGGATAAGATATGTTCCACAGCTGATAGCCAGACACATTTCAACCAAAAATTACTATATATTGGCAAACCGCGAATTCTAAGCACCAGCTTGTGTGTGAATCCAGAAACTACGACCCTACTTAAATATGTGCTGTGGTAACAGCACATATTTCTAAATCTTTCAGAATTGAAAATATAAGCCTCTTTGTCATCAATGAGCACCAACACCCCCCCTCCCCAAAAAGATCACCATCTGGGATTATATAATCACCAGACCAAAAGGACTGAGCCAACCCCCAAAAGATTGCATGTTGCATGGATTTTGCTGAAAGGCTTTGTCTTACTTGCCGAAAGCTTGCACCAGGTAGAGGAGAGACGAAGGATGAAAAACCCAACTTGCATTCTTAGGGTGTAACTTAATGTGGTCTCAATTGCATCAATGCAATTATCATAAACAGAGGTTATAGGGAAGTCTAAGCACCCTCAGAACTCTGAGGAAAAATATATTTTTCTTTCTTTCTTTGCTGGGTCCTGAGAAACACACACCAAACCCATCTCTCTGAAACTGCTGGAAATGGAAACTTCGCTTGAAATACAGCTTCGGCATGAGAAGCCATCATGGTCCTGAGGCTGCTTAGACTTCCCTGCAATGGCTATTTGCATAATAAAAAGCACACACATTAATGAAATTCACATCGCTAATATCATATCTTCCTTGTCCCTTAGACAAGGGACTTCCCAACACTTCCTGATCTACTTACACAAATTAAGCGAATCTAATGCACACCTCAGTTTTCAAAACCTTGCAACCAAAAGAAATTTGCTGGCACCATCAAATCTAATGCACACCTTAATTTTCGTGACGTAATTTGGCCCAAAAAGGTGCGCATTACATTTGAGTAAATATGATATTTAGTGTAAGATACAAACAAAGATCTTAAACCTTAAGAGTGAACAACAAGAAATTAATTAAGTAATGAACGAACGAACGAACGAACTAACTAACTAACTAACTAACTAACTAACTAGCTAACTAGCTAACTAGCTAGCTAACTAGCTAACTAGCTAACTAGCTTACTAATTATAACCTTGTGTGGGTGCAAGTGCCTCAGAGGCAGTCTGAACATCTAATTTTTCATTGATTTCGTCCCCTATATTTTGGAACAATAAACTTGGTAATAACTTGATCTTTGTCTAGTTTTCCACTAGCAAACGTTCTTAAATCTAAAAATGACATCCTACCCAGCCTTGTAATTCCAGGTCACCTCATCAGATAAAGCCTCAGGACAGAGTCAAAGATCAAACTTGTTTTTCATCGTATAATATAGCTGCACTGAGATGAGACCTGGAGGTTAATCATATCAACAGTATCCAAACACGAAGAGGGAGAGGGTCAACTGGGAAACTCTCGGAACATCTGCACTGACATTTGAAGTAATTGGTCAGGCTCAAATGCCAATTTTTAAGGTAAAAGTTACAACTTCCTCCCCTAGCCCTCATCGTTAAGGGAGGCAGAAGTATGATTCACATCACACTAGTATCTGCATATGATTCTATGCACACACTTAGCAAGGCACAGAAATGTAACTCGGAAGGTCATTTAGGGTTCAATCCTATACACACTTACTTGGGAATAAGCATTGTTGATACCTGCATAGGACTGGGCATAGTTCTGGGCCGATAATCCAACATTTTTGCATACTTAAGAACATTTAATGGGATTTTGTCATCATTGCTATAATTAATTAGTGGAAAATTAAATTATGGGAAGCTCAGAAAAGTCATGAGAGCAGAGCAGTGGCGTCAGGAATATGGTTGGCTTTCCACACATTAGTCTTTTTGTTTGCTTTGTGGCTCAGTTAGTGCTATATTATTCATACACTAGAAATCTGGAACGATTCTTTCAGCGTGGCCATGAGAAGTCAGCAAGCTTTTGATTCTGTTTTGGGTGAACCCAGGGCTTTTTTTCAGACGGAACTCTCCGGAACTCAGTTCTGGCCCCTCTCAGGTGGGCACCATTGCCATTAAAAGAGAACAAGAGAGGTGTTCATGCTGAGTTCTGGCCCCTCTTTTTCTAGAAAAACAGCACTGGGTAAACCACAATTATTTGTTATGATAGCCAAATTTAGCCAAACTGACATGTGAATTAACTATGGTTTGGGAAAACAAGCTCTGATGTGCTCTGGTTCAAATGAAACAATCTCTCTCCCCCCCCCTTTATTGGTTGTAGTACTAAAGAGTTTGGGATAAAAAAAAAGTTAAATTGCATTTCTTGGTGGGGAGGAAAACTGCCTCATTTGAAAGCAAGTGTTCCTCACATTCTCCAAGTTCTGTGTGTTTAGTATTTTTGGCAATGGATGAGAAGGCAGTGGCGGACCTACATTTTTGGAGCCCTGAAGCTTGTACAGTGGTACCTCGGGTTACAGACGCTTCAGGTTACAGACTCCGCTAACCCAGAAATAGTGCCTCAGGTTAAGAACTTTGCTTCAGGATGTGAACAGAAATCGCGCAGCAGTGGTGCGGTGGCTGGAGGCCCCATTAGCTAAAGTGGTGCTTCAGGTTAAGAACAGTTTCAGGTTAAGAACGGACCTCCCGAACGAATGAAGTTCTTAACCTGAGGTACCACTGTACTGCCATGGGGCCCACTTCTCAACCAGCCATGAGGTTTGGATAACCACAGTTACTTTCTTCAGTGGGTTGGTCCACGATACTGTAGATCACTGCACCTTTACAACATCCATGCTACTGACTCTCAAACTTTGGGGTTTTTGAAATATATACCATACCCTCCAAGTGTCCTGATTTTCTAGGGACACTTAGTGTTAGAAAAGCCACCCCTGCTTCTGATTTGATCCCATTATGTCCCTATTTCCCCTGCCAGTGCCACCATCACTGAGCTTGGGGATGAGGAAGAACTTGTCCCAAGCAGTGGTGGCAGCTGTGAGACAGCATCGTGTTGCCTCTCCATGCCTCTCTATGGCTGCTACTGCTGTCCTCCTCCCTTGGGCACCTCATAGTGGCTGCTGGGCAGGGCCACCTTGGGTGGGAAGAATGGGTGTGTGGAGTACAGGGAGTCTCATTTTTTTTATCCAATCTTTTCCCTTCCTAAAATTTATTTATCAGTGTGTGTTTTTCTTTTTGTAAATCTACCTGTAATGTGTATGGGTTGCTCGTACGTAAGTTGCCGCCTCTCCAGGCTTTGTTGCCTTGCTAAACCTTTCAGTCTGGGCAGCCCTTCACTTCGTGGCTGCCTCAGTCGCTAGCAGAATCCGTCAGTGGGCGTTTCTTAAATCTTTTCCAACATAAAAGTTGTTTGACACCCAGTCTCCTCCTACTCTCTCTGCGCGGAAGTCTTCTGCGCAGGGTGGGCGTGGGTAGCTCTCCCGGCTGGTGTCTGGTGAAGAGTCCTGGAGCCCTCTCACCGATTCCCCCATCAGCCCCTCTATATCCCTGGTGTTGCGCTGATTTGCTTCCCCATCTGCGGAGCTGCCTCTCCCTGCTGGGCCCTTCTCCAGGATCATTTGAGAGCCTTCCCTCCGCCTCTAGCTCCAATGTCAGTTCCCTGACACTACCAAAGAATAAACTAAAATAAAATTGGGACTAAAGGGTTTTCTTAATAATAATAATAATAATAATAATAATAATAATAATAATAAATTTTATTTATACTCCGCTCTCCCCGGTCAGAGCCGGGCTCAGGGTGGCTAACACCAGTAAAAATACAGCAAAAACATAATAGGGAAAAAACACAACAATTTAAAATACAGGTTAAAATGCAATTTAAAATGCAGTGTCATTTTAAAAGTAGCCCATAGATCAAAACCACAAGGGGAGGGAAACATAGGGTCAGACTGACAGGCGGAACAGCTCTGTCTTGCAGGCCATGTGGAAAGATGTCAAGTCCTGCAGGGCCCTAGTCTCTTGTGACAGAGCGCGCCACCAAGTCGGGGCCAGTACTGAAAGGGCCCTGGCCCTAGTTGAGACCAAACTAACCACCTTGCGGCTTGGGACTTCCAAAATGTTGTCATTTGTGGACCTTAAGGTCTTCCGTGGGGCATACCAGGAGAGGTGGTCCCATAGGTACAAGGGTCCTAGACCACATAGGGCTTTAAAGGTCAAAACCAGCACCTTAAACCTGACCCTGTAGTCCACCAGGAGCCAGTGCAGTTGGTAAAGCACTGGATGAATGTGATCCCGCGGCAAGGACCCCGTAAGGAGCCTCGCCGTGGCATTCTGCACCTCCTGCATCCTAGGAGGGTGGAGGGTATGTTTGCTGTGTCTCTTTGGTCTAGTGGTGGTAGCACTCTCCTTTCCTCTGATAGGAAATGCTTGGTGGGGGGAGGACAAAATGGGGTAGTCGACTGAAATGACTGGCAGAATCCATGACCAGGGGAAAGAGACGGCGGATGAAGACTGGAAGAAATTTAAAATTTATCTTAAGAAACATTGTAAAATGAATGAAAGCTAAAATGTCAATGTTTTTAGGGGGGGGGGAAGGGGGTTTACAGCTGTAAAAGATTAAGTTAAAGGAAAAGAATAAGGGATAAATCTGATAAAATTAAGTGTTAGGATTTGCTGAAATAATTTTGGGAATTGGGATGTAGAAAGGGGAGGTTTTGGGGAGTCGACGAAGTAAGGTTTATGAAAAAAGCATGTGAAATTATACATGCTTGTTTGTTTTTCTTTTTATTTGTCTGTGTTGTCTATAAAAAAATTCTGTAAAACCAATAAAATTTATATATATATATATATAAAAAAATGGGGTAGTCGAGGAGGGTCAGTTGGTGGGGGGGAGTGAGAAATGTCCTTATTTTCATCTGAGGAATGTTAGAAGGTATAATATACACAAAAAATGATAATCAATTAGAGTCGTGTGGGACGGGGGAGGGGTCTGAGAGCATTGGATTGTGGCAGCTTTCATAAGCAGGAGCTCATGTAGGCTGAACCTGAAAACAGTAGCAGTAAGCATCAGTGTAGCTGCACCACACTCTAATCCAGGCTTCCTCAAGGTTCCTCAGGCTTCCTTTCTGGCCTACAACTCCCATGATCCCTAGCTAGCGGGACCAGTGGTCAGGGATGATGGGAAATGTAGTCTCAAAACATCTGGAGGTCCGAGGTTGAGGAAGCCTGCTCTAACCCCAAACCACTTATTCCAGAGCAGTTGATGTAGGATAAAGCAGAAACAACAATTACATTTAAAAACAATGCATCTCTTAGTTTATGGTTTACGCAGCCACAGCTGGAGCGGTTTTACGTCCAATTGCTCCTCCTTTTCTGGTATTAAAAAAAGGCAACAACAACTTTCATAGTTCATCAGTTTCGGGTTTCTGCGTCAGGCATTAAATTATAATTTTGCTACAAGATGTTCAGCTCGCAACGGCAGCCGAAGCCTTCCCGAAGAAATCATTTGCCTCAGCCTAAATTAACTAAGACTAAACAAATATAAAAAGTGCCCAGGACAATTTCTTGTGGTTTTCAGCAAGGAGTGTGGTTGATTAGAGCATATTGGCAGATGTGTGTGTGAAATAAGGGGGAGAACAACGGGGATGTTACCAACAGAAATAAAGCTCATAATCCATGCAACGTCTTATAACAGAGCCAGACTGGTTGCTTTGCTTCCAGAAATTGGTTTGAGACATGTCAAGTAAATGTGTAGCTGTCACCAAGAATATAACTTACATTCCTGCTGTCCTAACCCCAGGCAACAAAAACTCCCTTTAAAATTAATGCTTATTGGCATAACACATCTAACCTCCCCCCCAAAAAACCCCTAGCACCTAAATTGCTGTCCTAGGAGGAAAGTGTGGAGGGGCGCCGCCGTGGCAATATACCGAAAGTATAATTGTTCACTGGAGCAATAAGGCTTGCAGTGTGGAAGGAATGCACTTGCTAAGGCTCTGTCTTTCTTTCTTTTTTTAACTTTCCAATTAAGTAGTTATTCTTTTCTCCCACGAGAGGTTTGTCTGAAACTAGTTTAACATGTGTTCCTCATCTGTGCGAGCACAAAGGCAATTTGGCAATACTCCCCCGATGGGGAAGAGATGTAGCAGCAAACACGTGTAATAGTATCTGCGGTAAAAGTGGACTCTTTTGATCTCATTATAGGACACTCACTGGTCAATTCTGCAAAGATACAACATGCTTTGCAAAATACCAGTTCCTTCATCTGCCTCATTCATCTACAAATTAGGCTGGCTTAGATTTTGCTATTTCAATGAAAAGCAATTGGGGGGGGGGAGTTGATATAGAATAGAAGCCAGGACTTGTCTCCTGCCTTATCGTCTCGATTCCCATTGTTTTAAGCAATGTGATCCCTGCCCAGCTCCAATACTAGTGGGGAGACAGAACTGGAGAAAATGTGTGCTGTTTTCACTGTTAAAAGCATTTCCCACAATGGGGAACCGTCTTGGACATAGCTCAGTTGGTTAGAGGACTGTTCTGATAATGCCAATGTTGCGGGTTCGATCCCTGCATGGGACAGCTGCATATTCCTGCATTGCAAAGGGTTGTCCTAGTTCAGGCACAGGCAACCTTTGGCCCTCCATATGTTTTGGCCTACAACTCCCATGATCCCTAGCTAACAGGACCAGTTGTCAGGGCTGATGGGAATTGTAGTCCAAAACATCTGGAGGGCTGAAGGTTGCCTGTGCTTGTCCTAGTTGATCCTCTGGGTCCCTTCCAACTATGATTCATTGATTACACTGGCTGGGGCTGATGGGAGTTGGAGCGCCAAAATGTCTGAAGGTCCACAGATACCCTTTAAAGGCGCAGGAGTCATATTCCCCCCCCCACCTCTGCCCTGTACCTGGTTTAGGTGACCATCTTTAACTGTGTATTGAATGAACACCTTGAGGAGGAGGAGGAGTTTGGATTTGATATCCCGCTTTATCACTACCCTAAGGAGTCTCAAAGCGGCTAACATTCTCCTTTCCCTTCCTCCCCCACAACAAACACTTTGTGAGGTGAGTGGGGCTGAGAGACTTCAGAGAAGTGTGACTAGCTCAAGGTCACCCAGCAGCTGCATGTGGAGGAAGCGAACCCGGTTCACCAGATTACGAGTCCACCGCTCTTAACCACTACCCCACACTGGCTCTCCCTTGGCATAATGACATTCCTTTATACGTTTGCATCATTTTAAATTGACCGCAGAGCAACATGGAGCAGGCTAGCACATCTAGCTGGGAGCGTTATTACTTCTGTGCTTACTGCACTATCCTTTTGGATGTGGGAAATCCCATTTTCAGAGTCATAAACACCCTCCCACAACAGCTGTCATGAAGACAGCTGGAAACAGTAACTTTTCATAAGCTTGAGGAAGTAGATTGCTAAGTCTCTTTATTTGCTTAAGTAATTACTTGCATTGAATCTAGAATAAAACTCTGTCTTTCTGCAGCAAGTTCTGGTTAGCCTCCTTTTCTTTATACAGTGGTACCTCGGGTTACATACGCTTCAGGTTACAGACTCCACTAACCCAGAAATAGTACCTTGGGTTAAGAACTTTGCTTCAGGATGAGAACAGAAATCATGCTCTGGCAGCGCAGCAGCAGTGGGAGGCCCCATTAGCTAAAGTGGTGCTTCAGGTTAAGAACAGCTTCAGGTTAAGAATGGACCTCTGGAATGAATTAAGTACTTAACCCGAGGTACCACTGTACAGTATCACAGCCAGATAGTTGTGGTGCCTTTAAAGGAGTAGCAGTTTCCTAATTGTATGGGAGGTTTAAGCAGCCTCACTTCCTATTGTGAAGTCACTGACCGCATATGAGGTGCAGGCTCTTAGTGACATCAGTCTTGGCATAAGGTCCTAATTCCTCCATCCAGACAAGATGTTCTAACATGAAAGAAGCAAGACCCAAAGGCACTAGGTCTGTATGGGTGTGAAGAGCCTTATTTCAAAACCTTGTTTTGTGCAATGAATGAGCGCTTTGTATTCTCAAAATCCCCACATACGTTTTTGTAAGCCACTTCCCCCAGTATGGGGCTATTTTTAAAAAATGTCATTTTCCTGAAGATAATGCATTTTACATATACTTTCCCCTAATATGCAGATTTTTATGCACATATTTTGATTTTTTTCCTGCATTGCAAAATTTGGAGAAGTGCATATTTCAAAGGACAGCTTCATTTCGGTTTGTGTAGCATTTCAGGAAGCACAAATTAGGTAGGTAAAGGTAAAGGGACCCCTGACCATTAGGTCTAGTCGTGGCCGACTCTGGGGTTGTGGTGCTCATCTTGCTTTATTGGCCCAGGGAGCCGGTGTACAGCTTCCGTGTCATGTGGCCAGCATGACTAAGCCGCTTCTGGCGAACCAGAGCAGCGCACGGAAACACCGTTTACCTTCCCGCCAGAGTGGTACCTATTTATCTACTTGCACTTTGATATGCTTTAGAACTACTAGGTTGGCAGGAGCAGGGACTGAACAACAGGAGCTCACCCCGTCACGGGGATTAGAACCGCCGACCTTCTGATTGGCAAGCCCTAGGCTCTGTGGTTTAACCCACAGTGCCACCCGCGTCCCTTACACAAATTAGGTAGGTTCACATTAAAATGCAAACATATCAAATCTCCCCATCCCACATCCCAATGGTTTACAGTTCCCATAGCTAGAACTCTTGCTGTTTTCTCCTCTTTTAAATCTCCCCTTCATTTACTCACTTAGAGAAGTCACAGCCGACCTGAAAAACTTTTTTTTAAAGAAAGGTGTGAAAAAACTAGCCCAAAGGAAACAGCGTTTCTCCACCAAATGATAAAATGCCGTGATATTCAGACATGCTATAGCCCATTATGATTTTCCTAACATGTTCTCTATATATGGTAAAGTCTCTTCTGGGAATCGATGGCAAAGAAATGAACTTGCTAAGGAAGAAGATGTGCAATTCTGATGGAAAGTGAACTAAAAGGTCATCACTGAATTAAGTTTCTTACTTTTTATGACTCTTCTATTCAGGTATGAAAATATGTAGACTGGGAAAAGCTAATAAAATTATTATTGCTTGGAGAGTGCCTTGAAATTAGGACTGCTCACTTGCAGGTATGAAATGACTTTCAAATGGTAGACCAGGGGCCATTTTGTACATTACAGTATTTAGATATACACAGCTAAGAGTGTTAAGTGCACTTGAGGTTGATTTTCCATGTGTCTGCTTTTTAATTGTACCTAATGAAATCCCAAAGTGAGCATTGGTCTTAAGTAATATAGTAAATGGTTCAGAGTTCCTCGTTTTCAGCACCGCCTTGAACTGTGGACTTGGACAATTAACTTATTTTCATAATAATCCACATAATTATACCGACATTAGGAGAATGCACATTTTGTCATTTCAGGTTGTGATCAGTTGGTGCATCTTCCTCCAGATCCTCAGCATCTTTCTACTCATCTCCTCCAAGTTCTCCAGAGGTGCTAAGAAAGGTCACTTCCATTCTTGACAACTGCTGCAGATCTTGCTACACTTTCAGATCCAGATTCCACTATGTCAGGTTCCAAATGTCATAATAACTTGCCCCACATCAAGCACTTGTGGTGACTGTCTCTTCATCATCTCCAGGATGGTGAGAGCTTGGAGGAACCAGCTGGGATAGTCATTATGACAGATGCCTGTATGTACAGCGTGTGTGTGTGTGTGTGTGTGTGTGTGTGTAATTTTAGTTCCAAGGACCCAATGTAGTTTTTAAAAATCAGTTGATAAAAATTAAGACAGCATCACAATATAATTCAGTATGGGACTCATGTGTGTTACATGCCCAGATGGCCCCACATTACACAAAAAGTGCACTGAGCATGAAGGAGGGCCTAGGGTTGGCTCATATGAGGCAAAGTGTGTGAGTCTCTGTGTGTTTACAAAATGGACCGGAAAGGCCTCTTTAAAAGGGAACTCTTTGATGCAGTCCCACAACTTATGTGTCTAAAGTGGGTTTGTCTTCCCTCCCAAAGGCAACTGGAGCTTGCTCAAAGGCACATACATTGCCCAAAATGAGGAAATATGTCATACACCAGAAAAAGGAAACCCAGAAAAGGCAGATTCCCATAAAATTTACATATGGTGATTTGTGTGCATAAATGATGCAGGAGGAAACCCACTTTAGGCACTTTTTGTGTGAGCACTGGTGCTATCCACCTCTCTCTCTCTCTCGCACACACACCTAGGCTTGGTATTAGGCATCCCAGCTTGGACCTTAGCCAGGTGTGGGGCACATTTGTTAAAGCCAGAGTAATGTGGGGCCATCTGGGCGAATTTCATTTATTTTTACAATCTATTTCTCTCTCTCTTTTGCACTTGCAGAAGGCCTTTTAATCCATCAGACACACCTGCGAATGAAAGAGGATGAGAGGTGATTCCCTCCTGCTGATTCTCCTGCCCCTTAAAGCCCCAGTTCCCCACACTCCACTGAAATAATTTCCAGAGAGTTTCAGGACACTTCAGTCAAGCATGGAAGGTGTCACTGGAGGGGTGGGTCTTGGGGTCTTGCAGGGAGAAATATTCCCCCTCTTCTTCCATCAGCAGACACACCTGGATAAAAAGCCCTTCCAGGCATGCTAGGGCAACAAGTAGATTTTCCCCTCGAGCTTTTTGTTAACATTTATTTCCTGATTTTCTACCAAGCCAAGAACTCACCATGGCTTGCAGCAGTTGTGGACTATAGCCGTAGTTCAGATGCAAGGAGTTAAATGCAACCCTTTAGCGTTTGTTAGCATAACTTTCCATCTGTTGATAGCAAAGGCTGGGGAGGCTCTGAACTGCTGATGCAGCAGTTAATGGGCCATTTCATTATTATTTCAGGTCTTTATCTTTTCCTTTTTCTGTAGGAATGTAACACACAAGTTTCTCCTGGAAAGACATTAAAAGAGAGTTTCTCTTGGCTAGCCTTAGGTAGCTCTTTTTCTGTTGTCCCAAATTTCTGTGACTGACGTCAGCGATAAGCTGGTTTTAATGGAAATCAGAGCAGCCTCTGCCCTAATGTATCAAAACAAGACGGCAATGTGGGGTGTGATACGATGACCAAGGTTAGGCTCTGCACCGGCCACATCAAAAGGAAAGAAATGTAAGGGTGATCACCTGTGCCTAGAAAAATATCTGCTGCATCCTTTCCTCTTTCCTCGTCCTCCTGTATGTAGATCCAGCCTGACTCTGCTTTGCAATGGCTTGTGGGCCCTGGAATGTGGCACAGGGGGTCCTTTAGCTGCAAAATGTTCCAAACCCCTGTTCCACAGGCCCTTCCCTCACCCCCAATCCATTATGAAAAAAAAAAAAAAACCCTTCCAGCTTGCAAGGAACATATTATTCCATATTTTATTACACATTTACACATTATAACATATTTTAAGAATATGTATATTCCAGCTACCAAACTCATTTTTTCCTGCATGCATTGTTTTGGATAGGTAAAGGTAAAGGAACCCCTGACCATTAGATCCAGTCGTGGCCGACTCTGGGGTTGTGGCGCTCATCTCGCTTTATTGGCCGAGGGAGCCGGCGTACAGCTTCCGGGTCATGTGGCCAGCATGACTAAGCTGCTTCTGGCGAACCAGAGCAGCGCACGGAAATGCCGTTTACCTTCCCACCGGAGCGGTACCTATTTATCTACTTGCACTTTGATGTGCTTTCGAACTGCTAGGTTGGCAGGAGCAGGGACTGAGCAACAGGAGCTCACCCCGTCACGGGGATTCGAATCGCTGACCTTCTGATCGGCAAGTCCTAGGCTCTGTGGTTTAGCCCACAGTGCCACCCACGTCCCATTGATTTGGATACTTCGCTGTAAAAATTGGAATATCATTTTTGGGGGGGGAGGGTTTGCACAAAATTAGCATGATTGATGATTGCATTGTAAATGACAGCATATGCTGGTCTCTGTGCTGCAGACTGCTTGGCTTTAATTCACATTGCACTCATGGGCAGCCAACTCCCCACCTCCACTCCAACCCCAAAATCTGATTGCAACATTTGTAACCTTGTGTGATCATTTACAAAATAAAATAAAATAAAAATTGGCTAGAATTTTTGACGATGTGGGAGGATCAGGAAACTGCTGCCCCCCCCGATTTCCTTTGATGCTATAAAATATATCAATTTCCGTTGCTTAATAAGTGGGGATTTACCAGACTGAACATCTTAACCCAAATATTTGGTGTCAATGGTACTTCCGTATCCCACATAATTACAAGGATGTATGGAGGAAGCCTTCTAAAAGACTTGAAAGCTGACACCAGACTCATTTATTTACCACTGCTTTGTAATATGAAGTAATGTTGAATAGGTTTCATAACAGTATTCTGAAAGGGCAAGAATCCTTATGTGGAGAACCAATAGAGAAAACAACCAAAACTCATTCTGACAAAATCTCACCCAGGAAATGAGCTCATTGGCCCTCTTAACACGTTCCACCCTTGCTTTTGACTGAACAATGGTGAGGACACTGAGTGACTGCCTGAAGGGCAGCGATGGAAGCGGTTCATTAAATATTTTCACAGTGGAGCCAAAAATTACCTTTTAAGTGGAATGAATCAACAAAATTGCCCTCCCTTTTCTGGCCTTCGGTGGAGTTGCTTATATTCTTGTTCTTTATGTAACCAGCTTGCATCAACAACAGCCCCCTTTATGTGGGTATCACATGGACCACAGTATATATTAAATGATAAAGAAAAGAAAAGGATCCATACCACCCCTTCATGTGTCTTAACCTGCAGAGTGTCATTTGACTATAGCAAGGCTTCTGTGTGGTGGCACAAAACACACTTTTGGAATACCCTCCCTCCCCCTCCCCTCCCCTCCCCTCCTTCAATTGGTGAAGCATCAATTGTAGCTCTGCTTCTCCTTCACGTCTGGAGGCAGTGGATGGGCTGGCCTGTTACCTTGCCTCAGTAATGAACTGGATGAGAGCCAACAAACTGAAGCTGAACCCTCATAAGATGGAGGCACTGTGAGTGAGTGGTTCCCTGGACCAGATGGATGGAAGGCTGCCTGCTTTTGATGGGGTTACGTCAAGATCCTTTGTTTTCCTCTGAGCCTCAGGTGGCCTCAGTGTTTTGCAGTGCCTTCCATCAGCTTTGGCTGGTGGCCCAGCCGCACCCCTATCTAGGCAGCGATAACCTAATTTCTGTTGTCTATGCTCTGGCAACCTCTAGGTTAGATTACTGCAACTTCAACTGGTGCAGCATTCAGCAGCAAGGCAATTTGAGCAAATTACACCCATCCTGGTTTGACGGCACTGGCTGCCAGTTAGTTTCCGGGCCCATCTCAAAGTGTTGGCTTTGACCGCCTCTCCCCATATGAACCAATCCAGACCCTGCAATTAGCATCTGAGGCCCTTCTTTGTGTGCCTCCTCTATGAGAAGTCCGGAGGATAGTAACACAAGAATGGGCTTTTTCTTCAGTGGCCCCCATTTGTGCAATGCGCTCCCTAGAGAGGCTCACCTGGTGCCTTCATTATATATATTTACATATTCCCCAGTTGTTTAGGACAGGGGTCAGCAAACTTTTTCAGGAGGGGGCTGGTTTTCTGTCCCTCAGACCTTGTGGGGGGCCAGACTATATTTTGGAAGGAAAAAAAATGAACGAATTCCTATGCCCCACAAATAACCTAGAGATGCATTTTAAATAAAAGGACACATTCTACTCATGTAAAAACACCAGGAAGGCCCCACAAATAACCCAGAGATGCATTTTAAATAAAAGCACACATTCTACTTATGTAAAAACACACTGATTCCTGGACCGCCCGTGGGCCGGATTTAGAAGGCGATTGGGCCGGATCCGGCCCCCCGGCCTTAGTTTGCCTACCCATAGTTTAGGACGACATTGGTTCCAGCTGGCCTCTATTTCCCATGGATATATCTTTGATTTTGTATTTTCAACTTTGTAAACCATGTTAGGGTTTTTAATGGTAAGTGGTACATAAATGTATTTAAATAAGTGAAATGAAAAATAAAATAAAATTATGCACCTCAGTGTCAGGGTTTAGGCTGAAATGCTGTAACATGCACATGGGAGCAAGTCTAATTGAACTCAATGGGGCTCAATGAGTAGGAAACAGCAGCAGAGCTGACCTAACTGCTGCTACATTTATCCCATTATTATCCCAGTTAGCACAGTGCCACCTGCCACTGGGAGGGTGGGTGTCATTGTTGCTCCACCCCCTTCACATGTGGCTGTTGGCAAGTTTGTATAAGATTACCCCGTTCATGTCATTAGCATGTTCAGCAAAAAAAGAGAGAGAGAAATGTATATGCTGAAATCCAAACTGAAATGCCACATAATTAAGAATGTTTAACAACCGTAAATTGATCCTGACCCAACAAGAAAAACCAAAGCTTGTTGGACCAATCCATTTTTAAATAATACAATATGAAGTGTGAATGTGAAAATCAGCCTTGAAATTACTTGCTGGCCTCTGATTGTGGTGGCAACCTTGGTTTTCTTCATACGTAATGTGTGAAAAAGGCTTTGAAATCGATAATATTACTCAAAACAATGTATCCTTTTAAGCTGCATTTTAAAGCTGAGAATTTTGATTGTTCTGATCCGTAAATCTCAACTGTTCAAGGTTCTTCTTTAAAACTCTCATTTCCTAGAACAGGTCTCTGATGTGTCAGCAAAATTCTGCACGTCATCATTTCGCTTACATTTAAACTTTTTTTTTTTTTAACCCCAGCTTGACATTGAGAAAGGTAGAAAGCACAGGAATTATACTGCTGGCTTGTTGTTATTTATATCCCCATGACAGGAGGCAAATTGTGCTCAACTTATTTCACCTGGCATTGGGCTTATGTATTGCTGAAAAATTAGTTTACTGTATAAATAGATGTGGTTATGTGACTTTGTTTAAAAAAAGAAAAAACCAACAAGAACCCAAACTATAATGCACCATTATCAGTAGTATTCCAGAGTTTATAAATGAAGCACTAATGTTGTTTTGGTCAAAATGGTTATATTAAGACTCTGCCCAAGAAGCATTTAATGCCATTTCCCCCCCTATGCCCTGCAAGGTGACTTTGAAGCATTTTTATTGGCTGAAGACTTTGCATTTTTAGTGCACAAGGCTTACAATCGGGAGATGTATTTCACGTTTTTATGTGAGAACTGAATCCTTAATCTAGCGCTCGCAATTGCAAGTAAATTATTTCTTCCTCTGTACCTGCCAAACTACAGAAATATAAATGCAAAGTGTGTATACACTTTGTTAAACACCTTTTCATTATGGAATGTAAATTGTATTAGATTTTGCCGTTGCTTACACTTCAGTATTTAGAGGATGAAGCGTTAGTATGCCTACTTTTGTGTGTGTGTGGATACATTTTCTCAAAGTAGAGCAGTTTCATAACTCAAAGTCCTTAAAGAAAAAAACTCTTCCCCTCTTTTTTAAAATGTCTGTCTCCAGGCGAAATTGGAATGTTACCAAGAGCTGCCACAGTTTACAGCAGAAAAATATGGTAGCAAAGGTAGTTCATGCCGATTAAAATGTGTCATTTTTAACCTGTTTTATTGCAGAATTCCCAGGGGCCTCTTTTCATGTGCCACGCTCTGCCTGGAGAAACTTATGGCAGTGTAATAACATTATTGTGGATGCCTAGAGGAGTTCAGGGGTTTCCCCTTGGTTGATGGGCAATATTAAAGAGTATTGCTCTGGGCAAACATGTGAGAATTTGATGTGCCTGCAGCTAAAGGATGCTTTCCCAAGGGGCTGCTGACAGCCTGCCAGGGAAAACTCCCCCAAAGCAACCCAAAAGGTCTTGACCAATATCAAAACTGTATTCTCTCTCAATAGTATCAAATAGCAGGCAAAACCAGGCTTGGGAGTGGGGTGGCATTTCCTCAGGAAGTACGCCCAGAGAAATGGTGTAAAGAATGTATTTAAGAAACCATAAAGCATGTTGACATTTCCATTCTACCTTAAGGAACAGGCATGTGGAATTGTTGCATGTCACATGTCTGTTTACATTCCAACACAGTATGCTGGGAGCTTCCGTTTGTGTATAGCTTTTGCTTTTGCTGTTCTCCCTGAGACGACATGAGAGAGATGACATGTTTCTTTGTTCTGATTCATGTTTAATAAATCTGACTTCACAAGCCTCACACCTATTCTGTGTGTGCAGTACACTCTGCTAATAGCATGCCCTGGCTTTGGAAGTCCGGGTCGCTGATTTACGTCAGAGCACGGGCCGATGGAAGAAGACGGCACAACTGGGGCCCTCTGCATGTCGACAACATGTGTATTCTCTCTGTTTTATCCTCACAACCACCTTGTGGTAGGCTGAGAGACTGTGATTGGCCCAAGGTCACCCAATGAGCTTCATGGCTGAGTGGGGATTTCAACCCTGGTCTCTCAGGTCCTCATCCAGCACTGCAGTAGGTATATTTAGGAGCTAAGCATATCAAGGGAGACCAGACCGGAGCAATTTAAAGAGGTTTAGGAGAGTCGTGTGTGTTTGTGTCTGGCTTGGAGGATTGGAATAGGAGAACTTTGGCCAGTAGTATGTGGTAGTCCTTTCATGGATCACTGCCTTGCCATGGTGAAGGGGCTTGAATAACTCAGAGAAGCTATGAACTATGCTGAACAGGGCACCCAAGATGGACAGGTCATAGTGGAGAGTTTTGACCAAACGTGATCCACCTGGAGCAGGAACTGGCAAGCCACTCCAGTATCCCTGCCAAGAAAAGTCCATGGACAAAGACAATGCGGGAGGCAGTGGAAGACAGGAGTGCCTGGCGTGCTCTGGTCCATGGGGTCACGAAGAGTCGGACACGACTAAACAACTAAACAACAACAACAAATGTGATAGTCCTAGCCTTGAGCTTTTTATTGTGTTACT
Source organism: Podarcis liolepis (assembly GCF_965112155.1). Taxonomy (NCBI): domain Eukaryota; kingdom Metazoa; phylum Chordata; class Lepidosauria; order Squamata; family Lacertidae; genus Podarcis; species Podarcis liolepis. The sequence continues at coordinate 26,442,479 of NC_139558.1, read as the reverse complement.
TTAGAATAGGGATGGGAAAACTGTGTCACTCCAGATGCAGTTGGACTCCAGTTTCCATTGCCCCTGGTCAACATGGATAGTAGTCAGGGATGACGAGAGTTCGACTGCAAGAACATCTGGATAGAGAATGGTTCTCCAAAGCGAATGAGGAGAAAGGAGAAGACAATCCCACTTCCACATGGTACACAAAGGGCCATTACCTTCCTGCTCATTTCCTCAATCCACAAATGTGGGTGCAAGTTAAAGCTGTTTAAAACGACTGTGCAGCATTCTGTAGATGTGCTTGCAAGCCTATGGTATTTTTATAGAGCATCTGCATTGCATTTATCACAGCTCCAAAAGTCATGGAAGGTTACCATCTTGGCACATATGTGGACAACGCATGAAATCACTCCTGGCTGGGCTTTTCTGGGGGCCGTCAGGTGGTGAGCGTAAGGTAAAGCTGGCTCCCATATATTTTACATCAGCCTCTTACCATATGTAGACTCGAATAACCATACCGCACGGAAAGGTTGCTAGGGCAACTCTGCGTGGCTGCAGCAACCACCTCCATATTTTTGGCAGTAGCCTCTCTAATAACAATTATTAGTTCCGCTTGTGTCCCGTGGTCAAATCGGCTCTCAAGTCAGCACACAATGATAAAATCAGTACTAATTTTTTTTAAAAAGCCCATTCAATGTAGAAATCCCTATTAAAAATCAATATGAAATGACCATAGTGCTAAAAATCTGCAATTAATAAAAGCAGAGAAAGAGAACCAGAACCACCAGTGGAAGACTGTGGTTAAAACTGCAGTGCTAGGGCCACTTGAAAGACCTACAATAGCTCCCAGTACATTTCTGAACACAATTCAAAATGTTGGCACTGACCTTTAAAGCCCTAAATAGCCTTGGCTCTGAATACCTGCAGGATCATCTCCACCCTTGTTGTTTAGCCTGGACACTGAGGTCCAGCTCCAAGGGCTTTCTGGTGGTTCCCTCACTGCAAGAAGCGAAGTTCCAGGGAACCAAGAACAGGGCCTTCTCAGTAGTGGCACCCTCCCTGTGGAATGCCTTCCTTTCAGATGTCAAGGAGCTAAGAACAACACAACTTTTAGAAGGCATCTGAAGGTACCCCTGTAGAGGGAGGTTTTTAAAGTTTGATCTTTTATTATGTTTTTGTATGTGCTGGAAGCTGCCCAGAGTGGCTGAGGCAACCCAGTTAGATGGGTGGGGTACAAATAATAATAATAATAATAATAATAATAAGGCAGAAGATTCCACTGAGCACAGCAGTATGTACTTCTAAACAGGCAAACACAAGACCAGGGTGTAACTTATGAACAAGGAAATCCCATATGCTAACCTTGGCACTGTCATGAACTCAAAGCTGTAGCTCAGTGGCAGCCCACATACAGTGCATGCAAAAGCTCTGAGGTTCAATCTCTGGTGTTTCCAGTTCAGGCAGAAAGAGACTAATGCCAGAAAACCTGGAGAGATGCTGCCAATCCGTGTTGACAATACGCAGCTAGATGAAGTTGCTATAACGCAGCTTCCTATGTTCATAACTCAGCAGGTGACCTCAAGAAAGGTTTTACTGCTCAGCTTCAACCCACCACCGCATATGCAAGATAAGAACTGGACCTAGCTCACAGATTAAGGAGAGAATGTATCTGAAATGCTTTGAAGGTCTGCTGATGATATTACCCCACTTTCTTCAAGAATTGCATGAAGCAGGCACCAACATGCAATTACTAGGAGTGCAGCCTTTCTCTAGGTCAATGGTTCTCAAAGCTTTTCCTCTGGGCCACACATTCAGGATAAAAATTTGCTTGCGCCGCACCGATTTTTTTTATTGATAAGAAATACAGTGGTACCTCGGTTTAAGAACAGTCCTGTTTAAGAACCAATCGGTTTACAAACTCCGCAAAACCGGAAGTAGTGTCCCAGTTTGAGAACTTTACCTCAATCTAAGAATGGAATCTGAACGGTGGAAGGGCAGGCCTCATTAGGGAAAGCGCACCTCAGTTTAAGAACGGTTTTGGTTTAAGAATGGACTTCTGGTTCAGATTAAGTTTGTAAACCAAGGTACCACTGTACACTGGAAAACAAAAAGGAACAACTCCCAGCAGTGCTTGATTTATAACATAGAACACAACTACTTTGTAATATGATCACGGGACATCCAGATAAAACAATGCAGCTACATAAGAATGAGAATCACTCCCTGAATATAATATGGATTGTCCCTGAATCTTCCTACGCTTGCCAATGTGGCATGCCATACCCTTTGGGAACCACAGATAGTTCATGACAATGTGGGGGCAATGCTATGGCAGTGTCAGAAGCCAGGCTGTGATGCTGGCCATTATTATTGCACAGTGCCCCCTTTGCCTTTGAAGGAATCTGTTACTGTGAAATCTCTCCACTTCAAGGAATTAAATCTGAAGGAGTGCACAGGGAATACAGTTTGGCGACAATAAGTGGATATTTGTCCCCAATGGGCAATTGGGGGGGGGGGGAGATGTCTTGACATAGTCCTAATTTGGTGTTCCCTGCTGGCCATTGCCTCCATTTTGTGAAGCAGCCGAAAACAGCTCTACAACGAGAAATCTCTTTGCAGATTGCAGGGGCACGAGCAGACCTATTATTAAGTAAAAATAATTTAAATTGCCCTCTTTGAAACACTAAGCTAGCTCATTGCAGCAAGTTATTTTGATCAGGCTGCTCGTTTCTGAATTCTCTTGGCAACAGCACTGAAATAGCTTCCCCCTGGGAATAAAGACCAATCTGCACTAACAAATTAAAAATGTGTTAAAAGACAAAATAAACATACGTTTTGGGGGGCTAGACTTTCATCTCTGCAGTGGTGTTGCAAATCATCTTGTAAACCTACTGAATCTGCTAGTCAGGTAAATACAGAGAACACAATATGACTAGTCATTCCTTGTTTAATGTCCAGTGGAAGCATTGTTGCTTTCAAAGCAGTACAACCGGGTCATTCTTCAGTCTAGTAAGTAAAGAACTGTCACCATGTACAGCCTTCTGCATCACATCCCACACCAGAGACAGTCAACATGGTGCCCCCAAGATATATATGTGTCTATAACTTCCAGAGTTTCTGACCATTGGCCATGCTGGCTGGGACGGAAGTGATCCCCAAAACATTTAGAGAGCTCCAGATCCCATCTCCATCATACCTCTGAATACAGGCTTTAATGGGTTCTAGCTAGGATTTTATATGCCTGTTGTCTTTGTCCATGGAGTTTTCTTGGCAGGGATACTGGAGTGGCTTGCTGGTTCCTCCTCCAGGTGGATCACGTTTGGTCAAAACTCTCTACTATGACCTGGACCATAAAGAAGGCTGATCGCCGAAGAATTGATGCTTTTGAATTATGGTGCTGGAGGAGACTCTTGAGAGTCCCATGGACTGCAAGAAGATCAAACATCTCCATTCTTAAGGAAATCAGCCCTTTGTGCTCACTGGAAGGACAGATCGTGAAGCTGAGGCTCCAATACTTTGGCCACCTCATGAGAAGATTAGACTCCCTGGAAAAGTCCCTGATGTTGGGAAAGATGGAGGGCACAAGGAGAAGGGGACAACAGAGGACGAGATGGTTGGATAGTGTTTTCGAAGCTACCAGCATGAGTTTGACCAAACTGCGGGAGGCAGTGGAAGACAGGAGTGCCTGGCATGCTCTGGTCCATGGGGTCACGAAGAGTCAGACACGACTAAACGACTAAACAACAACAACAGCTAGGCTTTGGTTAGCTTCTAACCTCTGATTAATCTAGTTCCTGCATAGAACTTAGTCCTTTTTCTTTATTTTATTTGTAAAAGTATTTATAAACTACCCACTTGTATAAAATATATCTGGGTGGTGTACTTCAGTGTATACAAATGCAACAACAGAACATAAAAATGGCTGTCTCACGTCAAACCGACAAACAATAGGCCTGTTGGCATGAAAAGGTCTTCAGAGATGCCTAAAAGTCAAAAGTGAGGTTCTGTGCCAAATCTCTGCTGGAAAAGAGTTCCACAGAGGAAGGGATCAGCAACACTAAATGCCCAATTTCTAGTGGAGGCTGTAAAATGGAGAACAACTAATGGTGCTCCTCCATTTTTGTGCCTCGTTCTCAGAGCACTTGAGAATTTCAGTCAGTGTGAAGTTTTGAGCTCAGCATATTGTTGTGAAGTGGCTGAAAGTGGTGTGAGTGTTTTCTTCCTTTCTTTCTACTAAACATTTTTCCTGGAGCCCTGCGGCCTTTCTGGCTTCCTGTACTTCCTGATCTAAAAAAGCCCCGCGGGTGGAGTTATTTCATGAGGTCTTCCTTCGGGCTTTAACTGAAAGCAGGGGCTGCAGAGCACTGGTTGCTGGTGAGATGATTTGCAGAAGGTAAGAAAAGACGCTTGCAAATGCTTCTTGGAGACCTGAAAAGCAAGCCGGGCATGACAACAACCCATGATAATTTCTACTTTTTAAAATGTTCCCTTTGATAATTAATTGATGGAGAATACACAGTGCTATAGAAAATGCATAAATAAGTAAGGATGAAAGGTGTCAAATGTTTATGACACCATTACGTTCTGGAGTGAGGAAAAGAACAGTCCATGACCATGAATGTCGTGGCTTCAGTGGAAGGAAAGTTAGGACCCAGACCAATATCCTTTTTTGCCTTGGTTTTATGTTTCTTTTTATATCATTTACATTTTTACTCGTAAGCTGCCCAGAGCACTTTTTGTTATTGGCGGGTATATACCGTAAATACTATAAATACATGAGTGACAAGAGGTGCCAAGCTTGAATTTGGAACCATTTGCTTAATGCTTCAAGATATGTGTTGTGCCCATGAGCTACAAGGATTACTTGTCCGAATCATAGGAACATTGGGAGCTACCCTATCCTCTATCAGTGGAGGAGACCTGGGACTTTCTACAGATCTACCAACAGGGCTACCTTTCATCGGGTGACCTAACTTGAAAGGAAAAGCAGGGAAAATGCTCTTCCGCTGAGCTATGGCCCTCAGATCAGATGAAGACCCGTCTAGTGCAATATTCTGTTTCTAACAGAACCCAACCACATGCCTCTAAACCCTCTCAAGGTTGTGAAGACAATGAGCTGCCCCTGTTGTTTGTCTCCAGAAACTGGTGTTCAGATGAAGACTGGGTGGCAGCAGGAATCCTCTAATAGAGAGAGAGACACGGACAGGAACACACACAAAGAAAATGCTATGGGATGTTAATATAAATCAGTTTATTTATTCTCCAAATTTCATGTTCTTTGTTTTTCAAGCTCTCACTCTAACAATTTCCCTTTCATGTGTTCAGTGCCTTTTTTCTAAAAAAAATGTTTAGGGGAACTCTCATTTTGACTCAAGAAAATAACCATTTTATAGTTTAAATCGGGGAAAATAAATACAGTAGATGGACAGAAGTATGAAGATTCACAAAATGTTTGGAGGTATGTGTACCCCAGCATCCCCTCAGAAAAGAAAGAACTGCATGTGTTTAATTAGAAGTCCTTTGACCTCAAATTAAGATATCACGTGAAGGTCTTTATTAACCTGTTCACATAGGCATGGAGATAGTCATCTTACTATTGTAACTCCAAACTACTCCTCGCTCAAACACCGAAGTCCACAATGTAACGGTATATTTCATCCTGCCAAAGCACCACTGTGCTACTGATGCCTGTCTGTGTTCAAGAATGCGAGAATAGTAGTGGGCATGCCTTTGGGATTCCCTTAACACATGGATGATGCCCACTTTTCCATGAATCGTATCCCCCTCTCTTTTTTTTATCAGGGAAACAAGCTATCTACATGTCAGACTTCAACCTCTGAGAGAACGTTAATGGTCCCTGCCTGATGAGATCATCCGAGGAACTGACTGCGGCAGCTTTCTCCAACGTGAATGGTGAAACCAAGACGACGTGACTTCAGTAAGTAATATTACGGTGAGGCAGGGTGAGGGAATAACATTTCCCAAGTGGAAAGCTACATTTCAAACATCATTATAGAAATATTGAAAACTTTATAGCCTTGGTGTAATGTTTAGGCCGGAGCTTACAAATCTTCACTCATACTGTCTTCACTTGCGTAGCAAACAACAAAAAATACCCCACAAGGGCCTGTGCTGACCAGAACTGCATTTCCAGACATATTTTTTATTATTATTCAAAGCTGCCTCTTTATAGTAAAGGGGGGGATTCTCTGGGGGTCGTCATTGCTGCCAGCTTTGCTGCCTCTTTCTACAACCGCAGCACTGAAAACGAGCTGTTTCATGACAACCGGTCTGGCTCATTGCCTCCTCTTTTTTTGTTTGGGGAGGTGGGCTGGGGTGAGGGTAAAAAAGACTGCGTGGATCATCTTTCTCCCTGTTCAGAACTGTGGAACATTCCTGTGGTAACTGCTGCAATTCTTACAAGGAAAATAAATGATAGGAGGAAAGCACTTAGTGTGTGCATCCCTTAGGGGTGAACTAATGAAATCTTAACATCAGGAGGGACAGGAAAGAAATGTTTTGTGTGTTCAGTACAGCAATCAGCAACTTTTCTCAAGAGCATTCACGGTCTGTGTCAGGGATATGGATGAACTGATGGGCTATGAGCATGATCTAACCCCAAAGGATTCTTTTCCTTATCTCACCCACGGTTGCCCTGCCACATGATAAGATGTGGCAGAGTATTTTTCTGCAGTCTTTTTTTTTTTAACAAGGAAAAAAAATTCCAGTGTTGTGTTTTGGTTTTCATATGCATTGCTCAGCTATGCATAAGCTCACATGCTCCAAACTTTTCATTGCTGTTGTTCAAAGGCAGTATCTTTATTATGGAGCTGGGACACTTGTAAATATGCACCTATCTCTCCCCTGATCTGCTTCTCCTTTGGAGCAAGAAGGATAATAATAATAATAATAATAATAATAATAATAATTTATTTGTACCCCGCCCATCTGGCTGGGTTTCCCCAGCCACTCTGGGCGGCTTCCACAGAGACCAAAAATATACTAAAATGTCACACATTAAAAACTTCCCTGAACAGGGCTGCCTTAAGATGTCTTCTGAATGTCAGGTAGTTGTTTATCACTTTGACATCTGATGGGAGGGCGTTTCACAGGGTGGGCGCCACTACCGAGAAGGCCCTTTGCCTGGTTTCCTGTAGCTTTGCTTCTCACAATGAGGGAACCGCCAGAAGGCCCTCGGCGCTGGACCTCAGCGTCCGGGCAGAATGATGGAGGTGGACACGCTCCTTCAGGTATCCTGGACCGAGGCCATTTACCTGAAGGCCGAGGAAACTGCATCCTTGCTTCCTAGGGAACCAACCAGGGGTATGCAGATCGGAAGATTTTTCCATGTGTTCATTCATCAGTCCATTTTGTCCTGCTTGTACAAAGTGCTGTGGATTTTTGAAAAACTGCACAAAAATGTCCACTGCACAATTCTCTTGGGAATTATAGAGACAGAACTACCTAAATTGCATAGAAATGTATTCATGTATGTGACTACAGCGGCAAGAATGTTACTTGCCCAAAAATGGAAAGAAGAAGAAGTTCCAGCAAAGGAAGAATGGATACAAAAACTTATGGAATGTGCATAAATGGCAAAACTTACTGGGAGAGTAAGAAATCAAGATAACAAACTTTTTATAAAAGAATGGAAATGGTTTATTGAATATTGACAGATAAATTGTAAACAGATAAAAACACTGGCAGGATTATTGTATAACCTGCAGCTACATAAGAGTATATATATAAGAGCATATATATATATATATATATATATATGCTTTCGTAGATTTTCACGGGTACAGGAATGCAGGTTTTGGTGTCTTCGGGTGTCTTCCCGTGTAAGAGTTGGGGTGTCTAGGCGACGTTTCGACGAGGTCTCACTCGTCATCTTCAGGCTGGTGCTTTCGGCTTCTTGTTACTGGAACAGAGCAGGATCTCAGTGTTTGAGTTCCTATAAATACTGTTGAGGGGGTGTGGTGTATAGCCTCCAACGTTCTGGGCAGAGAGGAAGTTCCCAGGTTAGTGTGCCTTTTCTTCTTTTGTTCCTTAATTACTTGAGGGATATCTTGAGTGATTTCTTGAGTGATATTCTGAGTACCACTTAGGTGGGTCATTAGGTGTGGATTAGTTGCTAAAGCTTTCGTGTCTTGACCTCTTGAGCTTGTGAAGAGTTTTTCTGAGAAGATGGCTGTACTGCACTTAGTTGTGCTCTGGCTTGGCTTCGTGTATAGGGGCGAGCTGTGGTTTTGTGCCCTGTGCCAGCCAGATCTGTGTAGGGATTGCAGGGGGGTGCAGCATCCGGAGGTGCCACTATGGTTTGGCTACTGGATGGTGTCTGTAATTTATCTGTGGAGAGGGTCTGGGTTTGGGTCTGGTGTGGTTGATTGGTGATGGCGTTCTGTGTGCCTCTGGTTCTGGTGTCGGTTTTTGTGGGGAGGGCTAATTTCCAGATGTCTGGCAGGCGGGACGTGTCGTCACGCTTGTTCATGTTGTGAGGGTGTTTCTCTATCTCGATGGCTTCCATGATTATTCTCTTGTGGTGATGTTCCATGTTAAAGAGCAATTTCAAAACAAATACAATCCCCCCGAATACATCCTGGACCTGACCAACCACTGCCTAACCAACACGTACTTCATCCACAATGGACAAAGATACAAACAGATAGAAGGAACACCTATGGGATCACCCCTCTCACCGGTCATCGCAAATTTGTACATGGAACACTTTGAAACCAATGCTTTAGACAAGTCAGAACACAAACCCAAACTTTGGCTCAGATATGTTGACGACACCTTTGTAATTTGGCCACACGGGAAAGAAAAACTAGATAGCTTCCTCACACATCTCAACAGCCTACACCCCAAAATACAATTCACTATGGAAATAGAAGCCAACAACCAACTTCCCTTCCTTGACGTCCTAATCTACAAAAAACCTGATGGCTCACTAGGACACACTATCTACCGGAAAAAAACACACACCAACCGCTACTTACATGCACAATCACACCACCACCCTGCACAAATAAACTCCGTAGCCAAGACTCTCATCTCCAGAACCAAACGCCTGGCTGACAAAGACCACTTGACAACTGAGTTACAGAATCTCTCAAATGTGTTAATCGCCAATGGATACCAGCAAAACAGGGTTACGAAGCTAATCCAAAAAGAAACACCCCCCAAAAACCAAGACACAGAAGAAAACAATGGCATGGCCCTCCTTCCTTATATCAAGGGCACTACAGATAAAATTAGCAAAATCCTCCATAAACACAATATCAAAACAGCCTTTTGCACCAACCAAAAAATAGCCAATATCCTCAGAAACCCCAAAGATAAAATCCAGTTGGAAAACCAAGGGGTCTATGAAATACCCTGCAAAGTCTGCCCAGCCACGTACATTGGACAAACAAACAGACGAATAAATGCACGTATCGCAGAACACAAGAATGCCGTCAAAAAAGAAGAAAAAACTTCCTCTCTTTTCCAACACATGAAAGAAACAGGACACGAAATTAATTTTGCAGATTCCAAATTGCTCTTTAACATGGAACATCACCACAAGAGAATAATCATGGAAGCCATCGAGATAGAGAAACACCCTCACAACATGAACAAGCGTGACGACACGTCCCGCCTGCCAGACATCTGGAAATTAGCCCTCCCCACAAAAACCGACACCAGAACCAGAGGCACACAGAACGCCATCACCAATCAACCACACCAGACCCAAACCCAGACCCTCTCCACAGATAAATTACAGACACCATCCGGTAGCCAAACCATAGTGGCACCTCCGGATGCTGCACCCCCCTGCAATCCCTACACAGATCTGGCTGGCACAGGGCACAAAACCACAGCTCGCCCCTATACACGAAGCCAAGCCAGAGCACAACTAAGTGCAGTACAGCCATCTTCTCAGAAAAACTCTTCACAAGCTCAAGAGGTCAAGACACGAAAGCTTTAGCAACTAATCCACACCTAATGACCCACCTAAGTGGTACTCAGAATATCACTCAAGAAATCACTCAAGATATCCCTCAAGTAATTAAGGAACAAAAGAAGAAAAGGCACACTAACCTGGGAACTTCCTCTCTGCCCAGAACGTTGGAGGCTATACACCACACCCCCTCAACAGTATTTATAGGAACTCAAACACTGAGATCCTGCTCTGTTCCAGTAACAAGAAGCCGAAAGCACCAGCCTGAAGATGACGAGTGAGACCTCGTCGAAACGTCGCCTAGACACCCCAACTCTTACACGGGAAGACACCCGAAGACACCAAAACCTGCATATATATATATATATATATATATATATATATATATATATATATATATGGAAGATAAATAAATGAGTAAGTTAAGTTAGTTTGAATATGCAGAAGATATTAAAAATAAATTTAAGGAACCACAGAAAGAGGGGGAAGGAAATCAAGTTTTAAAATGTCAAAATGATTGTAAAATCGGTGAAATGTATATATCTGAAAAGTATATATGTATATGTATATGTGTGTGTGTGTGTGTGTGTGTGTGTGTGTGTCCATTGCTTTCTTATACCCATTTTGGCACATTTATTTAAGCCCAGAATTGTATTGCCATGCTGTGCTGGCTAGCTCTATCTGTATTTAGTTTCACATGAATGTTTGGGGCAGAATTAATATACGGATGTGGTTTCGGATACAGATGTCATACAGTATATCTGCATTGTGTCACTTTCTGTGGTACTTGCACCCAATTTCTTCTTCAATAGACTGTGTACACATGATACTTTCAAAGCACATTTGAAACACATTTCCCTCCTCAAAGAATTCTGGTCACTGTACTTTGTTAAGGGTGTAAACTACGATTCTTAGGATTCTCTGAGGCTGTTACAAAGGTTTATAATAGTGATTTAAATGATCTGGATGCTATCTGGACGACCCACAACTTGAAGGCTTGCAGTATCCCAGAATTCTTTCAGTTTTTTGGATATCTTCAGGGATTCATGGCTTTTTAAGGTGTTGTTTATTCAGAACTTTCTGGACACAGGGATTGGGTGATGTGGTATACCGGGTCAGTTTAATCATAAGATTGTGTGTGATATAGGAAATATCTCAATACTTTTATCTATTTCTACAGTTGAGAGCACCTAAAATTCACTACTGATTTGTGAAATCTGGCCTATCATTTGTGCTAAACTGAGTGAAATATAACCACACAGTTCTGTTCCCCTGAGGAAATAACTAAATCTACATTTTTTAGAATTTGTCTACTTAAATACACCATCTAGCAAAAGTGAAATAATTGGCTGTGCAATTTTTCTACCAATTATTATGCATTAAAATCTGAACTAAATCCAGTGAGCAACCTAATTACTTAATTGCCCAAGAGAGATTCCAACCTTGTGGGTAAATTATTAACTCCCCCTCACGCCCCATATATTTACAAGGGATGCCATAAAGATTGTGAACTTTGCTGGGTTTTATGTATTTTTTATTTATTTAATAAAGCCACTGCTGGGTTCTTATACATAGCACTGTGCTTCTATAGTTTTTATAATAATGTACCATAAAAAAGCACTTCAGGAAAAGATGCATAGTAAACAAACAAATGTAATAGTGTATATGCTTATGTACATAGTATAACTACTATTCCACTTAAGCAGGAGACAGATAGTTGTCCTCTCTCTTTCTAAAAATAATTTCCTAGAAGTTAAAATTCTCCTTTCTCCCCCTTGCTCAGTTTGCCACACTGATCAGGCCTCTGAACAGCTCAGAAATGGAAGCGCCGTTCCCCCAGTGAGTAAGGTGTCAATAGATCAGTCCCATAATAGCCTGGGAGACAACTGCGTCTCGATGGGGCAGAGTCATTCATTCTGTTGAGGTCATGGGAGTAGTATGAAAAGAGGAAATTAAATGTACTCACCAAAAAAGATACATTGAGATAGTTAATAACGTGACAGCTACTAATAATAAGGAAATTCACAGTTCAGGCTGACCTTAAATGTATAGCCCAATAAGGAAGCGGTTAAGGAGACACCCTGTTGTGCCAAGATATTAGAAGTCACCCTTAACTATAAATTTCCTTGTTTTTACTAGCTTAAGTTACAAATGAAGTATTCTTTGAACAGCTCTCCTGTTTTTGCTGAATATTCAAGACTGGGCTTCTTGGGGGAAGAAAATTGGTGAAAATATAAATGCATAGCTGTTAGTTAATAATTATGCCCCATCTTTAAAATGAATTGTTGTTGTTGTTTAATTGCTTAGTCATGTCTGACTCTTCGTGACCCAATGGACCAGAGCACGCCAGGCACTCCTGTCTTCCACTGCCTCCCACAGTTTGGTCAAACTCATGTTAGTAGCTTCAAGAACACTGTCCAACCTTCTCATCCTCTGTCATCCCCTTCTCCTTGTGCCCTCAGTCTTTCCCAACATCAGGGTCTTTTCCAGGGAGTCTTCTCTTTTCATGAGGTGGCCAAAGTATTGGAGCCTCAGCTTCAGGATCTGTCCTTCCAGTGAGCACTCAGGGCTGATTTCCTTCAGAATGGATGTGTTTGATCTTCTTGCAGTCCATGGGACTCCCAAGAGTCTCCTCCAGCACCACAATTCAAAAGCACCAATTCTGCAGTGATCAGCCTTCTTTGTGGTCCAGCTCTCACTTCCATACATCACTACTGGGAACAGCAGTGCTAAATTGTATATATGCACCCTATATGTATGGATGCAGTGCTGTGTTTCACCTATTCTAGAGCAGCCAGTTTACACTGGTTGTAATCAAACTGGAATAGAATTCTCCACTTCCTGTTGCCCATTCCATTTCGTTCTGACGGGCCTACTTCAGAGATGCTTTCAAGGAGACATGGGTGGGTGGGAGAAGGAATGGGAAACTTTTCTTCCTCCCAAGTTAACCTATCTTGGGATTCAAATCAATGGCTTCAGGTTTTTTAAAAAATTGTTTTCATTAAAGATTTTCTTGACTTACAAAAGTACATACAGTGTCTCTGCTTTCCGTTCATAGAATCTTTTCTACATTTCAGTTATATTCGATGTCAGACACACCAGTGATATAGACCGTATAAGGTTAGGAAAGAAGAGAGGCAGGGGAAGAGAATAAGGGAGAGAGACCGTTCATTCTTTTACATAGTATATGTGCAAGGTTTTTGTGTCACTGTCACATTGGTAGGTTCTCTTTCTATTCATTTATTAGTTTTCATTGGTGGCGAGAGAGGTTGGGGGGGCCCAGAGCATGGTTGGTTGACTTCAGTTGGCTGATGTGAGTTTTGTGTTTGAGGTGGAGGGTGGATGTTCAGTAGATTTATTGCTTTATTGTTCGGCGCCCAGCCACACTTCCCCTGGGAGCCTCTGTAGATCGTAAAGCAATTAGCAGAATTACACAGCGTCCATGTTGAAAGGGCAGTAAACAAGTCCCACATGTTACTTCTGTCCTACTATCCCTTTATTTGCTCAAAAGTAGCATATTTACAATCAATAACAGCCATCAGATTCAAGCTGCATCTTCTCCCTCTGTTTGCAGCTACGCAACAAACTGCTTTTGCAGTGGAGGGGTCGGTCGGTCACGTTAGCTATATTGATTCGTATGCCATTGGTGGGTTCTTGTAGTAGTACAGTGGTACCTTGGGTTACATACGCTTCAGGTTACATACGCTTCAGGTTACACACTCCACTAACCTAGAAATAATGCTTCAGGTTAAGAACTTTGCTGCAGGATGAGAACAGAAATTGTGCCCTGGCGGCATGGCAGCAGCAGGAGGCCCCATTAGCTAAAGTGGTGCTTCAGGTTAAGAACAGTTTCAGGTTAAGTACGGACCTCGGGAACGAATTAAGTACTTAACCCAAGGTACCACTGTACAGTCAAAACTCGGGTTAAATATGCTTCAGGTTGAGCATTTTCAAGTTACGCTCCGCGGTGACCCGGAAGTAACGGAGGGTGTTACTTCTGGGTTTCGCCGCTTGCGCCTGCGCAGACGCTCAAAATGATGTCACATGCATGAGCGGAAGTGGCAAAACGCAACCCGCAGACACGCAGTCACATGTTATGTTCTACTCAGGATGCGAACGGGGCTCCGGAACGGATCCCATTCGCATCCAGAAGTGCCACTGTAATGATAATAATAATTTTATTATTTATGCTCTGCCTATCTGGCTGGGTTTCCCCAGCCACTGTGCGTGGCTTCCAGCACATACAAAAACATACTAAAACGTCAAACATTGAAAACTTCCAGATACAGGGCTGCCTTCAGATGTTTTCTGAAAGTTGTGTAGTTCTTTATCTCCTTGACATTGGATGGAAAGGTGTTGTTGTCTTGTTGGGCTGTGTATGTAATGAAGGGGAGCCACAATGGAGTGAAGGCATACTTTTTTGTTTGCCCCTGTGCTAGATAATAATAATAATAATAATAATAATAATAATAATAATAATAATAATAATAAATTTATTATTTATACCCTGCCCATCTGGGGTTAAAAGCTTCCCTAAACAGGGCTGCCTTCAGATGTCTTCTAAAAGTCTGGTAGTTGTTTTTCTCTTTGACATCTGGTGGGAGGGTGTGGGTGCCACTACCGAGAAGGCCCTCTGCCTGGTTCCCTGTAACTTGGCTTCTTGCAGCGAGGGAACTGCCAGAAGGCCCTCGGCACTGGACCTCAGAGGTTTCAGTTTGCTGATTAGTTTTTCTAGTAGGGCTGTTTTCAATACAGTTTGGTACCAGTGGTCCATTTTCACTCCTGACATGTCTCTCCAGTGTCTAGTTATGATGCTTCTGGCTGCTGAGAGTAGGTGAGTTATGAGTTCTTTGTCATGTGAGTGTGTGTTATTGTCTTGGAAAATGTTCAATAGGGCTAATTCTGGGGTGGCTTCTAATACCTGTTTCGTTATTTTGCATATTTCTTGTATCAACGGTTTTCGTTAACAAGATTGTGCATGCAAGATAGTCTAAAGTCCTCAATGCAGCACTGCTTCCCCCGAGCCCAGAATGCTTGTATGTGAACACTTGGTCCATGAGTGCATGCAGTCCCTTCAGGAGGAAGGGCAGGATATAAATCCAATCAATTCAATTTCAGAGGCCATGATTGTTTGTGGGAACTATGTGACACAAAGCTCTAACAATCAATAGGAGTTCATCCAACTAAATGTGCTTTGGATCCAGATGCCAACCATCTGTGCGAAATATCTTACTATAGAGTGGGGTCAATCAGAGGGATGTGTTTGAATTAGCTTTAAGGCAGCCTTATGGTAATCACCCACTTTCAATCGAAAGTGGAAGTATTGTTTGTTTGCTGAAGCTGTTCTGCAGTTTGGACTACATTCAAGGACAATGTTTTATTTAGCTGATATAGTTTAGGGGTGGAAGACGATCTGAATTTCCAGTTACAACATAGGCAGGAAAAAATGTACTGAAATCAACTATTTTTAATTGTTCTACGCTAGTTTTAATAAACTCAGGCACTGTGTTTGGGATGCAGTGGACTTAACCATTGGATGGTTGCATGCCAAAATAAGATAAAAAGCAAAAAGCAAAATGGTACTACAATTAATCTACAGCTATGTGGGTTAAATCACAGAGCCTAGGATATGCTGATCAGAAGGTCGGCGGTTCGAATCCCCCGACGGGGTGAGGTCCCATTGCTCGGTCCCTGCTCCTGCCAACCTAGCAGTTTGAAAGTACACCAAAGTGCAAGTAGATAAATAGGTACCACTCTGGTGGAAAGGTAAACGGCGTTTCTGTGCGCTGCTCTGGTTCGCCAGAAGCTGCTTAGTCCTGCTGGCCACATGACCCGGAAGCTGTACGCTGGCTCCCTCGGCCAATAAAGCGAGATGAGTGCCACAACCCCAGAGTCGGCCACAACTGGGCCTAATGGTCAGGGGTCGCTTTACCTTTACTTTATGAACAGTCCAGTAGGGCAGACTAGGTATTCTCACTGCATCTCTGCTGTGCCCATTTCTGTAAGCTCAACTTAGATGTGTGGAAACAGATAGATTACTATTATTATTTATTGATTTTGTCGGTCGCATTATCTTACCCAAGGCAACTCAGAGTGACTTACAACCAACCAAACAATACCCTCCCAAAGGCATGCAGTATACGGGAGAAACAGGGCTATGTTTTTCAGTAGAGAAGTTAGGCATTTATTACTATCTTATTTCTATCCTGCCTTTTACCCAGAAAGATATTCAAGACCATAAAAACTTTTTTTATAAGATATTTATTAAGATTTTCAAAATATTACAAAATAAAAAATAGAAAAAATAAAAATACAAAATAAAAATAATTAAAAACAATTCAATCTTTCCATTACTTATTTTTCATTAGCTTGTTTCCCGGACCTCCTTTTTTGTATTCCAATTCAGTTTGTTGGTTCAGCAAATCCTTCCCCTCTTTGTTTATCCTAATCTTTAATCTTAAAATATTGTAACATTAAATCTTTACCTATTAGTAATCCATTTTTCATATTCCCTTATAGTATTGCAGCTAAAAACCACTTAGTTTCTATCCAACATCATTCTAACATTCATTAATTTTACAATATTTCTGTAAATAGTCTTTAAATTTCTTCCAATCTTCTTCCACCGACTCTTCTCCCTGGTCTCGGATTCTGCCAGTCATTTCCGCCAGTTCCATATAGTGAATCACCTCAAGACCATAAAAACTGGGCCTTTTCCCATCCCATCTGACATACACCTGCACAACTTGGAAGGGTCTCAGGACCTCTGAAGTGGGATAGTGGTGATGGAATAGGTCTTATTTTTGCTTTTGTTTATATTAAAAAAAACCTCAGCAGAGGCAATACCAGATCACATGATGCATGGTGGCTCCACTGCTGCTGCCTTGAACTATTTGTTTGAGCAGGCAGCAAGGAGAAAGAAGTTTCAGCTACAGAAGTTGAAGAACAGAGCTGCACCATGGCCTGCCCTGCGCTCCATAAGCGAGCATCCTGGCACCAGGTTCACTTGGCTGCTAGTGTGGAAGTCAGATTCCCCTACCAGCACAGTTAGCTTATATATGTGGAATTGGGAAAGGGCACCATCTTGTCCTCTGGACAGCAAAATATCGTTGTAAAGTGATAATTTGCTTTCCCGCGTTAGGAATCACTGCGCTCATCTTCCACTGCAGCGTCTTCCTCTGTTCCCAAAGCTGCTTCTCCACACTCTCATGCTGCGTACCAAAACATAGTGAGAGAAACTCTTTTTACGGTTCCAAGAATGTCCCCATAAGCATTGCCTGATTTCCATCTTGCTTCTGAATTCCACCTCTTGGCTTATGTGTGTGCCCATGCCACTGCAAGGCAGGCAACTGAATTGTAAAATACACGCTGTTGCTTATAACAACATCCTCCCTTGTAACAACTTGGTGAACTTTAGTGATAGAGGGCACTCGGTATTAGATAGCTGGGTCTTCTCTCTCACAGAGTGTACTTCTGTAGCTATACTCCCATATAGCTAACCTACATTAATAATTTTATAATAATAATTTTTTATTTATACCCCGCCCATCTGGCTGGGCTTCCCCAGCCACTCTGGCCGGCTTCCAAAAAAATATTCAAATACTGTAATACATCAAACATTAAAAGCTTCCCTAAACAGGGCTGCCTTCAGATGTCTTCTAAAAGTCTGGTAGTTGTTGTTCTCTTTGACATCTGGTGGGAGGGCGTTCCACAGGGAGGGCACCACTACCGACCGAGAAGGCCCTCTGCCTGGTTCCCTGTAACTTCGCTTCTTGCAGTGAGGAAATCGCCAGAAGGCCCTCGGCGCTGGACCTCAGTGTCCGGGCAGAACGATGGGGGTGGAGACGCCCCTTCAGATATACTGGATATACTGGACTGAGGCCGTTTAGGGCACCGAAATGGATAAAAACAGCAATGCTGCATGATTGAATATTATTGTCAAATATGGAGGCAGCCCTCTCCAAGGAGAAGATGGGAAAATCCACCCAAAAATGAGAACATTTTTCACAGTGTGTTTTGGCACACATCAAAAGAAAGAGATCTGTGTAAAACAATTGGCTTTAACCGATGTTTGCAGACCTATTTGATTTTCACAGTATGAAGAAAGAACGGGGTAAGCCTTAGTATTAATTACCATTTGCTATAAGTGCTGCCGAGCAGGTGGGAAGGTGTCGTTCAGCTGAGCCACTACAAATTTGCGACATATTTGAAGCTTATTGCTCTAAATCACTCGTTCTGAAGGGTGGGGGTGGGGGGCTATAGTTATTGGCTGTGAATTAAGTAGCATAAAGTCACAGCCATGGAATTCTGCACAGTTAGATGGGGCTGAGCTGGAGAAGCAGGTGAGTTTAATGACTCTTAATATATTAAGAAAAATAAAAGTACTTTCGGGAAGAATGTGTTAACCCCCTCCTGTACAGCATCTTTCTAATGCCAGACCCATTCATATTAAGTGGGTCTTACATTGCAGTGGGATGGGGGTGGGGAGAGGTGGCAGTGTTTGGATGCTCTGCGCTTTGCAAATGCCATTTTGCAAGCTGTTCTCTGAAGCCACCCCAGCTCCTGACTGGATCCTAGAATGTCCATTTTTTTTGGTCTGGCACTCTGGCACGAGTCAGCAGGCTTGTGCCAAAATGTCAGATCGAAAGACACTCATTTATTTGGTCTCAAGCTCTCGTGAGAGTCACCTGGCTCCTGCGAGAGTTTGGGACCAAAAAAACAAGCACCCCAATTTTGATCAGCAGGATGTTGGAGAGTATGTTAAAGGGAGCCCCAACCATGCTACACTAGTCTGATAGTGGTTCAGTAGTCTACCCTAGGTACATTAAGAATGCACTAACCCACTTACCTAAAAGTAAGCCCCATTGAGTTCAATGGGGCCCATGTCTGAGTGGACATGTATAGGGTCCTGCTACATCACCTTGCCAACAAAGGTCCGTATAGTTAAAGCTATGGTTTTCCCAGTAGTGATGTATGGAAGTGAGAGCTGGACCATAAAGAAGGCTGATCGCCGAAGAATTGATGCTTTTGAATTCTGGTGCTGGAGGAGACTCTTGAGAGTCCCATGCACTGCAAGAAGATCAAACCTATCAATTCTGAAGGAAATCAGCCCTGAGTGCTCACTGGAAGGACAGATCCTGAAGCTGAGGCTAACAGGACCAGTGGTCAGGGATGATGGGAACTGTAGTCCCAAAACATTTGGAGGGCCGATTTTGGGGATGCCTGCACTAGATATTGTATAATAATTAAATTCAAAAGAACAAACCCTGCCTGCAGGTTTTACAATATAAAAATAGCTGAAATTGTGAAATACATTTAACTTATGTAAATAGGTCACTATGATTATATAAATGTTGGTCAAGTGATGGTTGTACTTAAAAATGTTGTACAAAAATCAAAGACAAACTTCTCCAGGTTGCAGTCTTATAGTATAAAATTTGTTAGGGAGGAAAGTCCAGGCGAGGCAGTCAACCAGGAAAAGTTGGGATGATTAAAAGTGTATTGAGGAGGTGTGAAAAAAGAGGATACAATCTGACACCAGGTGGAATAATAGGAGCTGCAAGGGTGAAGGATGCAAGCAGGCAATACAGAGAGCAATGTTTGGCTGAACTAGAAGGCAGTTAAGAATATGATCCATGCAGAGGGATGGAGAAGGAAGAGCTAGTGAGAGAAAGCAAGATCATAAAAACCTTTGACAGGAAGTACACACAGCTTAGAATGAAGATGAGAAAAGAAAGGAAGGTTGTAAAGGGTGTGGTACAAAGGAGACATATAATCTGAATGATGACCAGAAAATATCATTAGGAACATAGGAATTTGAGCTATACCTGGTCAGGTCATTGGTCCATCTGGTTCAGCTTTGTCTACACTGGCTAGAAGCAACTATCCGAGATTTCAGAAGGGTTTCTCCCATGGAGTTGCTGGGGATTGAACCCGGGATCTTTTGCATATGCTCTGCCACTGAGCCACACTCCATTCCAATGAAGTAGCAGTAGCAGAGAGCCTGAAGAGTAGAAGCAGGAAGACCAGCCAAAATCATCAGTGGGGGCAGGTAATAAGAAAATGAGCTAAAAATGTTGATAGTCTATCACTATCTGTCAATCACTATTTTTAAATCAATTACAAGACTTGGAAAATTGGAGAAATGGGCAGAAAGTAGAGAACTCCATAATTCCATGGACCAGAGCATGCCAGGCACTCCTGTCTTCCACTGCCTCCCGCAGTTTGGTCAAACTCATGCTGGTAGCTTTGAGAACAGTATCCAACCATCTCGTCCTCTGTTGTCCCCTTCTCCTTGTGCCCTCCATCTTTCCCAACATCAGGGTCTTTTCCAGGGAGTCTTCTTTTCTCATGAGGTGGCCAAAGTACTGGAGCCTCAGCTTCAGGATCTGTCCTTCCATGCTTTAAGAAGAACCACTAACAACATTATCCAAAACAAGATAAAGTGATATTGAAAGGGAGAGATTGCTTATCCTTTTGCCCACATGTTATGGCTGAAGTGTCCATAACAGGCCACCACAGAAGGTGCCAAAGCTGTCTAAGAAGGCAAGGTGTTGCCGTCCCTCTCTATGGACACAAAAGAGGGATGTGTGTTCCTAAGGCAAATTTTGAAGGGTCATCTCATCTCATCCTCTTCATTTCTCTTCATCAGAAACAACTGGGGTTCTATACAGTGCGAGCTCTTTGGAAAGGTGAGCTCATAGTCTTCTAGACAAGATCAAGAGTTGGAAGGGAATAGAGACTGAAACAGGAAACCATGCACCAAAGGTCAGGCAGAAGATGAGTAATGGTAAGTGACCTTTTGTTATCGAAACTCCCAAGTTCATTTCCTTAGCCACCGCTCCTTTCCTACCTTCCCATCACGAGATGCAAGGTAACAAAAAAGAAACATTATGTGCATTTGGGGAGTCTTGCCTCACCTCAGTGCAAGAATGAAAAACAACAGCATCCCAACCACATTCACATTTTGACATTTGATAAATTGTGGGTTTGGTTTTGAAATATAAAATTGGAAGTTCTCTCTGGGTCTCAGCCAGAAGGACTGAAGGTCCCACTTGTTTTTATATGGTTCTTGGCATTGCAGAAAGCTGTGTGTACAGTAGGACACTGCAGGTGGCACGTAAAGTTAAAATGCTTTGTTTTACCCTTGACAAATAAGCAGAGATAGATTTAGGAATTCAGCCCAGACAGTAACTTCCTGCATTGGCAAGCTGAAAAACTTTTAATTGCACATGTTTTGTTGTAGAAACCAACTCGGAAAGGAAGTCCAGGCGTGTGACTCTCAACCTAAAAGGAGGGACAGAATGTATGAACTCATGTGTGAAAAAAGGAAAATGGTACTGCTGTTTGCTGAGGGGTAACCAGTAAAGCTCCTTCTGACTCCTACCCATCCTCCACTTTCTTTCTCTCTGCCTATGAATTTGTACAGGCTGGCACAAACGCATTAGTGTACTGTAAGCAGATTTCATCACCGATATTGCTATTTGTTCCTAGAAGGTTTGCCAGTTGTTTGTTTGTGTGTGTGTTTACTAAAATGGGTAATGTTGGGAGACAAAATCAACAAACAGATTGTGCTTGATAGCCCTTTCTTTAGGTTTACAGTTTTTGATGCCAGTGGTTTTTAAAGTTGATCGCTACGTGGAGAGAAGTTTAAAGTTTATACCTATACAGTGGTACCTCAGGTTACATACGCTTCAGGTTACAGACACTTCAGGTTCCAGACTCCGCTAACCCAGAAATAGTGCTTCAGCTTAAGAACTTTGCTTCAGGATGAGAACAGAAGTTGTGCTCCGGCAGCGCAGCAGCAGCAGGAGGCCCCATTAGCTAAAGTGGTGCTTCAGGTTAAGAACAGTTTCAGGTTAAGAACAGACCTCCAAAACGAATTAAGTACTTAACCCGAGGTACCACTGTACCTGCTGGAGGAACCATGCATGCTGCAGAAGATGGTTCAACATCTTTTAAGGTACACATTCAGTTCAAATTAATGCTACTGACCTAGTCTATTGCTTCACTCCTGCCCCCACCATTAACTGTGTTCACACCCAACATTAACTGAGTCCACACCCTAAAAAGAATTCCACACACCGTGGTGGCTGCAAATGGTCAGGGGAAGATAGGGGGCTGGGATGCTTGGGGGACATGTTTTCTTCACAGTCCTATGTGAATTGACTTGATCTGCAGGTCTTGGACTAGTGCAATTGGATCAGAATTCAATTAACCATTGGATTTTCCACTTCTCTGAATTTTGTGGACACAGAATGAATTACAATTGGCATTTGGGAATAAAACCTATTTAGAAATACAGACATTGGGTTGTATGCAGCTAAACCATTGTGTGTGTGGCATGGCTTCCATGAATGCAACAGAACATCCTGCTTCCCACCCCCAAATCTGCTTTGGAAGTTGCCGCAGAGCAGATTTGGATGGTGCACAGTGAAGTGGAGGGAGGCGAAGCTCTGTTGAAGTAGAAACAAGGAAGGAAGGGATTTAGGAATATGTGTGAAACTAAGAGAGACCAGAAAGAGAATGTGATCTCCATCGTGAACTTGGGAGTGGGCTTTGGGAAATCTAAACCCTTTAAGAAACACAATTTTGAAACCACACAATTCAGTGGAAGCGTCTGCCAGATGGCAACTTAAATATCAAACACAATACCCTTTCCTTGACTATTGCTTTCTGGTGCCCCAACTTTAAAATGGAGGAGCCAGGGTCTGAGCAGCTGAAAATTCACAAATAGTAGAAATCCTAAGGTCTGCAAAGGATATTGACTGTGGATACGTTATCAGATCAGATATTCCCGCCCCCCACCCTATTACCATCTTTTCCATTGTGCTGAGTTATTCTAAAAGTAAAGGAGAACTGTATGAGGAAAGATACATTCTGGAATGAGAAAATGTTAGAAATCAGCTGGGTGCAAAAAAAAGTGCATTTCCCCATTAAATTGTATTTTGTTACAAAATGATGTTGGAACTAGGTTATTTCATACTACTTAAACGTTACCAAAAAAGAGAGAAAATGCATTGCCCAAAAATAGGAGACTGATTTGCATAAAAGATGTTTAGTGCATGTGTATAGATACAAAATTCAGAGGGAAACGGTTGTATTCAAACAGAAACACAACACATTTCAACATAACAGGGAAGACTGTGACCTGTGACCAGGTGTGCTATGTCTTCAAATATTGTCCATCAGAAATCCATCCACTGTGCACCTCATATATATTTACCCTCCCTCAATGCCTGAAACATTTTTATTCATCTCCTGTGACTATTTCTCCCTGTCTCCTTTCACACCTAACTTCTAACCCTTTGGCCTGTGTGAATTATACACATTTCAAGGCTAAGGCCTGGTCTGCCAGAATGTCCATGTCTCTCTTGTCTCCTCCTTCACCAAGTTATTTTCTGTTCCTCACAGACCCACATTCTCTTGTGCGGCAGCCAAGTCTCTCTGCCTGTCACTCTCTCTCATGGAATATTCCATTCCACCTTACCCAGAGAGCCCTTACCCTAGAGAGCCAGTGTGGTGTAGTGGTTAAGAGTGGTAGATTCGTAATCTGGGGAACCGGGTTTGTGTCTCCGCTCCTCCACATGCAGCTGCTGGGTGACCTTGGGCTAGTCACACTTCTTTGAAGTCTCTCAGCCCCACTCACCTCACAGAGTGTTTGTTGTGGGGGAGGAAGGGAAAGGAGAATGTTAGCTGCTTTGAGACTCCTTCAGGTAGTGATAAAGCGGGATATCAAATCCAAACTCTTCTTACCCGACTGAATTCAACTTTCACAACAGCATCATACTGAACATCTGCAAAGGATGCTGTTATGAACTCCCAATGATTATCATTGGCCACAAAAATGGCTTTGAAATGAAAACTAGAAGCACGTTACACAACTCATGAGTAATGGCACCTGCTAGATGTTCTCCTTTACCTAACAAAACAAACTATTTCCCCAAGGAACACAGCTCAAACGGAGAATCTTTCCCCTAAAACCACCCCAGCAAAGTTTACGGAAGGAGAATGCACACCATCTGTCAGCTTCCGAAATAATTCAAAAATGTCAAAAAAAAAATTGCTCCAAATTCTGTTGAAGCCATCTTCAAATGCTCATCTTCTACACTGCCAAGTTTCAAGTCAGTCAGCTGAACGAAATGTCAAGAGAAGAACCTGCTATGCTCCAATTTCTTGCTATAACAGTGGAATGCCAGCTATGGCTCTATAATTCCCATGGCCTTCAGCAAGTTTTCCTTTAGCAAATTGTCATCTCCACAGTCCTTTCGGGGACCCAGTTGCTTTCATATGTGGACACTGCCTTAATCTGAGGTGGGTGCTTTCTTCTTTTCATCTCTTCAGTATTGGTCAGTGGGGCAGCGCTGGTCAGGTGAGACGCAAGGAGATTAGCATGGTAGCTTTTCCTCCCAGTGTTTTTTCCTCTTTGTGTTTTCAGTTTCCTCTTCCACACAACAAAGGCTACGTCCACAAATACATGGCAATACAGGTAGTCCATAGAATAGCAAGCAGCCTTCCTTCAGTATTAGTAGCATAATTAGTTGGGGATTGTTTGCTCATTCTGGATGTACTTTTCAGAGCACAACAGCTTTCCAGCCATTAAGAGGAAGGAAAAGGTACTTGTACTTTGATTTGCCCTCATAAAATGTAAAATCTGCCTGCCTTAGATTCAATTTCAATTACATAAAATCTCAGCCCAAATTAGAAGATGGTAATGAGAGGTGGAAAGTGGTTTGTTTGTATCATAAACCAACTGCCTGGGTTTTTAAAAAAGAAAGAGGGTAAGCTGTTAAAAGGAAGGATTATATTTCTGGAAATTGGTTTTGTGTTATGTGTTTCGTCTGCTTTAGCTTCCGCCTACAAAACACCCCCCCCATGATACATTGTATTTAACATTGAAATAACAGTGTCTCTGTCATGTATATCACAGGAAGCCATGTTATTCTGCGTGCAGAAGCAGATTCCTTACTACTTCCAAACACCTGAGAAACAACAGAGAGCAGTGGTTCAAGTGCCAGGCTGGGACCAGAGACACTGGCTGCCCCCACAATATACATTTGAAGCACTTCCAAGGCATGCCCTCCAAAACAACCCCATGAACTGTAGTTTGTTATGGGTACTGGGAATTATAGCTCTGTAAGATTTATTGTGAGGATAAGATGACCTGGAAGGGCGGCAGGGGGTGGGGAGCTATGTGCGTGACTTCAGCTCCTTGGAAGACAGCTAAAAATGTAATAAATGAGGTGGAAACTTGATATATCCCTATTTAATGTATGTGTATAGTATCCACATTATATATGTGATGTTAGAAGAAGGTCTGGGTGTCCTGTATCCAAACCAGGGTTGGGAAACCTTTGGCCCACCAGATGTGGCCCCATAAAATGTTATGACATGACTTCTTGACTAATATTTAGTACCTTCCTGATTGGGACCAAGGGGATCTCCCTTGTGCTCGCTATCAGCTTATTATTTACTATGGGATGGAGCACATTTTTCATTATAAGTATATACTATCATTATGGTATGTTCAAATATCACACATTCATCAACTTTCTTGCCGTGTCAACAAAGCATGGTTTGTCTGCTCTGAAATACGGCAGTGGCAGAAACCTCCGCTGCAGGAATAATTACATCATTGCACAACATCCGCAACTTATTTCCACTGTTTAAGCTCCCACATGTTGTTCTGATTTCCACTCTTCAGAAGGTATTTGTTCTTTTCATTGCTCCATGCCGTAAGTGGATGAGGTTCAGCTGGTTCGTTGATGTTATATAATATGGAATTCTCATATTAAGACTTCTAAAATCATATGGGAATATTTTGCACCATGTCTTCGTCGTGATGCAGCATTACCAGGTATCATACAAAATGACTTAACAAGATATTAAATTACTGCTTCCCTTATGTCATTCTCGAAAGCCCTTATTTTTCACTTTTCCCCTCTCTTTTTTTTGCATTGCACTATATTTATGAAGTGTGTAAATGTAATCAAGAAAAAAACAACAACTGCGAGAGCTGTTTGTTTTGGGCCTGACCTTTATTTAGCTATATTTAAATCAACATATTTACCTCAAGGCTTTTGGAAACCAACTCTGCATTAACTGACATTTTACAATAAGGATAAGAATAGACTTAATAAAGCCACATAAATCTGAATCTGTAAATCAGGGCATGTTGAAGCAAATAAGGTAAAGCTTGCAGAACTTTAACCTCAAGCTAGTTGCTATTCTTAAACTTGGCCGAGATCCGAGAATAAGTTAATGCTGTGTTCAAAAGCACTTGAACCAGCAGCAAGTTGGGGACACAGAGGGAGGTTCTACCCAGAGTAGACCCATTGAAATGAAGGGACCTAACTATGTTATATCTGTTAACTTCAGTGGGTTTATTCTCAGTATGAGTAACATTGGGTACAAACCAGAATCTTGCCTTTTGCTCCCTCTCACGACCTTCTGCCATGGATGCGTTAGTTGACAATTCTGCCAACTCCATGATTCTCACTACAACCATGATCATCTCTGGTGGAGCTCTAGCTGCTGGATGGGGGCCTTTTTATGCAACTGTGCCTGTGCCTATGACACCTGTTTGTGTACACAGTGTCTCCTAGCACAGGAGTGGGCAAGCTGGCCTGTACAGAGTCAGGTCAGTATTGTCCCAGTATTGGTCCATCGAGCACAGTATTGTCAAAACTGCCTGGGAAGTGGCAGTGATGGAGTTGTTGCCAGCGGGGATGATGAAGTGTTTGAGTTTTGGCTTCCATGTTGTGTGGAGGGTCATGTAGAGGGGACCTTCACTGTCATTACAAGTTCCTTGGCTCCTTCCATGTGCAGGCAGGTGAGCGCTGCTCCAACACAGTCCTTGATGGATGTGTACAACAGGTGGGGCTTCAAGGGATGCTAGTGGAGGTATCTGCCATTTTTCCTCCATTTGTATCTTTCCCCTTTCCAGGCTGAGCACACATTAGATATGGTGGCTGTTCCACCAGCAAATCAACATTGAATCCCTTCTCATTCTTGGTGTAATATGAGTACAGATTAGTGGTGTACATTTAACGCTTGAGACATATTGGGAGGAATTGAAGACAGTGCTGTATTAAATCCTGTGGAGGCCCCTGGGCAGTCAAACTTGGCAGGGAGGCCCTCACAAATTATCTCCTAATACGTTTTTGATTTGACCAACCAACAATTTTAAGAAACCAATTTTATTACAAGAAACAAACAGTATTTATTTCATTGTCATAGCCCCCTAAAAGGCGTGTGGCCCATAGGCCAATGCCTACGCTGCCTATTCGGTAATCTGGATTTGATTGAAGAAGCATTTCAACTTGCCAGCTGGAATGCTCTACCCAAGGCCATCTTTAGCATATGTGCTGCCGGGGTACAAAGATCCGCCCAGCACCCCCAAATTTAGTTTAGCCCCCAAATTAACTTCTGTTATGCTTATGTCAGACACCACACTTTTTTAACGATTTCTCTAAACGAAATTGAATTGTAAGTGATGAAATTGTAACGCAATTTGCAATGTTTCACTCGTGGTCAGTGGCAGCTTTGACACGACTGATGTCATCTGTGGCTTGCATGCAGCTGGCAGGCAGGCGGCGCAAGATCAGTCGTGTCAAAGGTGCAGCTGACCCCGCTGCCACATAGCAGCTCAATACAATACGTAACATAATATTTTGTAAGAGTTAATTTTGCGTGCAAGGCGCCGTTGAGAATGACAAGCGCTGTCGTTGACTCCTCTGACTAGCTCCGCCATTATGAACGACAAGCGCCATCGCTGGCACGGCATGTCTTTGGTAAAGTTGAAAGTCCTTTAGTGAAACAGTAGGTATACATCTCGGTAATACCCGTATTTTGTTTTTCTAGCTTGATCAGAATTATTTGTTATTTCATAACAGGTAGATAGTTAAGAGCTTATGTGGCTTCAGTGGCGGGTACCTGGTGCCCCCCAGAATTCTGCGCCTGGGTGCCCCACACCCCTTGCACCCCTGGGTAAAGATAACCCTGGCTCTACCCTCTCCTCTCACTGTTCATTGTTTTGGGGTGTCCCCTGATCCCCAAGCCATTTTGGGGGAGTATGGGAATTGTGGGGATGAAGCTTCATAGTGCTAGTGGAAGTCTTTGTGTTGACTTCCATTCCTGGGACTCTTTTGTTGAATCCAGCCCTTTGTCTTTCAACAAAACTGCAACGAAGAAACAATGCATTTTAAAGATATTTCTGACACTTTTCTTACTCAAGGTAATTCATTGAAAAGTTTCTTTTGTGAAATTCTGTACACACTTTCTCCCAGGTCAGCGTGTACAAGATTGCAGCTTCAGTCTTCTCGTTCGTGCTATTCTAAATAATGGAAATGTATAAAAGACATCATTTTACAAAGGTGTGGGAAAATATAGGATTGGATTTTGCCCTTTAGATGATAAATGATCCAAGATATAGGATCAGATTTTGCCCTTTAAATGATAAAAAGTTATGCATGTTTGCTCAGTGCTAAAGGCAGTGGGACTTGTACTATTCTGCTCTCCATCACAACCACAAAGTTTCATGGGACTTTAAGCTGACTTGAATATTTCAACTTTTTCAAAGTAATTTTCATTGAACTTTTTTTTGGGGGGGGGGGCATAAAACCAGAGATGCTTTATAAGAAGAGAGGAAGAAGAGTTTGGATTTGATATCCCACTTTATCACTCCCCTAAGGAGTCTCAAAGCGGCTAACAATCTCCTTTCCCTTCCTCCCCCACAACAAACACTCTGTGAGGTGAGTGGGGCTGAGAGACTTCAAAGAAGTGTGACTGGCCCAAGGTCACTCAGCAGCTGCATGTGGAGAAGCGGAGACGCGAACCCAGTTCCCCAGATTATGAGACTACTGCTCCTAACCACTACACCACACTGGCTTTCCTAGCCCTAATATTCAAAACTATCGTTCCGAGTTTTTCTCTATCCAACATGTCATCTTAATGGTGCATAGCTCCATGGTGCCCTCCCTCTTCTTCAACCTTTTGTTGTGCTGTTGGCAACATATGAGCACAATTGTTTTGTGATCTAAATATAATGTGCACTTGAATGCACAGCCATGCTGCTTTGGAAAATATATATGCAGTCTCTAAAATTAATAAATCTGCTGAATTATTTATGTGGACGGAACATGCCAAATATTCAATAGCAATCATGGAACTAGACTGAATGGGTGTTTCAGTTTAATTACTGCTGTTTTTGAGGATCCACATTTCCGAAGTCGAATATTTTGTGTGTTTCAAGGCACGCACACGGACACACACACAGAGAGAGTTAATGAAGTGATAACATTTTAGTGAGAATAGATAATGAATTTTTAGGACAGGAATACACCAGGCCATCATTTTTTAAAAAGGAAATTACAATACATAATGTACTTGAAGCATCACTTCACTCACTGTGGTAGGAAGAAATATGAAGATTATTGAATAGTCTGTTACCATATTGGGACAGAATGAGATATTGCAAATTGTCTGTTGCTTCCTTCCTCCTAAACTTTGGCTGGTTGCCCAGCTGCAACCTTATCTGGACGGGGGTGGATTAGCTTTGGTTGGGCATATTCTGGGCACTTCCACGCTAGACTACTGCAATGTATTGTATGTGGAGATGCCTTTGAAGACAGCTCGGAAACCACAGTAAGTGTAAAATGCGGCAGCTTGAGAATTAACTGGAAGAAGAAGGCAAGAAAATTTAACATTGGTACTAGCCTGACTGAACCAATTCCAGGTCTTATTCAAAGGACTTGGGACCCCAGCACCTAAAGAACCACCTTTCCCCATATGAACCTGTCTGGATTCTGAGATTATAATCTGAGATCCTTCTCTGTGTGTCACCTCCAAGGAAGTTCTGGGATTGGCAGAAAGGGAATCTTTTCTGTAGCATCTCCCTGTCTATGGAATTCTCTCCCTAGGAAGGCCTGCCAACCTCCATCCCGGTGCCAGGGAATTCTCCCCTAAGCAGCACCAATGAATGGATATTTTTATTCTGATTATGTATTTTAATACTTTAAAAATATATATATTTTCTAGTGTATCGTCTCTGCTATAACAACTGCCCCTACGCTACTGGGCTAGGTTCAAGGCTATTGTGTTGATAAACAAAGCACTGAATAACTAGGAGCCAGGATACCTTAAGGACCACCTGAGGCCTTATGTCCTAGCTTGATCACAGAGATCATCCAGAGGAGAGCTGTTAGCTTCCATCTGTGTTACAAAGGCCCAACTACTCTCATCTAGAAGACAGGCATTTAGTGTTTCCAGTCCCATGCTGTGGAACACTTGTCTAGCAAGTATTCATCAGGCATCCTTCACTTTTCAGTATGGTGAGAGCCAGTGTGGTATAGTGGTTAAGAGCGGTAGACTCATAATCTGGTGAACCGGATTCGCTTCCCCGCTCCTCCACATGCAGCTGCTGGGTGACCTTGGGCTAGTCACACTTCTTTGAAGTCTCTCAGCCCCACTCACCTCACAGAGTGTTTGTTGTGGGGGAGGAAGGGAAAGGAGATTGTTAGCCGCTTTGAGACTCCTTCGGGTAGTGATAAAGCGGGATATCAAATCAAAAGTCTTCTCTTCTTCTTCTTCTTCTTCACTTCCAGGAATCCCTTGAAGACCTTTTATTTGTGCTGATGGTCCTTCGCAGTTGCTTAATTTTGATTAGCCATTCACCTTGACGATTATCTGTTTTCTTAAAAATAAATAAATTATATTTTATGTTTTAGCAGTGATATAGAAACACTTCTGTAAATTAACAAATAAATTAATGTATTTTATTCTTGCAAATTGCTTTGGGGCTGTGTGCTGTGGAAAGCCATTTAGAAATTCAATCAGCTACCTCGCTAAACTCCTCCCGTCCCCATATTAGTGCTCCATTCCAACTAGGAGATTAAGGAACAACAGCCCTCCCATTGTCTAATCATATTGTGTAAGCCTGCAGGCATGACTGCTTTAAATGTAATTTTTGTATATGACCTGTTTTTTAAAGAGTTGCTCCTGCTGCTGCTATTTAATTAATTTTTATTATCTGTCATTTTCCTGATATTAAATGAATTGTAAGCTAAGTGATTACTTTTTTTTTGGCTCCTAGACTACAGTTTTAAGAAAGGAAAGGAAGATCGGGTGCCTTAAATCAAAAGGAGCATCATTGAATTAAGATGCATGGGACATGTAAGGCTGCACGAGTGAGGCAGTTGCTGTGTAATTAGCTTCTCAGGACAGGATAACAAAGCAGGTTTTGATTACCTAGTTGAACAGAAGAACACCTATTCCCACAGTTGGAAAACCTTCCCGTGTCACTGCAAGGAACCGGTTTAACTCATTTACTTGCTGTAAACATCCAGAAGATGTAGCTTGTCTTCAGAACTCCAGCTGGCTTCACTTGTGGTTAGTCAGAATCCAGTGACGTAGTGTGGGTTGCCAGGGCCCAGGGCACCGTGGAACATTAGCATGGGTACCAAGAGAAAGTTTTACAAGGCAAAGCTTGGCGATCCCACATGCGGCTGAAATGGAAGTTTGGAAGCTGTAAATAACCCTAAAATCGGAGGTGGACTGAAAAGGAAATACAACTTTCCGTTTGTTTGAAAATGTGTTTGTTTGGGGCGAGTCCCTGCAATGGGTCATTTCTTTTAAAAGAGGCCCTTTCTGAATCCGAGGAGGTGGGAATCACAGCAAGAGAGGGCAGCAGCAAGCTGGTAAGGGCCAAGATTTTTTCTTTGGAAATGAGTGCTAACCTTCTGCTAGGTTCCACTAGTTTTCTAGAAATGGCTCTTACGTTGTGTGAAATATCACATCAAATGTGGGAATTACCAGGTAAGAAAGTTACTGGGTTACTGTAAGCTGTCAGGGTGAGAGACCAGGTGGGAAAAGGAACACAGGAACTGGCATTATACCAGGTCAGAGTATTTGCATCAACTACTACTTAGTGCTTAAAAATTCTTTATGCCATGGATTGAACCCAGGACCTTGTGCATACCAATAAATAAATAAATAAATAAACAATAATAGTTTGAACCTGAATTAATTTTTTTTTCTCTCTCTCTCAAACCCAGGAAGAGATTTTTCTCCAGGATGGCTGCAGTTATCCTGGGAAATAAACTCCTCCTAGCCAAAAGGAATGTCCTCCCCAAGAATGATTTTCTAAAGCAATCCACCCTACAAGGGGCCAAAGATCATGTCACCCAACTGTTGCAGGGTGTACTGTTCCAGCATATTTGCTGCAGTTGTAGACACTGAACCCTAGAGGAAAGCCATAGGAGTTCAAATGTTTTGTCACGCATGTCAGAGAAATGAAAAGCCTCGCTGAGCATCTGCTTTCTTCTGTATCCTGGATGCCTATATAGGTGCATTATTCATCGGATCTGTGTCTATGAAGAATGCTGGATTGACAGCCACCGGGACAAAAGGTCTGTGCTTCATGAAAACAGGTAGCACAAATATCTGCATTTCAAGTATTTCTGCTATTCCCATAGAAAACAATTGGTTCACCATATTAAAGTTTAATAGCCATCTCGGCAAAACAAACCACCACTAGGCTGCTGCAGTAGTAGTTTTGATCTAATTAGCTGACAGGAGTGTTTGTTGCCAAAGTTCCTAATTACCTGGTTCAGAATATGAATTTGCTCAGCTTCTAATGTTTGATTCCTGATTGACTGGCATTTCCTCCAGAGGTTCTAGCTCCAAAATGAGATTCTGCGCATGTGTAGTAGTTAGAGTTCAGCAGACCACAGGCACCCAAAGCCAATTTATTGGAAGCTACTTGGGCAGAAGTTCTTAAATATTAAGCCTACTTTTACTGTAATGTTGATTGCTGTGGATTACGTGATGAGTCGGACAAGCAGTTTTCTGCTTTTGTTGGTATGTTCCTTCCAGTTCTCTCAGCTGTTTTATGGGGTGGGGGGTGGGGTGGACTTTTCTCTCTCCCATATTCTCTCCCAACATTGTGGTTGTTTTGGTAGTGGCTGACTTTTAAATAACCCTGTCTCATGAGTGGTATTACGAGGGACGCGGGTGGCGCTGTGGGTTAAACCACAGAGCCTAGGACTTGCCGATCAGAAGGTCAGCAGTTCAAATCCCCGCAACAGGGTGAGCTCCCGTTGCTCAGTCCCTGCTCCTGCCAACCTAGCAGTGTGAAAGCACGTCAAAGTGCAAGTAGATAAATAGGTACCACTCCAGCGGGAAGGTAAACGGCGTTTCCGTGCACTGCTCTGGTTCGCCAGAAGTGGCTTAGTCATGCTGGCCACATGACCCTGAAGCTGTACACCGGCTTCCTCGGCCAATAAAGCAAGATGAGCGCCGCAACCCCAGAGTCAGCCATGACTGGACCTAATGGGCAGGGGTCCCTTTACCTTTACCTTATGAGTGGTATTGTTGGTAAGTATAAATCCCAGGGGAGTCCAAATAGTACGACAATATGATAAAGCTGCATTTCCCAGGATTCCAGGGGCCTAGGATGCTTCCCATAGATGCTTCCAATACCATCTCTCTGATGCAGCCAGGTAAGCTGGAAGGGGAAGGATCTCATAGGGGAGAAGGTTGAGAGACTTGCAAGGGAGAGACAGGCAGCAGGGAGGCAGTCTGGCTGAGGATACATTTGTATAGCAGATGAGAATCCCTTCACCATGCAGCTGAGCACTGCAAGCTTAGTAATTAGGAAGTTCTGTGGCATCACCTTGTTTCACAAGTATTTTCAATCAATCATTTAGGATTTATTAGTCAACAGAACGTAAAAATACATTGCTGTTCTAATTAGCTGTTTATTTATTAGCAATTTATTTGCAAGTATGCTATTGGGGACTTGGTTTACTGCAATATATTGGCTTTCAGACTGTGTGAGCCCTGGTATTTCTCTGACACCTGACAGGGATTCAACAATGAGAAGCTCAGTAATGGCGGCTGACATGCCTTGTGTGGCAGTTTTCCCAGTGCTACTGGTCTTCCCCTGCAATATATCGGCACAGGGAAGTTTGGGATGTGTTCTAGGGTGCAGAGAGAGTTTGTGTAAAGTGATTTAAGCAGATTAGCCCCCCCCAGAGAATTCTGGGAACTGTAGTTTCTTAGGAATTTGTTGAGAAGCGTTAGGAGGCCCCTATTCACCTCACAGGGCTACAATTCCCAGAATGGTTTAATAGCCAAACTCTCTTCCCAGGGAACTCTAGGAATTGTAGCTCTGTGAGGAGGACAAAGGTATCCTAACAATTATCAGAGCTCTAAACAAACTACAGTTCCCAAGAGACTCCATTGGAAGTCGTAACTGTTTAAAGTGGTATGATGCTTCTTTGAAGGTCTAGCGCCTCAGGCACTTCCACTTTACAATTTGCATTCATAGGAAAGCTCAAGCAAGTCGTGCCTGTGATAAAAATTGTAGCACGGGGAAGAAGCATACATCTATAAACCAATATGTTTACCTAAAGAAAAGCAGGGGACAAAGGCTGTAATAAACAAACAGCTATACAGAGCTGCTCCTGAATTCTAGCCATATCTAAATTTAATCCATGAGGCCACATGGTTATAAATCCTTCTCATGTTGTTATCATACAAATGACAAGCTGGAGTTTTCCCATGAAGCAAAAAAACAAAAAATAAACGCCACGTAATATTGGATGGTGCAAAAATATCATTTCTATTCATAACACAGAAGAGAATGGCTTGCACATTTTCTTTTGGTTTTTTAAGGAATGGGTTTAACAATATTATTATGCCTGGTCTGGAGATGGCCTTCTGAATCACAAATGGTCACCAGATTCTATACTGATGCCGAGCCCAGGAGGCGAGGGTGAAACATACATACAAACATGACAAATGGCAGACAACCCCTAGCAACCACTACAAAAAGTGTTCTCTTGTCTTTCTTTGTGGGGAGGCCTCTGTCCTGTTGGAGTGGAATAGACTTTGGTGTGAAGTATTCAAGTTCTGAGGCAGCCCATGAGTTTTGGTTCTAAGTAGAGCACTCCACACAATGTGAACAAGTGCCCCCCACCCTAGCCCCCCGAAAAATGAAATTGAAAAAGCAGAACCATTACACAGAGAGCAACTGGGATAAGTCTAAGTGTCAATGAAGAAATACAGAAAGGATATGGCACCATATATATTTAATGAAAACCAGATAAAGAGAGGTGTAATGCAAGTATTGCAAGTGATGAGATCACTTCAAAATCGTTTATGGTGGGTCACGTAATGCTGCAAGATCGCTATTAACATAAGAGATAAACCAATGGACAATGAAACAATCTGGAAAAATTAGTATTGTCCATACAAATTTTCCCAGTTATTTTTCCATTAGAGCTAAGCTGCAAAGTCTCTAGTACCAAGTTCTGCATTAGTCTTTGTTCCATTATAATGTTACCTCCTATTTTAACTGCAACGACTAGCCAACTAATAATCTCTTTTTCTGCCATTTCTTTTCATGCAGTGCCTTGCTCTTTGTTTTGTAATACTAAACTCGGCATGAATTAATCATTTCAGTTTTTCTGCTACACATTTTTCCAACCACAAATTCAGTTTATTCCATTTTTGCATCAGTTTGCAGTTTTTCTGGGCAGGGGGGAGTGGAGCACAAAACTTGGTCTGAATTTCTGTGTCTGTTTTTCCTAATAGATGCATTTTTTTGTATGCGATATACACAATTGTGCAATCAGTTCATGTTATTTTCACGAGAATATATGCATTTTGCGTGTGTGTGCACTTTCCGCTAAGATTCTGTGTATGCAAAAAATATTTTTTTTGGGGGGGTGGGGCTGTTGGAGAACCACATGGCCAAATTCAAAATATGTGAATTTCAAATGATAGCTGTGTTTTTTCAGTTCACATATCGCTTCAGAGAATATGAATTATGTAGGTCCACATTAAAATGTGACTGCAACGCATTTCTCTCCTACCCCTATTCAGGGCCGGATTGAGGTTTGATGAGGCCCTAAGCTCCCGAAGGTAATGGGGCCCTTTATATGTTCAGCTGTCCTTTGTCAACAACAAATTGTCGCTGTTTTTGTGTGTTGAATATATGCTATATGGTAATTTATGGACCTAATAGGTATCTAAAGCCATTTGCACATAACAAAATATGTATTTGCTCAAATAATTGTTGAACTGAAATACAATTAAGAAAAAGTATATTAATAGTGAAATTTTTGGGGGGCCCCCAAGAGAGTGGGGTCCTAAGCTATAGCTTGTTTAGCTTATACATAAATACGGCACTGCCCCTATTCCAGAAGGCCATTCCAATCACTACTACCAAATCTGCCTCTCCTGTTGACATTATAATTTCCTTTTGATAACAGAAGCCGCTGTTACTATAGACTTTTGCCAGATGCAAATATAGATAAATAATTTACAACTGGGTGCAACATTTCTAATGATGAAAATGAACATATGATGTGCACAAGAAAACCATGGTCATGGTCACATGCTTCTGTTTCATTACAAAGTGTTTTTTTTAAGGGACTTCAGTTGTCTGCAGGAGATTTTGATGCAGACACTGAGACACTAGTTGGGTCTACTGATGTGTATGAGATGTCTTCCTGCCATGGTCCATATATGGATACTATTCATATACTGTGACTACTTTGAGAACAACTGCATTAGATTTCCAGTTGTGACTTAGATAGAATTCAATGGGAAATCGTTAGTTTTAATTGGCATAATCCAGGATGCTTTCAACAGAACTGATTACATTGTACTGGGGAAAAATGCATAACATATTGGAGGAAATTATATGTAACAGAAAAGCAAAAGAAGATTAAAATTGTGTTTTAGATAATTTACCAGTCCAGTTTCATAGCTGACTCAGATAGTGGGGGTGGGGTGGGGTGTACAAAATGTATTGAACATATATTTTCCCCCCAGATGCTAATCTTTTTTAAAACAACCACCACCAGCAGCAGGACCTTAGGACTTTACACATGAAAAGATGTTAGCTATTTGTGCTCTTACAAGGTCAGCCGAACACAGCACAGAGGGGAAATGGTGAAGTGTGAAATCCTGACTGGATGCCAGCAAGTTGTTTAATATTCCATTGATTTTACTAAAATCAGTGAATCATGATGTCTTTATAAAGTATTTCCCCCTCACTGCAGTACATCTTTCATGGCGAGAAAAATACAAAGAAACTCTGTTTAAAATTCCACGTTGATGAAATATGATGGGCTGTAAATAATTTTTCTCTGCCAGGTAAACTTGTCCAAGAAGCTTCACTTGCAAGTAATCCTAGAAAAGTCACAAAGGGACTACGGTTGTTGTTGTTGTTTCTCCTAATAGCTATCACCTCCCTTAACAAACGAGGATTCTTTGGGTGAAGCCACAGCTATTTAAAGTGGTACGATCCTGCTTTACATATATAGTTCGGATGGGGCCTCAGTTGTAGTCCAGCAGAGCTAATCAGCCCACTCTGGCTATTGAGACTGATCTTACCATTCCGAAGACACATCATACGAGTGTTCTTTCTTCCTGGAGGGGTTTCTATATGCCTGAGTAATGATCATTTTAGCTACACATCAGAGAGTCATTATTACCAATACTATCAACTTTGGAATTTTTCTTCCTGGGGTTAGGGATTTCCCTCCCTGTCTCTCCGTCGCTTAGATCACATTTTTCTTTTTATTTAGGTTCTTTCTTCGCTTGTATTATATGGAGCGTGATCATCTGCTTCCAAGTTTCAAGCTGTCTAATCAAAATATTTTGAGTTTCCCTATCTCGGACATCTTTACACTTCAGTGCTCATACACAGACAGTCGTCAACCTCTCTCCCTTGCTTGTTTGGGTGGCTCCTGCTTTCCTTTCTTTTCTCATGCGTTCACCTTGATGCTTTGTTCCTCCTTGCTTTGCGAGTTCCTCTCTGCGGCTGTAACTCTTCAGACCACCCACGTGGCTTTGAGCGAGACACCCTGGCACCCACCTCTCATGGGCTGGGCAGTTCAGTGCTTCACTTAAATAGTTTCAAGCGTGCTAACTAACCAATAAGTTAACACACCAGAAACAATGTGATTATATACATTCCTCCCCCCACTTGCACAAAAAGCTTTAGCCTTTTCCTCAGTCATCTGAAGTGATTGCCTGAAGCAACTGGTGTTTCTGGTCCTCTGCCTAATGAAAGTTTTCTTGCATAACCTTCAATAGTATAATGACCAGGGCTATGCAGTGGCCGAAATCTGTGGTATCTTTTAAGGCAACCCAATAGTTTTTGCATACTGTCCCTTCTGACCTTTGTTAGAAGCATATACTTCATGACAAAGGTGCCAACTTGTGCTGAAGATTGAGAGGGCTGACGCCACGCGTGTGACATCACGTATGCGATGTATGATGTCGTGTCACATTTCAGGAGGAGCCGGGGGGCTCAGCCAAACATGGTGGCTCCTCCTCTCTCACGCTCAGCCTCTTTCCATGGCGAAGCTTGCTCCATGTTCCATGTGACATGTGGCAGGCTAGGATGAAAGATGGGTCCCAAGTCTCAAATGGCTGTAGAAGACTATTGCTTTAAACTGTCCGTGGCGATTGCCCTCCTAGGTGTGTGACATCATACTGGGTTCATAAGGAAAGGGTTAACTAATTGTAAAATGACTAACCAATGGGAACCCAAGGGGAGGGGTTAGGAGTTAGAGTTAGAGTTGTTGAGAAGACAGTCTGGAGTTAGAAGAGACAGAGAGGATAAGACTGTGGGTTGGGCTAGTCTGATGTGAGAGAGTGAGAGAAATTGTTAAGAGGAGTCAAACAGTTGAGATAATCAGTCAGAAGGTATTAGGAAGGTATAGGCCGGTAAAGAAACTAAAGTTAAGATACTGACAGGAATATTATCTGAGAAACCATAAACTTGTTAATGTTTATAATGTTTATTGGGTTCACTTTTAACAACTGTCTGGACTCAGTGTTTAACCCGAGAGTAACAGGTTGGTGGCAGCGGGGAAGCGAGCACAGTGGTGGCACAGGGATCAATAGACCGTTAAACGTCCGGGGACCCTGTGTGATCACCACACTGCCCATTGACCATTTGGCCTTTGAGTTGGTGGCAATGTCTCAAAATGCTGCTAAGCGAAGTAGGAAGGAAAGAAGAACCAGATTTAATTCAGATATATTAAATTCGATAGCCTGTTTTGCTATTTTTTATAAGACAAAAGAGTAACACAGTTTGAAGTGCGATCTATTTTGCTACTGTGGTTCAGAACACCTCCCGAAAGCTTCTCTTACAGCAGCCTGGGAGCAAGTAAGAATGTAATTGAGAGAGGTGTGATTACTGAATCAATATCTTTAACACAGCGGTCAGTTCTTTTTTAATACCTGCTGTGTTGTCAGGTGTTTCTTGTATCAATTGGTTTGAAAAAGTCAGCAGGTGGACGAACATCTGCACTCGTCATTAGGAATAATATATGTGGCGTACGAGCAACTGTGGTTCAGAAAGAAGTGCTGCCAATATATTTAAGCATTTGAGGATTTTGAAAAACAAAAACTAAAACAAATCCCTAACCTTTAAATAATATTCACCCACTGCTGTCTGGCTGAGAGATGCAGCTTATGGTGGTGACAGTTTCCACAAATTAGGGACACAGCATTCTGTTCAGACTTCCACTTTGTAAAATGCAGGGAAGACTAGTTCACAGATCCTATCCAAATTCTTCTTCTGAAAAGCATTATGTATGATTACACGATGATCACACAAAGGAAAGGAGGTACACTACCTTAAACAAACAACAACTTAAAAAGAACAGAGTTAAAGTAAAACATACAATTAAAAACTGTAAGCATAGATTTTTCATATTCCATAAGATAAAATGAGCAATATAAAGGAAGGTAAATATGAGGAAAGCACTCATGATGATGTCAGCAAAAGCAAAGCTAATTGAGAGTAAGAGCAATGTCCAGGAACCACAGTTGTTACTCCGATTTACAGTGGTGCCTCGCAAGGCGAAAAGAATCCGTTCTGTGATTCTCTTCGTCTAGCGGTTTTTCGTCTTGCGAAGCAAGCTCATTGACGGATTAGCGAATTAGCGCTATTAGTGGTTTTTAGCGGCTTATCTGCTGATTGGATCAGCTGATAAGCGGCTTAGCGGCTTAGAAAAAGGGGGGGAGGAAAAAACCCCCGCAGGAACTCGCAAGGCATTGTCGTCTTGCGAAGCAAGCCCATAGGAAATTCGTTTTGCGAAGCACCTCCAAAACGGAAAACCCTTTCATCTAGCGAGTTTTCCGTCTTGCGAGGCATTCGTCTTGCGGGGCACCACTGTATGTTTGTTTGCTTTAAGGGGTGTTGTCATATAGCCCAGATTGATGGGTTACACAAACACTGTTACAATCAAACTGGTGTCTAATATCTGGGTAGACTGGGAAACAAAACTAATTCAGAGTGAGAGCAATGCTTCCTGGATGGAATTTGCTTTGGCTCTCAATTAGCTTTGCCCTCATTGACATCAACATGTAGCCATCACTATTCCTAGAAAGGTGAGATTATTCTTATTATATTTTTTTGCGAAAGCATAAGTCCACTGAAGCTGTGAACACCACTGTTCAAGAATTTTTTATAGATTGTTTCTATAAAACCCCAAAGACCTTTTTTTTTTGGCATAAAGAAAAGCTTACTAGAGAAGATTTTGCTCAGACATAAGAATCAACACCTGGGCAGAAACAGTTTCTGGCTCCTCATTTGAGGGGGAAGTCTTGAATTCTGGAGCTCAAGGCAGTATTAGGCACCATTTTCTCTTCCTCTGGCTGAGTGACGCAGCCAGCACAGGTAGCCATTTTGGATGTCACAAAAGGACCAATTGTTTGTTTATTATCGTTTGATTTGAACTGCCCAGAATGGGCAACAGGTTCTCCGGAGATTTATTTATGTATTGCAACCGATGCCAAAATAACTTGACTCTTTTTTATGCACCTTGCTGGGCAGGGTATGTGTCTGCCTTTTGCTGTCCCACCTGAGACTGGAAGATGTCTTGGTAGGCCTGTGGTCTCTGTCAAATTAGGCTGCAGGATAACTTGGGTACTCTTGGAGCTCTGTTACAGATCTTCTTTTTTTGTTCTGGTAAAGCAGGGTTGTCAACCTGGTCCCTGCCACCCACTAGTGGGCATTTCAGGATTCTAGGTGGGCGGTAGGGGGTTCTATGGCACAAGTTGAATCCTCCTTCCATTGAGCACTGGTGGGCGGTAAGGAAATTTTACCATCAAGAAAGATGCATTAGTGGGTGGTAGATATAAAAAGGTTGACTACCCCTGTGGTAAAGAGACCATTATGATGAGTCTTGGATGCAATAAATGCATTTCCTTATTCATCTTTTGTTTTTAATGGTTTATGTCTCCTATCTCCCATTCCTCTACCTTCCCTTGTTCCCTTTCTCCACCTCCTTTCTACTATGAACCTCTACGGATAAAAAGACTCTTGCTGATCTACACCTGAGGAAGACCTTGCATTAGAATCTCTATGCAAACTTGTTAAAAATAAAAAAAAGTTAGTTGTGACTTAACTGTGGCTGGAGTGGGGCCATTAAATGAACTTCATGGTCTTCTTCATGGGCGATGGTAGCCCGGCCCTTGGCCACACAGCAAGCAAGATGTCACCTCCAATGTGCATCTTAAGAGTGTCATATGCAAATACACAGAGACTTGATATTATTGTCAGAAACCCTGG
The DNA here is from genome assembly GCF_965112155.1 of Podarcis liolepis. NCBI lineage: Eukaryota > Metazoa > Chordata > Lepidosauria > Squamata > Lacertidae > Podarcis > Podarcis liolepis. The sequence goes on along the minus strand of NC_139558.1, from coordinate 26,400,951 downwards.
GATGATTGAAGTGTTCTTTTATCATTGGAATTTTAACAAGATTTGTTTCAAAGGCCTGACCTCTTATCCTTGACCCATGGCTAGTTTATTAATTCTGTCCCTGTACAATTCTCCGCAGAAGACAGCTATACTCGGAGGCACTGCTTGAGGGCAGTTGAATTAATATTGTAACATAATAGCCATAGTAAGCGATCCACGGCTTCTTCTAGTGTTTTCTTTTTCTTAATTGGTAATTAAAGTTGTTTCCAGTGAGACATAGTTCTTTCAGATGAGATGTATGCATGAAATCTGATTAATATTTTAGTTAGGAGAGTTTCACTTTTTGCAATGATCTTGTTATGAATGTGCCTTTAGAAACATTTCCCCAGCCTGGTTTTGACTTGAGACTACAGTCAACAGGGGAGGAAAAGCATGTTTGTTGCAGTGTGTACTGTGTTTTGGGTATATTTGGTCAGTCTATATGGCCTAGATCCAGACACAAAGTCCTTTTTTTCTGGCAATGTAAGAAAGCAAGAAAGAAACCTCTCTCAGACATGTTCATAAACAAGATCTCTGACTGAATAAACATTGCAAAATGCCTTTGGTTGATGCTTCATGTGGTCAGCTCAACAGGATGAATGAGGCACCTGAAGCAAGCCAAGGTGACCATCATAAAATGTCTGTCCTTTGTTCTTTGGTTTGGCTTCCAGGGTGACCACATATCCTACTTTACAGTCTCCTAGTGAAAGGATGTCAGAGGACAGTCCAAGTCTGGCCTAAAGAGGAGGGATCATAAGAAGGACCCTTGAACCCAATCATTAACAGGTATAGCAGATGGGGCAGGAACACAGGTCACAGTCTTCCCCACCATGGAGAGATGTCTTTCTATTTGAATTATAGCAATTATATTTCTAAATTTCTAAATTTGCACTGACAGATATAAATTAGCTTTCCTTCACAGGGTACATGGTACTTCCAGTCTCCTATGCCTTCCTGGGGGGCACAGGAAACTGTAAGTCCCATGAACTCTGTGAGGAAAGTCTTCTTCTGAGCTTGAAGGGTTTCAGTGTCCAGAAGCAAGGAAGGCCGCTAACCCATTAGAAGTGTAACCAGAACTTCAGAGATGGTTTGCATGTGTCCTGTAATGGACTATGGATTTCTTAATTTAGATCATTCACATTCCAAATCCCTAATTAGTTAAATGTGTTACTGTCACTAACACACTTGGCACTACCGTCCCAAGTATGTGTGCCAAGTTTGAAGTTTTCCTCACTAAATCCCAGTCAAATGCTGCTGGCTGTACTTTCAGAAATATCTGAATTTTCTCTGCTACTTGGGGGCTCATTCATTTCCACACAAAGCATGCAACTGAATAGTTTTTCAGGATCTGCCTAGTAGGTATGTATTTTTAGAACAGCTCACAGTTTCAAATGGACAGTTAGTTTAAAGCAGAAGATTAATAGGTGTTTCAGCATTGTTTGTGTAGTATGAACTTAAGTATATTTCTCAAGGGGTGGAGAAAGCTACCATTAATTTAAAGATAAGCTTTTGTGCCAGGTCAAACTTTAAATAAAAGATTATTTAAACATGTCACATTTATCTTTGATATTTACAGCCTTCTTTTTTTTTGTTTACTCCCATTGGACATTATTTGAGATAACTGTATATAAACAGAAATGTCTCCCATAAATTCTGCCTTGGACTTCACAATACAATGGCTGCAACCCAACCTATAGTTAGAGGTGCTTAAAACCCATTAAAGCAAATTAGATTAAATTGTGCATACCCCTGGGTGGATTACAGCTAGTGATGAGGATCTGGCTAAGACCCTAACAAGCATGCAAGATGTGTGAGCAAGGGTTTTTGTATTATTGTAAGGCAATTCAGTGGGAAGGACATGGTATGAAAAATAAGGTACAAATAAATAAGCAAGCAGGAAATGTTTAAATAAATAGCACCACACCTATCTGCAGACATCGGTTTCTGGCACCCATGCAAACATGAATTTGGAAACTCTCCGGGTTTGTCTTTTCTGCAGGAAAACACATTTATTGAGTGTCCTTTCCGCAGACAAGAGAGATGTCCTTTACTGGATGGAAAATATGAAAGACATGAGAGGCATTTGTGAAATGAAATGAATATTGTTGCAATACATCTAAGTCTGACACGAAATACCTTGAAGGTGGTGCATGCATGGCAGCTGTCTCCTCTGATCTTAAGTAAAATGTACAGCTCTATTTGTCCCAAGATGGCTAGTAAGGCGAGAGCCTCCTGCTTTTGTATATGATGGAGCTATGAGGACATACAGAGGTTTCGGTTGAATGTCTTCAAAGAAATAGGTGGAATATATTTATTCGTTCATTTTAATAACAGGTTAAGCAATCCCAGAGGAAGCCAAGCAATTGGGAAGGCAAAGGGAAGGACTTGCTTCATGGGAAATGCTAACCTTTTTAAGAAAAGCAACTACAACCTTTAGAAGACCTCTGAAGGCAGTCCTGTACAGGGAAGCTTTCAATGTTTAACGTTTTGGTATGTTTTTGTATATGCTGGAAGCTGCCCAGAGTAGCTGAGGCAACCCAGTCAGAAGATGGGTGGAGTACAAATAATAAAATTATTATCATTATTTATTTGCTGTGTCCAGACTCACAGTTGTGAAGCGGTAGAGAACACTGGACATTCACATTTTTGAAGACTGGGATCAACAAGTCTGGGATGTTGCACTCATGGAAAATCTAGATAAAATGTATGTTACTGTATTTTTTGCTCTATAAGACACACTTTTTCTCTCCTAAAAAGTAAGAGGAAATATGTGTGCATCTTATGGAGCGAATGCAGGCTGCGCAGCTATTACTGAAGCCAGAACAGCAAGAGGGAGAACTGCGCAGTGCCTCTTCTTGTGATGCCTTAGCCTGATCCTCCCTCCACCTTCCTCTTCAACAACATTTGATTCAGAATATTTTTTTCTTGTTTTCCTCCTCTAAAAAGTAGGTGCGTCTTATAGAGTGAAAAATACGGTACATGGTGCTGTTTTATTACATATGCTAATAAAACAGAACATGGATATTGACTTCTGAATATACAGTGGTACCTTGGGTTAAGTACTTAATTCGTTCCGGAGGTCCGTTCTTAACCTGAAACTGTTCTTAACCTGAAGCACCACTTTAGCGAATGGGGCCTCCTGCTGCCGCCGTGCTGCCGGAGCATGATTTCTGTTCTCATCCTGAAGCAAAGTTCTTAACCCGAGGTACTATTTCTGGGTTAGTGGGGTCTGTAACCTGAAGTGTATGTAACCTGAAGCGTATGTAACCCGAGGTACCACTGTATATGGACTTTGGGTGAAAAATCTCCTAAAATGAAATAATTATTAGTTGAAAGTTTATAGAAGTGCTGTAATTCAATGCTATTTGTGACTCAGTGGCTGTTAACTCTTGTAATGCCTGTCTGATCTTCTTTACCTAGACAACAATAAATGTGCATGTTTTAAATCTACTGAAATTAATGTTATCAGCCTTTGCCCACCTGGTGTCTTCCAGATGTTTTGGACTACAACTCCCATCAGCTTCAGCCAGCATGGATGTGGTAGTTAAAGCATCTGGACAGTTCCTGGTTAAGAGAGACTGGTTTATATCTTTTGAAACTGTTTCTTAAATACTACCCTCCATGGGGAATACTTTCAATCAGCTCTTCCTGTTGTTGTGAATTATACTAGCATGCTAAGGATTTGATTGTTGTGCGTGTCCAGGAAAGGGGGTGGTGCAAGCAATACAATGCTTTACTTAAGGAGTTCCATTTATGCATGTTTACTCTAAAGCAGGGATGGAAGGATCCATCAGTTTTCCAATCTTAAATTCAGTTCTCCACATTTCTACATCAGTTTGAAGGTTCTTCTTTTTTTAAGAAAAAAAGATAATAATGATAATAATTCAGGATTTCAGTTCAAATTTCTCCCAATAAACACATTTATGGGCATGCCGTTTCGATTAATGCACATATTTTGGTGTGCATTAACGCAATGCACTTTTGTACTAATATATTCATTTTATGCATGCTTTCTCCTAATATATGCATCTTTGGTTGAAAACCATTGTTTGGTTGAAAAACTGTTGGATTAGTGCAAATTTCAAAAGGTGCCTGCTTTTTGGTTCTCAAATTGCTTCAGACACTGTGAATTCAATAGATTTTGGCTTTAACTGCAAACTGGACCAAATTAATCCCCACCCCCACCTGACATGACAATGTTCAATGGTTTTGGTCTTTAAGTGTTTTAGGATTACAGCCTTATTAGTCTTGTGCATGGAACCTAATGGCAGTGTTAACTATAGCATGCAACTGTGTTAAAGGCTTCTTCTTCATAATGATCTATAATGAAATGTTTGCATGATTAATTTACTAGAGGTCCTATGCAACTGGGCTAGCATAGACAGTGGTACCTCTGGCTACATACTTAATTCGTTCCGGAGGTCCGTTCTTAACCTCAAACCTGTTCTTAACCTGTTCTTAACCTGAGGTACCACTTTAGCTAATGGGGCCTCCCGTTGCCACTGCGCCACCGCCACGCGATTTCTGTTCTCATCCTGAAGCAAAGTTCTTAACCCGAGGTACTATTTCTGGGTTAGCGGAGTCTGTAACCTGAAGCATTTGTAACCTGAAGCGTCTGTAACACGATGTACGCTGTATATTGATAGGAAATGGGTAGCATTCATAAATCGTGCATTGACAGGTATGGTTTGCTTGGACCATTGGGCTGAGTTACATTAAAAAGGTGTTTATCTGTTACATAGGTTGGACTTTGTAAAAACTTCAGAAAACAACTTTCTGTGGGCACACATACATTTCAAGTCATATTAAAATGGGAAGATTGAAGAGGTGCCCTTTGTGAAAACCAGCAAGCAGAGTAACATGCTTATAATCAGATTTTTTAAAAGAAAGATAAAGAGGTCAGTAAAGATAGTGGAACAAGAATAGATGAGAGGAATTGCGCAGCTTTTTTCCACCTGATGTAGTAGAATTTATAGTTCTGGTCTATTTTGAGAGGAATAGAGTGTGAATAAGGATAGCACATGAGAAAATGAATGAAAATCAGCGAATACAAACATGCCAGTAGGAGACAGGGGAACATGCTAGAGATGATGGCAAGCTCTTTTTCAAAGCTTCCTTGCACAGCTTTTCTGTGCAACTTGTTTGGACTAGAAGATGGTGCAGTCTTCATAATCATAAGTGCCAGCCCTCTTTCTGAGGTAACCTGACAATGCCGAGGGCAAAGTCTGTGTGAGGGAAAAAATGATAAGGATTCCCCTGAGCATATATTTTGAAGAAGCCATGCAAACAAGGAGATTGTGTCTTTTCCCCATTGGATACAGAATGCAGGGCAGGGCAGGAAGACAAATCTTTTGAAAGGAGTGGGCATTGTGGCCATGGGACGATGAGGAAACTGACAACAGCAGCCAATATGGCTGAGCCTGGGACTGACACATGTCTGAAAGCCTAATAAGCCAAGCGTCAGACTAGACTTCACACATTTCATACGTCTGTCTTGACTCCATTGCAGTGCCAACACCCTCCAGATCTGTGAACAGGGCTGGGCTGGGCTTTCACTGAGGGAGACTCCTGCTACCTAGATGCAACACTTCATTTAGTCTGAGGAAACAGGCTCCTTCCCTAGCAAGATTATACTATTCATTCCGCATTGTTTTCCTTGTGTTTCTCCAGCACTTGTGAAACTAATATGCATTTAAGGATAAGTAGACCCTGGTGAATTGCATGCTCCTGCTTTGCAGGAATCTTGACTTGACACTTGAGTCCCTACTCACCACTGTATGTTGTGTGAGAAGCTATCTTGACTGAGGGACTATTAAACCTTGGAGGGCCCAGCATGAAAGCTGCACCTGGCTGTTTATTCCACAAGACTCTGCTGTGGCACTGTGGGTTAAACCACAGAGCCTAGGATTTGCTGATCAGAAGGTCAGCAGTTCGAATCCCCGCGATGGGATGAGCTCCCGTTGTTCGGTCCCTGCTCCTGCCAACCTAGCAGTTCGAAAGGACGTCACAGTGCAAATAGTAAATAGGTACCGCTCCGGCGGGAAGGTAAACGACATTTCTGTGTGCTGCTCTGGTTCACCAGAAGCAGCTTAGTCATGCTGGCCACATGACCCGGAAGCTGTATGCCAGCTCCCTCGGCCAATAAAGCGAGATGAGCGCCGCACCCCCAGAGTCGGTCACGACTGGACCTAATGGTCAGGGGTCCCTTTACCTTTACCTTTAGACCCTGGGGAATTGCATGCTCCTGCTATGCAGGAATCTTGACTTGACACTTGAGTCCCTACTCACCACTGTATGTTATGGAAGAAGCTATCTTGACTGAGGCACTATTAAATCTTGGAGGGCCCAGCATGGAAGCTGCACCTGGCTGTTTATTCCACAAGAATCTGCTGTTGAGTATGACAAAAGACAGTGTTCCTGTTGCTCTATCCACAGTTCTCCTTTTGCTTCTCAGTCTGTTTGTGTGTATGTGTGTGAGAGAATACTGCCTTGTTCCCAAGGTGGTCATGTATACAGACCCAGTCAACTGAGCCAACTCTCTGTCTGCCTTACTTTTGCTTAGGAAGGCCATACAGTCCCCTGAGACCCTTAATGTGTTTGCCTGTGTGTAGCAATTTGACAGCCTCTGCTCGCTCTTTGAGTTGCTAGAAGTTCAGTCTGCTGCATTTTTTCTCCCAGAGCTGAAGTTGCCTGCCTGGGATTGCCCAGTAGCTGCGGTTGCAGGTTTGCACATGTACCATCCACCCGTCCTACTGGAAGATGTGCCAAAGGTGTGAACTGTATGCTTCTGTTTTGCGTGGGAATTTATTATGCCTTCTGGTGGCAATTACCAAATTCTGCACAGCTGCCAGGGCTGGTGTCTTGCACTTTCCAAATTGACTGAGCTGAATCTGAGCTTGCATTCAGTACAATTCACTCAGTCAATAAGGATAGACATACATCAGGCCTAAGCAGTTTTTAAACCCACAAAGCCTGTACATGGGGATCATTATGGAGTGTGATGTTCAAGGCCTACAATCTTTACAAACTGTCCTCAAGAGAGAGGGACGTGTTGTGGTTGTGATGTGTTGGGTGTTCCCTCCCTAATGACTATTTCTAAAAATAATAAAAAATGGAGGTTAATATCAATCCTTCCTAGAAGCCACACCTTTAGATCTGAGACGTGTGGGCAGCGCCACACAAGCCATTTTGTTGCCCAGGATGGCATCCTACCCACCCCCACCCCATCAGGTGACCTGACTGACAGTTGAATTTTACTTGGTAAGTAAAAGCTGGTGATTGAACATTATCCCTGACGGAACCTGTGGGCTAGCTTTGAAGGCACACAGCCCTGTTCTTCAACTGAGAGGAATGAAGGAATGGTTTGGGGGGGAGGAAATACTGTCATTGCCTATCAACTCCCCCAGCATCTTCTGCCTGAGGCAGCCATTGTAGTTTGCCTAATGGTAGACTCAGCTCTTATGTCTAGAGAGAGGAGTGTGTGCACATAAGTTTAATCAATAAGGAAAATGTTCTCTGCGCATTTTGTGTGACAGAGTTTAGGAGCTGGAGTAGGAAATATCATTCCTTGTCATCACTTCTTCTATTCCTTAAATCCTGTAAAGGTTTTTACAGACATAGTTATAAATAAAAAAAAGGTATCAGAAGATAAACAGCAATAAAAATTAATGGTGTACATTTTCAGAATTTCATTACTATCATTATATGATTTGCTGTAGATGCCAGAGGCAAATCTGTTGCTGTACACTTTCATTTCTCCTGAGAGGCAGTATGGTGCTGCAGACAGAGTACAGAGTTTAGTCCAGTGAAGCCTAGGTTAAAGTCTGTGTTTGTTCGTAAAATTCTCATGGTCAAGTCTTGGATAAGTCAAGATTTTGAATTTAGCCCACCTGAAAGCTAAGGCTGGTATATTGTCCAAAACTGGTTTGAAGTCCATATCATTTCATTTCATAGTTTTTGACTTGGCAATATATTGTGTATTATGATGTATGTTAGGGCTGTGTGATATAACATGCAAAACCAGTTTCAAGTCCATATCATGATATTAGTTTCACAATTTTTGAACTGGTGATATATTGCAAATCATGATGTCTGTGTGCTTTGCAAAAATCACAATGTGGGGAAAACCCTGAAGCCAGCCAATGCCTCTACATAGCTCCACCCTTATTTCAGGCATTGTGCTATTTCAGTATATTACAATATTTAGCTAGTGATATATCATGAAGTTGAAAACCAGTTATTGCCCAACCCTACTGACAACATACCCCTCAACTATCCCGATTTGAGTGGGAGATGACAGAAGCCACCATAGCTTCTGATTGGATCCTGGAATGTCCTGGTTTTTTATTTGGTCTGGTGCTCTGGCATTAGTCAGCCGATGCTCGTTTTTTTATCTCGTTCTCTCATGCGAATCTGCTGTCCCTGTGAGAGCTTTGGGACCAAAAAATTAGCATCCCAATTTTGATCAATGGTTATATGTCAGGGTTGTTATAAGGATACTATAAGAAAGGTCTGTGGGTGTTTCCTTGAGTTTCTTTGAAGGAAGAGTCTGATACAGATGTGATATCTCTCTCGCTCCCATCTATTTCTAAATATGCTTCTTCATTTTTGTACTTGTAGTTTTGTTGTATTAATGTTTTGAGCTTCTCTCCTTTCTCTTGTTCTCCTCTCTTATCCTTGAATTATAAGCTGCTGACATGCTTAGTTATGTTATCACATCACACCGCTGGGGAAAATATTCCGACTTAAAGTGACTAATTATTTGTCATGATTACCAGCCTGGTGTTGTTTTAAAAGGCTTTTTCTTCCTCCTCCTCTATCATTTAGTACTGTTAGTATCAGATTGTGCATAAGGTGCCCATCAATTTTGCACGAGTTGGTTGGTTATGACAACAGCTCTAACTAGGTAATTTTTCATAAATTAGAATTCCTTGCAGCAAGTATAAATTTGTTTCAGTAAATTACAATCCGCAGAGTTCCATAATAAACTGCTAATTGTACGTTGGCTTTAAATGTTACATTTTGTATGCAGATTGGCCTGTGGGGAGTTATTATTTAGTATAACGTTGTTAAGAATACTAAGATTACTTTGTAATTTGTTTGAAGTGGTATAGCATTATTACTAATGCACTATGGGCAGTTTACAGAGGAAGCATAGCTTTCCCCAAGGAAGAGAAGAACATTTTGTCAATCAGATTTGCTTAACGTTGCTTTGTTCTCCGGAGGAAAAGCAAGGCAAGACCTGAGTTATAAATTTTTAAATGTTTTATTTATTTATTTTCAGGTTACTTGAACTAAGCATAAGTGCATCATTTTCAGTACACAGAAGGTCCTAATAATTTGTGCCTTTATTTCTAGGTTGATTCATTCTGAAGCAGCAGCCATGTCATCTGTTTACAAGCGAGAGGACCTTAACAATTTTGTCCATGGCCACAGCAGTAGTTCTTCAAAAACGGAGTATAATACAGCTGAAAGTAGATACCTAAGCCAGGCATTCATAGCCAGAGTTGATGATGGAGTCATGTCACTGAATGAAGCCCCTGTATCTCCAAGCCCACAGTGTCATGGACTGGCGCTCGGCTCCTCAGAATTGGCACAACCAGGAAGAACACTACTTTCCTGGTTGCTACCAGATGGACCAGTGTAGATTGTGGTACCACCAGAAGAAGTGTCTCCAAAGATCTGAGTGAATGAGGGGGTTCAAACGGGAGAAGGTGTTCTTTTTCTTCTCCAAAATATGGTTTTTACTGTAGATATGATCTCTGTAGAAAGTCTCTTTAAAAAGAAACCAGTAATTGTCAAGAGAGTGTGAACATTTCTCTTTAAGTGTGTACTTTTTTTTGCCTTTGGTCCACAAAGGTTGCTCAACTCCCTACCATGTCATGTCTTCAAATTAGTTCAGCATGGGAGGCTGTGTTCCCCCGTGCTCTTAATTTATTTTAAATGTTGAAACTCCTTGGGCATATTTCCTGTCATGATAAGCCATAAACTATGGCTCCTTGTGAACAGTGTGCTTGTGCATGCTACTGAATTGCTCCTACTGCACTCCAGGAGCAGCAAGACATAAGCCTTGCCTTGGCGTGATGGAAGAATTGGGGATTTTTTTGTTAGTTTAGAGAAAAGGTGAATGAAAGGTGACATGATAGAAGTTTATAAAATTATGCGTGACATGAAGAGAGTGGATAGGGGAAGGTTTTTCTCCTAATACTATAATTCATGGACATCTAATGAAGGTGTATGATGGAAGATTCATTCCAGATAAAATTACTTCTTCACACAGCACAAACACAAAAGGTGGAAAGTTATTTAAACAAACAGATGTAATCGTAAATAACTTTAGACAGCTGGAGTGGAAGATACAGTCATTCTGTGGGGACCTTCCCCGCTAAGACAACATGGCTGTGACCCTACCTTCTCCCTTGACCTGGTTTTTCTGGGATCTAGTCCAAGAATGAGCACTACCAGAAGAACTTTTTCTTTTATCTTATGGATGATTTGTACTTCTATGCTCATCATGGGCCAACCAAAGTTTGTGTATGTTCCAACCCAAGTAGCTCCTAACTCAGCCCTGGTACCTACTGAGTCTTTCCCTGCCTAAGCTGCCTAGAACATTTATAAAACTGGGAAGGTATAAGTGTTTAAAATATAATATATAACCAAGTCTACCTGCCTCATGAGATTACTGTGAAGCTAAAACTGGATGGATTTCATTTGGAGAGTCTTAGAGGAAGAGGGGGATGCAAATGTAATCAGTAACATAAGCAGCAATGTCGATTATAGCTCAGCTGTTGCATGAGCGATGCATCCTATAACTGATGCAAATCTGTCAAGTGACAAACTTGAAAGCTGCTTGCAGCTAGAGATCCAAATTCAAATTCTCATTCAGCTATGAATTGTACTTTGTGGCCATGGGTATATCATGATCTCTCAGTCTAAGCTACTCCACTCACAGAGCTAAGGATAAACTGGGTAACTCCATTGACATTGCAGGTGATTGAAGGAAATAGGGGATATAAATGTGATAAATCAATTCTGCCCCAGCTGCTTCCTTTGGTTGCACTTGGTGAGAAAGGGCTGAGATATTTATATTTCTGATTTATGGCAGTTGTGATACAATCACTTGATCTATAGCAAAAGATTGCTAATTCAGACTTGCAAAAAATGCACATAAAATGTTTACCAGTCTACACTACGTACTTACTATAAGAAAGTGGCTAGAATGTTTGGGAGCTGCATGGCCAGGGAAAAAACAATGCTATCCAGGGTTGTAAAGACTGCAGAGAGAATAATTGGGTGCACTCTTCCCACCTTAGATCAAATCTATGCTGCCAGGTGCCATAAGAAAGTGGCAGAGATAGCACAGGATAGTATGCACCCCAGAAATGATCTCTTTCAGCTTCTGCCTTCTGGAAGAAGGTATAGGGTTATAAAGGCCAGGACTAGCTGCCTGAGAAACAGTTTCTACGCAAATGCAATTCTGCTTCTAAATGCAGCATAAGGGGTTTCTATAGTATAGTGTATTTTAAAATGGGGTTTTAGAGTTTTTATGGGTTTTTGAATGTTTTATGTAGCTTTTATGTAGTTTTATTTAGTTTTTATGTAGTTTTATGTAGTTTTGTGGTAGTTTTTATGTAGTTTTTCAATTTCATTGTTCTGCATGGGACAATGACAATAAAGATATCGTATATATCAACTTGGGCTAGGTTTGAATTCCTCCTTTGAGTTTTAGTGTCCTCTGTGTTACTCAGGACTAATAATTTTCACTTAGCCTTAACTATATCACAGGGTTATTCTGAGGATATAGGAGGATAAGTCCATCCATGTATGCCATCCTGATAACTCTGGGTGTAATAATAAGCCCATCTACCTATCTTTATCATTTGTGGCCATAGAAAGGAGACAGTCAATTCCTGTGATGCTTCCATGCCTGGTCACCTTAGGACGATTTAGACCCACCAAACTGACCAGGAAAATGTCTGCTTACATGTCTGTACAAATTTCTGTACAGATCAGTTTCAAGTTATCTGTAAAAATTGCCTATGTCTTCAATGCTAGAACCCAAGAATCCTTCTGCTATCAGAGAAGAAATTGGAGGGCAGAAAAGTCAAGCTTAGCCTTTTGGGGAACTGAAAGCCAGATCTTCTTGCTCTTGCCCTAGGAAGCAAAAGTAGTCCCACCATTGTAAGATGTATGATTAAGTGATGTTTAAGAAAATGATGGAATTTGAGGTAATATTATGCTTAAGTTAACCAGTTTAGTATATGATAAAAATATTGAAAATTGGGGATATAATATTTGAGAACTACAAAGTTAGATTTGAAACAAGGTAATAATTTGCTGCTTGTAACTATATAACTGAGAACGCAGGAAAGGGTGATGTGAGGAAGTCCAAAGGTTATGAGAATATGATTTATGGATAAATTGACTTTTTTCTATTCATTCTTTGTTTACTTTCTAAATCTCTTCTGTTTCCTTTTGTTTTGTTGTATGGTGATGGTATTGTATATGTTTGTTGGTTTGTTTTGTGTTTAAAAAATGCAATAAATATTATAAAAAAAAACAAAACAAAAGTAGTCCCACCATGCTGCAGTTGAGATCGTACTGAGTCATACGCTTTCCTGGAAATAGCAAGCATGCTCATAATGTTCTTAGAGCTTCTGTTAAAATTGGTTAAGCGATATAATGGGGAAGTGTGTTGGTGGGAAGCTTGGCAAGGTCACGAAGTCTATATTGAAGTGTTGGGCTGAGAGCCTCTTGTGAAATGACAGGGTCGAGGCTGCCCAATGAAATTGCAAGACCGTTTGAGCACTGTTGATTTGAGATGAGTGGGTAATTTTGTTGCACCAATTTTAAACACACACACACACGCAACCTTAACTGAGGATGTTGTTCCTATGATCTGTTAAGGAAGTTAAGTGTGACATAATGTGAATCTTAGTTCTTTTTCTGAGACAAGCAAATTATACAGAATGGCACCATAGTCAAAATAATAAATTAATGTGGTCTGAAATGCAGAAATATCAGTTGATGCATTACAGTATCATAGTTGCTATATCCAGGCTTGGGTGGTGTTACTGCGACTTGAAAACAATGTGGTAGCAAGTTGAAAGATCTCTTTCCAGAAATGGCTGGTCACAGTGAGTTTTTGGAGCTAGAGGTCAACAGTCGACATGATTTCTTCACGGCCTCAGCTGCAGGAGAAATGCCAAGAGCAGAAACACCCCTTGTCGTAGACCTGATGAAGGCCTTTAAGATAGGATATAAGATACCATCAACCATCTAGAGGGTCTGGGAGCTGGGGGCACTGTTATACAGTGGTCCCACTCCTTCCTCCTGGGCCGTGTTCAGAAAGTGGTGGTGGGGGATGAGTGTTCAGACCCCTGGGCTCTCACTTGTGGGGTGCCTCAGGGTTCTGTCCTCTCCCCCATGCTTTTCAACATCTACATGCAGCCGCTGGGAGAGATAATCAGGGGATTAGGGCTGGGTGTTCATCAGAATGCGGATGATACCCAGCTCTACCTCTCTTTCAAATCAGAACCAGTGAAGGCAGTGAAGGTCCTGTGTGAGTGTCTGGAGGCAGTTGGAGGATGGATGCCAGCAAACAGATAGAGGTTGAATCCTGTCAAGACAGAAGCACTGTTCTTGGGGGGCAGGGGGTGGGCTGGTGTGGAGGACGTCTGGTCCTGAATGGGGTAACTGTGCCCCTGAAGGACCAGGTGCGCAGCCTGGGATTCATTTTGGACTCACAGCTGACCATGGAGGTGCAGGTCAATTCTGTGTCCAGGGCAGCTGTTTACCAGCTCCATCTGGTACACAGGCAGAGACCCTATCTGCCTGTGGACTGTCTCGCCAGAGTGGTGCATGCTCTATTTATCTCACGCTTGGATTACTGCAATGTGCTCTACGTGGGGCTACCTTTGAAGGTGACCCGGAAACTACAACTAATCCAGAACGCGGCAGCTAGACTGGTGACTGGGAGCAGCTGCCGAGACCACATAACACCAGCCTTGAAAGATCTACATTGGCTCCCAGTACGTTTCCGAGCACAATTCAAAGTGTTGGTGCTGATCTTTAAAGCCCTAAACGGCCTCTGTCCAGTATATCTGAAGGAGCGTCTCCACCCCCATCATTCTGCCTGGACACTGAGGTCCAGTGCCAAGGGCCTTCTGGCAGTTCCCTCGCTGCGAGAAGCCAAGTTACAGGGAACCAGGCAGAGGGCCTTCTCGGTAGTGGCACCCGCCCTGTGGAACTCCCTCCCACCAGATGTCAAAGAGAAGAACAACTACCAGACTTTTAGAAGACATCTGAAGGCAGCCCTGTTTAGGGAAGCTTTTAATGTTTAGCAGACCACTGTATTTTAATATTTTGTTGGTAGCTGCCCAGAGTGGCTGGGGAAACCCAGCCAGAAGGGCAGGGTATAAATAATAAATTATTATTATTATTAGATGCCCACCAGACGGATGCCAACCAATAGTTGGGGCACAGCTGTGAAGCTGCCCTCCTGATACCAGCATTGCTACAGATTATCTGGACAGGGGCTGGGGTTGTGTGGATGCACCAGTGAGAGTGACAGATTGGCTTCAGGGAAGCCACACCCTAAACTTGTAGCCTTCTTGCCCCACCCCAACTGTTCTACCCCATCAAGATAGGTTGCTTCTACCCAGTGTCAGGAGGGTGGCTCCATGGCTCTGCTCAAGGCCCTAGTCACTATTTTCTCATTCCTCTGAGTGCTGCTGGAGCCCAGAACAGGAACCCACCAATGTGTCCCTTTTCCTAGCTATGGTGTGGTCTGTATACCTTCATATGCCTTATAGCCTTTGTGTTCAGAAAGTCGCTGAGGGAGACCCTCATGCCTCATTTGCCCTAATTAGACCAGCCTCCACTGCTGGTGCAAATCAATACACAAACCTTTAAAAATAGTAAATTCTCTTTTTAAAAAATTCATTATTTTTCAGCCATCAACACAAATAACCAAAAGAGAGTGGGTGTGGGAGACAGAGCTAAGCAGTTGGCTCCTTACCTCTCTCGCCCTGACCTAGCCACTGTGATCCACGCGACGGTCACCTCCAGACTGGATTATTATGCCCTTGAGACTGACCCAGAAACTCCAGCGGGTGCAGAATGCCACGGCGAGACTCCTTACGGGGTCCTCGCTGCGAGATCACATTCACCCGGTGCTATACCAGCTGTACTGGCTCCCGGTGGAGTACAGGATCAGGTTTAAGGTGCTGGTTTTAACCTTTAAAGCCCTATACAGCCTAGGACCTTCATACCTACGGGACCGCCTCTCCTGGTATGTCCCACAGAGGAACTTACGGTCTTCAAACAAAAACATCTTGGAGGTCCCAGGCCATGCTTAATTTGGTTGCTTAATTTGATTTGAATTAATTTTATAATGAAATGATTTTAGAATGTTGTATTATTTTATTGTTGTTAGCCGCTCTGAGCCTGGCTTCGGCTGGGGAGGGCGGCATATAAATTATTATTATTATTATTATTATTATTATTATTATTATTATCATCATCATCATCATCAAGTCTGCCCTGTTTCTTACCATAAAAGCTTTAATTGCATGAATATCATAGAAGCTGTTTTTATCTACAAAAAGAATTATCTAAATATTTGCTGTTTACACAGTCTTCATCAGAATCCACAGAGTCTTTTTGTCTAGAAATATGCTTGAGGTCCCAATATGAAGCCTCTCTTTCCAGCCTTACAATTTCTGACTTTTGACTACAGTCCTCATATTATGTCTGTCTGTAGTGGGGCTGTAAATATCAGCAGAATTCCTCTGGTACAAGTGATTTGAGATAGCAGGCATTGCCTTCAGTGACAGGTTTTCTTCACAAAGAAATGTCCTTACAATGCAATTCCTTTCATTCTTACTTTTTTCCCTCCCCCCACCCAAAATAATAAAAAAAATCAAAGTGAAAGTTTAAATTCTGCAGCAAGCGATGAGGCCACCTCAAAATTTACTGCTAACACATTCAGCTGCTCACTAGTTCAATCTGTCTCCTGCAGAACACAATATAATAGGATGAAAATTGCCTCTTAGCTGTTGGCTACCTGAAAATTGCCTCCTTAGCTGATGCTTCATGGAAGCTTCATCAGCTTCCTGTTCTTCAGAAGCTAATTGAAATTCTTTGAGGAAATAAAACCCACTTGAACAGGCAGTAGAATCTCTAATAGGGCATGGCAAGCTATCCCTGTCCCAGAGAGAAGTTATTGACTCTGCCCAGCCTGACTGATAGATAGCAATCATTCTTGGGAAACGATGTTGTACAGAAGGAGTCACAGTCATTGACAACTGGAATCTGCTGCTGTGCCAGTGTTTGGATCCTTCTGCATGTGCTTTTATGGGGAACAGGGTTGGGAATGCTTAGTTAAATTTTTAAAAGGCTTCTCCAACTTGGTCATAGTAAATCTTCTTACACAGCATGGTTATTCCACAGAGACAAAGCCAGGATTGCTACAGAAATTGTACTCAACATCAGAGCCAAATCCTGTTTCTCTGTTTCTTTATGCTGCACGTTCTCACTTTAAATTCACACATTGTATTTTATGTGCATACATAAGCACTCTTAGCCACACACCTAAAAATATAATGAAGAAAGATGTCGTTATTCTGCCTTAGTTTTGCTGGGAGGCAGGAATTAGAGGCTTCTATATACTGTAGACAGAAAAATTCTTTTAAAAATCTCCCAACTGATGTTTTCAGAAGTCTTGTACTCTTGACCACATTCTTTCCCTTTAAAGAAGGTCCATGCAACTGATTTATAACAATACCCATTCATTGAACTTTGGCATCCACGGCTATCTTTCAAAAGGACTAGCCCAGCATTTGTGAATCTGGTGCCATTCAGATATTTCAGTCTAAAACTTCCATGTTGGCTAGGGCTGATAGGAGTTGTAGTCTGAAACATCTGGAGGGCATCAGTTGGTGAAGGCTACACAAAATATTTTCTATCCTGATGAATAGACACAAGCCATGGTGGTATGTGTCTGCAACAAAACTGCATCTCTAGTTCTCATAAATATGATGACCTGTTTTCCTTCTCATTACAGTCAGGTTTCTGCCCTTTCTATTGTTATTCATTCCTTTAGACCAGGGATAGTCAAGTCCTGTATATTTGGATTGGGAGGGGAAGCAGTCTAAAGGAATTATTCCGGAGCACAAATTGTATTTCTTTATTTCTATATTTTCTTACAGGTACAGCCTGTCTTTATCTCATCATGGTATCCAAGACAGCATACGCAAGGTTCCCAGGCAGTTCATCCCGCTTATATTCACCGGAGTTATATTCACCTTGCCCAGAAGTAAATGTGACCCTTGAGCTGGAAAATATTCCCAAGCCTGGTTTATAACAACAGTCATTTGCCAGTGAGATGGCCAGAGATATTGGTGCTCTTTTAGAAAAACCATGCTGGACTTGAAATATGGGGAGGATGTGTGTGCAAAAGCTCATACCCTCCAACATTTCTCCAATGAAAACAGAGACGTCCTATACACCCTCCAATGAAAATAGGGATATTCTAAGGAAAAGTGGGACATTCTGCCATCAAATCAGAAACCAGGAGGTCTTCTGTAAACAGGAATGTCCCTGGGAAATAGGGACACTTGGAGGGTCTGAAAGCTGCCCTTGCTTCCTAAATGAAATAACGGATCAGAACATTCCAGTTTTCCAGATAGTAAAAGGTAAAGGGACCCCTGACCATTAGGTCCAGTTGTGACAGACTCTGGGGTTGCGGCGCTCATCTCGCTTTATTGGCTGAGGGAGCTGGCGTACAGCTTCCGGGTCATGTAGCCAGCATGACTAAGCCGCTTCTGGCGAACCAGAGCAGCGCACGGAAACGCTGTTTACCTTCCCGCCGGAGTGGTACCTATTTATCTACT
Organism: Podarcis liolepis; assembly: GCF_965112155.1. Lineage (NCBI taxonomy): Eukaryota > Metazoa > Chordata > Lepidosauria > Squamata > Lacertidae > Podarcis > Podarcis liolepis. Next base: position 26,383,039 of record NC_139558.1, on the reverse strand, counting down.
TGCACTTTGACGTGCTTTCGAACTGCTAGGTTGGCAGGAAGTTTTCCAGATACTGAGGGATAAACTAGATGTCATGTTACCTCCGTCAAACAATGAGCATGTCCATTTTGGTTTTGCAACGAGCATCCTCAGAGAAACCCCAGAAGCCCCTGGACTATATGCAGAATGCAGAAGCAGTAGCTTCATTCTTTCTCTCCCTGCTATAGCCCTGATTTTTCCTTTCTTTCCAAAGTTGATGTCTGTGCTTCAAGCACCCAAGAATGAGCATCCTGAAGAATGCTTTCGAGCCCAGCCCCCCCAGAGTTTGGATGACTTTGCTGCATAGCTAGGACACCACATGAAGCAAAGCATCTTCTTCCGAAAGAAGAACATGATTGCATTGTTGAAAGCATGTGCGCCATATGCCTTCACGATGTAGGGTTGCCTCATTCTCCCCCCCCATCAGTTTTCTCCCCCCTAATTAGAGCATGGAAGGCATTTAGAAACGTCAGATTTTCGAATTGTGAGACAAAGTTGCTTTCAAAGTAATTTCCCTTTATTTAGTGTTTGATCCTTGATTTTATATGCCTCTCTCCATCTGGCAGTTGTCACTAAGGCAGATGGCCACCAGCTGGGAGGGCAACATGTGCTTCTCTATCGAATCTGCTGCCAGAGCTGTTCAATAAATGTGATTTGAAGGAAGACTTTACTCCTAAACGCAGGGAGTTTTGCTGCTGACTTTTCACCACTTTAAAGGCCAGGTATCAGAATGTTCCTCTCAAACACATGCTCTGGCTTGAACATTATGGTTCTCCATCAGCACTAAGCCACACAGGGATTTATTTTTGAGTCCTGTGTTGTCTCCTCCGCCCTCCTTCTCTCTGTATTCTATAAGACTACACATTCATCAAGACAAAGGACTTGTTTTGCATCCATACGTCTGCTAGATTGCAATTGCAAATGTACCGAGCTAAACAAATACCAGGACAAGCACCTTTCGTTTGTGTCTTGTTTTTTTTGTTTTAAGCAGCTGCCTCGATATATGCGCCCTTTGTTTTTAAATTAGGCAGCTCAATAAAAGGAAATGGGCTTTCAGATGTGATTGAATATCCATAAATCCTTTTAAAGTTAATGGAAGCTCTAAACTTCTGAAATGTTTGAAAGCGAAGTGACTTTTATCTCAGACTATACATCTGGATGCATGTCTTTCTATTTCCACTAATTTGTCGGCATGATTATGTCGAACTTGGAGATGGCGCTATGCAACCTCAGGTGAGCTTTGTTAAATCCCATTGATTTCAATGGGAGGGGTGAGCATGGGCTGTTTCACTGACATGATTTGACCCTGATTTGAAGATAAAACCAAGTAGCATTGTCTCTCGCAAAGGGCAAGCATAGCAGTAAAACCAAACCTGAATATGGGCTGGAGAAGCACAGGTGGAGGGTTCCCTGGTCTGGGAAATGGGGTGTCACCAAACAGTTGTCAAGAACGCATGAGCAGAAGCAGTAGAGGAGGAGGCGGCACAACAAGGATGGGTGGTTTTGTGTGTGTGTGTGTGTGTGTGTGTGTGTATGTGTATAAAGATGGGCTGTGCTGTGGGGGAATACACAAGGCAGGGAATGGGTTAAGCACCTAATTGACACAGGACCCAGCTGCAAATAAAACAGTTTAAATGTGTCGTAAATTGCAATATACAAATGTGACACTAGCTGGCAATAGTGAGCTATGCCAAATTCAGTGTATTTTTCAATTTTTTTTTTTTAAAAAAGCATTTTCACAGTGTTTTTTTATATGTGTGTAGATTCCACCACAATCTGTTTTACTGTTACTGGGCCATTAATCGTTGCAGAATTAAGGACATTGCAGAATACATATTGTACAGCCACCAGTTGTAGCTTGGTATTTATTGGGCTCACACATATTCCATCTAAATGGTTAACGATCCATATTATTAACAATGTCCATATTAAATATACAAGTTATGCAGAGCCCTTTGTGTGACCTACTTACGACACGGTCTTCTGTGCTGACAAGGATTCCCCATTACTGGTGTAAACAAATTATAGACTGAATACTGCTATAATTTACACCAATTCTGTTACTCTGAATAAAACTAATAGGATTACACTTGCATGTTTTAAAGCTGAATCTGCTTTGTATTGTGGGATAGATTTGTGCCAGTTTTTCAGAGAGCGAGACTAATAGTTTCAGATTAAATTACTCACTGAAAGAGTAAAAAAACCCAAAACAAAAACATTAAAAAGGAAGCAAATAAAAGAGCCCTATAATGCAAATCTCTTCTAATTTTGCTGTTCACTGCTTTATTACAGTACCAACTCTCTTTTTTTGTATTCTTTTAACCTTCTCTAGATTGGATTGTTGTTTTTGGTGGATAGATATTTTTGGAAATGTTGGAATGAATAGGATTTGTTGTGTACTTAGGGGATAACTTGCACTAGATGCGAACCTTGTAAGTACATTTTTAAAATGTATTGTGCCCCAGTCTCTCCGAAATAGTAGCCTGACGGCTTCTACATTAGAGGCCAACCCCTTATCTCCTCCTAACCCTTTGACATTGCCTCCTTACATTACACTGGAGCTCAGATCGATTTACAGCAGATAAAACAAGAAGACAGAGAGAGGAAACTGCCTGATCAATTGGACCTGCTTACTATAGCCAAGAGTGTTTGGAGATGGTTAAACATCTTGCTGTTCGGCGCATCTTCCATGCGCTGATTATTTTGAGGATTTACAGCAAGTTGCCAAAATAAACATCAGATTGCATTTTGGGATTTGAAGAACAAATAAATCTAACACTTTAATTGGAGATTGTTACAAGGAGGAGATCCTGCTGGTGCCTTTTGAACTGCTAATTGACGGTTTAGGGTGTGTTTAAAACAACCTCCATTGTTTGGAAACTTCTCTGTATGTTTGTGCACAAAGTGAGAGAAGGGTTATGTAGGATAACTGAAGAGCTTTTCAAGTATCAGCACAGTTCATTAAATAAGGAAAGAGGGGAGGGGGGTAGATGTGGTGAAAGTTACAGCCAAGGTTGCAGAGAACCTTAAAATTGCTTTTCTCCAGTTTGCGGGCCGGTATGGATGAGCTCTTAAGAGCATCAAGTTCAGCAGCACCAGTATTTTCCACACTCCTTGCAAAAAACAGTGATCTACCATCAGTTGCCTATGGGAGGGATTCCAGGAGAGAGAGAGGGAAGCAGATGAAGATCACCTCAGGGACAGCTGCATTATCTCCTCCCCACAGGTGGACGCAGGTGGCGCTGTGGGTTAAACCACAGAGCCTAGGACTTGCCGATCAGAAGGTCGGCGGTTTGAATCCCTGTGATGGGGTGAGCTCCCATTGCTCGGTCCCAGCTCCTGCCAACCTAGCAGTTCGGAAGCACCTCAAAGTGCAAGTAGATAAATAGGTACCGCTCTGGTGGGAAGGTAAACGGCGTTTCCGTGCGCTGCTCTGGTTTGCCAGAAGCGGCTTAGTCATGCTGGCCACATGACCCGGGAGCTTGGTCACTAAAGCGAGATGAGCACCGCAACCCCAGAGTCGGTCATGACTGGAAAAGGTCAGGGGTCCTTTTACCTTTACTCACTGCCACAGGGTGATCTTCCATCAGCCATCATATGGGAAGGATCTTGATGTGTTTTTGATATGACAATATTTCTTTTCTATTTTTTAAGCTATACAATTGAATATTACTTATAATCCATCTTGGTAGGATTTATACCCTGAAGGGTGTGATAAAAATAACTGCAATAAATAAAAAAATGTGCAGCAGAACCATGGCCACCTACTATTTGACATCTACTACATGTGTCTTCTGCTGTCCCCACACCAACTGGTCATCTATTCACTGAACATAACTCTTGCAAAGGATATTGTGTCTAGGCCTGAATAGTGTAGTAATTTGCACACATTATGTCCAGAAAAAAACCTGTATGGTTTGTGGAAGACACACATCAGACTATAATGCACATAGGCTTTATGGAAATCTGGTAGCCTGGAAGTGGGACAGTGAAACCCAACACATACTCTCCAACATTTCTCTGATGAAAATAGGAATGTCTTATTCCATAATAATAATAATAATAATTGTATTATTTATACCTTGCCTATCTGACTGGGTTGCTCCAGCCACTCTGGGCAGCTGCCAACATAGATAAAAACATAATAAAACTATGCAGGACTGTCTTCAGACGTCTTCTGAAGGTTGTATAGTTACTGATCTCCTTGGCTCGGGGGTCACATAACTCCATACCCTCCAAGATTTCTCCGATGCAAATAGGGACGTCCTGAGGAAAAGTAGGACATTCTGGGATCAAATCAGAAACTGGGATGGCTTCTGTAAATCCAGGGCTGTTCCTGGAAAATGGGGACACTTGGAGGGTTTGCCAGCATGTGGGACTGACAACCACACTCCCATTTCCCCTTACCTATCCTGAATTGGGTCCACACATGTAGAGCCAAACTAGAAATGTGTGGTTTTTCCCCGCCTAAAAGAAAGTTGGCCCTCTTTTTCTGATCATTCAGAGCTTTGTGACTATCTAGCATTGTATGTGTGAGTGAACACACACCCTCTCTCACACACACACAAACTAGCAAATCAAAGTGAAGTATCTTCTAAGCATTTTTTAAAAGTTAGTTGGAGCAATAACTTGTTCCCTTGTGCCCCATCTGAGATTGAAGGGTCACGCCAGTCTGTCTCATCTGCATTAAATATGTGTTTGGGTTTCATGAGATCACAAACGAACATCCATTACCCTCTGCTCAGCAGCAAATGCATCAATGTCATGTTTCCCCCTGCTATGCTGTTACTTACTTTGTAACAAATCATGGTCTTTCCGCCTTTCAAGTCATCTATTACATTGGGAGAAATCTAAGTATACAAACATTTGTGCCCAATGTCCAGCCAGCTAGAGCAGTTCATTGACAGGCCGTATTTGGATTAGGGCCTCATTAGAGCAATAGCAATGGCTATCTTCTGTCCTATAGGAAATGGTGGACCCTTAAGTTTTCATATTACGTGGCCCCTAGGTCAATTTATGTGGCAGATAAATTCAGGAATAGGCCTCAGTTCTTACATACTCTCCATTCAATGCATTTACTGTCTTTGTATTTCTGTTGTTATTTTTTTGTCTTTGGAGATTGAACAAAGAAAGACATTTGCAAGACCAAGGTGACACCCAATTGGACTTGAAGCAAAATCCCAAGGTCAAGCAGAGTCTGTACAGAAACAATGGCTGCATATATGCTGTACATTGAAAGCACGTGACTTGCCACAAAGAATTCAACTTTGTTAAGGGTGCAGGGAAATGTAGCTCTGGGGGGGGGGGGTAGACTACAGTTCCCAGGATTCTATGAGGGAAATCATATGCTTTAAATATACACAGCCACTCCCATCTTCTGCAGACTCTCCAAGTATCCCTATTTACCAGGGACGGTTCTGGATTTAGAAAAGCCATCTCGATTTCTGATTTGATCCTGTAACCTTCCGCTTTTCCTTAGGATGTCCCTATTTTCATTGGAGAAATGTTGGAAGGTATGGAATTATGTGACCCCACCCCCAAGCCATGGAGATAAGTATATAACCTTTAGAAGACATCTGAAGGCCACCCTTTATAGGGAAGGTTTTTTTTTTTTAAAAAAAATGTTTCTTGTTTTATTATGTTTTTATATATGTTGGAAGCCACGCAGAGTGGCTGAGGCAACCCAGTCAGATGGGTGGGGTATTAATAATAATAATAATTAATAATAATTGAATAGGACGTCCCTATTTTCATCAGGGGAATGTCTGAGGGCTTGATTCTGTTAGATACTTTAGCATCTGTGAAAACTTTTCAGAAGAGGGAGAACACGGTTTGGCTTAATATACTGTGTCCTCCTTGATTTCTGCTTTTATTTCATTTTTTTATTTTTGTGCTCTGCTAAGCTCAATGCCATCCATTCTCCCATTGCCCTTTTATAAAGCTTAAGTACCTCACACATGTTGGGTAGAATCCAACAATGGACTGAGGTGTCGACTGATGTGGTGAAAACCACACTGAGGTGATGGATGTGACTGATGTGGTAATCAGTCATTTGAATGCTCTGATGGATTGTAGGCATGTGGTAAACTCCCCATTGAACCAGGCTGCAATATGACAGCAGCTATGGGGAGCTGTCTTGATTAGTAATGGGTGAACTCTCCTCAGCTCAATTCGGAATCGGTTTGGTATTTATGAGCATTCTTGTGAAACCATATTTTATTGGGGGTGGGGATTCTCCTCTGTTTCTGAAAGCTCTCTCTTTGAACATGTGAGTCTGATAATGGTACTGCCTTCATGAGCTTTACTCTTTTGCCCCATGGGAGTTGTAGTTCTGAGCACCAGGGATAGGAATTCAACACTCGAAAATTCAACAGATGAAGGCGTCCAGTCGTGCTGCTGCAGATGCACCAAGGCATTTATTCTCTCTGCACTCCTCCCAGTGGTCATTCCTCCTCGGGTCACTGCTATGGATCCACAATCTGCCTGCCTGTCACAGACACTGCGGTTTTCTGCAAGGGATTCCCACATCATGTCGGCGTTGATGCTGCAAATCGTCACGTCATGTTTGCAGACACCTTTGTGGCACAGAGTTGGTTTGCTAACGGGCCCGGTGCCAAAAGCCAGCTCCCTGTAGAACAGGGGTCAGCAAACTTTTTCAGCTGGGGGCCGGTCCATTGTCCCTCAGACCTTGGGGGGGGGGCGGACTATATTTTGAGAAAACAAATGAACACAATCCTATGCCCCACAAATACCCCAGAGATGCATATTAAATAAAAGGACACATTCTACTCATGTAAAAACATGCTGATTCCTGGACTGTCTGCGGGCCGGATTTAGAAGGCGATTGGGCCGGATCCAGCCCCCGGGCCTTAGTTTGCCTACCCATGTTGTAGAACATGTCCTTTGTTTATATTATAGTGGTTTGTTTGTTTTTAAGTGCTGGGTTTTGCTTTGTGAATTATCCCAATGATCCTCTTGTACTTATCCTAATGAAACGTGGCATATAAATGATTTTAACAAAACAGATTTTTTAAAAACCCACACAAGCCATTCACAAATGTTCAAACAGAGGTGAGAGAACTTACCAATGAGAAGACCTCCTGGTGAGGTAATCTGATCATGTCACCCACACTGAGACTTTATTTCATTGAATTTCATTGAGACTTCTTGTGCCTGGTCAGCCTGACTGCTTTCCATTCTAAACTACAGGGGGGGGGCGACTCTGGGGAGAAGAAATAGCACCCAGTTTGTACGAATTGTGCCATATTCATAATTACTGACTTCATCAGCATCTCAAGTCTTGTGCAGTTGCTTTCGTACATCATCGTACTGTGTTCAGTGGTTGTGCCCAACATAATATTACTTAATGCCCATTAAAGTCATCTAACTGACACGGCATATAAGAATTCAGCATAAACTAATCCACTCAATGGTTAGCTCAGTTTGTCCTGGCCTGCAACATGTGCTTGTGATAGTTAAGGGCATAATCCAGCTAAAATTAAACACTTTTAAGGTACACTAGTTCTATGGGCAAAGTTAAACATGCTTTGCAGTGTAATCCTATGCATGTTTATTTGGGATGAAGTCCCACTGTGTTCAGCTGGGCTTATTTCCATGCAAATATGCAAAAGGTTTCAGTCTAAATTTCTCTAAATCAGTTTAACTTAAAATTGCTTAAAGTATGGCTGTATCCCACACTAATCCCCCACAACCCCTGGTTCCCATTTCAATACAAATATTTGGGGTACAATCCTCTAACTACTTTATAAAATCAATAGGATTACTTCATATCAAGTAATCTGGAATTTACAGTAGAAAATGTTGCATCTCCTGTCTTCCCCCCCTTTTTTTGCTGTTGCTATCTTTAGAACTGATATTAGCAATAAATAAATACATGCTATCTACAGCATATTAGGCTTAATAGCAGCCTTCACTTGCATGCAAATCCAGAAACATTTTAATGCCCATAAAATATTACTTCCAAATATTAGTTCCTAGGATAATGAGATTACAATCTTACACATCTGGTACTAAGCCCTATTGAATTCAGATGGGCTTACTTTTGGGTAAACCAGTGCAGGACTGTGCTATAAGTGTAGACTATTCACACACTCGAATTCTTTCTTTTAGTTTCAAGAAATAAAGTCACCAGCACTTTTTGAATCCTAAATTGCACACACAAGTGTATTCCACAAACTCAGCATGTCCTCCATTTTGTTTTGGGGAATTGTATGTACACATATTACTCAGGAACACACACACATAAAAAGCCTTAAGTAAAGTTCATCCTTCCTCCAGGGGGTTGCATGACAGAATGCTAGCCTATTAAAATAGAATAAAATAACTCTACTCCAGTCTCTCTAGAGTGGTTGTTCTGTATCGTGGCTTGCAGGAAAGTTCCAGGGGAAGGGAATTAATTTTAGAAGCAAATTGTCTATTGTGGGTCGCAAGTTTTCTTAAGTCTGCCTCCCAATGGCTGCTAGAATTTTCTGCCTGCTGAGTGCTGAGTGTGTGGCCTTGCTTCAGGCTTTGGGCGGGGGTGGGACCAAACACCAAACCTTAGAATGGAGGAGAGAAAGATTTCATTTTCTCTCAGCACTGGCAGGATTTAGTTCCCAGATATTAAGACACATTCTTTAATGCTTGTTTGCTGTAATTATTTGGAAGCAAATTTGAGATGAGTCACCCTGAGCGCTTTCAAACCATGCTGGCAAAATGAAGGCTTAAAAGGATGCTCCGAGATTTATTTTTATGAAACAAATTGTAGTTTAATTTGTGGGCTGCTAAGAAGGCGGGTAGGTTTGGAATTGTAGGAAGTGGCAACAAGGAAGCAAGCGGTAAGATTAGGTCTAAGCACAGCTCTGATGAGGCTGGTTGAGATGGTTGCTTTATCACACAATGTTTCCCCTGAGGACTGGGCAAATATTAAGAGTACATTCCTTCCCTGGACTTGTTGCAATTTTTGTTTGGGACACATATCTTTGTACTGGGGCAGGGGAGCTTTCCCAGACCAAGGGCCATAGTTCCTTCTGGGCAATTTTCCAGGGGTGACATGCCAATAGTAAATTCAGCCAGAGAAAAAAATAGTTGGCAAAACAAATGTCCTTTTTTTATACCTATGTGTTCTTGGCTAGTTACTGCACAAACACATCTATCCTTATCCTCCCCTGAAACAAACAAGAGACATTATCACTTACCCTCCAACCATCCCTTTTTTAATGGGACATTCCCGGGAATTACAGAAGCCATCTCGGCTTCTGAATTGATCCCAGAATGTCCCAGGGATTAGCCGGCACTTGCAATGGTGTCACACTCTCGCTTGAGTTAGCTGACTCGCGCAGTGCCTCTCTCTCACATTCCAATTTTCCTCAGGGGAATGCTACCAAGAGTCCAAGGACACATTTCAGCAAGGCAGAAGCACTCAAGGAAGGTGTGATGCAGGGCCTGGGGAAAGATGGTGAGGCTGGGGTGGGGTTGTGGCCTGGGAAGAGTCTGAATGGTCAAAGAGGCCTGCATTCTTGTATGCTAACCTTGGGGCAAGAGTTATGCTATGCTCATGTTTTATACAGTGCCCAGCCTCACATGGATGCTGCAGAAAGAATGTAGTTGGTCAACGGAGCCGTGGACTCAAAAAGGTTTAAAAACTCTGGCTTAAGGGCACATCTACATGGATGAGTTTCCAGCACCAAGTGTTAGATTCAGTGCCTTTACACCTGCAAAGTTACACAAGGAGTAGGGTGATCTACAAGGTGTTGGCCATGGATGGAATGGGATTCACCTGGAACAGTATGGGTGGCACAGTCCCAAGTAATACTTTTTGGTGGGGTGGTGATTCTGCCCTCCCTAGCGCACTCCTTTGTGTCTTGCTTTTACCATTTACAGGACAGTTTGCTTATCAACCAGTGAATTGCTCCTTATCTTAATTTAAAGCAGCGATCACCAATCCTGTGATTTCACAGTAGCCCTTCTGACTTCAGTATGGCTCACTACTCCTCAGCCTGTGATTTGAAAATTGCACCTTAAGACTTTCCCTTTTTGTTGTCTGACTATAAAAAGGAAAGCTAGAAGAACCCTGTCTGTTGATGGTGCCTGTTTTTCTAGGTGCCAGCATATGAAATTACATAAATATTTTGATTAAGCATCTAGGTGAGAGATTTGTTGGACTGATAAAATGCCAGCTGGCTTTGGCATGCAAAAAAGTTATATATTATGAATGTGCATGAAGGTACTAAAAGAGAAATGCTATCTATACTTCTCCTGGCTTAAGAACAAAGGGCATTGGGAGCATGCATTTAGCAGAAGCAGAAGCAGCAGCAGCAGCAGCACCTCCTGCTCACAGAAAACTCAGCCAAGCCACCTTTAGGGTTGTCCTTATTTACCGTTTTGTTCCCATCACCAAAACTCAAGGGGAGGCATCCTAAATCTCCTCCCTTTGGTTGTTTCTCTCATCTCCTGCATTATTCTAGATTACGCATAGGGGAGTACTACTTTTGAATTCTCACCTACATATTGCATTGATTGTTTTTAGCTTAAGGTACTGCTTTAAATATGGGACGCGGGTGGCGCTGTGGGTTAAACCACCACAGAGCCTAGGACTTGCCAATCAGAAGGTCGGTGATTTGAATCCCCGCGATGGGGTGAGCTCCCGTTGCTCGGTCTCTGCTCCTGCCAACCTAGCAGTTCGGAAGCACCTCAAAGTGCAAGTAGATAAATAGGTACCACTCCGGCGGGAAGGTAAACAGCATTTCCGTGCGCTGCTCTGGTTTGCCAGAAGCGGCTTAGTCATGCTGGCCACATGACCCAGAAGCTGTACGCTGGCTCCCTCGGCCAATAAAGCGAGATGAGCGGCGCAACCCCAGAGTCGGCCACGACTGGACCTAATGGTCAGGGGTCCCTTTACCTTTACTGCTTTAAATACCTAAACGACTCAGAAGTCATAGCTGACTGTGCCCAAAACACAAACAAATGTGAAACAACAACAACAACAGCTAGCACATCTATAACCCAGTCTTTTGCTTGATGTGCTGGTTCTCTGTTTGCATGGACTTTGTAATGTTAAGCAGCATTCGCAAAATTTGACCCTTCCTTTATAACATAAAAGCCAATTCCTAGGGGCCCCATAGAATATTTGTGGGTGCTGCCTCCCAAAGTCATTGGGTGTTGCCATTCAAATGGTGTGCACGCACTGTGTCATTTGATTGATTATGCAGGGTGGGGCTTACCTGCCCCTCCCCCAATATATTGTATAGCACCCTTGCTATATAATATAAAATGGTCTAGTGCAGTCTCCCAACTCATTCTGCACGTGTGGACCAGATTCATGCGAAATGTCACGATGGCCATAAACTTAGACGGCTTTTTGTCATGAATCAGACAAATCTGTGTAAAAGGGTTCTATCAGGGAAGCTAGATGTGGGAGTAAACCTCTGAATGGGGATGGGCAATCAGTGAGGGCTCTTGCCTTTGTGCTCTGCTGATAAGTCACACATCTTTTGGAAAAGAAGAACGTTGATTATCCTTTGGTCTGACCAACCAAGCCCCTTCTAATACTCTTATTTCACAACCAGCATTTTGCTATGGTTCGTAACTTTATACAAGTCCTAACTAGATTAATTTCTGTATGTTTTTTAACCAAAGCTAAATCCTCCGTGTCTGTAGCACAGGGCTGAGTCAGTGTAGAGATCTTTGTAGGACTAGGGGCTTGTGTAGACATGATGTCTCCACCCTTGTCTGGCTCCTGGAGATGAGCAAAAGGAGAGAATCTTTACATCTCTTTTAATTTCTAGGTGAATAGTTCACTTTGACGTAAGCACATTTTAAGTAAAAAAAAACCCAGCACACAGGAGAAGAAACACATCACAAACTGTGCATGCACACGCAGAGAGAAACCGATTCAATGCTCCGTTTTTGTCGGTGACATATTTTTGGCCACGCATTTTGTCCAGCCATGCTCATCCACTCTTGAGGCGAAAAATAAATTAGGCTTGTAAGTATGCTTGTATCTCTGTGATTATGATGAACAGTAATTTATGCAAGAGATTTTGGCTTTACCGTTTCCTCATGTAAACTTTGCAGAGAAATCCAGGTTCATTCTGCCTTTCTGTTAATTCTACGATGCGTGCAAAGTCGGCTCCAACTAGCTAGAGATATTTGGAAAATTAAAGTGTGCTTACACTGACATCCTGCAGAAACACCAGTGTATATGCCCTCCAAACACTGAATATTTCTTGATGTCTTGTTCACTTGCTGCATGTTGCATCAGATAAGCAAGCAAGCACCACCTTACAACCCTGATGACATTACCTTAGCTTAAACTTTTTTCCTGTAAATTTTAGCAACTTTGGGCCAGAGGGCATTTTGGATTGGGGCTGCGTTGTAGGAGCTGTTCTTTGCCCAAATCATGTCCTGATCTAAATCAAGAGGGCTCTCTGGCTGCTTTTTCAGTATCACCTTAAATGCAGGCTTAGTGAGAACCATAGCTACATGTGAAAGTTGTAGACCCTTATCTTCAAACCTGGGTCTCTGGCCAACACCTATAAAGTGGGGTGAATTGGAGGCGATTTGCAGCACTGTTGCTCAGCTACATCAAGAGAACCTTTCTCGTGGATGTGTGTAGTATGCAGCATAGCCAGTTCTCCTGCAGCCTGTCCATGTGTTGTTGTTTTTAAGGTTCAGAATTCAATCAAGGGTTGTCAGAGAATTCAGACAAAAAAAAACGGGAGCAGAATTGGCTGATTTTCATCTATTTCTCCCATGTTGGGAACAGAAGTCAATCCAATGCATATTCGTGGCTGTTGTCGCTTTCAGTCCAGAAATGATACATGATTGATCACATCCCATTTGCATTGTGTTTCCTTTGCATTGACACAAATGTGGTGGGATAAGATAATGACAATGTGACTTACATATTTAATTATGGTAATTTCTTAAGTTACACAATTCTGCCGTGGTGAAATGAATAATGTAGGTTTTGGCAGAAGCTGAACTGCAGCACAACTGAAACAGCATTGCATGTCACGAATACAGAGCAGAATGGAAAATGGTACCCTCTTACATCCCTAATGGCATCCAAGATCCCCCATCCCCTGTTCTTTTCCTGCTTTCAGTGAGAGATGCTTTTGTGGCAACTTTGGTTCCAGGAGCCAATTCTAAAGCAGATCAGACCCCTATAAGACTATAAGAAAGTGGTCTTTCTGACTCCCACTTGTCTTCTCATTTAAACTAATACTGTATCTGTTCTCCCAGTTTCTCTAAAGTTTTCTCCCACTATGAAGGAGGAATTCAGTTTTTCTGCTTCAGGACACTTTGCTTATTATTCGATCATTGCAAATTCAACAAAGGTAGTGCATGTGATTTTCTTCCAGAAAGCTTTCCTCTGGTTTTGTACAGCCTCCCTGGCTGCCTGTGTTTCTTGATCCTAAAAAAGCTCCTTGGGCAGAATAACCCTCATGATGTCTTCTGCATCAGCCTTAATTGAACTGCAGACACCTGGGAAGGCTGCTGAGTAGAGACCCCCGATGAGATGATTTGCAGAATGAAAGAAAGGACTCTCACAAACACATTGAAAGTAAAGTTAAGCACATCACAAACCCTGAACTCCACCTACAAGAACTTTGTGTACGCTTTCTTTCACCTTTGATAATTTTGAGTGCTGGAGAATGGTGTAAAAAGCAATACAGTGGTACCTCGGGTTACATATGCTTCAGGTTACAGGCTAACCCAGAAATATTACCTCGGATTAAGAACTTTGCTTCAGGATGAGAACAGAAATTGTGCAGTGGCGGCGCAGCGGCAGCAGGAGGCCCCATTAGCTAAAGTGGTGCTTCAGGTTATGACCAGTTTCAGGTTAAGAACAGACCTCCAGAACGAATTAAGTTCTTAACCCGAGGTACCACTGTATGTTTTTTTGGCACAGCACAACTTCAAACTGCTGTTTTGTATGGTAAATATTGGATGTGATTCTGTGCTAGAGTTTGCCCCTTTAAGACGAATAATGTAAGAGCCCCCAAACCAGTCAGTGCTTGCAGGGTGTGTGAAACAGGTTTCTGGAGCGTTGTCAGAAAAAGTGTGGAGCTCGTTCAAATATGCATGCCTGGATTGACTTTGAATAAGATAGCGCACACTCCATTAATTTATGCAGTTCTCTCTCACACACCCCTTTATGTCACCCAATTATCACTCCTACACACTTTTTGCAGCCGTATGTTTTTGAATTACAAATATATATAGTTTGCATTGTTTCTCAAGGGCTGCAAAGGAATAATTGTATAATAAGCGACACAAAGGTGTTGCAGACGCTATGGAGTGCCGTAACCCCGTGGTGGGTTTGTAGGCCAGTAATTCAGTGTGAAGCTTGTTTTGAATCGCTGCTTTCAGGCTTGCATTCGTTTGCCACCTTGCTTCCAGCAGCGCAATGTATAAATCTAAATAAATACATCGCAAAGATTAGTGATCCAGTGCCTTATATAAAAAGTACGACATAAGAGACATGTGTTTTCCAGTCGACAGTTCTAATCTCATGGGCACAGGTTAGGGCTGTCAGAGAATTGCGTGTAAGATTTAAGTTGGTTTTGGCAGCGGGTCAAAAAGCTTCACGGTGCAGCAAGCTATGCTTTTAGGCTAGCCTCCTGAAAGAATATTTGTAAAGGATAGTATATGGGAGACTGGAAATTAGTATGCTAATGCTACATTGAGATTCATGATGGGCAGGTATGTGGTCATCAGAAAATAGTCTACTTCATAAAGCGTGTGAGTGTCAAAGGGCTCATTCACACTTCCCTTTGTCCCACAATTTTTCCCGATTTCTAGGCATGGGTACAAGTAGTTTTTCTTTCGACCCACCACTTTCCCCAGGAAAATACACTGCTTATCGCAGATTTGGAGCAAACATCAGTCTGCAGAAAACCTCACTGATGTTTGCTCTGATTCAGCAGTAAACAGCGGGTTTTCTCAGGGAAAATGGTGGACCAAAGAAAAACCACTCTGACCCAGGCCTAGAACTCATAGAACAACTGTAGGTGTAGATGAGTCCTTAGAATCTGTGGATTGGATCCAGAGATATCTTGCATGAATGTGTGGGGGAACCACTTCTGTCAAATTTCTCTAATTTTGTTGTCCTGCTGCACCTCCCATCCTACCTCAGAAGGTCCATTGACCCTCAGGAGAGGTTTGGAGGAGTGAGCACACATGGTTTCTGGGATGGGGAGACGGGAAGGCCCTGATATGTCAATGGAATTGTACTCAAGCATCTCTGGTTCCAGCCCCATGTTTCATGGTCATCATAATAGGTACGTTTGGGAAATCAGATCTTCTTGTATGACCTAGTTGACATTCCTGCATTGCAAGGGATTGGACTAGATGACCCTTGGGATCTGTTCCCATTCTACAGCTCTTTGATTCTATGAATCCCAGAGTGATCTGACAGGATCTGCACCTGAATGGCTTCGAGAACGCTCCTGTGGATTTTTGGGGTCAAGGAATGTATGGAAATGCAACTCTCATAATTTTGAGAGAAACTGCTTTAAAAAATTCATATCCTGAAAGACAATTTTCATTTTTTTCAGTTTGAAGGCAGTAAACCTAGATCTGGGCTGTACCACTCCATACTGTAAATGACATGTCTGTGTCATTCCCTCATTCCCCCACCTGTGGAATATCCATGGAAGGAAAATAAGTGTGGCCCCTTCTTCTTTGGCTATTAGAGGAACCCTAAAAACTTCTTCATTCCAGTCTGCTTTAGGGGGATTTTATTGCTCTGTAGTGTTTTTTTGTACTGTTGTTACTGAGGTGGCAGTCAAATATCTTCTACTTGGGAGTAAGGCCCATTTAGCTCAATAGGATTTCTGTGTAGGATTGTGCTGTTAATGTTGTACTTTGCTATCTGATAGTTTATAATCTTCTGCAATCTTATATAAGCTAAGCCTTGGGAAGGTGAACACTCTAAAAGGGGTAATAATAATAATAATAATAATAATAATAATAATAATAATAATAATAATATGTGCTCAGTTGCTTGTGTGGAACTGAAGCTTGAGATGAATGCTCACCCTCACTGTTCCTACTTTGATGAATGCAACAGCTATTTATAACTGGCCAACATTTCAAACAGAGGCAGCAGAAGAGAAGAGAATGTTATACAGAATTAGAAACAACTAAAACTAGAGAGTTCTAGTGTTTTCCCAGGGACAAAAACTCTAAGAAGCTTTCCCCCAACGTTCACATTCTTCATATGGATTGCTCAGGAGACGAGGCAGGCAAGATTAGAAAGGCTAACCACAGAAGCCGATGCAAAGGCGTACTTAGCGAACAGCCAACCCTTCGCGACTCATCTAAGCAGACAGAGCATCACTTAATCAAATGTCTCTCCTAGCTTTGAGATTCTTCTGAGGGAGGCTGCTAAAAGGCTCACAGAATGCTGGTGGTTTTCCTGAGAGCTCATCATCATGTTTTATTTATGGGACGGCGAAGAAATGTGGTGTCGCTTCAGAAGCTTGTTAGAAGGATAGTTACTGGGAATCTGTAGAAGTGGCAATTTTCTGAGGGACGAGGCCACAAAACCACCTGGTTATGCAGTCTCCTCTGTCTTTGGCTGGTCATTCAGCAGTAGCAACATCATACCCAAAGAGGAACTTTGAAAAGGGAAGTTTTACACAGCCTACACAAGTTCCTTTCACAATTCACATCCAGACTTCCTTCAGAGATCCCACAAGGCCCATTCTGAAGCAGAGGTCACCACACTTTTAACTTAAGGCTACCAGATTTTTTTCAATGAATCCAGGGACACTTTTCAACTTCAATGGATTTTGTATGGGGACTGATTTGTAAATCCGGGGACTGTCCCCGGGAAATGGGGACATCTGGTAACGTTATTTTATCTGGCTGTGTGGGTTGTCGAGGTTGAATCTGCCCTGAGGCACACACGAGGGCTACACCAAATTGACAAGGACCATTTCTGAGCAACAAATGGGCATGAAACAATTCTCAGGAGGATTCCTCTAACAATACAGTAAAGCTCAGATGCTTCATAAGGCAATAAAGGACAACGGGCATCATAGTATGTCCTATATAATCTGTTATTCCTCACTGGATGTGGCCCTTAAAGACAAAGGAAAATTGTGGGTGCAAGGAAGGCAAGTTGTAAGCAATTACAATGAGTGATGTAAAGATTCTCCAAGTGTCCCTATTTTCCAGAGACATTCTCAGATTTACAGAAGCCATCCCGGTTTCTGCTTTGATCCTGGAATGTTTCCTCAGGACACCCCTATTTTCATTGGAGAAATGTTGGAGGGTATGGAGTTATGCAACCCTTGAGCATGGGCATAGCCAGGATTTTTGTTAGGGGAGGCAGAACTGACATGATCGTTCAGTTAGTTAACTATTTTATTGTTTTACTTGATTAGGGGGGCAACTTCCCCCCGGCTATACCCATGCCTTTGAGCCAAGGAGATAAGTAACTATACAACCTTTAGAAGACATATGAAGGCAACCCTTTATAGGGCAGTTTTTAAATGTTTAACTTTTTTATGTGTCATATATATATATATATATATATATATATATATATATATCAGTCAGATGGGCGGGGTTCAAATAACAATACAGGGTACCTCGGGTTAAGACCTTAATTCTGGAGGTCTGTTCTTAACCTGCAACTGTTCTTAACCTGAACCACTTTAGCTAATGGGGACTCCCGCTGCCGGCACACCACCACCAAGCGATTTCTGTTCTCATCCTGAAGCAAAGTTCTTAACCCGAGGTAATATTTCTGGGTTAGCGGAGTCTGTAACCTGAAGCGTATGTAACCCGAGGTACCACTGTACCATTGTTGTTGTTGTTGTTGTTGTTGTTGTTGAATAGGGCATTCTTTTCAACCCATGATAGCCTTTTCTCATAATGGCAGTTAAACAAAAATCATTGCATTATGAAGTGTTCCAGAATTTTTAACTGGATACCTTGCAATGCCAAATGCTCCCTTCACAAATATGGGTTGAATAGTCTCTGTGCATAAAATGTCTGCAGCTAGGGCTAGCTTAAATCACTTTTAAACAAAATGTTACAAAATGGCAGAGACCCAGAGAGTTTTATGTTGTCCTTTGGATGGGGGTGACAGGTTGCTCACAGTGAAATAGTCATATGACTCTTCCAGCACAGACACAAATTGCAGTTGCTTCATATGGCACAACAAGACTTTTGAAAGTTTAGTGGTGACGTGATTGACTCAGGCCAGTTCCAGTGGAAGCTATGACTCCTGAACAGATTTCCTTAGCTCATAGGCATATGATTATGTGTCACACGAATGTTTCACTGATTTATTTTATTTTAAAGATGCATATACCCTGTTAAAATTATATCCAAGGTGAATTTAAAAACACACACCAGATTAAAATGGTGCTATTAAAAATAGGCTTCAAGGTTGGCAAATACGTTTTCCCCAGTTGCTTGGGATTGCAAAAATAGGGAGTCATAAAATGCTTTGAAGGACACCATATATAGCTGTTCATTTGTTTTTGGTTTGGATGGAGGAACTTATACATTGCAGAATTTCTACTATGACTGTGGATGGTTAGGCCATTTGTAATATAATATTCAATGTCATCTCTTAGATAAATTTAACAGGATGGCGCTTTAGTCTTTAGCTTAATAAGCATTGTTCTTAAATTACGGAGTCATGATTCCAATAAATAACATGCCTGAAGGACAAAGCAGTAGCTATATCAAATCTGATTCCCATTAATAGACTACACCCAAAGGCGGACCCTGAAGTCACCTCTTGAAAATACAGTCTGCTTCCTACATGTTATTAATAATGCCTCTAATTTATCAAGAGACTCAGTTGAGTCCTTGGGGACAAACATCAAGAGGGGCGAGACCAGCAGGTGAGAGTGCTTAGGCAGGGTAGATGTGATGCCATAAGTTGATGACAGCTGATTTTTCAGTAAACACCACTCCTGTACTCTCTATACTCTCAGGCAATGGAGGAGGAACTGTGTTTTGCAAACCAATAGTTGTCATTCAGATGTCAAGCTGCAGGCATAAAGAAGTACCCTTGGTAGAAAAAACGCAATTCCCATTTATAGGGTGCACTTTGAGGGGTGGTCTTTCAAGGTAAGAACCTCAGATTTTCAGGTCTGGAAGCAGACTTCTCTTCTAGCCCAAGCATAGGCAAACTCCAGCCCTCCAGATGTTTAGGACTACAATTCCCATCATCCCTAGCTAACAGGACCAGTGGTCAGGGATGATGGGAATTGTAGCCCCAAATATCTGGAGAGCCAGAGTTTGCCTATGCCTGCTCTAGCCCGTCATGCTTAGAAGCTTCAAGCACTGAACTGTCTCTAACTTTTTCTGCTGATTACAGAATCTCTCTGACCCTGATTGGTTCTCTGAATGGTTCCTGGATTCCTTCAGAGCTCAATATAAACCCTCCTTCCATGTTAGTCCATCCTGCCCCCCCCCATGACATTCTTTTGATGGCTACCGCTAGCAAACTGGGACTCTTCTACATCAATCTATCTGCTTGACATATCATCACCAGACCTTGTCTTCCTTGACCTGTTCCTTGCTTGAATCTGCAACTACCGCTTTAGGCTTTGACCCCAAATTTTAGCTACTACAACAGATGGGACATACCTTATCCTGAAACAGACTTTGGGTAGGTTTGCATGTATGGCAGCACTGCCAAATTTCTTCTTCTTGATTATATTTGAGCTGCTTTTGCAATGGGATGGAGGAAACACTGGTGAAGCAGAAGCACATTTGCACATACACGGTACGTAAGTTTGCAGAATTGGGGTGGTCCATAAAGCATTGCAACAATCACTAGAATTCCATGTATTATTGCTTTACTGCTGATCCTTTCCTTCCTTTCCTTCCTTTTACAGTGCTTTGCCTATAAAATGGAGTAAACGATTCCTATGAGATCTTCCTGGAGTAGCTGGCTAATTCAACATTAACAATTCCCACTGTGCGCTATGCTTGGAGTTGAGTGCTGATTCTTACATAGCCATAACGTCACCACCCACTCCTAGGAAGGGAAAGCCCGATATCTGCAGAAGTACAGAAATGGTTGAGGGGAAAAGCTACTTCCCACTTTGGGAAGTGGGTGGAAAACCAAGGACATGTAATAGGGTATCCTGTAAGAGGATGGCCAGCTGGAATCCTGAATGTTTTTTTGCAGATTCACTTTTAAGCTCTGATGGCTGATCTCTAAGTCAACACATATAGAGTCAGGTTAAGCCACATATGGCATTCTGCCTCTGAATACCAGTTGCACGTCGAGGTCCCCAAGACACCCCCCCAAAGAAAAACACAATTGACACTTAATTTTTGTTTAAGGTTTTTGGCATAATTTTGGCCACGACTTTATTCAAATTACAGCAATGTGAGTGGTTGCTTAGGCATTGGTAGCACTAACTGACCCCGCACGGGGACAGCTCTGACATTCACACCCCCTGCGAAGTCAGCAAGGGTAAGTCACCTGGGGAGAGAGACGGGACTGGGAACCACGCCTCACCTCTCCCCAGCATGCTCCCAGGGGCTTGCGTGGCCCTAGCCCCTTGCCAGGGGGGTTCGGACAAAAGCATGTGGGAGCCCCTGGGTTCCTTTAACGGAAAACCCTTGAAGCAGCAGCAGCATTTTGGAGGGGCAGGCACAGCCGAATCCATACCCCTCCACCAACCAATTCCAAGACCAATGCCTAACCACAAACCTTACAAGTTGTGACGATTTGCTATGCAGTAGGCAAAAACCAAGTGGCACACACTAATCAGCCAAATGGACAAAATTCCTACCGGGCCCCCGCACCAATGCGGACGACCCCATGACAGGCAATAGCAAAGTCAAGCAAACAGCCTAAAATTAGGGAAGGGAGGGCGGGTGATCCGAAGTAAGCAGCGAAAAGAGGAAGTTATTTGCTGTGAGCATTGTATTTAACAAATAGGGCTGTCGATCAACAAATGGCAACATCTAGATTTCCCCAGTAACAGCCTGCCCCTGCTTAAAGGATGGCCAAACCATTTGCCTAGTAACAGTGAGGTGTCTCGTCAGCCCCGCCCGCAACCCGTGCTCTCCATGAGGGAGAACACACTTTACTCTAAAACACAAGTGGGAGGGTATTCTTAAGTCCTCCTGAAGAGTTTCTCATAGGCATCCGGTTAGCCACTATGAGAACAGGATTCTGGACTAAATGGGTCACTAGCATGATGCAATAGGGTTATGTTCGCAGACATTGTTACATCCCTAATCATATCTAATGTGTAAAATAAGGGAAGGCTGCCAAACCTTGCTGTGCAAGACTGATACTGCCAAACACTTGTCCCTTTCTAATGCATCCTTTGTTAAATGTATAGGTGCCAGGTGTTTGGCTATTTAAAGGTGTTTGTGGGAGGGGTGTTATTGGTTTGTTTTTGCTTTAATGTGTATTTTGTTTTCTGATTTTCTATTTTTCTGTTGTGCACCACACTGGGATCTTCAGATGAAGGGCGGTATACAAATTTGAATGCTGCTGCTTCTGCTGCTACTGTAATAGTGATTCCTCTGTTCTTCCCCTTCCAGAACAGTTTTTGTGTTGGTGCAAGCTGCTAGCAAAAGGCCCAAATTAAATCCACTGCCTTAAAATTCAGATTAATCATTTAATTAGGTGCCCTTTCTACCCTTATGTTGCTTGGGGCTACTAAAACAGTTAATTTAGGAAAGTGAGTATACCAAATGCTAAAGGGCCCTGTTCCTAGGAAAGCTATTGACTGTGATGAACTATTTTGTGCAGGAAATTAATATGAAAATCAAGTTTTAAAATGAGCTTGGCATCCTCATTTATTTATGCCTTGTACCGTGGTGGACAGCATGAAAGGCAGCTTAATCTGTACTTTCCAAATGAGTAATGATTCTGAATTTCCCTGCTTTGTTTATTACCGAAATGACCCCAAACAGTTTTAAATGACCCCCCGCCCCCTTTTTTCTATTAGGCTTCGGTTGGAAGGGAAACAGTTTCAATTAGTTTCCAAATGTTTCTCTGAAAGAAAGGCCTGTTTCAGGCTTTGCTTAAAATGCAACCACTCAACCCAAGAGCTAAATTTGTTCCAAAAGGGCAAAAAATAAAAAAATTGATTGTCAGAGGACAAGAATGCAAAACTGCTTCATGAGCCTTCGCAATGAAAGCTTGCCAAGGAGCATAGTGCATGATGGGTAGGGAAGCACATGATTAGAAATCTTGAAAGAAATGTGAGTAGAAAACAGAGCAGGGCCAGCACCTACCTACTGACACCGCTGGGCAGCTTCTAGGACCCAAGAACCCAACCAAAGACCATTAGCACTAATAATTAGTTTCATTGGAGGCTGGTCCATTAGATCGAATGGGGCACTTCTCCATCAAACTCACTCTGCCTTCAGCCAGACACCACCTGCCTGCTTTCTTGCAACCAGGAGTGGCACCAACTGCCGGCTTTGTCTTCCTTAGTTTCCATAAAACTCAGCAAAGCGGAGGACAGAAACAAAACTAGACTTACTTGGCCCTGCCTGTCATTTGCTCTGGATCCACCTACTCTTGGGCTATTTGCTTTCCACCCTGCTGGTCCCAATGGGCACCAGCCACCAGTTCCCAGTTTCCTCTCCCCTCCTTTGCTCACCCATTGTCAGGTGTGGAGAGTCCTCCTCTCCCATCAGTTACCTCACAGATAAGAATAAATGAGCAGTTGTTAAATTTATAGTCCTTTGCAGTTCTCCGCAAGGATGGCAGTTGGCCAGTCTAATTCTCTTTTTTAAAAAAATAATTTTTATTAACCGACCAATCACATCAAATCAAACCAAATTACATAAATTACAAAGCCGAATTTTAAATTTTTGTTGGGGGTACCCATATTTCAAGTTCCGAAGGGGATCCAATCATCTTCTTGCTGCTGCTTTAATGTCCACACATCTGTCCATATGATGTTCACAATGCTGCCCAGTCCTTTCTTATTGTTTTCCACATCTCTTCTTGTTATTCTCATATATTTTTCCTTTCTCTTTGTAACCTCTGATGCTCTCCAAAGCGGGTTAAGACAAATTGTAATCCTGTGTGGACATTTTTATTCATCCAAGAACCATATTCAGACGGTTTCCATATATCATCACTTCCATAAATAAAAACAGTCTTACCGTCGTTAATCTTCACAGGTCTGTCGCCTTTCTCCAACCTCTGAGGAGGTTCGCCAGGAATGTAGTCCGAAAGCAAATCCATTCCTCCTCCCAGTTGTAAGTCCTTCGACAAAGCCTGCCAAAATGGCGACTGTTTTTATTGCTGCATCATTCCAAAAGCTCTTGCTCTTTACTCGATCCCCATAAAACATACTTTTGGTTAAAGTTCATTTCCACACAGTCCTTAAACATCCTGCTTAGGTCAGTTAACCAACGGATTCCAGCATGAGGAGGGGTTCTTGGTTAATCACATAGAAGAAAAGAAAAAAAGTTCCCCCCAATCCAGTCCTGCTGCTGACATACCCAGCCTTTGATGTATCTTCTCCATGAAATATTCCTGTTACTCCAACATGTCGCTCTTCTTTCACAGAGGTCCCTTCAATTAGCAGTCTTCACTCCCCTTCTTCACTTGAAATATGTGCATTTGCTTCTTTCTAATTGTAATATTTCAAATTGCTGCAGCTAGTGTGCGATCAGAGACAGCGTCCAGGAGAGCCGGAGTCCACACGAGGGCATTCTGCCTAGTGCCCTCACTCCCTTCTTTCAAATCCGGGGGTGATTTATGGGCACAGCAGGCAAGGGCAGTGTTCCCCATTCCCTTGGGGCAACAATGGAGGTCTCCTACTCCCATAACAGCCTCTTAATTACCTCGTGTGGGCCGGAGAGATTGTATTGTTGGCCATCTTCCAATGCACCCCTAGTGCCCCCCCCCCGGCCAGTCTAATTCTCTTTCCGGCTTCTGCAGCATTTTGGGTGCCAGTGGGAAGTTTCTCCCTCCCTGACTCCTTTGCTCTCTGACACATATGGACCTTTAAGTCTGATGGGAGGGGAGGTCCCCCATACTCTCAAGTGACATCTCAACTAGCTGCTCCCTCCCTTCTGGTTCTTTCGTCATTATCTTGTAACTGGGTAACTCCCTGCTAAGCTGTTCAGCTTCTGCCTCTCTCTCTGCTTCTGAACACCCTGTGGACAAGGGAAGTGATTCTTCCCCCTTCAGCTCTCCTGCGGAGAGAAGCTGATCTGCCATAGAATGCATTGCCCGGTCCTTGTCTTCATTTCCTGACACCCATGCTCCTAGCAGTGGACTTGTTGTTGTTATTTAGTTGTGTCCGACTCTTTGTGACCCCATGGACTAGAGCACGCCAGACACTCCTGTCTTCCACTGCCTCCCGCAGTTTGGTCAAACTCATGCTGGTAGCTTCGAGAACACTGTCCACCATCTCGTCCTCTGTCGTCCCCTTCTCCTTGTGCCCTCCATCTTTCCCAACATCAGGGTCTTTTCCAGGGAGTCTTTTCTTCTCATGGGGTGGCCAAAGTATTGGAGCCTCAGCTTCACGATCTGTCCTTCCAGTGAGCACTCAGGGCTGACTTCCTTCAGAATGGAGAGGTTTGATCTTCTTGTGGACTTACCTGGCATCATTTGGATCTGGGAAGCCACTTACCATTTTAACTTTCCCACAATACCCTGGAACACTTGAAGTAGGGCTGCCTGGGAGCGTTGTTGGGGAGTAGTGAGTGGTATCCTAGGAGTGGACACTGTAGCCAGGTAAGTCTGGAGGTGATGGGTATCCTCAAACCTGGAGTTCTCCCTGTTGCTGCTCTGCAATATGGTACATCTGCAGCCCTCATCCCAACTGAAATGAAGCCTAAGTATACATAATGATATTTGGTCACCTTCTCCCCTTCACCTCTGTCACTTTGCAATTCTCTGTTACCTGTGTTGCAACAACAACAACAACAACAACAATTTTATTATATATATCCTGTCCATCTGGCTGGGTTTCCCTCGCCACTCTGGGTGGCTTCCAACAGAATATTAAAAACATGATAAAATATCAAACATTAAAAACTTCCCTAAACAGGGTTGTCTTCAGATGTCTTCTAAAAGTCAGATAGTTGCTTGTTTCCTCGACATCTGATGGGAGGGCATTCCACAGGGTGGGCGCCACTACAAAAAAGGCCCTCTGCCAGGTTCCCTGCAACCTCACTTCTCACAGGGAGGGAACTGGCAGAAGGCCCTCGGAGCTGGACCTCAGTATCTGGGCAGAACGATGGGGGTGGAGGGGATGCATTAGTGGAGGGGATCACACAATTTGTTAGGCTTGTTATTTTATTTTTGTTGGGCCCAGAGGCGCAGCAGCAAGAGGGAGGAGCAAAGCAAGTTTTCTATATTTTAAATTTAAGTTTGTTTTAATTACTATAGTTAGACAATTGGGAGTCAGAAGCCATTGCCATTCTACTCTAAACCATCCAAAGGAGATCCCAATGTACCTTATTTTCACCCTGCCTTCATTCTAATCTCTAGTTGAAAAGAAGGAAATGTGATTTTATCCAGTTCTTCACTTACCATACTGTGCCCTCCCATGTTCTACTGACCTCCCATGTTGAACTGCAGATGCTCTGAGGCAAGAATCTTTCTTTTCTTATTTCACTGTAAATTGCATATCAATCATTATCATAATTATGATGATTAGCGTTTGTATAGCAATTTTGAATGGTTAAAGGACTCAGTTTTATTTATTTAGTGATCCTTACAAGAAACCTGAAAGGTGGGTTAGTTCCACCTCCTGCATGAGGGCTGAGTCTGAGCCACTGAAATAGTTCATGAGAAGGACGTGATCTGAAGCAGGGAGCTCCTGATTTGTATCTTAGTTTCTTAGGGATTTCTCCCCCGCCTCAACAAACATTAATAGGGGAGAGATGGATGGAGATTATGGACAAATTCACACCACAAATTTGAAGCACATGACTTCCACCAAAGAACCCTGGGAACTGTAGTTTGCAAAGGGTGCTGGGAATCACAGCTCTGTGAGGAGTAGACTACAGGTCCCATAATACTTTTGGGGAAAACCATAACTGTTAAAGTTGTATAATGTCAGGCTTCAGGGAATCACCCCCCCCTTGGCAGTAGATAAGCAGAACAAAGCGAAAGGAGTCTCTTACCAGTTCGAAAATTTAATAATCACAGCGAGAGAACAAAGAATCCATTCCTAGGATGAAGGTGCTCCCAATTAAGGGTTCCACCCACTTCCTCCCTAGTCACCCACGTCATGGTCATCTTGTAACCTGATCTCACAACCACTGTTTTTCTTTACTGCCACCTTATCTGCTCTTCTTGACCTTGGGCTGAGTGGATGAACACTTTCTAGTGACAGTGAGTCTGTTAACTCTCTCTCCCTCAGTTCTTCTCCTAGCTGTTCCAAATCTATACTGTCCTCCTGCTCCTGGGAAGATTCAGGATCCTGATCAGGAGCAGAGGGAGGGGGCAGGCTCCCACCATTCCTCCTCAGTGCAGCCCTCCTCAGCACAGTCCCTGACATATAACTGGACTTTAAATGTATGGTGTGTCTGTGACTTACATTGAGCAGTTTAGAGGGTACATGCCATCCTCAAATGGATTATAAGATACACTTGCTGAAGCCTAGCCTTTCATGCTACATACAACATTCCCATTTTAAATTCCTGGGAAATGGAGAGGGATGTATGTATGGAGAGGGAAGATGCAAAAATGAGTTTGCTTCAGTCTGTGAGAAATGGTAGAGCAGGGTGTATTTGAAATGGCTACTCTGTTTGCCCTCACCTCTGATAACCCCCTGGATCCTATCAGAGGAAATCATCCCAATTTATTAAGCAGCCATCATGGAAGCACTATTCCATTTGCCTGAGAGGGGCAAGAACTCTCTGGAGCTATATAAGGCAATCATACGTGTCCCCTAAGGAAAGTATTCCTTACCTGCCAAAGCATAACTCCTATTAAAATTAATGCGAGTTTTTATGTGCACAGGGAGAGGTGAAAGTAGGTAGGGTCCCAAATCATCTTGATAGCTTCAGGGCTTCTTTCATTTAGGAATGCATTGGAGTGAAGTATGACTGCATTTGGAAGCAAAGTGAAATTTGTTTTCATGCATATGGTTGCAGGAATAAGGGTGCCTATTGGTAGATATGTACATGAAGTGACTAATGCAGAGAATATTTCTTCCTCCTCTTCCTGAATTTATATGGCCACCCCATCCATAACACACATTTTCTGTGTATCTCATAAGTTCTCTAGGTGGCTCATCTTGGCCTTAAGCCTTTCCGGATCCACACTGACCTGCTTTTACATTTTTGTCTTATGTATTTTGTCTTATTGTCCTAGTCCACACTGGACTAAGTAGCTGGCTAAGCTGTACTCAGAGGTAGACCCATTGAAACAAATGAACCAAAGTTAGCTGTCTCCATTGCTTTCAATGGATCCACTCTGAGTATGACTTAGTTGGATGCAACCCATTGTCCATATCTATCTAGATCTCATGTCTCTTCCCCCCACTGTGATCATTTGCTCCCATCATGGAGCCCTCCTTAGATTTGCAAAAACAAAAATGGGGTGGCACCCAACAGCAATGTGCAGAAAGTCTGATAAGAACATTTCTCAATTGCAAAATATATGAATATATATTGGAAAGCATCTAATGTATGCAAACTTCAACATGGTGCACACACTCCTTTAAGAAAACTATCCATCTCAGCTCTTAGAAGGAATATGTTGTTTCACTTCAAAAAGAACACTCCAGTTTGTAACATGTAGTCATTTTGTACAAGAAATATTCACTCTTGTTGCACCCTTGGGTTTGTATCCTTGTGTGTGTGTGTCATCCATCTTGGGTTGAGCCATGACAACCCAGCTGTAGCTTGCAATTCACCAGAAGGCGAATTCACCTTAGATCAGTGTTTCCCATACTTGGGTCTCCAGCTGTTTTTGGACTACAAATCTCATCATCACTAGCTAGCAAGACCTGTGGTCAGGGATGACAGGATTTGTAGTCCAAAAACGACTGGAGACTTAAGTTCAGAGAACATTGCCTTAAATCAATGGTGGCCAACTTGATTCCTCAGGCCTAGTCCACCCTTGATGCAAATTTATCAGGCCCTGTCAGGTAAGGTATGGCTAGAATGCTTGCCTGCAGTTTTACTCATAAGATCTCCCCTACACACACTAAGTTGGGAGAAATAATTCTAACTTTAACATAGAATCATAGAATCATAGCGTTGGAAGAGAACACAAGGGCCATCGAGTCCAACCCCCTGCCAAGCAGGAAACACCATCAGAGCACTCCTGACATATGGTTGTCAAGCCTCTGCTTAAAGACCTCCAAAGAAGGAGACTCCACCACACTCCTTGGCAGCAAATTCCACTGTCGAACAGCTCTTACTGTCAGGAAGTTCTTCCTAATGTTTAGGTGGAATCTTCTTTCTTGTAGTTTGGATCCATTGCTCCGTGTCCGCTTCTCTGGAGCAGCAGAAAACAACCTTTCTCCCTCCTCTATGTGACATCCTTTTATAGCACCATTTGATTTTGTGTGTAATACCTTGATTGTGGCTGAGCAAGCCGAGTACTTCAATTCTGGCTGCACCTCATGTACTGTTTTCTGTGTGCAGTGCAGATGGGAGGGAGAGTAGCATGAGTAGCATCAAAGCTCTGTGTGAACAGCAGACATGAAAGCCACATCTAGCCTGGGGAATTGATTGCGCAGGAGGAAGACCAAACACACATTTAATTACTGAGGATAAGAACATAGGAAACTATCTGTTAAGGCAGGGAGTAGCAGACACCTAACTGACATAATCAATTCTAAACTATTTACGAACAAACTTAATGTTTGACTGTGCGTGGTTTTTTTACATTGCATATGCATGGAATGTTTCTTGGGGAGGATATGCAGGATTGTATCTTGTGTTTATTGTTAGAATCTGAGAAATAAAGCGAAGAAGAAGAAGAAGAAGAAGAAGAAGAAGAAGAAGAAGAAGAAGAAGAAGAAGAAGAAGAGAAGAAGAGACAAAAACCATAGGAAACTGCCCTCTACTAGGACTAGGACCCATGTACCTATGGGACCACCTCTCCTGGTATGCCCCGCGGAGGACCTTAAGGTTCACAAATGACAACACTTTGGAGGTCCCAAGTTGCAAGGTGCTTAGATTGGTCTCAACTAGGGCCAGGGCCTTTTCAGTACTGGCCCCAACTTGGTGGAACGCTCTGTCACAAGAGACTAGGGCCCTGCGGGGCTTGACATCTTTCTGCAGGGCCTGCAAGACAGAGCTGTTTCACCTGGCCTTTGGTTTGGACTCAGTCTGACCCTTCTGTTTCCCTCCCCTTACGGTTTTGATTTATAGGCTACTTTTAAAATGAGGCTGCATTTTAAATTAAATTGCATTTTAACCTGTATTTTAAATTGGAACCCCCCTATTATGTTTTTACTGTAATTTTACTGGTGTTAGCCGCCCTGAGCCTGGTTCTGGCCAGGGTGGGCATTGTATAAATAAAATTTATTTTTATGATATTATTATTACTGGGTTAGACCATTGCTCCATCGAACTCAGCATTGTCTACATTGACTAACAGTATCTCTCCATGGTTTTAGGCCCTATCTGGGGATGCTGCAGATTGACCCTGCAACCTTCTGCATGCAAAGCACATGCTCTACCTCTGAACTGTGGCCCTTTCCTGACGCATCATTGCTCACCCAATGCAGACAGTGAAATTAACCGTTGTTTTTTTTTCCCAAGTCCTTATTTCTTGGTGTGTGGGTTCTGCTTGAGTTTGCTTAGAGCACACCCTTGGGAAAGTTACCCACATTCTCAGAAGTTGAGCAGACGTCATGCAGCCCTAAAGAAAATACCTGTCAGGGAGTGCTGACTGAAAATATCAATTTCTCCCCCTCTAGCTGTACAGACCTGAGTTTACAGAAGTGTGTGGGTGGGGTGGGGTGGGGTGGGGTGGGGGGACGACTAAAGAAGACCTATGCAACGAAACAGAAATCCATGCGTTTAATATCCCTTGACACAAACATGGGTGTACTGGTAAGATTCAAGTTTCTTGAAAAGAATGGATGTAATGATGATAGCAAGATGGCTGAGGACATGGCAGAGTGTAAATAATGAAGGATGTTTTGTTTCTAGTTGGCCGGGCAAAAAGAAAGAGGGAAAAAAAAGAGAGATTGTAATAATATTCCCACATAACAGTTCCAGGATTTCTTTTAAGTAGAAGACAATTGTGCTGTTTGACCTATTGGCACGGCCACCTAGTTAGGCTGCCAGGAGCTGTGGCTTTAACAGAGGAGCCTATGTTCAGTAATTCTGTCGGCTTTGTTACAAATTCTCTGATTATTCAGGCAACTCCTAGTTTTGTATTCTAGCCAGGGCAGCTATATTCAGAAGGGATATTGGAAACCACCATGGTACAGAGTCAAATCAAACAGCTGGATCTAGTTAGCTAGCCTAAATCTGCAGGTAGGCCAAAAGGGAGGGGGGCAACGAATACAGCTTATACTGTATATTTTTTCTTCTTGTAATGAGCTCATCTTTCAGCTCACCCACACAGGTGTTTCTGGACTAGGAAATATTTGGCTGCTACTGGGTGGGAAATGGAATATATGAAGGGTTGCCAGGTTAAAGCTAGGATTCTTTTTGTTTGCTGGTTTCTTTTTAAAAGCTGACAAAGTCGCTGTGGCTTCTCTGCCCCATTTCTCTTGTAGACTTGTCCCTTCTCCTGCCTGGTGCGAAATACACTCAGAGATCCTCCAGTTCCTTCTGTAGGTGGGCAAGAATGACAAAGCAAATGGGTCTGGTGGAAAATGGATTAGAGGATTTCCTCCCCATTTCACTGCCTGATGGAAAAAAGGCAAATCTCTGGGTTGCAATTTGGCAACTCAAATCCACCACAAAAAGTCCTTCTGACAATAAGATTTTCATCATGGGAATCACTTCCATGAGCAAAATAGTGCATCACTTTAGGCTGCAATAATCCGTTGGAATAACAAAGAGGGTTTTGTTTTCCAGAACGACAACTTGTTCTAGACCAGTGTTTCCCAACCTTTTTTGGGCAAAGGCACACTTGTTTGATGAAAAAAATCTCGAGGCACACCACCATTACAGCCCCGTGACGTCAGCGCGCAGCGTCACGCCGGGAGGGACGCACGAAAGTGTAAGTTTCAATTTTTTCCCTCCCCCTTGCCGGGGAACCTCCAAGCTTTGGGGGTGGGGGGGAGGCAGCAAAGCGAGGCAGGAAGGAGAGCGCGGCTTGGCTGGGTGAGCTTTGGCAGGGGCAGGGAATGAGAGCCGCGAGGCGGGCGCTGCGGACGGAGGCGCTGCCCGCCGAGCTCGCAGGCAGCCAGGCAGGCAGACGGCGAGAGCCCCGCGCTGGGCGGCCTCTCCTCACCGCCGCCGCCCCGCCTCTCGCCGCCCGACTCGCCCGCCTCCCTCCAGGCAACATCTCGCGGCACACCAGGCAACATCTCGCGGCACACTAGTGTGCCGCGGAACAGTGGTTGGGAAACACTGTTCTAGACAAACAGCCACAACGAACTTTAGGATTTGATTTAGAGTTTAGGGTTTGCATAGATTGTCGCAAATCCTATAAGGAGAAGACAAGGGCAGAAAGATATGAAGTTGAGCCCTCCTAAACATATCCCAAAAGCATTTCCTTTAGGGATGGAGGAGAATGTCATTTGAAGCACGTTTCTAGAGCACAGTCTACCCTTTAGAATTTGCAGTTCTGTCATAGAATAGAATCATAGAATCATAGAGTTGGAAGAGACCACAAGGGTCATCGAGTCCAACTCCCTGCCAAGCAGGAAACACCATCAGAGCACTCCTGACATATGGTTGTCAAGCCTCTGCTTAAAGACCTCCAAAGAAGGAGACTCCACCACACTCCTTGGCAGCAAATTCCACTGTCGAACAGCTCTTACTGTCAGGAAGTTCTTCCTAATGTTTAGGTGGAATCTTCTTTCCTGTAGTTCTGTCAATGTTGTGGTTCCATTCTTGGCTGGAAAAGTATACAAAATCCCATTAATAAATCTGTTTTAGCATAAAATAGTGTTTAGATATGCACTCATTGAGGAAAAAATGAGTATACGAATACAAATATTCATTCACACAAGAAATAAATCCCAGAGATTAATATGTGCATACAGCAGAAAGGACTTACAAATGAACACATGCAAAATTAATGCAGATGACCATAAATAGATCGCACAATCTAGCCTAATTTCAATGCACTTTGATATTGAAGTCAAGTACCAAAGTCAGATGATGATTTTTTTTAAAAAATTGAATAAATCAAGCTTATGATTCTCCTTAAAGAGGAATGCATGAAAACATTATTCCTGTAGGCAAAGGCCTGGTTCATACATCCCTGGGTGACTGAGTCACTTTCACTTACCAATAGGGGAGAAATTAAACTCAGTTCACACCTTCTAACACATTACATGAACCAAAGCCCAGCCATTCTTCAAAATTTGCACTTCTATGCATTTTGCAATGCAGTTATCCAACAAAATAAGCCAAGTAATGTTTGCAAAAGTGCATCCCCTAGGGCAGTGGTGGCCAAACCTGGCCCTCCAGCTGTTTTGGGACTACAATTCCCACCATCCCTGGCCACTGGTCCTGTTAGCTAGGGATGATGGGAGTTGTAGTCCAAAAGCAGCTGGAGGGCGAAGTTTGGTCTCCACTGCCCATGGGCAACATATGCATAAAAATGCATACATTAGTGGAAATAACATACACAAATGCATTATATTAGACAAAACTGCATACAAGAATGTGTCTATTAGTAGAAATTTGCATTGAAATGCTGGTGCATTTTCACGATGATCTTTTTTAAAAATAAAAATAAAACACAGTGTGATGTACAAATGTGGAGAACTGAACTTAAAATTGGAAAGAATGAGAAACTGAGGGAAAACAAAATTGACATATTTGTTCACCCAATTTCCACCATGCACATCCTATAAGCGTGATGTTTGTGTCATTTTATCATCAAAGAATGGGAAGGGAAATGGCACAAACTGAAGCATTGCATGTTTGTCCCATGATGCATTACTTGTAATTTGTATGGAGCAGATCAAGGAGGAGTAGAGAAAGAGTAGAGAAGGAGAAGGCATGTGCTTTTTTTCTGGGGGTATGCAGGGGTATGCATAATCCTAAATATTTTGCGAAACTAATGGGAGATGAAACTTTTGCTGTTGATGTTTCTTCTCTAGCACAGTGAATCATCAGTTCTGTTGCTACCCCCAATGGCAGCCTCATTTCCTGTCACGGTGTTTCCTGAGTCTCAGACAGAGGCGAGCGTTTAATGTGTGAAGCAGTGTGGAATGTGGATGTGTGGTGTTTTACTGATGAAAGTTTGGCCTCATTGAGGGGTAGTATTTCAATATGAGTAATGCATGTTCTTTGTACTTTTGTCCATTTGCTGTATTTATTCTTCCCAATTTGAACTATAAAATGGTGGTTTTCTTGAGTCAAAATGAGAGTACCCCTAAACATTTTTTAAAGAAAAAAAAGCACTGGAAGAAGGAGTAGAGAACCAGCCAAAGTGGGGTGAACAGAAGCAACATAAAACATTTGAAGAGGAGGCAGGGGAGAGGGAGATACAGAGATGAGACAAAGAAGATGTGCAATGGGTGGTGGAAAAGGGAAAGGAAGAGCTGTGTTAGGGATGCAGAGAGATACTGTATTGTGCTGATATTGTGTGTGTGTTATACAGAGAGAGAGAGAGAGGGGGGGGGGAGGGAGGAGGACTGTAGCTCAGTTGGCAGAGCATCTGTCTTGCAGTCTTGCGGGCAAAAGGTGCCAGGCTCAATCTCCTGTGTCTCTAAGAATGGCTGGGAAATAATTTTGTCTGAAACCCTAGAGAACTGCATCCAGCCACCCCTATGTGGCAATTAGCATTAGAGGGGAAACCCAAATGGGAGCCTTCCCTGCCCCACCCCTAGCGCTGAATGTCACATGTGGTGTTAATTGGGATTGTAGCTGGCGAGAGAAAGCTTATGCCTCTTCCCTTTTGCATGTTTCTATTTTGAGAACAACCATCATGTCCGGTTAGGCTGGAGAAATGGGGCTGCAAAGAGACTCAAGGGCAGGAAAAAGAATGCAAATTAACTGAGAGGTGTGTGTGTGTACATCTCTGATGGTAAAGAGGAGAGAGAGAGGGTTTCCCCTTATTTAGAACTTTCTTCCCCTCCTCTCCACAACTAGACCCCAAAGGCAGCTTGCAGCAATTAAAAAAAGACAATATGCAATAAAAGCCCATTAATAAAATACAGTTAGTAACGGAGACCTAAAAGAAAGGAGCAGAAACAATGCAAGCCCGAATGCCAGGAGAATAGTTAAAATGAGCCAAGCGTCTAGCAAAATAGGAACGTCTTCACTGCTTACTGGAGGGTGGCGGTGAACGATTTAAAATCGTAAAATTGAGAGCCAGTGTGGTGTAGTGGTTAAGAGCGGTAGTCTCGTAATCTGGTGAACCGGGTTCACGTCTCCGCTCCTCCACATGCAGCTGCTGGGTGACCTTGGGCTAGTCACACTTCTCTGAAGTCTCTCAGCCTCACTCACCTCACAGAGTGTTTGTTGTGGGCGAGGAAGGGAAAGGAGAATGTTAGCCGCTTTGAGATTCCTTAAAGGGAGTGAAAGGCGGGATATCAAATCCAAACTCTTCTTCTTCTTCTTAAAATGACAACATCCCATAAACACTGATAGGAAAAATGCTTTTCTTAATGTACTCATGTCACCTTCTTGAGTTAATAAAAGTATAAAAGTATCCCTTAGAGTGATTGGAGTTGTTGTGCACAAAGCAGCCCACCCCCAATGTTGCACAAAATAGTTGCCATTATTAGAAATTGATATCATTGTGGGTGGGGCTGGGTTGCTGGCCTGCCTTCTCAGTGTTGCACATTGCTGCCCATGCTGCGCTTTATTGCCTCTCCCTTTTGCCCTCTCAGGAAGCAGCAGCAATGCCAGGACGTAGATCAGCAACACAGCCCCACTGCCTGTCTGTGCTGACCCCCTGCTTATTGAGAGCCAGCGTGGTGTAGTGGTTAAGAGTGGCAGACTCGTAATCTGGTGAACTGGGTTCACGTCTCCACTCCTCCACATGCAGCTGCTGGGTGACCTTGGGCCAGTCACGCTTCTCTGAAGTATCTCAGCCCCACTCACCTCACAGAGTGTTTGTTGTGGAGGAGGAAGGGAAAGGAGAGTGTTAGCCGCTTTGAAGCACTAAATTGTGCTTTGCGCATTCACAGAAGCGCCAAATTGCGAGCTGCGCGTGTGCAGACATGGTGATGCGGGTTGCGAATGCTGCAGGTTGCGAACATGCCTCCTGCATGGATCACATTCACAACCCCAGCGTCCACTGTATATTTAGGGAGTTTTAAGGACCAATGTGCACACACATCTGTTTAAATTCATATATGCCTCTTGATGAGGGGCTGGGATGTTAAAAGGTATACAAGCAGTCTGCCGGATGTACAAGCGAATGAACAAAGACTTGGTGACTGAACCAGTAAACTACTTCCTGGTATTTATGTACATCTGTAAGACTAATTGTGAAGCCAGGAACACACTGTGGAGAAGAACCCAGTGTGACTGTTCTGGGTCAGTGTCTACCATCACCCTTTATATACAGTCAGGCATCTGCCAGATTCCTACTTAGAAATCCTAACTCACATTTCATAGAACTGGGTGGGGGAAGGGGGGAAATCTAAAGGTTAAACCTAATTCTCAGGGACAACGTATGGATTTATCACTCACTGTGGGAAATATTAGATCCATAAGACCAAAAACATATTAGATTTATCCATATTTAAACTGTAGCTTTTCTTTCACTTTGAAAATTTATAGGAAACTAAAAAATTTAATGCCTGCTGTTTATCTACAGCCCCTGTAAGCTTAATGGTGCAAATTAAATTTCATACCAGGCAGCCTAAGATGTCATCATACAGTTCAGACCTTAATTAACACATCTAGGTTTGCTACAGTTATGTAGTGCGCAAAAGTGGTGAAAATGTGGCAATTTGCATTTTACTTTTATTCGTGTAAGAAAAGGGGGAGAGGTGGAATCCAACCCTGCTTTGATCCCAAACTAATCTTAATAGAACTTAAGAAACTTGGCAAAGAGAAGATGAAAAACATAGATGTCCAGAATGTTGTACAGTGGTACCTCAGGTTAAGTACTTAATTCGTTCCGGAGGTCCGTACTTAACCTGAAACTGTTCTTAACCTGAAGCACCACTTTAGCTAATGGGGCCTCCTGCTGCCGCCGTGCTGCCAGAGCATGATTTCTGTTCTCATCCTGAAGCAAAGATCTTAACCTGAAGCACTATTTATGGGTTAGCGGAGTCTGTAACCTGAAGTGTATGTAACCTGAAGCGTATGTAACCTGAGGTACCACTGTATGTGTTCTGCAAAACTATGGTGTGTACTTTTTGCTTACATGCACAGTCATAAGCATAACTTGGGCAGCCCATTATTTTTTTTTTTTTGAGTCGTGGGCAAGTAACAAGGGGGAGCCCCAGTTTTCTGCCAGAGGCTGAAATACAAAAAAGCACACACTCCCCATTCCACATACAAAAGTCTAGTGGGGTGGCATTTGAATCTTACTTCAGCACTTTGATGATACAGCACCCTCTACCTCACCTGAGGGCAGCTGGCACACAAGGCACACACAGCACTGACCTCCAACACTTTGCTGTCACTACAGCATCTCCTGCCTGAGGTGGCTGGCTCATTCTGTCCAACAGCAGGGCCGGCACTGGCAACTACTGCGTCCACCTGGCTTGTATGACTAAAGCAAGGATGAACCCTGAGTCAGTTTCTGGGTCCAAAGGTGCCATAGTGAGTAATGTTGGCTTACTTACCTCACAGGTTGTTGGGGCGATAAAGGCAAAGCCCATTGCACAGGGGGAGGGACTCAATCATAGAACGGTAGAGTTGGAAGTGACTCTGAGGGTTATCCCGCCCAAGCCCTTGCAATGCAGGAATCTCAAGAACAACAACAAAAATAAAATCAGTAATAATTGCCACATAAATTTTATAGCCGCACATTAATGTAATCAAATCAATATATTTAGCAGATGTTATTCTTGACTGGCAGCAGCTGCCACATTGTAGGTTTTAAAAAAATATAATAATGCGGATAAATTTGCTTCTTCAGTGTTTTCTTCCCCCCGGCATAAAGCAAAACTTAATTATAGGGCTGATTTGCCACAATTTAATGGAAAACGGGCTTTGGCAGCAATCAACTACTGTAGATGTTGTTCTTGTTGAAAGTATGGAGGTGGGGTGAATATTCACTCTGGAGTTGGATCCTCCCAATTCAGACACAATTCCCGCTCAAGTCAATGGAGTTTTGTCTGAGATCCAGAGTGCATTGCTTGGTTCATAGCAAATAAAGGATTTGAACCTTAAGGGAACTGTAGTGCCTCGAGGCAGCAGAACAGTTGTTCTGACCAAGTTTACAATGCTTTTATATCCATTCCAATAGCAGCAGATGTAGCAATTTAGGGGAGCCATTGAAGAAAGACTAGGCACTTGTTTCATCTAATAATGCAGAATCATTAAGCTGACCTCTTTAGGAGCTCTGCTGAGCTGTTTGCTGCTGGAAATCTCAAACATCTGCCCGAGGTGAATAGCTAACTAGTGAGATACCTTTCTATCCTGTTCCTATTTTCGGCCTCGGGTGCCAGAGGCTCGCTGACACCCATCTTAGTAGGAGTCTGGGTTTTTCAGGCGACTTGGAAGCCGCGAGAGCCAGTCAGAGTAAGAGCTATTGCTCCCGGCAGTTTAAAAGGCTAGTAAAAACAGGTTTATAATGTTTACATTACTTTTTATGGGTCAGAGTTTACTGCAACTGTGCTCTGTGGCCTACAGCAGAGGAGTGCTTTACAAGGCTTTCGGCGAGTTTGACAGTTAATGTTTCAGTGCAAGGAAAGTATTTAAACGGAGGTTTCAAAGTTCCCAGGATTTTAGAGATCCCTTTATGAAAATGAAAAGAGAAAAAAAAGTGTGTGAGAACAGACTAGATCCCAGCCAATTTGGGGACTGATTATTTATAGTGGTAATATGCTTTTCTCATATATATTTTTCTATCTTTTGCACGCGGCTCAGTTTTCCTAGCTACAGTATATGTATAAAGTTTTGCTTTGTTTCATCCTGTTTTTAAACTAGCTTTTAGGAAATTTTACTGACTGCTATTGCATGCCCTTCAAGTGCTCCGATTTTCCAGGGAAGGTCCTGGGATTTTGAAAGGCATCCCAGAGAAGAGGATTAGATTCTGTTACCACCAAGGCCCAGCCCCGTATGACATGTTGACTCTGAGGGGCAGGCAGAGGGCATGGCCACCCTGAGCAGGAAGAAAGGGGAAGCAGAGCGGAGTGCAAGGAGTCTTGCATCTAATCTTGCCCCTGCCTAAATTGGTGTGTGTTATTCTTTCTGTAAATCTACCAAAGAATAAAATAAATCCAGGATCAAGAGGTTTTCTCGGGACGGTGGAGGGTGTGTGTGCTGTGTCCCATTGGTCTAGCAGTGGTGGCACTTGCCCTTCTTCTTTCTTAAAATATTTTTATTAACAAATTCCACATAGCAAATTATCAAAACATATCATATTCATTATTTTCCCCCTTCCCCCCCTTCAGACCCTCCCCCCAAGAGACTTCCTTCAGCTCCTCTCTCTGATTTCTCAGCACATATTATTCTCTGCATGATATGAAATTATACATATCCTTACATTATCTATCTACCATGTTACCAAGCAATAAATTTGTGTATGTTTATTCAAAACCTGCCAAGGAGTCCAATTCATTTTGTTGTCTTTTTTAGATAAGTTGTAAAAAGCTCCCATTCTTCCTTAAAGTCACAGTTGTCCTTGTCCTGCAATTTGTATGTCAATTTAGCCAGTTCTGCGTAGCTCATCAATTTTTCTTGCCATTGTTCTTTCATTGGGAGGCACTTGCCCTTCTTCTGACAGGAAATGCTCTTTGTGAGGAGGAAAAAATTGTGTGGGTGTGTGAGATGAAGGTCAGTTGGCAGAGTGAGAAATGACCCTATTTTCACCTGAGGAATGTTGGAGGGTACGTTATCGTTGTATCTTTATTTGTTTTATGTTAACCACTTAGAGATTTTAATTATATTAAGTGGCATATTTTACAAATAAATGTACCATGTTTTTCCTTGTGTAACATGCCCCCGTGTATAAGATGCCCCCTATTTTGGGGGACTCAAAATTAAGAAGATGTGGGGAGATTGCCCAGAGTTGTTGAGCTTTTTTGGGGGGATTGCCCAGAGTTGTTGAGCCCACGCCATGACAACGCAGAAAATCGTGTGCCCGCTCACCGTCAGTGTCTGCCTAACGTCTGCCCAATTGCCGCATCAACGGCCAATCAACAGCAGCCCTTGACGCAGCAACCAATCACCAGCACAATTACTACTGACACTCTCCTGCTCGCGACAGCAACCAATCCCCAGTCCCCATTATGCACTATTCATGTATAAGGCGACCCCTAATTTTTGACATTATTTTGTTAGAAAAAACCTCCTCTTATTCACGGAAAAGTATTTACCAGCTATGAAAAGAAAAGAAAAGAAAAGAAGGTACACCAAGGGCCACTGTACACATTGTAGATATGCCATGGGGAGATCGTTGCTGTTCATATTCCGTTTCTTATCAATGTTTGAGCTGGTTGATTGACTCTGTACTACAAAAGACTCCTCCAAACCCCCTTTGCTTTTCCCCCGACTTTCACAAACAGTTTGCCATGTGGTGCCATAGAGTTAATGGATAGTTGTCTCCCACTTCTGATTTCTAAAGTGAGATCTTGCTTCGAGGCTCCTTCCTATTACTCTGGAACATGTGCTGAAAATACAGTCGATATAACTTAAGTGTGGATTTCCAGTCCTCCTATGAACAAAAAGCAAAAGCAAGCAAGCAAGCAAAATAAAACAAAACATCGATAGTAATCAAAACCACCTCTATCTGGACAGGAATAAACTACCTCCATTAATCTATGCTACAGTAAGATCTAGATTAGATTACCACAATTTGCTTTATGTGGATGTGCCTTTGAAGGTGGTTTGGAAACTGCAGCTGGTGCAGAATGTGGCAGCAAGACTGCTAATGGAAACAAAATGGTCTGAGCATTTAACTCTAGTTCTAGCACAGCTGCATTGACTAGGATTATAATAACCAAGCATGCTATGGGATTATTTGGGGTGGGGGTTACCATTGTTAATGACTTTTTATTTTAATTGTGTGCGAAAGTTGCCTAGAGATGTTTTGTGTTATGCAACAAATAAATTCAATTAACAGTAACAATGCACTGTCAAATCAAGCTGTAGAGCTTCCTGGGCTGTACCATAGCAGAATGCAGGTGAGAAATGGCATGCTTGAATGCTCTCCTGCATAAGAAGCTCACCAACAAGCAAGGCATGGGCTGGTGTAGAACATTTCTCCATGGTGGTATAGTGTTCTACATGCTAGGAGATGGTTTTTAGTCAACTCCTCATCTCAAAGTGTTATAGCACAGCATGGATGCTACCTTGTGTTTAACATCTCTGTTGTAAGTCACACATACCAGTGTTTTGATTCCTCAAGTGTTTTGCTAACAGCAAAAACATGGTAGCAATACACGTTGCAGTATATTAAAAAGCTGCAACATTGTAATGACAAAATTTCAATAACTGGCACTATGTTCAAGGTCTTTCATATGCATCACCTCCACAATCTGTAAGTTATTGCTACACATAGGTAGCAATAGATAGACAATGGCTTGCGTAAGCCCTGCCAGTGAGTTCATAGATGATCTAAGGGTTGAACAGAAGCCATGTAAGAGCTTGATGCTGATTTAGATCCAGTGGAAATATTTAAACAGAGTGATCATTATGATAAAGGCCTTTTCTTTCCAACTGTGTGGTGAGCTTCCACCTTAGTTTTGTAAGCAACTTAATCTGAAAGGGCCCTGTTGATCAAATTATCCAATTATTTGAAATCCAGCTTGCACTTCTGGGAGTTCTCGGTCCACATACTGCTTAAGCCTGCCTTGTAGAATTTTAAACATAACCTTGCTAGCATGTGAAATGAGTGAAATTGTGTGGTAGTTGGAGCATTCTTTGGCACTGCCCTTCTTTGGAATTGGGATGTAGACTGATCTTCTCCAGTCCTCTGGCCACTGCTGGGTTTTCAAATTTGCTGGCATATTGAATGTAGCACCTTAATAGCATCATCTTTTAAAATTTTAAATAGTTCAGCTGGAATATCATCACTTCCACTGGCCTTGTTATTAGCAGTGCTTTCTAAGGCCCATTTGACTTCACTCTCCAGGATGTCTGGCTCAAGGTCAGCAACCACACTACCTGGGGTGTACGAGCCATCCATATCTTTCTGGTATAATTCCTCTGTGTATTCTTGCCACCTCTTCTTGATGTCTTCTGCTTCAGTTAGGTCTTTACCACTTTTGTCCTTTATTATGGTAATCCTTGTACGAAATGTTCCTTTCATATCTCCAATTTTCTTGAACAGCTCTCCGGTTTTCCCCATTCTATTGTTTTCCTCTGTTTCTTTGCATTGTTTGTTTAAGAAGGCCTTCTTGCCTCTCCTTGCTATTCTTTGGAAATCTGCATTCAATTTCCTGTATCTTTCACTATCAGAGTAAATACCATCCTGGTATTTACTCTGCAGAACTCAACATCAGTAATGCCTCACCCATATCTGGATTGAGAGTTGACTAAGAAGGCATTCTTTTTCCTTTAAAACTGAATAACTACTTGACAATTAGATGTTAAAGAATTCAAATAACTATACAGTATTTACAGTGTAAGCTGTTATATATGTCTACTCTGAAGTAAGCCCTACTGGGTTCAGTAAGACTTACTTCCATGTAAATGTGTATAGGATTGTAGCTTAAATGTTGTTTTGTTTTGTTTTTGCTCTGCTCTGTTTCTTCTAATGAGTCGGCACAGTTTAGCTTAGGTTAATTAATGTATGCTAATTAACCTGAAGAGGAGCTGGCTTCTGTGTCGATCTAGTTGCTCACCTACTGCTCTTCTTGCTTAACCTAAATGCTGAGAGCAACCTCAGGGAAAAACTGAACACTTTGTAACATCTTATATTAAAAACAACCAGAGCAAAATGCAAGCTCCAAAGTGGTTGCCAAGATCCAACAACACCAGAGAGATAAGCCAGCAGTTATGACAGGAATGGGGCAGCCTGAAGACCACAATTTCTCATGAGCAGCCTTCTGGCAGGGGGCGCAGCTCAGTGGTGGCTGAGGACAGAGCTAAAAGCATGTGTGACCAGAGGGAAAAATGGAAAAAAGGAACTTAGGTGACTCAGTGGCGGACTTTGGGCTCTCACATTTCAGTGAGACATTAAAATTCAGTGCCCCCCACCTCTTGATCTCTTTCTACAGCATTGTTGTGGCACCCCCTGCAACATGGTGCCCCTTGCAGATGCACTGGTCATGCTACCCCAAACCACCTCTCTGGGACTCTTACCTTTGTACAGAAGACCACACAAAAGCCAGAAGCTTCTCCACATACCAACATCTTCCCATCCTCCTTCCAGGTAAGCAAGTG
The DNA here is from genome assembly GCF_965112155.1 of Podarcis liolepis. NCBI lineage: Eukaryota > Metazoa > Chordata > Lepidosauria > Squamata > Lacertidae > Podarcis > Podarcis liolepis. Next base: position 26,340,472 of record NC_139558.1, on the reverse strand, counting down.
GCAAGTAAACAAGTTCAAGAAGACATTCCTGGCTGGCAAAGCCACACAAGTAGGGACTGAGGCATGGTCTAGGCAAGGAGCCTAGTTGGAGGAGATGGGTAGGGCTAGAGAGAGAGATATTCTTGCAGTCCCATGGACTGCAAGAAGATCAAACGCATCCATTCTTAAGGAAATCAGCCCTGAGTGCTCACTGGAAGGACAGATCCTGAAGCTGAGGCTCCAATACTTTGGCCACCTCATGAGAAGAGAAGACTCCCTGGAAAAGACCCTGATGTTGGGAAAGATGAAGGGCACAAGGAGAAGGGGACGACGGAGGACGAGATGTTTGGACAGTGTTCTTGAAGCTACCAGCATGAGTTTGACCAAATTGGAGGAGGCAGTGAAAGACAGAAATGCCTGGCGTGCTCTGGTCCATGGGGTCACGAAGAGTCGGGTATGACTAAACGACTAAACAACAACAGAGAGAGAGAGAAATGGAGGAACAGCAACAGATGGGAGTAAAGGAGGATATTTGAACCTGATGTTTTTAAACATGTGATGTGTAGAGTCATTGATGAATGGCATTACTCTGCTCTGTGATTTTTCCCTGGAACAATGCAAGCTTTCCATCTATGCCCACCATAGAATTTATAAGCCTTTATTCTTGCTTTTTAGGAACTCTGATTTGGACTTAACTGGGACCCTGGCTTTCTTTCTCAATGCAGGAGTTTAATTAGCATAGCATAACTAGTGGTTGCTTTTATTTACTGGCCACTCTCTTCTTCTTTGCATGTTTATATTTGAGTTCTGCCTAGAAATGTAACAGACCCAAAGGCGTTGCATAGCCTTTTGGCCCCGCCGTTCATAATTCTATTTCTCTGTCCCTGTGTAGATATAAATCTGCCACCAGAGGATAACACTTCATGCCTCCAATGAGGTGGACTCGAGGCCACAAAATCTTATGCCACAATAAATCTGTTGGCCTTTTAAGGCTCCTCAAGACCTCTGGGATTTGTCAGCCCATTCCACAATCTGCAAATGTTCACAAATTAGCTTAAAAGGCTCTATGACAAGTCTGCCTACTTTGCAGCCCACCAAGTCGACTGCTACCTACCAGCCATGTTCTGTGACCTGTTGGATGTTTTGACAGCCACCTCTCTTTACCAGTCTCTGGTGTGTAACAAAACCAGGAGTTTATTAAGTCACTAATGGGCAGTTGAGTTGCCAAGTGCTGTTGTGTTGCATAGCCAGTTGGGTTAGGAATGGAATCGTGCAGATGGCAATGCAACAATATTGCTAGAATACACCTGAAAATCTTATAGTCCAGGGATGGCAAACCTGTGGCCCTCCAAAGGGGGTGGGCTCCAGCACCCATCAGCCCTAGCCAGCACAGCCAATAGCTGGGAATGATGGGAGTGTTCATCCAAGAAAACATCAGGGTGGGGGGCCCCAGGTTCCCCATCTCTGATTTAGTCTGATGACCAGAACTACCCCAGATGCCACAGACACATTAGTTTGTGTGTTCCATATTAGAATGCTACAGCAGGGATTAAAAGTCTAATTAATTAGGAATAATTGGACAGGTTTTTTAAAAATCCTATTCCCTCCATTTGCTAAGCCTCTGGTCCTCTTCCCTATCATCTCTCATGCTGTTCTGTGTGGCTCTTTCCCAAAGAGACTTCAAAGTGAAACAGCTTTCTCTGGCGAATTTCAATTTACAATCAAGATGAACAGTTAGTTAACATGACATTTGCCAGAGTAGTCAAGTCCTTTGTTGTTTTGCCTGAAAACGAGACTTCAGACTCAGGATGTGACTTGCTTGGCATGGTTTGTACAGGTGGGCCTGGGAGTTTTGATGGAATAGCAGAAATAGACATATTCAATGCACCGTGTTTTGCCTCGGGTGAGAGTCTTGATTTAGTCTGGCTCATTCTTAATAGGGTCCTGCTAATTACATCAAATCCTCCACATACATATCTGTGAAATATTGAGACTGTATTTAGACTCGCAGTTTTAGCAGATTTCAACAAAATTAACACGATCGCCTTAACAACTGAGAGGCTGCAATCCATCCAGCATTCAGTTATGTGCGCTTTAGTCCACAGATTCCAGCGGTACTTAGAACGTATAAATTGGCCCAGGATTGTGGTCTACATTTACATAAACAGTCTTTTTTCATTTATCCCCTCTAATTTTTGCATCTGTCTTCCTTGCAGAAGATGTGGGTTTCTGCTCCTCAGCTGAATTTCTCAAGAAGGGAGTCTGAGGAATACAGGCAAATAGTAGTAACAAGATACAATGTTGTGGACCTTATGGATAAATTAAAGATGAACAAATAAATGGGGCTGAAAGTTTTAAAGAATTCATATATGAAATAGTTGGTCTTCCAACAAAAAAAAATGTCACTTCTCCCCTAAGATTGGCTAATGTACCTGAAGACTTGAAAGTGCCCAATATTACACCATTTTTTAAAGCAAGGGATCCTGGGGGGGGGGACTTGAAAATTGCAGCCTGCTTAGTTTAACATCTGCTCTGGGAAAATTGGGTGAAAGCATTGCTAAAGATAAAGTTATCAAGAATATACAAATACAAGTTTTACTGAAGAAGAACCAGCACAGCTTCCACAAACGCGAATCTGTCTAATTAAATATTTAGACAATTTCCAGAAGGTTTTTCATGTTAGACTCTTGCAGAAGAAAACAATGAAGAGGCTACCATAAAGACTAAAGTGGGACAGTACTGGCTTGGTGAGAGAAGAAGAAGAAGAAGAAGAAGAGTTTGGATTTGATATCCCGCTTTATCACTACCCGAAGGAGTCTCAAAGCGGTTAACATTCTCCTTTCCCTTCCTCCCCCACAACAAACACTCTGTGAGGTGAGTGGGGCTGAGAGACTTCATAGAAGTGTGACTGGCCCAAGGTCACCCAGCAGCTGCATGTGGAGGAGTGGAGACGCGAACCCGGTTACCCAGATTACGTGACTACCGCTCTTAACCACTACACCACACTGGCTCTCCACATTTCTTCTTCCCGTTTGGCCTGGGTTTCTACCTTTAGCCAAGCAGCATGGGAAGAAACCCGCTGCGTTGTGATAAAGGGGCCCTTGCCCTACAACCTTTTTCTGTGTAACGTGTAGCTTGGCTCTTAAACAGAACCTGCTTGTAGTTAAGGACCAGCTCAACACAGGCCTCCATTGTGCAGGCCCCGAGGCCTTGGCCTTAATATATGCACTGAGAGGTGGTGTTTCTTACATGGTACAATAGAAGAATGTTCCCCTCCCTCTGCCATGGAGAATATGCTTAGCAGAAACTGTGTGCTCAGCTGCACAAAGACCCTGTTTCTATGGGTATTCTCATTTCTTGAGGGGGAAGAATACAAACAGAAAGCGGGCAATCGTGCGCTCAGATGGAGCAATCTTTTCACAGTAAGCATTATCACCATGGAATACACCCCCCTTTTTCTATATGTACGAACTCAGAGGAGGCATATGAACTCAAACCTACATGCACAAACCATCCATTTTTTTAAAGTGGTAGAAAGCTTGGAGATGATGAAGGATACTAGTGGACAGCTTAAGGGAAGAGATTGCTTTTAGACAACATTCTAAATTTACCAGAACATTTAGTAATGCTTTTTTTAGCATTGGGTATTACAACACAGCCCTTTTCTTTTCTTTAAAAGAGGGTTTCCTCAGCATGAGTAAAGCCCTGCCTCATCTTTTGCGTAAGAAATTGTATTACTTCCGGGGAGTTCTGACAGCGTAAACTGTTTGCAGGCAGAAAGCAAACATGCGCTGGAAAGAAATTGCTACTGCAAGCTGCACAGTAGTGCTTTTATTGGGATTGAAGTGTCTGGCTTGTTAACTTCTACATAAGTAGCTGCTGTCTCAATTCATCCTGATCACAAGGCCATTTGGAAATGAAAAGAAATCTGGCTTTGTTTGCTGATCTCTTTTAACTAGTAAGAATCAAGAATTGCTTGGTCTTTTCCTGACAGCCACAACAGTCTGTGTTTTGTATTGTGTTTTCACCAAGATGAATGCATTTGATATTCCTTTAGCTTTTACTTGGGTACTCTTTAGCTGCCACCAGAAGAAGCCCTTGTGTGTGATTTAAAAACCCAGTCATGTGGGCCTTTGGATGTCAAAATACTTCCTGTTCTGCAGTTCTTACATTGGCACAGGAGATCTGCCACACAAACGCTTTACCTCCCCCTGTCTGTATGTGAATTTTTTTCCCATAGATGGGCATCAAAAAAAGGTGTATTCAAGAACACCAGGGTGGGGCCAAACCCTCCCTCCTTCCTATATCTATTCCAAACTTAAAAATGGAAAGCGTAATGCTGGTGGTCAACAAAAGAGGTTTAAAGACTGTCTTAAGGCATTTTTTAAAAAATGTAGTATAGGTAAAGGTACCCCTGCCCGTACGGGCCAGTCGTGTCCGACTCTAGGGTTGTGTGCCCATCTCACTTAAGAGGCCAGGGGCCAGCGCTGTCCGGAGACATTTTCGGGTCACATGGCCAGTGTGACGAAGCTGCTCTGGCGAGCCAGCACCAGCACAGCACACGGAAACGCTGTTTACCTTCCCGCTATAATGCAGTACCTATTTATCTGCTTGCACTTAGGGGTGCTTTTGAACTGCTAGGTGGGCAGGAGCTGGGACCGAAAGATGGGAGCTCACCCCGCCGCGGGGATTCGAACCGCCGACCATACGATCGGCAAGTCCTAGGCACTGAGGTTTTACCCACAGCGCCACCCGCGTCCCAAAATATAGTATAAACACCAGCAACTGCGAAACACTTGCTTGCAAGCACTCCAATTGGAGATCAGCCTTTACCAAAGGTGTTATGGGCTTCGAAGACACTTGAATTCAGGACATAAGGGAGAAACGTGCTAAGAGGAAGGCATGCTTGGCAAACCCTCACCATGATCAACTCCCACCTGGAAACCTATGTCCCTGCTGTGGAAGGACGTGTGGATCCAGAATTGGCCTCCATAATCACTTACGGACTCATTGTTAAAACAGTGTTTATGGAAAACAATCTTACTCGGCTACGAGTGATGGCCGAAGAAGAAGAAGAAGAAGAAGAAGAAGAAGAAGAATGACAAGTGAGCTCTGTTCCATATCTACTGTACATTGTTTTGTTTAGTCGTTTAGTCGTGTCCGACTCTTCATGACCCCATGGACCAGAGCACGCCAGGTACTCCTATCTTCCACTGCCTCCCGCAGTTTCGTCAGACTCATGTTTGTGGCTTCGAGAACACTGTCCAACCATCTCGTCCTCTGTCGTCCCCTTCTCCTTGTGCCCTCAATCTTTCCCAACATCAGGGTCTTTTCCAGGGAGTCTTCTCTTCTCATGAGGTGGCCAAAGTATTGGAGCCTCAGCTTCATGATCTGTCCTTCCTGTGACCACTCAGGGCTGATTTCCTTAAGAATGGATGCGTTTGATCTTCTTGCAGTCCATGGGACTCTCAAGAGTCTCCTCCAGCACCATAATTCAAAAGCATCTATTCTTCGGCGATCAGCCTTCTTTATGGTTCAGCTCTCACTTCCATACATCACTACTGGGAAAACCAGTACATAGCCATATATTAAGTCCCGTCTCTAGGTCACAGCTGAAGTGTGACAATGAATTGGATCAAAAGGGATGGAATGTTGTGAGCTGTCCTTCAGATGGGAAGAGATGCTGATGATGTGATCATATCTGTGCAACAGGCATGCTGGAAAAAGTTTCTGATCATAATTATGCAATATTCAAGGGAAATAGAACTGCTTTGTTGGTGCTTACGCAACTGTATTTTCTTTCACCCTAACTTTACTGGCACTTCCCCTAAGAGCCAGTCAAGGGAATCTTTCCTGCCTAGTGTGAATTTTTTCTCAGACATGATGTCATCTCCTCAACTTCCTTGGCTGAATAAAGTAAATATGAACTATACTGACGTTATGCTAAAGATTAATTAGGCTCTAATTTTTAATTTCAGAAACTCTTCCCCCCCAAAGACTCGAGTGACACCTCAGATCAGGTTTGAGCTTATATTGAAATAATTACCCAGGAGAATATATCAGTAAATTAAAAATATTAATAAAGATGTAATGCGTGCATAAGCTGATAAATTTATTACACATGTGGCAGGGTTTTTCAGAATGATTCCTGGAGAGTTCTGGCAACTTAATAAATGACTTACTCATAATTATTGGGTAGACCTCAATGGCACCCAAATGCTAAGTAAACATAAAAATCACTGGCAGGTTCTAAGAACAAAACAAAACAAAAATGAACCAAAGTCTGTAGATATTTCCTTATTTTCACAAAGTTAAGAAAATTGTAATTATCGTGATTAGGTTTTGTTTTGCTGTATCTCTGTTTTCTTTTTGCTTTCTAACCATTATTCATGATTGATATCATGAAATGAAGAAAATATTTAAAATAACATTTGTGGGGGGAAACAGAGGGTTTTTTGTACAGAGATTCCGAGAGAGCAGGATGACAGCACGTGTACGCGATGACAGCAGCAAAGATACTACTGGCTCAAAGATGGAAAGAAGACAACATTCCAACCAGAGAGGAATGACTGATGAAGATGATGGACTATGCAGAAATGGAGAAACTGACTGGGAAAATCAGAGACCAGGAAGAGAAGAAATTCAAGAAGGAATGGGAAAAATTTATAATATATTTACCTGTAAGAGAACACTGTAAACAACTAAAGAAACCTTGGCAGGATTAGAGTAATGCTTGTAATGTACAAAATACAACAGAAAAATGGTTAATAATATTTCTAACAAATTAGAGAAAATAAGATAAGCTGAAGTAAAAAGTGATTGACAATGGAAACAAGGGAAGGACTGTGGGAAGTCAAGGGATTCTGAGAATCCTAAATGTGAAGGTGAATGACATGTTTGAATTTAAATTTGTTGTGTAAAATATAATTAAAAAATATTTATTAAAAAAAATAGATCAGTGAAACACCAGCTGGTTTTGTGCATACTGCTTCATATATTGCCCTTGCTTTCTTGTCCTGAGAACCTTCTTCATCCACAAAAAAATGCAGCAAATAGTTTCTGCCCCGTTAGGTGATTACACACCCTCCAGGTGTCCCTATTTTCCAAGGACAGTCCTGGATTTACAGAAGCCATCCCAGTTTCTGATTTGATCCTGGAATGTCCCACTTTTCCTTAAGACACCCCTGTTTTCATCAGAGAAATGTTGGAGGGTATGGAGTTATGCAACTCTACAGCTTTTAGAAGACATCTGAAGGCAGCCCTGTATAGGGAAGTTTTTTAATGTTTAATGTTTTATTATATTTTTATATATGTTGGAAGCCACCTGAGCGGCTGAGGCAATCCAATCAGATGGGCAGGGCATAAATAATAAAATTATTAATGTTGTTGTTGTTGTTGTTGTTGTTGTTGTTGTTGTTGTTGTTGTTGTATTGGCTATCCTTATTTTCATTAGAGAAATGTTGGAGGGTATGTGACTATGGACAAGTCCGTATTTTATTTGTTTATTTATTTAGTATCCTGTCCTTCTTCCCAAAGGAGCCCAGGAATCATTCCCAAACTCTTTGATAATGGCCAAGAGTTTCCAGCTAACAAATTCCGGAATTATGGCTTGTACAGGAATTAGATTCTATAACAAGGAATTCTAATAAGAAAGAACAATCGGGAGGAATGTTGTTTTTGTGGAGAACCATTAAAGTAAAATGGATGTCGAACTAGTTTCAAATGTATTAAAATATGTAGTGCTGTTGTGCTCTATGCTTGTGAGTTTCTAAGGTTGGAAAACACTTTTTGAAAAATTCAGAATGTCCAGAAGCGCCAGTAGTAAACTATCTCAAACCTCAAAAACTTGATGATGTCCAGAAAACCCCCCATTATTCCACTTATACTCCTGCCCCCTCCATCGCTGAGATTTTATATTGTGGGTTACTGGTTTTCATGAATTAAAACCAGGAGAGAGGGTCATTTATGCCAACCAACACATTGTATATTATTGGGTTTAATTAAGGGATTATGTTCACAGCAGAAAATTATGAATGCAGCAATAAATAGCTTTTACAGGTAATTAAATGCCACAGTGAAACCAGGTATTTGATAACCTTAGAAGTTATTTGGGGCAAGTAATGAATCTTAAAAGTGACAAAATCATGAACATGGAATAAAGCTTGGAAAGTCGTTGGATAGTAAGGCTATGCAAATAAAGAAAAGTGGCCCAGTCTAGAATGTGGAGTATTCTCTGTACTTTTTGTTCAGATCAACTTTTCATTTGTCTGTGCTGTTTCTAGGAATTCTTCTTGTTGTGAGACTTTTGTGGGTGAGCTGAGAGTTTGTTTGGACCTTAAATGAGAACTCTGCTGAGAGAGAGGGTGTGTTTGAAAGGAAAATGAACTCATACTGATTTAGATATGTCTTAGTAACTTTCTTTCAATGTAACATTTTTATATGTAACTGCGCATCTTTAAAATATTTTGTTTAACTTATCTATTGCTCCTCCTTATTTGCACACCGCTTAGAGATATTTTTAATATATTAAGCAGTATAGAAATTAAAATTATCAATCAATAATCAATAACAGTCCACAGACTGATATCAAAACTAAACCCATTTCTGTAGAAAATGCTTTTAATCTTGCATTGATTGCATTTGTATCCTGCTCTTCCTCCAAGAAGACCCGAGGACTGAGCACAGGAGCTAATTATGCATTTTATTCTCACAAAAAGGTTGTGGTTAGACTGAAATAGAGTCGTTTGCTCAAAACCACCCAGTAAAACTTCATAGATGAGTTGGTATTTTCTGGGAGTCTGGGAAAGAAGTAACGCTGTGAGGAAATAACGCTCTTGTATAGTGAGGTATTGGAATTAAATTGGTTTGAATAAAACATAATCTCTCTCTCTCTCTCTCTCTCTCTCTCTCTCTCTCTCTCTCTCTCACACACACACACACACACACACACACACAGAGTGCTTTTTGTGCGACAATACTGGGTATATCACCCAGATTTTCCCTGACTCATAAGACTGCATCCTGATTTATGTATATGAATTACCCTGAATCTCAGTTTTACTTGCTTTTATATGTCCCTTATATTGTATTGGACGTGGGTGGCGCTGTGGTTAAAACCTCAGCGCCTAGGACTTGCCGATCGCATGGTCGGCGGTTCGAATTCCCACGGCGGGGTGCGCTCCCGTCGTTCGGTCCCAGCGCCTGCCAAGCTAGCAGTTCGAAAGCACCTCCGGGTGCAAGTAGATAAATAGGGACCGCTTAGTAGCAGGAAGGTAAACAGCGTTCCATGTGCTGTGCTGGCTCGCCAGATGCAGCTTGTCACGCTGGCCACATGACCCGGAAGTGTCTGCGGACAGCGCTGGCCCCCGGCCTCTTAAGTGAGATGGGCGCACAACCCTAGAGTCTGGCAAGACTGGCCCGTACGGGCAGGGGTACCTTTACCTATATTGTATTATGTTGTATTTTTGCTTTAAAGGATACAGTGGTACCTCAGGTTACAGACGTTTCAGGTTACAGACTCCGCTAACCCAGAAATAGTACCTTGGGTTAAGAACTTTGCTTCAGTATGAGAACAGAAATCGTGCAGCGGCAGCGGGAGGCCCCATTAGCTAAAGTGGTACCTCAGGTTAAGAACAGTTTCAGGTTAAGAATGGACCTCCGGAACGAATTAAGTTCTTAACCCAAGGTACTACTGTATTGGTTTTTATATTGTACATGGCATGCATTACACTACCCAGTGCCTGTCTTCAACCAGATCTTCTGGGGCCTATGCTTTCTGTTGCAAGTGGGAGCTCTAGATCCAGCTGCACATTTCCAGTAGGTCCAGGTTCTAGATCTAGCAATGAGCATCGGAATGGTGTTATGTACAGTGCTATTTTTCTAGAAAAAGACATGTCAGAACTCACCATGAACACCTTCCTTGTTCTCTTATAATGGCAATGGCGCCCACACAAGAGTTCTGGCTGAAAGAAAAGCCCTGGTTATATACATGACGAAAAAGGAGGAACAAGAGAAGGTTCTAGAGAAATGGGCAGACAATGAATGACCCATTAAGATCTGGATGTCAACCAACTCAAGAGACGTTGGCTGTTTGGGTCCTGCTACAACATGTCACAAACAGCTCCTGTATTCCACTGGCACGGTCAATTCTAGTTCTACTTAACCTTAGTCTGTAATGTGATATAAACATGACAATGATGTTTGCTTCCCAAAGAGATGCTGTGGGTTACTGTTAGCCTGGAGTGTGTCACTTCTGATAACTTTGCTAATGTGGCAACAAGAGTCATGTTAAAATCAGACGTACATCCTAGCCAGTAGGTTTCTCGTTCTATTTCAATGTCGCTTGTGAAAATGGCTGGTGACTGAAATGGCAATGCACCTTTCTGTTGATTAGCGACCCCTTTAAGTTGCAAGAGAAACTCTTGAAGACTTTAATAGGCTCTGTAAGACTAGTTGCAAGCGAGACTGCTATTAACAATTGAAGGAACGGTAAATGTAAAATGATATAATGGAAGAGTTGTGAGGAAGACGGAAGCCATTTCTGCAAAGAAACTGTCTTTTCCCCTCCAGCAAAATGGTTATTTTAAAAGCTTTCTCCAAAGTGTGTTTTTGAGTGCACAAATGAAAGAAAATGGAAAGTAAAGATCTGCGCAAACTGAAATATTTTAAAACTGATGGATGAAAGAGTTGATTGTTCTTTCATTCAAAACTAGGATGTCACACTTATATATATATAAAGTCTCACCTTCTGAGACATATTCATTTATGTAATATGTGCTACTCTCCCTCCAATGTGTTTCATTCACTATGTTGAAAACCGGACAGGCCTGGTTTTTAATCAATAGCTTCATGCACATTCTAGTGAAGTTTTTTTTGTCCTATACATTGCAAATCTCAATTCACTCCCTCCTTTCCCCAGCTCGGCTTTCTACAGCTCGGTTTCGAACTCCTTTAATTGCTGCTAAACTAATTATGCATTACAATATGCAAATCACAATAGATACAATGTACTTGTACTAGATCCTCAGGCGAGCGCCATTGAAATGAAAGCAGATAATTGAGAGCAGGTTTGGTGGATTAAATCCCAATGCATTTTCTGATATAAAGGACACTTAATAACATCTAGTCTGATACTAGATGCCTGTTTGTAGCTTGCTTTTAAGATGGGCTTTTTGGTAGTTACTGCTATCTACTAAATGATTCTTAGAAGCATTTATATTATTTCCACTTTTTGGATCTTTTCACTGCACTGGTTGACAACAGTCTGTCTTCAGGTTGATGGCTTTGCAGTGTTCCTCTGAGTGAAAGCAGGAACAATAGTCCTTTCATGATCTGCTGCAAAGCCTGAGCAATGATGCAGAGCCTTAAACTTGCCTAGCATATGAGCTCCGCTATTGATTTGACTGGCTAATTCTAGGGGAAGGTTAACCACAAATACATGTGGACATCCCTTACTGTCCTTTTTGATGTTACTTTCAGTGATGGATGTTTGGTGGGGCCACCACAGTGTGGTTCTCTATTTCTGCTTATGAACACAGGTAATTCAACATCAATAATAATAATAATAATAATAATAATAATAATAATAATAATAATAATAATAATATATTTCTACCCCGCCCATCTGGCTGGGTTTCCCCAATCACTCTGGCCAGCTTCCAACAAAAAAATAGAAATACATTAAAACATTAGTCATTAAAAACTTCCCTAAACAGGGCTGCCTTCAGATGTCTTCTAAATGTCATATAGTTGTTTATTTCCTTGACGTCTAATGGGAGGGCATTCCCCGGGGCGGGCACCACTACTGAGAAGGCTGGTTCCTTGTAAATTTGCTTCTCGCAGTGAGGGAACTGCCAGAAGGCCCTCGGTGCTGGACCTCAGTGTCCGGGCAGAACGCTGGGGGTGGACATGCTCCTTCAGGTATACAGGACCGAGGCCATTTAGGGCTTTAAAGGTCAGCACTGAATTGTGCTTGGAAATGTACTGGGAGCCAATGTAGGTCTTTCAAGACTAGCGTTATGTGGTCTCGGCGACCGCTCCCAGTTGCCAGTCTAGCTGCCACATTCTGGATTAGTTGTAGTTTCTGGGTCACCTTGAAAGGTAGCCCCACATAGAGCACGTTGCAGTAGTCCAAGTGGGAGATAACTAGAGCATGCACCACTCTGGCGAGACAGTCCGTGGACAGGCAGGGTCTCAGCCTGCATACCAGATGGAGCTGATAAACAGCTGCCCTGGACACAGAATTGACCTGCACCTCCATGGACAGCTGTGAGTCCAAAACGACTCCCAGGTTGTGCATCTGGTCCTTCAGGGGCACAGTTATCCCATTCAGGACCAGGGAGTCCCTAACACCTGCCCGCCCCCTGTCCCCCAAGAACAGTGCTTCTGTCTTGTCAGGATTCAACCTCAATCCGTTAGCCGCCATCCATCCTCCAACTGCCTCCAGGCACTCACAAAGGAATCCACACTAAGTGGAATCCACATCACAGCTCCTTTCCACATCCCCTGTTGCTCCAGTATATGTGACGCCATTTCAGTTGGAGCTGGATGGAAGAGGGATTTCCCTTTCCAAATTCTCTTTCTTGCATTTGATCACCTTGGATAACATCCAATGGTGTTTGTGGATTCATCCACACTTCCCTTTGTGCCATTGTTACTTCCATTTGGTTTGGGATTTCTAGGCATGGGTTTCGAGGTTTTTCTTTTGTTGCGCCGGCGACAAATGGGGGATGAGACCAGGGCAGCCCTCAATTTATTCCCTGGACCCAAGTGATGCCTAATGGCTGGCTGGCCCCACCCACCAGGGATGTCCTGCACCTGAGCTTGCCTGCAATTGGCCAGTCAGGCAGACAGATTGCCATCCACACCAATCAGCATCCCTGGATCGCTGGCGCGGGTGTGGCCAGCGATCAGGCAACACTGCCTGACAATCTAAGGTAAGCAGACTTCTAGGCACCAGTCAGTGATATTTTTCTTTTGTCATGCCGCTTTCCCTCTTTCTCTGGGAAAACCCACTGTCTACTGCTGAATCTGAACAAATGTCAATCCGCAGAAACCCGATGTAACTTTTGATTCAGTTATTTCCCTGGTTTCTCCAGGGAGAGCAGAGGGACAAAAGAAAAGCCTCTCAAATCCATGCCTAGAAGTCACAGACCAAATGGTGTGGATGAGTCCTCAATGAAACGGATGTTTGCTCATACAATTAGACTCCCTCTCTTTCCCCCTGTAGCACTATCACACAGCCTAATATCTGCTTTGGAGGACTGGAGAAGAGTAGAAGTCCTTTCAAACAACGTTGGATTCCACCCCTTATCTTCAACGCCTGATGTGAGCTCATTCATTCTTTACATATTGACACTGTAGCCACTCAAACTAAAAATGTGGCTTTGTGCCCACGTTTTATTTTATTTTATTTTTCTTAGGCTGAGAAGGGAAAGGATGTGCTGAATAAACACTGGTTGGGATTAATTGTATGCACCTCACTCCTTCTTGGCCTTTAATTTAGATGTTCAATTATTTGTGTTCCTTCCATCATCCACTTTGTCAGCCTGATAACATTCTCGTATGACACGGGGAGATTATATAACCTGAGGTGAGACTGAAAGTTATGTACAGTTTATAATATAGCTTGCAATGCAACAAACATTATTTGCATAATAAATAGTTTTAGATTAAAAAAATACCCCTTTTTTTTCATTGCCCTTCAGCATCTGCAGAAATGGAACTTGAAAATGTATTAAAGAAAACCAATTTGTAAAGAGAGAGAGAGAGATAGCAAAGCAATAGAAAAAGTCTGTAGAACTGCTAATAAGAAGGGAAAAAAGCAATAGTACAACAAACTCTCCTGGATAATTAGTGATCTATGAACACCTTTGCATTTGGACATTTTCTGGAGCCAGGGTTTCATCCAATGGCACACAAACTGCATTCGATTCATGCAATAGGACTCCCCCTTCTTTTCCTCTCCCTAAAGGTAAAGGTAAAGGGACCCCTGACCGTTAGGTCCAGTCGTGACCGACTCTGGGGTTGCGGCGCTCATCTCGCTTTATTGGCCGAAGGAGCTGGCGTACAGCTTCTGGGTCATGTGACCAACATGACTAAGCCACTTCTGGCGAACCAGAGAAGCACACAGAAATGCTGTTTACCTTCCCACCAGAGTGGTACCTATTTATCTACTTGCACTTTGACATGCTTTCGAACTGCTAGGTTGGCAGGAAAGTCCTCTCTCTACTTGCCTCCAAAATCTGCTCCAGAGGATTCCCCCAGCTGAATCTGAAGCAGATTTTGAGGGTGCGTGGAGGGCCTGCAGAGGAGAGGAGGAGAATGTTGCATTGCGGAAGTGGATGGCTGCTGTGCATTTGGGATGGCTGCTCTGGATACAACTGTCACATAATTTGCAATGAAGGGTGCAAAACATAACCTATTTACAATACTGGATAAGAGACCACGTGATTCAGCCACCTTGCTGAAGTTAAGCAGATGTAGGTTTGGTCTGTGTCTAGATGTGGGGCCACCTCAAAACCCCATGAGTTTGTGTTTACCTATCTCAACAATTTGTATACCAGTTAACACCATAGTTCCCAAGCAGTGCACAGTGAAGTCACAAAGGATAAAAGGAAGGTACAAAGGATGAAATTCAATTTAAAATAACCACTAACCATGAGATTTTAGGCTAACCTCATGTCTTATGTGCAATGTGTGTATTTTGTACTTGAGAAAGCTCTGGAGGTATCCTAAGAGGAATAACTGCGTAGGCAAAAATTCCTCAGAGACCTAAAAATGATGCTCTAACTCAATACGACAGTGCACGAATCGTTACAATTGTTAAGGCATTTTTGCAAGAATGCTGAATGAGCCTTTAAAAAAAATCTCAAGCTGTGTTACACAGGGGGTTAGATGGCCTGTGATAGGTTGAGAATCAAACTGCAGTAAGAAAAGGTAGCTTTTTAGATTCCTTTTACTGTATGAAGCAATTTTCTTTAATTTTCCTCTGCAAAGCTCCCCAGATGTTCTCTCTTTTGTGTGGTTATGCACATTTGCATTTGATGAAGTCAGCGCTTGCTTACAAAAGCTTATGCACCAGTCACTTGCAGCCCGATCCTAAACATATTTTCTCCAAAATGAATCCAACTGAGTTCAGTGGACTTTTCTCCCTAGAAAGCACGCTGACAAGTGCAGCTTTTGTCCCTTAAAGTGCCACTACACAACCTTCCTTTCACCATTTTGATACAGATTTTTTTTTTGGGGGGGGGAGCCAAAAACATACAGAGAACCTAAAATAATACTTTGTATTCTATTTGAATCACATGCTCTCTATGACTGTGGTTAATGCTTAATGTGTCATGCTTAATGACACCATCAGGGCCTGTCCCATGACATCAGTGATGACCACACCCATGAAACATCCAGGGACTGTCCCTTGTCTCGTTTTGGGCCTTGAAATCTCAAGGTCTGGGATGCTCCTCTAGATTAGTGTTGCTCACATGCAGGGCTTTCTTTTCCAGCTGTGGGTGGGGAGGAGGAAAGATTAAATAACTGCTTAAAGAAGACAGGTCTTGGGAGGGAGGGGTGGAACTCCATTAGGGCAGCCTTTTCAATATAATATATAATAATATAATATTATTATATTATAATATTAATATAATATAATATTATATTATAATTGGTAGTGAGAGTAAGCCCTTGCAGCTTTGCGACCAAAAGTCCAATATAGTGTAGTAAGAGAACTGTAAAGGACGCAGGTGGTGCTGTGGGTTAAACCACAGAGCCTAGGATTTGCCGATCAGAAGGTCGGCGGTTCGAATCCCCACAACGGGGTGAGCTCCCGTTGCTCGGTCCCAGCTCCTGCCAACCTAGCAGTGCAAGTAGATAAATAGGTACCGCTCCGGCAGGAAGGTAAACGGTGTTTCCGTGCACTGTTCTGGTTTGCCAGAAGTGGCTTAGTCCTGCTGGCCACATGACCCGGAAGCTGTACGCCGGCTCCCTTGACCAATAAAGCGAGATGAGCACCAGAACCCCAGAGTCGGTCACGACTGGACCTAATGATCAGAGGTCCCTTTACCTTACCCTTTACCTTTAAGAGAACTGTAAGCTAAACCAAACTGGAATACTGGAAATGGAAAACTAATACCGTTCTGAACAATCTATCCAGTTCCAATTTGGCTGCATCATTTTCATTGCAATGATGGCTTAAAAAAATTAAATCCAAAAGACGTGCAGTCCCTTAATGGCAGGCTCTCCATGCACAAGGATTTGCTTTCTTTTCTTTGTCAGGAGTAAGGTAACTCTTCATTTCCTCCTCCCACCTGAAGCTCCTTTGACCACCATAGGGCCTGGGTATGTTAGATGAGAAAATGCCAGCAGCCTGAGCCAATGCTGCTAGATTTATGGAACATCCTCAGGTGGCTCTGTGGGAACCGAGCATGCCTCATTGGCGCTGATGCAGCTTGAGCTGCCAGCTCATTTTAAGGATCACAGCTGTACAGATGAGAGAAGCTCACATGTGCTGCCTAAGCAGGAATCGGAGGGATCAGTTCATAGGAGTTGGCAAGGGACCAGGAAGCCAGTGACATGCCGGCTTCATTTCTTTAGATCTTGCGAATGCAGAAACTGGCTACTCTTGCCAAGTTTCACATTTTAAAAAAATAAGAAAGAAAAAGACTATGAATGATGATGTACATTTTCTTCAAAATACTGGATGATGGAAAAAAAAGGCATTGCATACTCGCCTGCCCGTGGCTCTTTCCTCGACTTCAAAGTTCTGCTTTGTGGAGTTTTTACCTCATACACTTTAATCTTGTTTTAATTTTACAGTGATTACATCCCCTGTTGAGATTTGTGGAGGGAGACGGAGAGTTGCTCAGATTTTAGGACTGAATAGTTAAAGATCTACAAGGCTCTGTTTCCTTCCATGAGCAGGTTGCTCCCTTCTGTTCCCTCCAGCCCCCAGGTTTCTCTGTTTCCTCTAATGAGCAGTGCTGAATGGATCCAGATTTAAGGCAGAAAGCTCAGAGTCTGCTTCTTACAAGGACATCTCTACCTCAGCCTAGATCGCAAAGTAACATAAGGGTTGGAAAAGCTTTTCTTATGCTTGCTGTCCCATTGTCCTGTGGATTACGTTGCAGGAAGCTGAAGCTAAGAATATGTCTAGATCCTGTCACATTTCCCTGAAGTTGGGTGGCAAAACTTTTGAGCCCCAAGGAATGCTTTGAAGGTCATCCACCTTTGCAAAGGATGCATGCCAGTGGTGGGCATGTGTTTAATGACAATGATAATCTTTGTGCCCTGCCCATTTGACTGGGTTGCCCTAGCCACTCTCGGAGGCTTCTGACATATTTGTTGTTGTTTAGTCGTTTAGTCATGTCCGACTCTTCGTGACCCCATGGACCAAGCATGCCAGGCACTCCTGTCTTCCACTGCCTCCCACAGTTTGGTCAAACTCACGCTGGTAGCTTCGAGAACACTGTCCCACCATCTCGTCCTCTGTCGTCCCCTTCTCCTTGTGCCCTTCATCTTTCCCAACATCAGGGTCTTTTCCAGGGAGTCTTCTCTTCTCATGAGGTGGTCAAAGTATTGGAGCCTCAGCTTCAGGATCTGTCCTTTCAGTGAGTACTCAGGGCTGGTTTCCTTAAGAATGGATGCGTTTGATCTTCTTGCAGTCCATGGGACTCTCAAGAGTCTCCTCCAGCACCATAATTCAAAAGCATCTATTCTTCAGCGATCACCTTCTTTATGGTCCAGCTCTTACTTCCATACATCACTACTGGGAAAACCATAGCTTTAACTATACGGACCTTTGTCGGCAAGGTGATGTCTCTGCTTTATAAAAACATAATAAAACATCACACATTAAAAGGTACCCTTACTTGTGTGCATGCATGTGTACTACACATACAGTCCAGAAATACACACTCGCCATGCATTCAGCACAAACAAATCCTCACACAGAGCACACACAGGCTCGCAGCTCTCTCTCACACACACATAAACTCATTCACACACACCACACACTCCTATATACACTCACACACATGCAAAATTAGCAGAAAATTGTGTGGCATGGATGAGCAGGCCCTTGTCCCGGCCTTCATGCCCCTGACAGCCTGCCCACCCTCAACACACATCCATGTGTTTGAAGCAGGCCCTTTTCCACAATAGCTCCCATTGTGTTACTGAAGTACCGTATTTTTCACTCTATAAGACACACTTTCCCCCTCCTAAAACGTAAAGGGTAATGTGTGAGCGTCTTATGGAGCGAATGCAGGCTGTGCAGTTATCACTGAAGCCAGAAGAGCGAGAGGGATTGGTGTGCAGCGATCCCTCTTGCTCTTCTGGCTTCAGGGATAGCCGCGCAAAGCCTCTTGAGCACAGCCAGAGCGCTCCTCCCTCTTCTCTCAAGAGGCTTTGCGTTGCTTTCTTATTTTCCTCCTTTAAAAACTAGGTGCATCAGGTGTGTCTTATAGAGCAAAAAATACAGTAATTAGGTAAAATGTTGGCCTTGTTGCAACCTCTCTCTCACACCCCAAGTTCAAAAGGGTTCCAGATTCACTGCCTGCAGAAGGAGTGGCATAATGGGGGTAGGAGATGGGCGGGCATTTTTGCTTCAGCCCTGTATGATATTGTACAATGTTTTCATGGGGATGCTAGTGCGATGGAACAAGTGAATCTATGCTCATGCTGGGTGCAAATAAACCAAATGTACACCTGAACACTTCCTAAGGATCTTCTTCAAGATGAACCAGTGAAGAGTAGTCCAACTGAAAAACGACTCCGCAAAGGAGGACTTCCTAGGAATTATCTTCTTAGGAAATCTCATATGCTGTTGTTCACTTCACCAGATGCCTAACACAGGCTAGATAAAGACAAACCACTGGGATGCACCACAGCACATGCCTCTCTCAATGTAAAGCACAGCAAGTATGACTTTTTGTTTTCAGTGGTCATGCAGTACAGTGGAACCTCGGGTTACAGACACTTCAGATTACAGACTCCGCTAACCCAGAAATAGTACCTCAGGTTAAGAACTTTGCTTCACGATGAGAACAGAAATTGCGCAGCAGTGGTGCAGCAGCAGCAGGAGGCCCCATTAGCTAAAGTGGTGCTTCAGGTTAAGAGCAGTTTCAGGTTAAGAACGGACCTCCGGAACGAATTACCGTATTTTTCGCCCCATAGGACACACCGGCCCATAGGACGCATCAAGTTTTTTTTTGGGGGGGGAAATAAAGAAAAAAAATTATTTCCCCCCCAGGCGCTTGTGGAGCAGGCAGCAGGGAGAAGCGCTCTTCTCCCCACCGCCCGCCTTCAGATCAGGTCCAGGGACAGCGGGGAGACAAGCTGCGTCTCCCTGCTATCCCCGGAGTGGTGGGGCAGGCAGCGGGGAGAAGCGCTCTTCTCCCCGCCGCCCGCCTGGAGATCAGGTCCGGGGACAGCGGGGAGACGAGCTGCGTCTCCCTGCTGTCCCAGGAGTGGTGGGGCAGGCAGCGGGGAGAAGCGCACCAACCCCTCTCGCTCTCCAGGCTTCAGTGAAAGCCTGCATTCGCCCCATAGGACGCACCCACATTTCCCCTTCATTTTTGGAGCGGAAAAAGTGCGTCCTATAGGGCGAAAAATACGGTAAGTTCTTAACCCGAGGTACCACTGTACTTTCTTCATTTGAGACATTTCTGCATGAGTCAGTAGGTTTTTATTGCAAGAATGACTATAATATTTGTCATTTGTCAGAAGGTCACTTGTACTTGGCCTGTTTCGATCTCTCATTTCCACCCCTGCCCCAAATTCTCTGCCTGCAGAAGGGAGTGGCAAAATGGGCGGGAGGGAGGGCATTTTTGCTTCAGCCCTATGTGAGATTATGCAATGTTTTCATGGGAGTGCTCGTGTGGTGGAACGAGTGAATCTAAATTCAAATAGGACAAATTTGGCCATTGGCCCACATCAGCTGAGCATGCACCTGAGAACTTCCCCAGGACCTTGTGTAACTTGAATCAGGGAAGATGAGTCAATGTAAAAAAGGGCTCCTGGAAGGGAGACTTTCTGGAAAACAAATTATTAGGGCATCTCACTCACTCAAGCATTGAGAATCCCATTTAGTACCCTACAGGCTACGTTGCATTTCTCTCTCTTCATTTTCAGTGATAGGATGCATTGAATGTATCCTTCTCCATTTTTGTATCTAGAATGGTCCACTGGTCTGGTATATGGCTCCTCTACACTGGAAAATAGGGACACAGGAGGTGCTGTGGGTTAAACCACTGAGCCTAGGCCTTGCTGATCAGAAGGTCAGTGGTTCGAATCCCCGTGACACGGTGAGCTCCCGTTGCTCGGTCCCTGCTCCTGCCAACCTAGCAGTTCAAAAGCACGTCAAAGTGCAAGTAGATAAATAGGTACCGCTCCGGCGGGAAGGTAAACGGCATTTCCGGGCGTTGCTCTGCTTCGCCAGAAGTGGCTTAGTCATGCTGGCCACATGACCCAGAAGCTGTACGCCGGCTCCCTCGACCAATAAAGCGAGATGAGCGCCACAACCCCAGAGTCATCCGCGACTGGACCTAATGGTCAGGGGTCCCTTTTCCCCTTTACCTTTACCTAAACTGGAGAATGCACACTGGGCAACTAAAGTGCCTAGAAAGGCTCTTGCAATGTCATAAGTTGTCGATCTCTTTTCAGGAAAAAGAAAACTGAGAAACCCCGGAAATTTTTCCTCCTTGTGGTTAGAGCACATCCCAGGCGTTATGTCCAAATGGTGGCTGACCTCACTTTGGGTACACATGCCTTAAACAGAGGTGCCAGCTGGAAAGCTGTTCAGCCTCTGTGGTCTTCCCTTTCTGGCATACTTCTCTGGACGTTGCTTCCTTCAATTGTTTGCCTTGGCTCCTGGTGTAGCAAGACTCCGCCAGTTGTGTCAGCCTTGGCTTGACTTGGCTTCGGCAACAACCTCCTCTTCTGGAGCTTGCCGCTCTTTTGTGATGGCAGCCCAGGTGGCTCAAAGTTCCTCCCTCTTTTGGCTTCGTTTTGCCTTTCTCTTTTCTCATTCCTCTGCCTTTCATTTATGTCCTTACTCTCCCTATGCTAGGCCTCATTCCTGAGCACTGAAGCTGAGCATATGTAACTGTCAAAAGATCAGCTTACTGCCACGCCGTGAAATGCAGACCATCTTTGATCAGTCTGCCGATCCCTGGCAGTGTTCTCTGAGGTAAGTGGTTAGGAACCTTTGATTTGTGGCGATCCTTCTTATCCCCTTTCCATTACCTCATTGGCCTGGGTATCAGTGGCACTGATAGTGATGATCATGGAGTTTCTCACACTAGCGCAAGTTGGGAACCCATAGCAATACAGTCCATATATATCAGAGGTTGCTGGAGTCTTGCTGGTGATAGGTTCATTTGTTGTTGTTTTAAAATATATGCTTTTAAGTTGCAATCATAGATTGCTCCAAATTTTAAAATATTGCTTATTTTAAAGCTAATACATTTTTTAAAAGTCTCTAACCCATATAATTTAGCAGACATCATATCAAGTTAAGTGGGGGTGAATTTTGTTTGTGTGGGATTATTATTATTATTTGATTGTGCTGCAGTGCTACTACTCAACAAACAAACATGTTGTTGTTGTCTTGCAAGATTTATGTCCATCCACCTCCACTTGTAGTTACCTCATTTTATTTTCCAGATCTACAAAGAGTTGCATTGAATGTGGATCTTGCCTCTTCTGTAGGTGGTTTTTCCCTTGGCACGGAAGGGAAAGGGAAAGAACATTCCAAGCTGCCACATCATGAAGGTGAGGACCTTTGTTGCCAAGCTGTTGTGGCTTATCTCACCAGTTGCCTAGCACAGGATAAGTAAAGACATATCACTGCTGGGAGTCGTCTCTCTCAACACAAAGCCAACAATGACACATTTTTGTTGTCCTTAGTCATGAGGTATTTTCTCCATTTGAAGCTCTGATACATCTCTGCATGAGTCAGTGGATTTATAGTGGAAAAATGACTTTAGCAGACATTTTGAAAGTTTCATTTGGCACACATGTTAGAAGGCCACCTGTACTGTAACAAAGCTTTGAGCAGAAAGAGGAAATTGTGTATAAAATAATTTAAGGCATGAGCTGGGCAAGAAATGTCTTCCTCCGAAATGTACCTTGGCCATTCTTCTCAGGCCAGTTTTACAATCCGATCCCTTCTCTGGAAATATAATGGATAGCTTTGCTAGAACTGTTTCATACAAGTCCCTTTACTCTTCCCTTGGCGTTCTGTCTTTGCAAGTCACCCAAACTGGAGCATAATCTGGTGCAAGGGTAGCTAACATGATGCTCCCCAGATGTTGCTGAACTGCAGCTTCCATCATCTCTGACCAATGACCATGCCAACTGCAGCAGAAGGGAGTTGGAGTCCAACAATATATGAAGGGCTACTTTCATTGCCTACCCCTGATCTACTAGAATACAGAAAATAGGCTGGTATTCTCAACCCTGGATGTCAGCAGCCTAATCTATGGTTCAGAAACAATTCTTTTAAAAGACTGTTCCTTTCCTGGGTTTATGTAAAGCTAATAGCCAATCAGGCGCTTTCTAAAACATGGTTTGCAACCTCCCTTCAAACCATCGTTTCAATTCCTAGTTTAGGAAGGAATCACATTTGGGTTAACTAAATATATTTGCATTGGTGTGCATGTGATGCCAACTAATGGCTACAAGTGGAAAGGGAAACAAATGGAGGAATTGCTCTGGAAAAGAAGGAAAGGGGGCAGGGAGCCCAGAATCCACTCCCGATCTCTTAATGATGGTTAAATAATTGGCAGCATTATATCTGTAGGAACCAGGCTTGAGTGTATTCTCCTGGCCACTGTTGCTGCTTATTTTCTTACTGTAAATGCACTTGGCTTCAGGGCACATTTCTTTCATGACTGAAAGCATTAACTGATTGATTATTGTGTGTGTTAGCTGTAGAGTATATGACTCAGTGATTTGTGTTGTAGTTGCCTCATTTATTTTTGCCAGAACTTAGAAGTCGGTCCAAAAGCTACCTAGTGCTTTACCACTACTATTACCAGGTCCTGACTGGTTGCTCCACCACTGGTTTCCACTTCTTGCAACCTGTTCTGTGTCTTGTGGAGCCATGAAAGGTGTTTCTTCTGGGACAGCCCTTCAATGGCAGCATGTAACCAGCAAAGGGGTGTGGCATATCCTCTTTCATAGGTGTGGAGAACCTATGGGCCTGCAGGCACTGCTGGCTCCAGATCCAATCCATCACAGTCAGCATGGCCAATAGTCAAGAATGACTGGATTTGTAGTACATCCATGTCTGGTGGTGGGCACAATTTCCCTGCCCAGGCTCCAACATTTCACAGCTGAAAATACAGTGGGCAAGACTCACCTAACTAGCTCTGTCAACAGAAGCCTGATAGACATGGACTTCCACTTGAGCAAAAAGCCTTTCTTCCCCTTTCCTCCCAACCACACCCACAACATTGGCATAAGTGGGGGTGGGGGTGGGGTCAGGAAAACCCCAGAACAGCACAGAGGGGGACGGGAATCATTCTGTCTGACAAGCTGTTATGGAAGAGCATAACACTGATTTTCTACCCACTAGGTTGGATCCAGGTTAAGTTAGTTGGAAACTTGTCCCTACTGAAACCAATGATTATCGAGTCATGACTTTCCTCTCCCATTGATTTCAGTGGGATCTAAGTTCAACTTACTTAGTCTGAGTTTACTTGTAATATCTCCATTCTTATACCAACGGTTACTTCCTGACCTTCCCAGTCTCCCGCAAGTGGACATTTCTGAATGCCCTTCTCTGCCAGCTGTTTATTTACTGTGCAATAGTCTGCCTCATATTGCCTTCTCCTTAAGGATGTGTAATGCCAAGATGGATCTTGTAATATTCATCGAAGTGTGGTGCAAGTACAGTTGTACCTTGGTTTTCGAACAGCCTGGTTCTCAAACGTTTTGGCTCCTGAATTATCGAAACCCAGAAGTGACTGTTCTGGTTTGTGAACTATTTTTGGAAGCCGAACATCTGACGAGGCTTCCACGGCTTCAGGTTGGGTGTAGGAGTTTCCTGCAGCCAATCAGAAGCTGCGATTTGGAAGCTGAATGCTTTGGAAGTCGAATGGACTTCTGGAACAGGTACCATTCGACTTCCAAGGTACAAGTGTACACTTTTCAGCCCAGGAGCCACCTTTCTTCATGGGCAAAGTTTACACGCAGATTGCTGTATCTCAACCAATCTTACACGTCAAAGGGTTGTTGTGAGATGAAAATGGAACAATCTTATGCATACTCTCCCAAATCCCTTAAGGAAGGTGGATAAGGTAAAGGTAAAGGTACCCCTGCCCGTACGGGCCAGTCTTGCCAGACTCTGGGGTTGTGCGCTCATCTCACTCTATAGGCAGACACTTCCGGGTCATGTGGCCAGCGTGACAAGCTGCATCTGGCGAGCCAGTGCAGCACACGGGACGCCGTTTACCTTCCCGCTGGTAAGTGGTCCCTATTTATCGTCTTGCACCCGAAGGTGCTTTCAAACTTCTAGGTTGGCAGGCGCTGGGACCGAACGACGGGAGGGCACCCGGCTGCGGGGATTCGAACCGCCGACCATGCGATCGGCAAGTCCTAGGCACTGAGGTTTTACCCACAGCGCCACCCGCGTCCCTAGAAAGGTGGATAGATTAATGTAAAAAAAGAAAGAAAGATAAAAAGGCCAAAATGAAGAAACCTTACTTCAACACCAAGTTCCTGTCTTTAACTAGGTCCTGTGTTGTGCCCACAAAAGGACAGTTATTTTCTGAATCTCAGAGGCAGTGACACAGATCAGTGCACATTGCAGGTCATGGGAACTGTGGGGTAAGTATGTCCGGTCTACTGTGTGGAATGCTAAGAAAGCCCCCAGAGAGCATAATTCTTCACTCTCCACCCCTCCATGAATTGGTACTACAGTAATTCCATTGGCCATACACATTTGATCCCCTCATAAGAAAGCAAAAAAAATTACCACTGCATAAGGTGTGGGGCCTTACAATTAGAGTATTATTACTAACACAGGCAGTTTCCAGCATATACAAAAACTTAATAAAACATTAAAGACTTTCCCATACAGGGCTGCCTTCAGGTGTCTTCTAAAGGTTGTATAGTTACTTATCCACTTGACACCTGATGTGAGGGTGTTCCATAAAGTGGGTGCCACTGCCGAGAAGGCCCTCTGCCTGGTTCCCGGTAGCCTCACTTCTTGCAGTGAGGGAACTGCCAAAAGGCCCTCGGAGCCAGACCTCAGTGTCCGGGCTTTGCAACACTACCTGAGCCAAAGTTGTCAGAACAGGGCCTCTCAGGCTCTTCTAAAGTGTCAGGATGCATCTGGTCTAACCTTGGCAAGGTGGATGGCCCTGTAGCTTCATTAAAGCATAAGCACAAGAGGGACGTGACTTAGACTTAATTGCCTGAGTCAAAGATAATCAATTATGGTTTTTTTAAAAAAAAGAATTCTGGGAACTGCTAAACAGAAAGCTAATGGAAGTGTAACCAAGATGCATTTTCTGTCTCGGTGGAAAGTTATTTAAACAAATAGATGCAACTGTAAATAACTATAGAGCGCCTGAGTGGAAGATGCATTCATGCTCTGAATCCCACACCTTGTCAAACTTCCTATCTTTGGAACTAGCTTATTTTAAAAACTGGAGGGAAACAGTGAAGAATCATAAAGATTTTGGCTAGAAAACATTCAGCCATATTTTACTGCTGTTGCATTATATTTGGGTTCAGGCATTCACTTGAACAGGGTCAAGAGCAGGATGCGAGTAGGGATTAGCATTCAGGCCTCATCCACAGCATCACCATGCATGATTGTCCCAGTCTCCCTTGTGGGCTTTCAGTCATGTTTGCCTGAATGCAATTAGAAGTCTCCAGTCTCCACCCTGACAAAGCATTCAAGGTGAATGTTAGCTAAACATTAGGTGTTCCAGCTAATCTGCCTCACTGGCCTTTGGTACCAGCAACCGAAGACCTTTCCTGCTCAGTGGGTGGGGCTGGTGCACACACGAGGGGCAAGGCGTGCCCGCACATTCCTTCCTCCACCCCCTCTTTTAACCATTACATGTTCAGGCAAACAGCTCCACTTTCATTTTCAGTCAAGACAGGGCTGCCATCTCAGATTTTAGCAAGGGAGGGGAGGCTGCAGTTCAGGAGTGACATTTAGCAAGGTTATGGGGGGTGGGGGAGAGACTAAGTCAGGCATGCTCCAAGTTGAACAGTGTAAAAGCTATGTTTTGAGAAAAGTCAGTGCACCCACACTCTTTATACTTCATTAGAAACTTTTTTAAAACTATTTTTTTATTAAAGATTTTCTTGTTTTACAGAAGTATGTGTAACGTCTCTCATATTTTTTCCATATAACATTTTTACAAATCAGTTTCATTTGTTCAGACATTGGGGGGGGGGAAGGTGTGGAGGGGTGAAGATGGGTGGGGGGGGGGTCGGGTGGCGATGTTTCTATTTTGCTTAATGTGTGTCGGGCTTCATTACAAACGTTGTTAATTTTATCCTTACAAGCACATAATAAAGTGCACGGGCTTCCAGCGTGTTTCTCATGCTCACTCTGTTACATTTTCAGTGGAAGCTTTTAGAGTTCTGTGGATGGATTTCTATGAGGAACAATGCCATACGCAACACCTGGGAAGAAGTTCCGTGGAGCTAAATGGAGTAGACATGCACAGGGTTTTTACCATTAGTGGTTTTATTGCTGGTTTTTACTCTGAGTAACTTGTATTGATTTTATTGCAGTGATTTGATTTTTTAAAAACCCATTGCTTGAATTTTATTTTTGAAGTGCCCTGTGAACAGTTTCCATATATCAGTTGTTGGAAACTGCAAGAGGGGGGAGTGCTCTTGCGCTCAGGTGCTGCTTGAGGTTTTGCCCTGGGCATCTGGGTGGCCGACAGAATGCTGGACTAGATGGGCTCTGAAAAGGAGGACTTCCTAGGAACTAAGGGAATCTCATATCTTCTCATTATCTTCTTAGGAAATCCCATATGCTGTTGTGGCTCACCAGTTGCCTAACACAGGCTAGGTAAAGACACATCACTGGGGCACAAAACAGCACACACCTCTCTCGAGACAAAGCAGAGCAAGGATGAATTTTTGTTGTCTGCGGTCATGCGGTGCTTTCTTCATTTTAGACATTTCTGCATGAGTCAGTAGGCTTGTATTGCAAGAATGCCTTTAACAGAACGTTTTGTAAGTTTTATTACATGTCAGAAGGCCACCTGTACTGGGCTTCTGCAATCTCTCTCTCTCTCTCTCTCTCTCTCTCTCCCTAAAAAAAAGCTAGGTGGGTCAGGTCCCCCACTAGAGTCCATTACAAGCTTAGGGGTCCCCTCCCCAATATAACAGAATGTTAAGGAGTCCATGAAGCCAGGCTGAGGTCAAACTAAGAGATCTGGTCTGAGGCAGAATGCAATCCAGTGGCAGCATGCATATACAGGATTCCTCGGGTCAGCAGCTGAAGAGCTCATTTCAAAAGTTGGGAAAGTCAGGCTCATGGAGTTGAATGAGATGTGCTGTTCCAGTGCTTGACGGACTTCAACTGCAGTCTGATGTAGCTTGGTCCTGTGCTTGAATCTGCTTTTAAGACTCCTTTCTTTTGAGGCATCTCATTAGCCTCAAGGAGCCCTTTGAAGAAAAGATTGTGGGCTCTCAGGATTGCACTCCATTGTCCACCAGTAGCCTGGGCTTGGTCCTTCTGGTACTGATACTTTCAAGGCCTGGAGAGTGGCTTTGCCTTCCCCTCTTATTTTGCCAGAGGCTCCTTTGCCAGATGTGGGTCATAAAACCACTCAAGGCATCTCCTGGGTGTAGACCTAGGGAGATCAAATTCTCCACCTGCAGAAGGGAGTGGCGAAATGGGAGGGGGCATTTTTGCTTCAGCCCTATATGAGATCATGCAATGTTTTTTGTGGTGCTCATGTGGTGGAACAAGAGAGTCTAAGTTCAAATGGGATGCATCAACTGAGTGTACACCTGAGAAATTGCCCAGAAACTTCTGCAAGATGACCTAAGGAAGATGAGTCAATGGAAAAACGGCTCCTTGAAAGGAGATTGGGTGGCCACTGTAAGAACAGAATACTGGACTAGACCATTGGCCTGATCCAGCAGGCTCTTCTTAAGTTCTTATCTCCTTAAAATGGAAGAAAAGGAAGGACAAATTTCATCCCCACTCTCCCAAATAGTCTCAGAGACTAGATAGTATTTAATTTATGCCCTCTCCTGTTACATAGACAGAGGGGCAGAGGGATGTTGCTACCAGAGTATTAGGTCCAGATTTGAAATGAGCACAGGGTCATGTCAGGCTTCATCCCATCACAGATTGATTGCCAGCATGTAAAGTTTGGGTGTGCCTGAAACTGTCAACGTATTTGGGTATGTTGGGGCCCAGGGATGGAACCGTGTTGACTTCCATTAATTGATTCATGTATGGTTATCTCCGCTTTCAGGCTATATTATTTCATATTTTAATTTTTCCTCGCATCTTGGGCTCTTTTGCCATCCCCATCCCACTGCCTCTGTGTGTGCATAATGTTTTAAACCTTCACCATCCAGCTCCTGCTGTGGCCACCTTAAATGCATCAGTCTTTTAAGTCCCCAGAAGAACTTTTCTTTTCAATGTGTTATTGATAAACAAAAGTGGCCAAAAATGAAGAGCACAAAGAAGTACTATTATAGCAGGTTAAAAGTGGCACAAGGTTGAACATTATCATTGAACTTGTGCCAAAACATTACAAAAAAACCGCAATTTCCCCCATAAACCTGTCCTTTCTTGTTCTTTTATTTATTTATTTTTTAATATATATTTTATTCAGGATTTTCTTGTTTTACAGAAGTGTAGTGCCTCGTATTTTTTTTTTATGTAACATTTTTACAAATCCGTTTCATTTCTTGAGGCATTAGGGGGAGAAGAAAAGAAAAAAGAAAGGGGGGGTGGAGAGAGGGAAGATGGATAGGGGTGGGGTCGGGTGGCGGTGTTTCTATTATGTTTAATGTATGTAGAGTTTGGTGTCAGTGTTGCTTGTGTTGTTCACTTGTGTTCCTTTGGTGGTGAGAGAGGTTGGGGTTGGCCTAGGGTGTGATTGTTTGCTTGTGATTGGCTGTGGTGATCTTTGTTTTCATGTGTGGGTGAGGTGGGTGGGTGTTTTGGATCAGGTTAGCCATATTGATTTGTATGCTGTTGGTGGATTATTGTCACTGTCCTGTTGGGCTGTGTAACACCAAGGAAACTAGCGCTAATACACCCAGGAACCTCACCAAAATGCTGGAGAGGGTGCACCTCCACAGGCACATACGTCCTTTCTTGTTCTGATGCAATAATGTGATTAAAAAATCCCATTGTGTAGAAGTGAAAACAGCATGAGTTGGACCTTTAGTCTTCTGATCTACACACCTCCTCTCACAACAACTTTGTGGCATGGAGAGTGTTGCAATATGGTTTTTTTTTAATTTACAGCTCTTGGATAACCCTGGAAGTAAGCGCAGGAGAGGTGAAGACCAACGTTGAGGCTTTTCTATGCTTGGGGATATCAGAGAATTTCAACCAAAATAGAAAAGGAAATTGCTGCTCTTTGTCTGTAGTCAGGAATGGAAATCAGTCAAGCAAATATGATTGGTACAATTGTTGTTAAGTCTACAAATTGCACAGAATAGTTTTTTAAACATTGTTTTGACATTTCCTTTACATTGAAACATATGTAAGTAACAAACATGTTACAACTTATGCTAAATAGTGAGATGAATAATGTTGTATTTGGTGGAAACCGAGCTGCAGTGGAAAGGAAACAGCACTGATTGCAACAAATGCAGGACAGAACAGAAACTGCTGCCTTCTTAGATCCCTATCTGTGCATCACTCTCCACCCCCCTTTCAAAACTGGAGTAATGTTGGCTGGTTGGGGAAGAGCCACAGTATGAGCCACGTGGCACTTGGCTTCTAATGCCACCGGCATTGTACGAAGGAGCCATGCTGCTGCAGCTTCCAGCCCACAAAAGTAGCATGAGTGAGGCCTCTAATCTGGAGTCAGTGGTAGGCATTACCCCCTAAGGTATACCAGCCACCTCTCTCTCAGCATTTAACAACCTCTTCTTATGCCACCCTCAGATCTTTAAACAAACATACTACCGATCAACTGGACAAAAAAAAAGCATGGCTCGTAAAGCCTGCAGAGCAATAGTTTGTTTTTAATGATGAATCTGGGGTGCTGGTGGGACTAGCACTTTCTATGTTTCAAGGAGAAAGCAGTTTATTTGCATTGCTTGGATTCAAAGATCTATAGTCAATGCAAAAGCCCCAGGCACCTTCAAAATTGGCTGAACTTCTAGTTGTAAACAGTGCCACCCTGCCCTCAAATTAATTAACTTAATCAACATATATAGACGGAGGGAAACATTCCTTCACTCTTCAGCACATCGGAAATTTTCAAACGCAGCTTATGCTTCAATATTCCCAGATGTCATGAAGGCTAGTGCTAATCAATTTTATGTTGCTTAAATCTGTCTCCGCAGATCCCATTCCATGCTCGTGGCAGTGCTTATGGCAATAAAGCGTCACATCTTTAGTGGAAATTCACTGGCAGAATCCCACATTTGCAGTGCTGTCTCAGATGAGGAGGCAACCTATGTTCTAACACATGCTGTTACATTCACTTAGAACCAAAAATAGGTTGAACCATTTCCATAATGCTTTGTCCAAAGTAGAATTCCACTGACTGATTAAGAGATCTAGACAGAATTAGCCACATTCTAGCCTTGGCATGACTGGTAATGCCTGTTTGCTTTTGTGATTATAATTTTTTTTTGAAATCTATAGGTCACCCATTTGACTTGAAGAACTGGTGTGCTGCCAATTGGTTTGTTTCTGTAAATAGACTAGCGTCCCCTCCTTTCCCACCAGCATAAAAATAAAATATTCAGCAGAAGTCAACTGTGCTATTTTAGTTGGGTCTGAGTTTTCCTTTTTTTCTTTTTTGAACGGTTGCTTTCAAAAAATAGTAACAAAAATGGGTTGTCTTGTTAAAGCTATTAGTACACTGTGTAGGTTTGTGTTTCCAGGTGGTGGGAGGTGCACACACATTTTTAAGTTACAATCCCAAATACACTTAGCAAAAAAAGAAATCATATTAAAATTGTAGGATGACCTAGTTCATACATACAACAAATGGGATGGGTAAAACAGTGCCTGGACTCGATGCTAACCCAAGGCATTTTGTTGCCCAAATGATGACCTCCTCCCACTGAGGTAAAAGAAGAGGGAGGACGTCATCTTGTGCCAATTCCGGTCTTCATTCCTCTCCTCACGGAGCTGTCTGAGGCACGATTATAGCCCCTTCAGACTGCAGGTGGAAGAACTGTGTGGTTGAATATTTCCTCATGGGAAATTCCCCCAAACACACACAAATAAGCCTGTTAGACATTCTCAGTTTCATTTAAACCAGGGGTAGCGAAAGCCAGATGTAAATGCTAAAACTAGGTAGAAAATATCAGTGAGAGGGCATGGTCACTCCCATCCATTTAAGGCAGGCACAGGGTACCTGTGTTGTTGTGCTGCAACACCTTTACCCCTGATCTTTGGTTATGCTGGCTGGGGCTGGTAGGAATTGGTCCAACAACATCTGCAAAGTCACAGATTCACCGCTCCTGCATTAGGGCCATCTCATAGCTTTCCCCAAAATCCAAAAGTGGGTTCAGTTGTTGAGTCTGAGTGAAATATTCTCATTAATACAATTGTCTAAGTGAAGCAAGGCAATCCGCAGGAACATAGTGTGTATTTTTTGTTAAGCTGGATTTTCAAGAAAGAGGTGTGAATATTCATTTGTCTATAGTCAGATAGATATTAGAGACAGAAACACATACACTGGCCTGACGCCAGTCTGAAAACAGCAGAGACAAGATCGTGAATAAGCAAGAGCTACCGCTTTGAAATAGATAATTATCTCCCATTCTTTCCTAAGGCCAGAATTCCAGCCTTCTGCAGCAACAAACATCTGGCTAACTTCCTAGAAGAACATTCCAAAGTAAGTAACACTAATTTGCTTCAAAAAAACTCTACCAATTTGAAAAAAATAATCTAGGTCTACTGTCCTTTTAATAGAACTTTCTATTTAGAACTTTCCAGACAGAGAGAAATTTGCACTGGGTTAGATAGCCAGATCCTTTGCACCACTGGTTTCAATGGTTTGAACAGGGAAAGAAAAAAGTCCTTCCTTCTCCCACATACCATAAGGATTGGATGAAAGCATATAATTATTTATCAGAGTGTTAATTAGTGTTCTACCACTAGGTCAAATTCTGTTGCATCTGGCCGCATGGCAGTATGATTATTACTACATATAAACAATCATTCATCAATATAGGATAGCAACAACAAAATATAATTTTCTGCCCACCATGCAGACGGGCCAAATAGAATTCCAGCTGGCCATTAAGTTACATGTATCTGTGCTAAAATTATCACTATCTGGTAAGAAGTCAACTGTAGCCAAGGCCTGTAAATCATGTGACAGTTTGTAGAGTACAATGCCTTATACGTCATGTGAGGCTGGTTCATACCACTATATTCAAGGTACAGTGGTACCTCGGGTTACCGACGCTTCAGGTTACAGACGCTTCAGGTTACCGACGCTTCAGGTTACAGACTCCGCTAACCCAGAAATAGTACTTCGGGTTAAGAACTTTGCTTCAGGATGAGAACAGAAATCGTGTGGCGGGAGTGGGAGGCCCCATTAGCTAAAGTGGTGCTTCAGGTTAAGAACAGTTTCAGGTTAAGAACGGACCTCCGGAACGAATTAAGTTCTTAACCTGAGGTACCACTGCACTGCTATGGGGTCCACTTCTCAACTAGCCATAAGGTTTGGATAACCACAATTACTTGCACAGTTTTTCATTTGGGAAGCACTAATTTATGATGAAATTAAAAGCCTTGAGCTTCTGGGATATAGCACCTTAAGAACATCCATTACTGCCATATAAGAGTCTTGAGAAATACTAGCAAAAAATGCTGTCTGTCAGTGAAACTGGAATTCAGCTTCTCCAATAGTCATGATGATTAGATATCAGGATCAGAGGCAACAGGGCTGAGAATGCCGGTCGCTGGGGAATAATAGCATGAGAGTTGGCTTCCCATAGGCATATTTGACCATTGTGAGGAACAGGCTTCTGAACTAGATAGGCCCATTGGCTGGATAATCTTTAAAAGGAACAATTTTTCCTCCCAAGAGATGAGAGAATGTCTCAGCATGCAGGTGCTGGAATTGCAGAGGACCTCACCACCATATGTCCCTGTCAGACCATCACTTTTGACAATGAGAAACTGACTTTAAAAAATAAAGTAATTCCTTTTGGTTCAGTCACGATCACCCTTATTTTCAGCAGGAGTCTGAGAAGTTTTGCCTCATTTGATTAGCCATTCTAACTGCATCACTTCTTTCCAATTATGCATGCATATCTTGCTCTCCCACTGCCATCGTATATAAAGATAAGATGGATTGTGTGGGGGCCATTATAAATAGCAGATCTCCACATGGTTAAATAATCCAGCCTCCCTCCCTCAGGATGTGGAGGATCAGGCTTTCTGGAAGGGATGTAGCTGCAGCACAACACAGCCCTTCAACTCAGTTGTGCTAGTTAGCTGATTTATAAACTCCCATAACAAGCATGATTTAGGTTTTTCTTTTTTCCCTTTTCTGCCGAGAGTTCCCCCACCCTAGCCTGGAGGCATTACTGTCAGCTTTAAAAATCTGTCAGTATATAAACTATATGGATATAGTCACAACTTGTTGTCCCAGACCTTATTAATCCTCAAGCTGTTTAAATTTAAAAGCTGCTTTTTGACATAAAATCCACTGTAAATCTGCACTCCCTGAATTTCTTCTGACACGCCAGGGTGACATTTTGATATTTTTGTTTTAAGGAAGTCCCTGTGCTCTGGCTTAATCTCATTACCTGTTACACAGACATTCGTTTTTTCTCCCTTGGACCAGGGATGTATGTAGCTCTCTACAAATTATTGTGTCATTGATCTGCCAAAGCCATCATCCAGGAGGGATTTTCCTAGCAAGCCAATATCAAACTTGAGAGAAGATTACCGTAATTTTAGAATTGGCATCTCATCAGCCTCAGGGGTCCTTTGTGTGACACTTCTTTGTTTTGCAAAGCAAAAGTTAACGAAATTGGTCTTCCTGCTGAAGTAAAGATTCCCAATTGGTTGGGCTTTTGTTTTTCGCCCAGCTAGTTTTGTTGGAAGCTGAGAGCAGATGCTTTCTCTACTAAGCTTGCAAGCAGGTGACATTAATTTGTATTTTATTTGTGAAGAAGGCTTTTTATTACATAAGTGGTATGTGTTTTCTTCCTCAGAGAAGTGGGACTGATTTGGATGTTTTCCAAAGGAATGCTGTTCCCTCTAAGGCCCCATATGCACTATACATTTGAAGCAGGATCATACCACTTTGAACAGTCATGGCTTCCCCCAGAGAATCCTGGGAACTCTTGTTTGTTAAGGAAAGCTAAGAATTGTTAACAGCTACAAATCCCAGAGTTCCATGGAAAGAAGGATTTGCTGTTAAACGGCTCTGAGAATTGTAGCTTTGCGAGGAGAATAAGAACCTCTTAACAACTCTCAGGACTCTTAACAAACTACAGTTCCCATGATTCTTTGGGAGAAGTCATGGCAGTTTAAAGCAGGATGATACAGCTTTACATGTATAGTGTAGTGTGGAGCTGGCCCACCCTGCTACACTGAAAGAAAAAGCAAGAGAGGGCTGTGTGAACAAAGACTGTGTTTTCTACAACACAGTGCATAGTTCTAGAGAACAGCCACTACTTATTTCTTTCTGGTTTGTAAACCATAAACACATTGCAGTAAAACAATTGTTCTTTATTGAATCAGTCATGCAGACAGTGGAAAAGCCCTTTGGAGAATATTCAAACTGGCCCAGAGCATTGATAACATGGCATCTTTTATTGACCACCAACAGTATAAAGGTATAAAGGTACAGTGGTACCTCAGGTTAAGTACTTAATTCATTTCGGAGGTCCATTCTTAACCTGAAACTGTTCTTAACCTGAAGCACCACTTTAGCTAATGGGGCCTCCTGCTGCCACCGCGCCGCCGGAGCACAATTTCTGTTCTCATCCTGAAGCAAAGTTCTTAACCCAATACACTATTTCAGGCTTAGCGGAGTCTGTAACCTGAAGTGTATATAACCTGAAGCGTATGTAACCCGAGGTACCACTGTAAAGGTATTATAAAGGTTTGAATTGCATAGAATGTGACATCAGGTACAAATATATATTCGGAGCCCAGAAATACCTGCTTTTAGTTTCAGTTTCTAGAGACAAAGAAGCAATATCCCTCATTTCTACTAGGGATGGGGGAGAAAGTCATGTTTTAATGCATCCCTAAGGAATTTGCACTTACCAGGGCCATATGTAAACTACAAAACAGCTATTTGTTGAAAATTGCATCTAATTTTATGAGACAGTTCTGCAATTCAACCAAAGAAATGCAGATAAGAGCAATGTTTATTAGAGGAAAATGCATACAAAATTGTGTACAATGATGCAAGTGTACAAAAAGGCATTACAGTGGTACCTCGGGTTACAGATGATTCAGGTTACAGACGCTTCAGGTTACAGACTCCGCTAACCCAGAAATAGTGCCTCGGGTTAAGAACTTTGCTTCAGGATGAGAACAGAAATCACGCAGCGGTGGTGCGGCAGCAGCGGGAGGCCCCATTAGCAAAAGT
This sequence comes from Podarcis liolepis, assembly GCF_965112155.1. Lineage (NCBI taxonomy): Eukaryota > Metazoa > Chordata > Lepidosauria > Squamata > Lacertidae > Podarcis > Podarcis liolepis. The sequence goes on along the minus strand of NC_139558.1, from coordinate 26,304,731 downwards.
GGTGCTTCAGGTTAAGAACAGTTTCAGGTTAAGAATGGACCTCTGGAACAAATTAAGTTCTTAACCAGAGGTACCACTGTACATTGGGGAAATTACTTTCGTACGTTTGTGTACAAAATGTTTATATTAGCAGAAGTGTGCATGAAAATGCAAACCAATCTTCATGTGGACTTTAAAAATAAACAAATAACCATAAAAATTGCAAACTGATGCAGAAGACTGTTGAATTGAACTGAAGATTGGAAAAATGAGAAACTGAGAGAAACCCCAATTGACAGATTTGTCCATCCTTAGTTTCTAAAGACAAAAGATGAATTATGTTTCCTGCTGGCCAGCTGTGGGTGACTCTGGCTGCTTCTCCAGTTACAGAGCTGACGGTTGTCCAGACTGAAAACTTTGCTTCAGCTTTACATTTGAGTTTTTATTTCTGACTTTTACTTTTATGCTTTCTCTCCTGCTGCCCTGGGGTTTGTTTCTTCTTTTGGTTTTTTTTGCTGGGTGGGGGCAGTTTTAAAAACTCGGAAAGCAGCATGCATAACCTGTTGTGCCAGCAACTGCAGTTCTCAAGATGTGGTGTGTTTAGTCCTGTTTCGCCAGGTTGTAATAAGCCAGACCGTTTTGACAAGTGTGCTGGTGGCCCTGTCTCATGTTGCAGACAGTGCTGCCGGCACAGATGTCTGAACTAGGAGTGCCAGTAGCGTAGCACGTTGATCTGAAATAAATCCCAAGTGCTCTAAACAAGTTTTTTTAAAATCTGGAGATGTTTTGGAGATGCTTTGCAATTGCTGTGGTCTTCTTGAAAGTGCTCTAATCCAATGAGCCACTTAAGCAGGTGCTTGAGGAGGACGTACCCCAGTCGTGAGCTTCCTGACAAAGAAGTAAATGGGAGCCGCTTAAGTGTACGAAATGTACCAAATCCCCATGCATTCTGAAAGCAATCAGATGTTCCATTTAGGTCCCACAACCCATCCCAAGTCATCTGATATGTCTGCGCAAGAAGAAGGTTGCATTGACAAACTGAGTTTTCATAGTGTGCAACCTTAAATACCCACAGGTACTCTTCACGTCCCGCTGGATCCAGCCCGAAATAAGTTGCGCTATATTTCCTTGGGTTATTGTGCAAAGTAGCACATAAGTGCTTTTCTGGATCAGGGCCACAGGCTGAAATATAATCCAGTGTTTCCTTAAGTGCAATTTAATTCCACTACCACCCCTTTTTTAAGAAAAACAAACTGGTGTGCGTGGAAGACAAGGGAAGTGAGTTCCCTTGCATTCTCTGGTGTGTCTTTAAGAAAGACAGTTGACATATGACGTTATGCACGACAGAAAAATGCAGGTGTCCTTTTAAATTAAAAAAGCAGAAGTGAGTGTTGGAACAAGCATGTCTGCTACCTGAGATGACTTTGGGGACTAGAAAATAAAGAACATCTCCCCGATGACAGACATGTGGGAAGAACAGGATTATTTGCATGTATAAATTAATAATGGCACATGAAATGAAGCCGCGGAGAAAGGGGTGAGAAATCTTGAGAGGGCCTTTTTGTGGTATTTGGAAAATATATTGCAAGAGCCCTGTTGAAGTTGAAAGTAGGGGTGGGGGGTGGAGGGGGTAAAACATGGTAAAGGACAGTGTGTCAATCATACTTGAAGCAATACCTTGTCACTATTCTCCATGGCATTTTTCTTCTTCACCTCAAGATGTACTCAAGGGCAGCAGAAGCCACGACTGTCTTTGCTCAAAATATTGTACGAGGGACCAGCAGGCCACAGTACAAGAGGGCTCAGATTGCTATAATGACATGACACATTATAAAGGTACTAAACCTTGTAAAATAAATTCACAGATTCCAAGCAGGAGCAGGCTTTCTTTCCATTTTTGGTTTGATTTCTGTGGGATTTATCCAACGAAGCTGTTCCAGTCATATCCTGCTTGTTTCTCCTACTCCTTTCCCCATGCATGCCTTGCACACTTGCAAATCTGCTCTCTAGGTTTGGGGGAACACCCAGAACAGATTGGGACCTGCTCCAAGATGGAGGAGGAGTTCTGATGTGCAAGGGGGAAATCCTTGTTGAGTGGGGCAGTTTCACTGGATGCAACCTTGCATGTTTTTCATATCAAAATCCAACCTGAGTCCTCAAGAAAAGTGTGCAATATACCTAAAATATCTAAAATAGGACTGAGCTCAAATTTCTCCTCTCTCCGCCCCTCCTTTTTCGTAGTGCCAAAAATGTCTTCCCTGTTTAAAATTCGGTCTCAGGCATCTAAATTGCTCTTGCTTGCCCTTATTTACTCACAATGACATTGTCATGTGGCTAAATCTGTGCTAGCTGACTTGAATTCATTTGCTAGTATCCGGTAACACCATCATTTTAGATATGACCTCATGGCATAATCCCTTTCTGTAGGTGGTTATGATTGGGTGGGATCCACCCTGTGACTTGGGGCCCAACTTGATGATACATTAAATGTTCTGTTGCATTTAGCACTTTTCTTTTCAATGATAATCAGCGCAGTGGTGTGAGGGGAATGGGTTAACTTGACGCCCACCAGGATCCCAGCAAAGATTGCATGCCCAAAAGGTGTGATTTGCCTTGTGAGACAAGCTCCCACAGCAGTTCTTGTGAGGGGGAGGATTAACTTTCAACTCCCCATCTACTATGGAACTGATCCTAATGTCCTACAGCTGTTATTTAAAAGAGGGTGGAGAGCAGACATGTAACATACCATTGTGCTTTTGGAATATAGTCTAGTTTGGTCCTAGGAGCAAAATAAAAATAAAAATAAAAACACCAAAGAAAATAGTGTCTAAGAACACTTTTTTATTATTTATTTGTACAGTCTAAGTGTTACTCATCCACCTATGTTCCAACAACTGTGTGAACCTAATTAGACATGTTATGCATAGATTGCTCTATGACTTTTCTTTGAGGGAGGACCTATGCTACTGAAATCCTGATTTCAGCCCCCAAATCAAAACCACTGAATACTCGGTACATCCTCAGTCTAAAGTAAGACTACAAGGGAAGAGGAATATCCACCTATGTGCCATTGAAAAAGCAAGGATCCACCACATTCACCCAAATGCTAACCTAAATGCTCAGATCTTTAAATATAGACTTGAACATGTATGGACAACAACTGATGACATGGCAGAAACCTGGGACTGCTTTCCATCGATCACCTGATGGGGTTTCAGTGCTATGCTTAGCTTCTTGACTAGCCGACAACAACAGCAACATTATGCAAAATAACTGTGAAATAATTTGAATAATTCAAGGAGGATCCTTCTTTCTTGGTGCAGAATACAGATGGTTTTCAACTATGCTTCACTCAGAGTGGACCCACTGAAATTAATAAACATGACAAAGTTGCACCCATTAATTTCAATGGGTCTAATATGGGTAAAACCAAGCCACTGTCACCTAGGACAGTGAGAAGGTCTTCTCAAATGCCGACACCATTGGGAGACAGATTTGTCCCCATACCAGTCATGTCCTAGATGGGAAAAAGGAAATGACTGCATTTGTGGACAAAACTTGGTAGAGGCAGTGCCAGCTGAGCACTCCTGACACCGGGTGGCTCATCTTTCTACAACAGGAACCCCAAAGGTTACAATATATGTGCCCCATCCTGTTCCAGCATGGAGGCTTCTTACTGCAAGAATCCACGCTGAGTTACACCTATTAGCAAGCCCTGTGAAACAGACAAGGTAGATGAGTGAGATTACTGTTGTTTCTGCCTTTCACCTGCCCTACCTCCTTCCCCATGGAAGAGCCAAATACGTGCAGGCAGACGATCTCAGTGGGGAAGATTGCTTCTCCTCCAGCTATACTAATATTGCACTGAGCAAAAGAGAGCAAGAGTGTGATATGAGTAAAATAAACCATGTCTAGCCTCCCTTGGGGAGAACTCCAAATGCCATTCTGCTTGTACGTTCCGCAAGGCTGAGAAACAGCAAGTCCCAAGCCTTGTCCTAGCCTTGGTGTATTCTTCAGTGTCGGCGTGTTTGCATGTTCTGTGAACTTTGGATGTAATAAACTAAACGTTTTGAGGCTAAAATGTGTTTTGAAAGAAAGAACAGCTGGCCTTTATTTGCTTGGTTTGGGATGCTTTGCTAGAGACCTATCATCCTGTTGCTTTCAGCTCCGTCTGTAATAGTGTATTATTCTTTCAGAATTCCTGTTTCTTCTCCCGCTGCTTGTAGGAGGACGCAGAATTGCAGCAGCAGGCCAGTTGGAACCAGAAACACAATCCAACCAAAGTCAAGCATTTAAAAGAGCAACGGTAACTTCAATGGGAGAGATCAGCACATCCTTGAATCTCTGGCCTGGTTATCACTGAAATTTAAAAGTGCTAAATGGATTTGGCTCCTATGGATAGCTTAACAATTTGATGTAATGAACTTATTATGGTATTTTTAGGATTTAACTTTCCTCTCTCTCTCCTTTGTGAACAAAAGAAAAAGCTTCTAGATATGTATAAATTTATATTAAATTGCTACTACCCAAAAACAAAACAAAAAACAGTGCTGAGCTTCAGCTGTGAATTCCACTCTAGTCTTTGGCCTACTGATTTCACATCCTTCCATTTTCTGAGGTGTGTGGCAGCTTAGTATTTATAGTATTTATTGACTTGTTTGCAAAAATGTCTCTACTGCCAACATGTTTAAAAAAATCGTGGCAGTGAACAACATAAAACAATAAAACAAACAGAGGGTCCATCATAAATAAGTAGATCAGATTAGTGTAATAACATAGCAAGATCACCCCTCATGCAAAAAGGGATGAACAGATGTGCTTCAAGTACCATAGGTACCTGCATGCCAAATTTTAAGTGCCTGCCTGATGCTCATTGGAGGTATATTCTAAAAGACAGGTGCCAACACCTTTAAAGACCTGCTGTTATGACATAAGATGAACCTCAAGAACCTATGACATGACTAAGTGTCTCCCAAGAATCTGGGCTGGGGTATACAAGGTAAGGCATTCTTGGAGGTGTAAAGTCACAAGGTGGTTAGATTGGTCTCAACTAGGGCCAGGGCCTTTTCAGTACTGGCCCCGACTTGGTGGAACGCTCTGTCACAAGAGACTAGGGCTAACAACAATAAAATAATACAACATTCTAAAATCATTTCATTATAAAATTAATTCAAATCAAATTGATGGCAACCATTGGGCAAGAGTACTGTGAAGATTGCCAAAGGAGGAAGTCAGGATGTGCCCTGGCTAAAGGCCTGGTGGAACAGCTCTGTCTTGCAGGCCCTGTGGAAAGATGTCAAGTCCCGCAGGGCCCTAGTCTCTTGTGACAGAGTGTTCCACCAGATCGGAGCCACAGCTGAAAAATCCCTGGCTCTAGTTGAGGCCAGCCTAACCTCTCTGTGGCCTGGGACCTTCAGGATGTTTTTGTTTGAAGACCGTAAGTTTCTCTGTGGGACATACCAGGAGAGGCGGTCCCTTGGTACCTGTATTTTAAATTGCTCCCCCCCCCCATTATGTTTTTATTTTAATTTTACTGGTGTTAGCTGCCCTGAGCCTGACTCTGGCCAGGGAGGGTGGGGTATAAATAATAATAATAATTATTATTATTATTATTATTATTATTATTATTATTATTATTATTATTGGTCCCAGGTTGTTTAATGTCAATAACAAGATATTAAACTTGGTCCAGTAGCATACTGGGAGCCAAGGCAGCTCTTTTTAGTACAGGCATTTAGTACAGGCATTTTTAGTACAGGCATTTAAAATTATCCACTGTCAACAGCCCTTCAACAGCCTGGCTGCTGCATTCTGCACCAGCCACATCTTCTGAAGCAATCTCAAGAGTAGCCTCACAACAGACTGCATTGTAGTAATCCTAACAGGAGGTTACCAATATCTGGACTACTATAGCTAACTATCCCAATTCAGGATAGCTATCACATCAACTGAAGCTGGGGGAAAGGTCTGCTAGCTGCAGAAGACCCTTGGGCCTCCATTATCAGAGATGGATCCAAGAAAATCCCCAAGCTTGGTACCATCCAGAACAGGCAGATGACTTATTTCCCATATCTGGGAGCCACTCCCCCACAGAGCCTCCATTTTACTAGGATTTAAATTTGTGGACTCTCATTCAGCTCATCATGCAAAATAGCCACATGATGGGTTAGAACAGGACCTAGGAACAGAGTACAAAAGTCATAGTACCACTATGGTGAAAATACAGTTTTCGGGCTATATTCATTCCAATGTTAGTCACACTCCGAGTAAACCCTTAATGGAGATGACTAAATTAATTGGTTATATAAGAGTCAGATGATTTTAAACCTTAAAAATTGACACTCCCAGCTGCGAACTTGTGATTCATGACTTTCACTGATATGGTGACATCTGTTCGAGAGCTTCTTCATATGTTATATTTGATAGCTCTTGGATATTGACCACACAAGCTCACATGAATAGTGCATCACTGGGTAAAGAACAGACACATGGGATAAATTGATTTTGTTGGCATGTTAACGAGAAGCTACCTAATTCATAGTTTCATTGCTATGAAATGAAACACAAAGAGTCTTCAAAATTCACACTTTTCTGAATTTTGCAATGCAATTCTCTGACCAAACAATGCATGTATTAGGTGAAAGTGTGCATAAAGATACATAAATTAGTGAAAATAACATGCACAAATGCATTGTATTAGGGAAAATTTATATGTGTGTATGTATATTAGTCAAAACTGCATAAAAATGGGTTTATTAGGAAAACTAATGAATTTTCATATTTATTTATTTATTTATTTTATGAAAAATAATTACCAATTTCTGGGGAAATGTGGAGAACTGAATGTAAGAGCAATGAGAAATAGAGACAATCTGAAACTGACAGATGTGTGCATTCCTAGTGAAGAAGCAGTTCAGACACCAGGAGACCACTAATATGTAATTCCTTTTAGGCATGTAAAATGATACTTTACCTTACACAATTGCCTACTGTGATTTGTACTCATAGGCAATCACCACCACCCAGAGTCTGAAATTGTCCCCAGTTTCAAATCACCCTGATCCCTGAAGATGACCCAGGATCCTCTGCATATTTGTCCCTTCAGACACACGTGAGCAGACTACCCTATTTTTTAAAAAAATTGTATGCCAGGATTATGACATCAGGGTCATGATGTTTGCAGCTGGAAGGCATGAACTTGTTTTTATTTCTCCTGGTAACTTTGCATGGTGATATTTGGTTCCAGGCCAGAGAGAATAAAGAGATGGAGTCTTTTTTGGGCATGTTTGTGTGCTAAAATATGGATTTTAAAGAACTAATATTTTAGGAATAAGACTTTCCTGCCCCTGCCCCTGCCCCTGCCCCAGCCTCTATGAAGGAGCCAGCTATTAAACTTTCAGAGTCTGTGTTCTACTCAAAATGGATGCCACCTTTAAAAATGATAGCTATCAGAAATGCAATGAGTTTTTTAAAATGGACGGTGATCTAATAATAATAATAATAATAATAATAATAATAATAATAATAATATTTATATCCCGCCCTCCCCAGCCGAAGCCGGGCTCAGGGCGGCTAACAACAATCAAATAATCCAACATTCTAAAAACATTTCATTATAAAAATTAATTAAAATCAAATTAATGGCAGCCATTAAACAAAATTCTGTGCAGATTGCCAGAGGAGGGAGTCAGTCTGTGCCCTGACCAAAGGCCTGGTGGAACAGCTCTGTCCTGCAGGCCCTGCGGAAAGATGTCAGGTCCTAGTCTCTTGTGACAGAGCGTTCCACCAGATTGGAGCCACAGCCGAGAAAGCCCTGGCTCTAGTTGAGGCCAGGCTAACCTCTCTGTGGCCTGGGACCTTCAGGGTGCTTTTATTTGCAGACCGTAAGTTCCTCTGTGGGACATACCAGGAGAGGCGGTCCCGTAGGTACAAGGGTCCTAGGCCGTATAGGGCTTTAAAGGTTAAAACCAGCACCTTAAACCTGATCCTGTACTCCACCGGGAGCCAGTGCAGCTGGTATAGCACCGGGTAAATGTGATCCCACAGTGCGGACCCCATAAGGAGTCTCACCACGGCATTCTGCACCTGCTGGAGTTTCTGGGTCAGTCTCAAGGGCAGCCCCAAATAAAATGTTTTATTTCCTAACAGTTTAAAATATTTCCAAAAAAATTCACAAAAATATATTTTATTCATTTGCTTATTGCCTTTATATCCTGCCTTTTCTCTGAGGAGCTCATTGTGGCATACATGATTCTGTTCCTCATTTAATCCCCACAACAGCCCAGTGAGGTGCATTCGGCTGAGAAGCAGTGACTGGCCTGAGGTCAACTAGTGAGTGACCTGGCTGAGTGGGGATTTAATCTCACCTCCTAGGTCCAACACTCTAGCCACCCTACTCCACTGGCTCATATAAGTGCTAGAAATGTTCCAAAAATAATTATGTGTCAAAGTACAGTGGTGCTCCGCAAGACGAATGCCTCGCAAGACGAAAAACTCACTAGACAAAAGAGTTTTCCGTTTTTTGAGTCGTTCCGCAAGACGAATTTCCCTATGGGCTTGCTTCGCAAGACGAAACGTCTTGCAAGTTCTTGAGAGTTTGTTTCCTTTTTCTTAAAGCCGCTAAGCCGTTAATAGCCGCTAAGCCGCTAAGCCGTTAATAGCCGCTAAGCCGCTAAGCCGCTAATAGCCGTGCTTTGCAATATGAAAAAACCGCAAGACGAAGAGACTCGCAGAACGGATTAATTTCGTCTTGCGAGGCACCACTGTAAGTAAGTGTGATGAAAGAAGCTTTAGTGTCTCGCTCCACATTTAACTCAGTTGTATTTTGGACATAGCACTAAATCATGGCTTAGCATTATGGCTCAGGCACTTGAGTTCCCAGCCTGTTCCTGGATTAACCACAGTGTAAACCAACAGCGGATATACACTCCTGGTTTTTAATGTTAAGAAAAGGTTAAGGAATAGTTTTGATAACCATATGGCCACATGACATCCTGCTCTTAATGTTATTAAAAAGTGACAGCAGAGGGTGCTGCAGAGAAAACAAAACAAAGCGTTCCCTGTTTTGACGGAGGTAAGAAATGCTTTATTTTACGAGTATGCCCTGTGACACTGTAGAACAATATATCTAATTTGATTTTAATAATGTTTAAAAGGTCAGTGTATGCAGCCCAGGAATGGGCAACCTGTGACCTTTCAGGTGCTATTGGGCTGCAATGTCCATCAGCCTCTTCCAGCATGGTCCACCATCAGGGATAGTGAATGTTTGCCCTGTTGGAAGGTATGGGGCAAAAATTCGATTCAGTTCACATTTAAAAGTGATTCCTTTAAACCTGAGTTTTCTGAAACAGCACATGAACTGACAGTCATCCTTCACAATTTGCATTTCCCCAGTTTTGTATTGTAGTTCTGTAGCCAGCTAATGTGTACAAAAATGTTATTATTATATGTGTGTGCGTGTGTATAAAATGTTTGTTAGTGAGAATAACACAAAAAATGCATTATATTAAGGGAAATTGCTTTGCTAAAATGTGTCTATTAAGAGAAATCTGCACTAAAATGCTAGCGAATTTTCAGGACCACCTTTAAAAAAAAAATTCACAAAGAGATATAGAAATATGGAAAACTGAACTTTAGATCTGAGAAACGGAGATAATTCAACATTGACTGATACCTGTTGGGATGTACAAATAAACAAGAGTAACCACAGTAAGCATTATGAAAAAAAAGTATGTGAATATTTCCAATCATCTTCTTATGGCTACAAGGATCATTTGTGTAAGCCATCTCCAAATTGGATCAGAGCAGCAGCAGCAGTAGTGGGGTACCCACCCCCTGTCCAAGTTACCATTATATGTGCAGTGAGAAAAAGAGAAGTCTTGATAACATAGTCCCTCCTTCTGCAATGAGGGGATATAGTTTGAGGAAGCAGCAGGAGGGAAGAAGAAGAAGAAGAAGAAGAAGAAGAAGAAGAAGAAGAAGAAGAAGAAGAAGAAGAAGAAGAGTAGTAGTAGTAGTAGTAGTAGTAGTAGTTTGGATTTGATATCCCGCTTTATCACTACCCTAAGGAGTCTCAAAGTGGCTAACATTCTCCCTTCCTCCCCCACCACAAACACTCCCCTCCCCATTCCACAAGCAATCACTGCTCTGATTCACTGTGTACATCCCTGGGACTGCTTTGGTTCACACATCAAACACAGTGTCTGATTTTGCTACACTTGAGCACTATTTTATTTACTTATTTATATACCATTTGATCACATAGCAACTGCCACCACCCACAAAGGGATTTACAAAAAGAATAAAACAATGGCACGGCAACCTTCTAGATATCTGGGAACGCTTGCTGGAACATAAATGGTTTTAGCAGATGCCAAAAATGGGACAGAGACAGCTCTTGCCTGATGCTAATATGTTGGGACTTCCAAAGTGCAACAGTGCCAGTTCTTCAGATGAAGCGTAGGCGTAGCATAAATAGGGTGAGGCGATCTTGCAGCTGAACGTGTGAACCGACCCCACAGAATTGCATCCGAGGTGAAAGGAAGGTTTCGTCCAAATCGTTATCTGTCGTGACCCATTCACACATGCAAGCGACCACTTAAGTTTGTGCTCAGCGAGTGGTGGCCAATGCGTGTGTGGCAGCTGCACGTCATTGTGTGGCTGGAGCCGAAAGTGCTTCATTACAATGCAAATATAAAAGAGGCGAAGGCACAGTAATGATCTCATGAGTACAGCATGGGCTTGCCGCAGGGCAATGAAACCTGGCACTTGACTTGGGGATTTATTGTTTAAATAGTCCCCATTGAACTGGAGTGTCAGATCCAGAGGGTGCCAAATCAGAAAGGGCATGTGGTACTTGGCAGAGCCCGAGGTGCCAGGTGAGGTAAGGCATGCAAAAACTGGGCAAGACAGCCTATTACACGGGCGCTACCACATCTCCTGATCTTTATTACTTAATCCAAAGAAGCAGGCTGGCTTGGGAATTTTTATGGAACCCAGAAGTTTTCATGTTACTTACTCTGGCCTTCTGTGTTCAGGAAACACAGTTGTGGTTCAGGGCAATGGCTGTGGGGTTTCTCCATTTAGCTAGGACCCTTCAATATTTCACAGGTGAAAATAGGGACACCCTATTGAACAACAACAACAACAACAACTTTTTATTCATAGCCCACCCATTTGACTGGGTCGCCCCAGCCAGTTTGGGCAGCTTCATATACACACACACACACACACACACAGATATATATATATATATATATATATATATATATATATATATATACACACACACACACACACACACACACACACACACACAGTGTGTGTGTGTGTGTGTGTGTGTGTGTGTGTATGTATATATATATATATATATATATATATATATATATATATATATTATGTGTATATATATATATATATTTATGCACACACACACACACACACACACAATAAAACACGAAACATTTTTTTAAAAACCTTCCCTATACAGGGACACCTTTCAGATGTCTCCATATTCCCATAGAAACTGCAATTGCCAGATTTGCCCATCCCTATGCATGATGCAGAGTGGTGGCAGCATACCCACCAACATTTCTCCAATGAAAATAGGGACGTCCTATTATTATTATTGTGGGACGTGGGTGGCGCTGTGGGTTAAACCACAGAGCCTAGGGCTTGCCGATCAGAAGGTCGGCAGTTCAAATCCCCACAACGGTGTGACCTCCCATTGTTCGGTCCCTGCTTCTGCCAACCTAGCAGTTTGAAAGCACGTCAAAGCAGGGAGGTAAATGGTGTTTCCGTGCGCTGCTCTGGTTCGCCAGAAGCGGCTTAGTCATGCTGGCCACATGATCCGGATGCCGGCTCCCTCGGCCAATAAAGCGAGATGAGTGCAGCAACCCCAGAGTCAGCCACGGCTGGACCTAATGGTCAGGGGTCCCTTTACCTTTACATTATTATTATTATTATTATTATTATTATTATTATTATTATTATTATTATACCCCACCCATCTGACTGGTTTGCCACAGCTATTCTGGGTGGCTTCCAGCATATACAAACAATAAGAAAATATTAAACATTTAAAAACTTCCCTATACAGGCCTGTCTTCAGATGTCTTCTAAAGGTTGTATAGTTATTTATCTCCTTGGCTCAGGGGTCACATAACTCCATACCCGCCAATGGAAATAGGGATGTCCTACCATACCCTCCAACATTTATCCGATGAAAATTGGGACACCCTAAGGAAAAACGGGACGTTCCAGGATCAAATCAGAAACCAGGACAGCTTCTGTAAATCCAGGACTGTTCCTGGGAAATAGGGTCACTTGGAGGATACTGTGAGGACGGTGGCTGTCTTATTCCTGGTTGGGCTTTTTGTCCAGCAATGACAGCAGCTCCCCATGGCATCAGACAGGGTTTTCCCCATCACATGCTATCTGATCCCTTTAACTAGAGATGCCACAGACTGAACCTGAAACCTTTTGCGAGCAAAAAGCAGGTGCTCTACCAGTCAGCTATGCCACCTTTTCCGGTCACAGATGCAATGCTTTTGTGATATGAAGAGCTGTGGAGAAATCACTTTTTGTTAATGAGGCAAAGGTTTTGTTTCAAGAGAGAGAGAAGCAGGGAACTCTGGAAGAGACAGGGTTACCTGTGCATGCTATCTTGACTTACTGCCAAGAGCTGTAAGAGATACGTCTCCAGAACAGGCCTGCAGGTGGCTGAATGGTTATATTCTGTCAAAACAAGGATAGCTTTGCATGTATCGGCTGCCCATTAAACCAGCGGTTGTTCAGGTCAATCACTGCCTTTTCTGCATCTTCTGCAGAGCTCTCCCCTGTGACAGATTTCAGAGAAGCTTGCTGCCACCAGTATGAAATGGGGGAGTGTACACGAGGAGGTTTCTGTAACTTTATGCATTTGAAACCCATTTCTCGAGAATTGCGACGTGAGCTGTATGGCCGCCGCCGCAAGAAGCATAGATCCAGGTCAAGGTCCCGTGAACGTCGCTCTAGATCCAGAGATCGTGGTCGCGGAGGTGGAGGAGGTGGTGGTGGTGGCGGCAGTGGTGGTGGTGGTGGCCGGGAGCATGATAGAAGGCGGTCAAGAGATCGTGAAAGATCTGGACGATTCTGAGCCATGCCATTTCTACCTTATCTGTTAGAAAGTGTTGTAGTTGATTGACCAAACAAGTTCATAATGAAAACTTTTTTTAAAAGATGGGCTTCTGAATAAAAATTTGTAGTGATACAGTTTTCTTTGCGTAACTGATTTCTTATGGAAAAACTATTTCTTTCACCTTGATGAATGATTTGGGTGGGGCGGGGATTGCTATGTACTGCAGAAGAGCTGGTTTTTACATTTGGATATGCATTAAATTGTTCATGTATATAATACAAAATATTATATACATTAAATTGTGCATAAGCAGTTACTCAAAAAAAAAAAAAAAAAAACAACACCAAAAAAACCCAAGGATAGCTTTGAGAAGAAGGTCTTGTAGGTTTATACAGGCACAGCGGAATGAAATCGGGCAAATTTCTATTGGTCAGTGCAGCGGACGCTCTGCCTCACCCCTTTGGACCAGACTTGGCAGGGGAATTCCATTCAAATGTAAAAGTACTGGCTGGAGAGAGACCCTGCTTGAGTATAAAAGGCAGGCCTCAGACAAAAGCAGGTCAGACTTGAGGGTGCTGGGGTGGCGAAGGAGTCTTGATGCCAAGTCTTTGTGTGACAAAGAAGTTGGCAGTAGGTGAAGGGAGTCGTGACTTGGCGAGGCGTGAGAAGCCTAAAAGGAGCCAAGAGCTGAAATCACTGGCTGGAGATGAAGAAGGTCTATGTGGGAGTGTGTGTGTTTGTCAAGAGGCAGCCTCTGAGGGAGCTTAGAAAGCAAGGGGTGGCTATTAAAAATGTCAGTACATTGTGGTGGTCTCTGAAATATGTACAGTAGCATGTGCAGCAGGGATGTGGACAGAAATATTTTCCACCCAAATCCTACAGGAATAGACAAGGTTCAGGTTGCAATGACAGCTTCCTCCAAGTGCTGGGGAAATTTCCATTAGAACTGCTACATGGAGGAGACTCCCGTTTTGTTGCAATGCTTCTCCTAACCAGGACGCCCTGCAACTACATTTTTAATGCAGGCCTGGCCGAAGTGGGGCCACCTGCAATAGTCCCTGACCACTGGTCATGCTGGCTGAGACTGATGGGAGTTGTGGTCCAACATCACCTGGAGGTCACCATATTAGCTTCTGCCATGTGTGGCAGTAAGTGACCCTTCTACAAATCAGCAGGAAGAATGCAACATGTGATTGCTATATGTCCTTATTATATCTAATACCATACTTGAACAAGCACATTTGTTGTTGTTGTTGTTGTTGTTGTTGTTAAGTCACCCTTCACCATAAGATCTTAGGTAGGTTCACATAATAAAATACAACAAAGTTATAATTCTCCCCTTCCCATAAAAAGATAAAGGGGACCCCTGACCATTAGGTCCAGTCGTGGCCAACTCTGGGGTTGCGGCGCTCATCTCGCTTTATTGGCCGAGGGAGCCGGCGTACAGCTTCCGGGTTATGTGGCCAGCATGACTAAGCTGCTTCTGGTGAACCAGAGCAGCGCACGGAAATGCCGTTTACCTTCCTGCTGGAGTGGTACCTATTTATCTACTTGCCCTTTGACGTGCTTTTGAACTGCTAGGTTGGCAGGAGCAGGGACCGAGCAATGGGACCTCACCCCATCGCGGGGATTCGAACAGCCGACCTTCTGATCAGCAAGTCCTAGGCTCTGTGGTTTAAACCACAGCACCACCCGCGTCCCTCTCCCTTCCCATAGACACATTTAAAAGGCTGTAGGATATTAATCAGCCAAAGGCCTGGTTGAAGAGGAACATTTTCACCACACACACACACACACACACACACACACACACACAGTGCCAGGTGAACCTCCCTGGGGAGAGCACTCCACAAACGAGTAGCCACTACAGAGAAGACCCATTCTCATATTGCCACCCTCTGGACCTCCCATGGAAAAGGCACACAAAGAAGAATCCACAACAGGGAAGTCCTTACTGACAGTGTACAACTTTATTATGGAGCCTTTTCTTTTGCAAGGAGATCAGTACACGCGAAGTTACCTCCTTCCCTGACCTTACAATAGTTGGCCACTCTGGATTCTTCTGTGCATCACAACCATGCTTAAGATATGTTTTTAGTTCAATTTCCGGGTACAGACTTCATGTAGTCATTGCGGCCATTTCTGCCTTGAACTCACCCAACTAATCTGACTTGAAATTCAACTCTCTATTATCTGAAACTTTATCTGTCTTTGTTCCTTGTCGTGCAATCTTTAGAGAAAGTGGATAATTCATGTCATTTAATTTAGGCTGTTGATTTACAAGGTATTTATAGTTTCTTCCCGAGTTTTTACTATAAATAGAGTACTTTTCATTGTCTCCCACGGAATGTATTATCCCTACTTCATTCCCCCCCCCCCCCACTGTGTCTAAATGTACAGAATCTGAATATGTCACAGGGTTCCTCCGTAGTTTAGACAGGAGTGTGTAAATAGCTTTTTGCCATTTCGAAACCACCATGGAAAGGTGTAGCTGTGTTACACCACAGTAGCATTTTCGCTGTGCATTCTTCTCATCTGTGTCTTCCGTAACCTTCCATGATCTTGCTGTGAACCTCTAGAGCAGGGCGGTCCAGCTTTTCATTGCCAAGTGGGCCACAAGAGTATTTTGACATGGAACCTGCAGGCTACACCCTGCCTTGTTGCTCATGGAGGCAGGGAAGCTAAACAAAATTTGATAACCCCCCAAGCCCTTGTGCTGCCTTCCCGAAGCTGGCTAAGTGAGATGCTGGGCTTTGGGAAGGAGGTACAAAGCTCAAACAGGGTTCTAGAGCCCTCTCACCAGTTTCCTAAAACTTTGGGAAGGGGGAAGGAGGACATTAGGACCCTGTCATACCCCTTAGACCTCCTCCTCAAAGCCCAGTGTCTCACTTACCTGGTTCTGGAAGACAGCTTGGGGCCTGTGAGGAGCATCAAATGTTGCTGAGGACTGCCAAAAAGGTCTTTGGGAAGGAGGCAATTGAAGAAGAAGAAGAAGAAGAAGAAGAAGAAGAAGAAGAAGAAGAAGAAGAAGCAGCAGCAGCAGCAGCAGCAGCAGCAGCAGCGGCGGCGGCGGCGGCGTTGGCATTTGGATTTGATATCCCGCTTTATCACTACCCGAAGGAGTCTCAAAGTAGCTAACATTCTCCTTTCCCTTCCTCCCCCACAACAAACACTCTGTGAGGTGAGTGGGGCTGAGAGACTTCAGAGAAGTGTGACTAGCCCAAGGTCACCCAGCAGCTGCATGTGGAGGAGCGGAGACGCGAACCCGGTTCCCCAGATTACGAGTCTACCGCTCTTAACCACTGCACCAAATTGGCTCTCAGGTTTTTTTTAAGGAAACCACTGCAATTATTGACCTTTTTAAAAAACAAAAACATAAAAAAAAAACCCACAACCCACCATTTTCAATTTACTTGCCTAAGCTACATGACAAAGCACAGCCTTTAGGAAATCGTCATATTACTGTAATTCTGCCTTTGAAATCCTGGGAAAATCTGGACGTATGGCAGCCCTAAATCTTACCTAGTGGTGGGGGGGGGGGGAGAAGCAAGGCCTCTTTCTCTCCTTGCTATCCCCTTCCCTGTTCTGCCTCCTAGAATGCAGTAGCAGTCATGTCCCAAGGATTGGTATCCCTGGAGAGTCATGTTTCCTATGCTTCCCTGGTGCCCGAGACATTACGGTGGCTGTGTTCAAGGTGTCAAAAAGAGAAAGGGAGAGGGAAGGAAGAAGGACTAGAGAGAAAGGGGGGGAAAAGAGCTGGAGATCTTGCCCTTTGCCCACTGCCAGGTAAGAATGGCAAAAGAGAAAGGGTTTTGGTTGGGTGGAGAGGTCTAAGGGATCCCAGGGGTAACAGGCAGTGGGTCTGGGGAAAAGGGGGTTGCTTAATCTCCTCCCTTTCTGCATCTGTCATTAGAAGCACTTCTGCAGTTTATTCCGGTGCTTGCAAGGTAAGCTGAAAGAAACTGAGGCAAACGATGGTAAGGATTTGCTGAACCAATAAATTGAAGTGGAATACAAAAAAGGGAGGTATGAGGAGGTCCGGGAAATAAGCTAAAAGAAAATAAGTAAAAGAAAAAATGTATGTTTTAACTGTTTTTATTTTGTATTTTTCTTTTTTCTTTTTCATTTTTACTGTTATATTTCAAAAAATAATAATAAATATTTTATAAAAAAAGAAAGAAAAGAAACTGAGGCAAACGCAGGTAAAAATAGTTAAAGGTAACTCCTTCCCCTGTAATTAACTTTTTTTTTGGGGGGGGGAGAGAATTGCGTTGCTTTTCTGCCCTCTTGGGGCTTGCATAATATAACAATAAAAATGTAACAATAACCTTTTACAAGACATCTAAAGCATTTGTTCAAAAACAATTAAGAACAGACACGTCTAAGCCAAGAGCAAGATGAAACACATTAATTACTTGATGTCTGAAATTTGCTAGGATATTCTTACAGGATGAACCTTGAAATGAGGCCAAGAGAGAGAGAGATGTGGTAAGATTTGGGAAATTCAGCCTCCTCACATCTGGAAGGGAATCCTAACCTCTGTTCACCTTGATCTGGTCACCAGATGTTAATAATGATGGCAAAGAGAGAGAGAGAGAGACTGAGAGAAATTTCTGCACATAATTTTTCTTTAAGTTTAAACCTGTGGTCCAGACAGACACTTTGCTGATTAAAGATTTTGGAGGCTAAGATCAGTTGTCTTAGACTTAAAAATACAAAAGTTCTAAAAGATAGGCCTCATCTCTCTCACAGCCTCCCAATTTCTGGCATGTGTTTCCTTTAGCTCATCTCTAATATCGGCCTCCGGATCTGGTTTCAAGTACCGCAAAGATCTTGAGGTCCAGATGCTAATTATAATTCCAAAAGGCATTCGTTACAGATTTTGGAGTTGTTTTTACACATTTCTCGAGAGACTGTGTTTGCTGGAAAGATGGTGGGCAACTGACAAGTAATTGATTTGCTGCCATAGCTACTGATCTAAAGTTTCCCTTTTGAATATATTTAAAATGGCTACTAATCCCCCATTGTAATAGTTGGAAATCTAGAAATATGTACATAACCACTGTAGGAATCATACTTTTGCAGTATGCACTTGATAAGGGGATCAGTTTATAGGCAGATACAGTAACACCATTGCATGCATGCTTATTATGTCTAAAGCAACTTTCATAACCCTGGATAATTTTTCTAATGAGTTAAGTAAGATTTGTATACAGCCGTCAACTGTATATTTTTTCAGAGGAACTTGTCACTCAGTCCATACATGCCATTAGATTCCTGAAAGGAAATATATATGAACTCTAGTGGCTGGTTCATACTATTGATATATTTATTTCAAAAGCAGTGACTGTCTGATTGCTGATATTTGTAAGCCACTCCTGGGGACTTTTATGACTAAAGAGAGGGATAAAAATGCTCAAGAAACATAAGTAAAATATATATCCTACCGTTCTTGGCAGATACGCTTAAGGCAGCATACAAAATTACAGTAATATGATGATATTATACTAAAATATGAGAGCCAATTGTCAACAGTCAGTAGCAGCAGAAGTCACAATTGTCCTTTCCAAGCACACAACGGTTTGGCGGCCCCAAGTTCTTTTTTTGGGGGGGGGGAAGGCAGAGAAAATGCTATTTTTTAAAATAATGATAATAAAAAAATGTTTAAAAGCAGGCAATAAAATGACCAGCAGGAACTCTCTGATGGGCTTTTTTGTAGTCCTGGCACCACATTCAAAAGAGTCCTCTTTTGGTGAGTGTTGGAAACAGCAAGAAGGGCCTTGATGGCAGAATCATTGAATATGTAGGAGATGCCAGCAATCTCCTATTTCCAGGCTGTTTAGCGATTTGGGGGCAGAAGCCAGTTCCTTGAATTGAGCCTAGAGTGGAAACAAGAAGCTGGTGTAAATCAAGGTGTTGTAAGTTAAGACAGAGTAAAGTTGCACCAGATTCAGCAGTGGGGCTGCTGCTGCTGCTGCTCTACTAAGCCTGGTAGAGGAAACACAAACATTTACAATTGTGTTGTGTGCTGGGTTGCCATATCATATGGCTGCTGAGCAGGCTTAGGATCCAGCCTAAATCCCTCCTCTCTGGTATCCACATGCCTCTACCACACCCCTTTTGGGCGACTTACACCGTCCTTGGCTTAGCCAGCTTTGGCTCAGCTGGCAGAGTCCTAGCTGAGCAGGAACGAACAAGTCACAGTGGCATATCTTTGGCCAAGCAGAACTGAATCAGTCAGCTGAGCTGGTGGGCAGCTGCTCTTCATGGCAGATCTTGTGACAGGCTTGCCCCCTGAATGTTTTATTTTGTATTGCACATTTAAATTATGGGTATTCATTTTAATGTTGTCATGGACTTGTTTTATGGTGTGTTTTAGCTATGTGTGTTTATATTTTTTTGCAGTTAGTTTTATATTTGGAAGTCATTTAGAAGCCACTTTGGCAATTAAACAGTCTGCTGCTGGTGGTAGTTACTGTTGTTTAGTTTGTGTCAGCTCATTCACACATGCAACAACACCTGAAACTGCGATGAAATGACTGAAGGATATGGTTCTGTAAACTGGTGCTATGTTCATCCAAGTGGAATCCAAATTACTCTTTTTCCCCAGTCTTGAATTCAACTCTCCACTTTTCTGCAACAATTTTTTTTTTAATAACATGAAAATTCTTCAGCATTTTAGTGCTAATTTTTCCTAATAAAAGCACTTTATATGCAGTTTTGAGTAATGTGCACTATTTTGAATGCACTTCCCTCCCCTACAATGTAATGCATCTTTGTATTCATTTTATGTATCCGTTTCGGTCAACACTGTTTGGTTGGAGAATCACATCACAAAATTTGGATAAATACAAATCTCAAAGGATGGCTGTGTTCCAGTTCTCATGTGCACATTAGATACATTCAGCTTAAAATACTAACTGAAACAAAGTAATCCCTAGTCAGGGGCAATCTTGATCAAACATAAGAAACATAAACATAAGAAATACACTGTATTTTTGCTTTTGGAACACTTCCACACTTATGCCCTTTACACAACAAGCAAACAACTATTCCAAAGACAAAATAAGAGGAGAAGCAGCTCAGACGTGATTTGCACAAAGAGCAAAGCATGAGAGGAATGTAGGGATGAAGCACAGGCCTTGGGGAAGGGACCTACCCTACTCATCTGGGGCTCAAGACCTCATCTGGGAGTTGTGGAAAACACCCCATTTTTCTTTATTAGTTTGTAAGTGGTGGGGATAAGGCGAAGATAGAATAACTGTCATTTCAAAGCACAGTTGGGTGTTTTTAGTACTAAAATTAATTGTACAAACAGAAAATAAAAGCTGGGGTGGGGGAAGCACCCCAGAATTATAGGGTTTGAAATGGTATGAGTTCAGGGGTACCAGGCTCCCCTAAATTCCTGAATCCAGTAAATGTTGGAATTTAATCACTGCTTACAGTATTAAACTAGGAGCCAGACACTGAACCCCTGGATTCAGCTTATTTTAAAATATAAGCCAGGCCAGCGCCCTTGTGAGGTGATCGTCTGGGAGATGAGCCATTAACCAAGAACAAAGAGAAAGTAATTTAGAAACCCAGAAGAGGAGGCCCTGTGCCAGATGACGTTTGGGAAGGATTGCCTTCCAGCTCTCAGTTGGTTATAAAGACAAAGGCCAGAGTATAGAGTAGAGTAGCATTTAGCATTGGGTTTTCATCGTTGGCCATGATGTGAGCTGTTATGGGGGGGGGGGGATGGCAGTCTTTAAAATGCAGAAAGCTAGAGAGAAGATCAGAGCCATGGCTGATGTTTGTTTGAATCCAGGGCTGCAGCTATGGGAGGAACCAGACCCCCTTGGAGTCTTCTTCTTCTTCTTCTTCTTCTTCTTCTTCTTCTTCTTCTTCTTCTTCTTCTTCTTCTATTGTTTATGCCCCTCCCAACTGGCTGGGTTTTCCCAGTCACTCTGGGCGGCTGATAGTCCCTCCACCATAGGCTCAGGTTGCATACATGTGTAAATAAACCATAGGTTCTAAAGAATGCACCTCATTTCCAAAAGGAAACACAAATCCTGGGTAATCCGCTTGGAGCATTTGGAATCGCACACTGCTCAGAGATTGGGGTGGCGTGCAGCAGTATTATTTAATGGAGAGGCCTGTGTTATTTTCTTATTCTGATGGCTTTTCTTTTCCAGTTCTGAAGTTGCTTGAATGCCCCTGAGAACTGGCAAGGAAAGCAATTCACTCTGATATTTGTTTATTTGTTTAAAAATAGTGCGAGGGGGAGGGAGGAAAAAAGGGGCGGCGGGAGAATCTAGCTACCCAGATTCTGCTAAACTAAAGAAAACAACAACTTCTCCTCCTCTGACTCCCATTTAGATTTTAGAAAGAGACAAGAGACTGCAGGTTTCTTTTGAGAAACCAAGTTGGTTGGCATCTGTGCAGCTAAAAGTTTTGCGGCATATTTTGTTGTCATACGTAGTCTCATTTTAAAAGTCCTGAACACCCACTAAAAAAAGAAAAAAGAAAAAAAAGAAGGAACTTGCCGGCATGAGGATTAAGGGAGTGCAATTTGTCAGTGAACCAGAAATCAGTGCAGGGGTTGTGGTTCAAGCTGATAAGACCTTGGAGGAAATTCCCTCCTACTGCTAGAAAAACTGGAAAGCGGAAACTTGAAGTAAGACTGCTTTGGCTGATAACAGACAAATAAAATTATCTTAAACTAAGAGGGCTCATTCTCCCCCCCCCACCCCCTTTCGATTTGCTGTGAGGAAAAATATTGATACAACTTATCATTATGCTGAAAAGTTAACTATATGTGAAATATTTATTTTGAGCAGGGTAGCTGTAATAACTGGCTTTTAAGATTACAAAGTACGGCTAAACAAGGTTCCCCAATGTGAAAGTAATGCAAATAGCAGACGAACTAAGTAATATTTTCTTTCTCCTGATTTCCTCATTGTCTCTTTTTTAGGTTCCATTGTGCAACTCTTGCGAATTGTTTAGCTAATATGAATGCGGTCATCCAGTGGAAGGGAAACCACTGCTAAATATAGGCATTATGAAACCAAGCGCATGCCTAAGCTGCAAGGGGCTGCCATCTAGTCAAGCCTCTGAGAACTGATCAGCGACATTCAGGAGTTTTAAACTTGGGCGTTGATCCAGCCAATTCTGACTGTGTTGCTTGGAGAACCTTCCAGATGCTGCTGAACTGCCAATATGGCCAGTGCTAACGTAGACCACTTCTAAATGCCATCTCCAATTCCTCGAAAGATTCCATCAATGGTGTCTCCGAAAATTTTTACACATCACTTGGGAAGACAGGCAACCTAATGTCAGTGTACTAGAAGAAGCAAAGAACACCAGTGTCGAAGCAATGATTCTTCAGCATCAGCTTCGTTGGAGTGGTCATGTTGCGTGGATGCCTGATGATCGTCTTCCAAAGCAACTACTCTATTCTGAACTTAAAAATGGAAAGCGTAATGCTGGTGGTCAACAAAAGAGGTTTAAAGACTGTCTCAAGGCAAATCTATAAAAAAAATGTAGTATAAACACTGACAACTGGGAAACACTGGCCTGCGAGCGCTTCAGTTGGAAAACAGCCTTTACCAAAGGTGTCATGGGCTTTGAAGACGCTTGAATTCAGGATGAAAGGGAGAAACATGTCAAGAGGAAGGCACGTTTGGCAAACCCTCACTGTGATCCACGCCCGCCCAGAAATCAATGTCCCCACTGTGGGAGGACGTGTGGATCCAGAATAGGCCTCCACAGTCACTTATGGACTCACTGTTAAGACCGTGTTCATGGAAGACAATCTTACTCATCAATGAGTGATCGCCAAAGATGGCAGTGGATGATGGGAGTTGGAGTCCAGGGGCATCTAGAGAGCCACAGGTTCCCCAAAACCTGCTTTAGCATATGTATCTCTCATCCATTGAAATCAATCCTCTCTCAGAGTGTTGGATCTTGAATTTTTGTGGCTTTGTGTCCTCAAGGACCACCTTTCCCCATATAAACCGACCCAGACTCTACGTCCATCATCTGATGGCTCCCCATTTATGACATGCTCTCCCCATTATACAGTAGTACCTCTGGTTGCGTAACGCTCTGGTTACGTAAACTTTGGGAGGCGAAAGCAGCAAACCCGGAAGTATTTTAACAGGTTTTGACACACGTGCATGTGCAGAAGTGGTCCTCAGGTTGTGGTAACCTCACGATCCAACCGGACCTCCGGAATGGATCCCATCTGCAACCAGAGGTACCACTGTATATTTTTAGGTGCCAGGCAAAAAACGCTCCTCTTCAACCAGGCCTTGGACTGATTAATATTCTATGGCCTTTTAAATGGGTCTGTGGGAAGGGTTATTGTTTTGTTGTTTTGTTGTATTTTATTCTATGAATCTCCCTGAGATCTTACGATGAATGAAGGAATAATAATAATAATAATAATAATAATAATAATAATAATAATAATAATAATTTGAGGCAAACCTGAAAGAAAAAAAGTTCCTTTTTATTAAAAAAGAGAGATTCTCCCACTCAGTTGATTTTGTACTTTTGTTTTAGTTGCCTTTTCACCAGCTGATGGTGTGCTGTCATCAGCGCATACGATTTGCAAAATCCTGCCTCTCTTCTAAGATGCCTGGAGTTAAGGGACTTGTATTAAGGCAATGATCACCAGCTGGCTTATTTTATTTTTACTTCTTGAAAGAAAAAGCATGGGGAATGTGGAGAAGGAATTTCCTAGAACAGTCCCCTTTGAGTTTCCTTTGTTGCAGCATAAGTTACAATGCTGGACTAAAAAGCCACAAGTTCCTCTGTCTGGCCAATGTACTCAAGTATATCAACTGGAGCATCTTATGTAGAAGGGTTCAAAGAAAGAGCAAGAGCAATTTGTTCTGTGTAAGCCTTTGGAACTTTGCAGAAAATGTAGTCCTGGCATTTAGAAACATCTTGGTGATGATAGCACATGCTATTTTTTCTCAAGTTGTTTCTATAGAAAATCTTTGCGTTTTCCAGAAAAGCTTTTAAACTTTCTTCCTATCAAGAAATGGATACTAGGGCCCTTTTCCTTCCATATTTTCAGAACAATTATTTTGGCGAATGCTGGAGGATGTGAGTGGGAAGCTGCCATAAACCAAGTCAGATCTCTGGTCCATCTAACTCAGGATTGTGTGCACTGACTAGCACAAGCTCTCCAAGATTTAAGGCAGGGGACTCTCTCAACCCACTAACTAAAGACCATCATGCAAAGAAGATGAAGCGTGGTCCTTTCTATGGCATTGTCTTTCACAACAAGGAAGGGAGGGGGAATTAAAATGGGATCTTTGGTTTAATGTGGCATGATAATTTGTCCACAGCATGTTATTATATATTATATTCTGCACACGACTTGGGTTGCAGAAATGGAAAGAACAGTAAGAATTTAGTGGCAAAATGGAAAACACACACACACACACGGATTGTATATTCTGTTCATGTTTATCAGCCTAGTAATTATGGCATCTTTTTTTCTTTTTCTTTTGCATTTTCATTATCCTGAGCTCTCACCTTGTTCATTTCAGGCAAGATTTGTGCATGGCCATTAAGCAGCAAACGAAGATACAGGCAGATGCTGAAAGCAGAGTTCAGAGCCCGGAAATCCATCACAGAGGTATGGACAAAGGTTTGCAGCTAGAAGAAGGAAGGAAGCTCATAGGCAGTCACACAAAACAGTCGTGTTTGGGGTGTAGAGTGAGGTTTTAGTCACAAGAAAGCAAGCTATAGTAAAGTTTGCATAGACTGAGCACTTGGGTGGTCTGTTCAAGGCCACCTATCAGACAGACCAGTGTGCAGAGAGTGCCCAAAAATCAGTGGCGTAGCGTGGGTTGTCAGCACCTGGGGCAAGGCAAGTAAGTTGCGCCCCCTAACCCGTGGATTTGCGCCCCCTAACCCATGGATTTGCGCCCCCTAACCCTAACCCCCAGATGTTGCGCCCGGTGTGGCCAGCCCCCCCTGCACCCCCCATGCTACACCACTGCCAAAAATATAACTGGGGAGTGGCTCAAGAGGCCATTCATCCACAGTATCCACAATGGGAGGTGCAGTTGTTTCCTGCTTGGCAGGCGGTTGGACTCGATGGCCCTTGTGGTCTCTTCCAACTCTATGATTCTATGATTCTATGATCACCTAAATCTCTGTTCTGCTGGTGGGAACTTTCCACTGGATCAAACAGTCTCCCATTGGCAGAGGCACCAAATGGATACAGACCATAGACCATTTACACAGTGGTGCATTCATTTTTACAAGTGAAATTATAATAATGCATATGGTTTTGATTAAAAAAATGAAGATGGAATTTCTGTTCCTCGACCACTGGTAGTCTTTACAATGCCTCTCTACTCAGAAGCATGTTCTATTGAAGTCAACAACACTTATTCCACCAGGTAAAGTGCCTATAGGACTGCAGCCTCAGCCAGAGATCCCTAAACTCTTTGTTCCCCAACAGAGTTAACAGTTGCTGAGTTTACTAGAGGGAAGGAATTGCTATTCATCTAGTTTCATGTCAGTGGTGTAATATATATCCTAAGTCTTCCCCGCAGATTCCAGCAATGTATGCTGTTCAGATTTTCATAGGTGGCATGTAGCTTTCTCTAGACAACGACAACAGGTCAAACGAACCTGATATGCATATCTGCATATGAAAAGCTCCTGACAATAGGCACCCGGTGTGTTTGTCTCTGTGCTGGCATGGATTTGTACACATAATATGAGAGCATTTTGAAGCTGAAAGTAGAAGACTTTGGTTTCCACAGAAAGATTACCCTTGCTTTGCCATGGAAACAAGAAGACTTAATGAAAATGAACTCGGCTGATTTCCACAGTGAGCTAAAATTATTCTATAAATAGGACTTATTCTTTGCATCAGCTGGCCAGCATGCACAAAAGTTGCTTGGGAAGGTGTTCAGTGAAAAGGAGGAAAAAGTGCATACTTAAAAGGGGTTTGGGTTACTGCAGTTATATATATTTAAATGCTGAATACATAATGTGGTAGAGGCTTTCAGAAGTGACTCTTCCATAAATATTTTTTGGGGGCTTCTTTCACTAACAAAACAAAGGCACAAACATCTCATATTGTAGGGTTTGCTCTTGAAGCAAAGTTAAAAGCCTCTGGGCTTCTGCAGATGACTATTGAACATTCATCCTGATTTGATTGCATGCAGAGGTGAGATTATATCTCGTATTTATTAAGCATTTGCTCTGATTTGCTTAAAGGTAAAGGGACCCCTGACCGTTAGGTCCAGTCACAGATGGCTCAGGGGTTGCGGCGCTCATCTCATTTTACTGGCTGAGGGAGCCGGCGTACAGCTTCTGGGTCATGTGGCCAGCATGACTAAGCCACTTCTGGCGAACCAGAGCAGCACACGGATTTGTTTACAGGGTGTTTAAGCAGCACTGAGAATTCACCCTGCATTTTTTGCGATTTGCTTGTGGGATTTTGACATCTCTTTGCACCAGTCATTTGCCTTTCCATATGCCTTTTTATAGAGCTGCTGCGAATGGATCACAGCAGGACTGTAAAGTAAAATTATCCACACAGAGCATGGCATTTGTGGAGAAAGAGAAGGTAGCTGCCTCCATTTTTCAAAGTGGCATTTTGTGTCTGGAGGACGGCCGATGCAGGCCTCGCTGCTGCTGTCTCTGGAATCAATGCCTGGCCTATCAGTTAAGGGAGAGGTCAGCCCCGGCTTTTCCTTTTGTCAGGCCGATGCTGTGCAGAAGCGCCCGTCTGCTTATCGCAACACGTACCAGGTGCTTCTCTGTATCCCAAATGCCTTCATGGCCTTCTGCAGTGAGATCTGAGGTGCTGTAACATGCATTCCATCAGTATGCTGGGCTTTCTCAAACTGCGAGTGACGTGCTCCTGGGGCACGTTCCTTGCAAGCGGATGATTACAGCTTTGATTCAGTTGCACAAGATTTAGTTCCTTACATACCTGAGATGATCTGTATCCAGTTTACATTGACAAAGGGGATGGGGATGGCAGGAGTACTTTGGTGCTGCAAAACATAGTGTAGTGCTGAGTAGAGACCAGGAGCTTGGGAGAAGCAGGAACTGGTGCCCTCAGGGCATTGACTCTAACTCAACCAATCCTAATCGAATGCTGGAGTCCAGCAGTGCGTATCAAGGGACTGCTGAACCCAAGGTTGCCAAGCAGGAACCTAATGAACTACTTCCCAGAGCACCAAGAACCAGAGAACCAGAGTCAGGACCCTCTTGGACGTCTTTCTTTGAGCTTGGAGAACTGAGTACCTAGAAGTGGTGGACTGGAAGCAGAGTCTCTCTCTCTCTCTCTCTCTCTCTCTCTCTCTCTCTCTCTCTCTCTGTCTATATATCAGTATCAGCCCAGTATACCTGATGGAGCATCTCCAACCCCATCGTTCTGCCCAGACGCTGAGGTCCAGCGCCGAGGGCCTTCTGGTGGTTCCCTCATTGCGAGAAGCAAAGCTACAGGGAACTAGGCAGAGGGCCTTCTCGGTAGTGGCGCCCGCCCTGTGGAACGCCCTCCCACCAGATGTCAAAGCGATAAACAACTACCCGACATTCAGAAGACATCTTAAGGCAGCCCTGTTCAGGGAAGTTTTTAATGTGTGACATTTTAGTGTATTTTTGGTCTCTGTGGAAGCCGCCAAGAGTGGCTGGGGAAACTCAGCCAGATGGGCGGGGTACAAATAATAAATTATTATTATTATTATTATTATTATTATTATTATTATTATTATTATTATTATTATTTTGTTTCTGAGAGAGAAAGATCTGTTTAGGCATCTATGTGGCTCCTTTCGGATTCACCTTTATTCTTTTTCAACGCATAAGATGAAATGAGTCCCCACCAAGCTACCAGGTGTGCAATGTAGGAACTGAAACTTGAAAGGCTCAAAGTGAACCATGTCTCTTATCGAGTTATATGGCACCCTGAACAAGGACAAAATTTGGTGCTCTCCACCCTCCACACAAATATTTCTTATTTTCACAATAGTTCATTTTAGTAAAGTAGCTTTTTATGGATCTTCTCAGGAGGCAGCCATATAAATATTGTGTGTGTGTGTTACTATTTTTATTTTGTGCCCCCTCAGCTCAGCACCCTTTGTGGGGGAACTGTCCGTACCACCCTAAATCCAGTGCAGGCACATTTGTAACACCACTTCAAATGTTGTGGTAGACCTTACTCAATGTATTTTGTTTAGGATGATCTATGTCTATTACATGTTTTCTAAAACTAAAAAGCAACAACAAGAACAAATTGAATGTTTGAGCTTTGTTTTCATTTTTAATGGAGAACCAATCTGGAGAGAATTTTTTTTTAAGGTGTTTATTTAGAAATGTGACCTGACAAAAATGACTTTAGTAGCAATGCTTGGATTTATAGACGGTTTTGTAACAGAAGAAAGAATTCCAACAGGTGCAAGGACAGGTTTATTGAGAAATGCTATAGTCCAACACACTTAAAGTTCTTTAATTGCAACAAATCATTCCGTTCTTTTGCGGTACTTATTTTTGGTATCACCTAGAATGAGGACTAGTGATCTTCAGTGCAATTTTCTTGGTGCACTTCTTAAAGCACCACTTTAAGCCACTTCACTAGGGTCTGGATAAGTAACGTGACATGAATCACATGTGGGTCTCCTTTGCTGGATTGTACCTTGAGTATTTGTGGATTTGTTTCCATGATTCAACATGAAAAACAGAGCTTGAATAGGTGGGCAGAAAGTAGGCTGGGATCTACTAATACAGGGATCCCAAGACGCGACCCTCCAGCTGTTTTGGGACTACAATTCCCATCATCCCTGACCACTGGTCCTGTTAGCTAGGGATGATGGGAGTTGTAGTCCCATAACAGCTGGAGGGCCGAGTTTGGGGATGCCTGTACTAATAGATCTCTGTGTGAACAGGAATGACAACATGACTTTCCCCACTTAAATTAGGCTGCTGAAATGAAAAGTCTGTGTTCTCAGTTCAGTTCTGGTACTGAAAATAAAATCCTAGACTCAAAAGACGCTCAGGTACACCCTGTTCTTTAATCCTCTGTGCGAGTCATTTGCATCTGGTTTTGACAGGTAGATAGATCCAACAAGCCTGAAGTCTTCCCATGCTTGGTCTGCAGCAATAAGGTTCTTACAGCAAATTGGGGCCACAGTCCAAAGTGATATTGGGGGCTCCATTTGTGTAGGGAGGCTTCTGAGCCCCTCCTTTCTAGAAACAGATCCCTTTGCCGCTAGACATGCGAGAACAGGGTGAGCGTGAGAAAGCAGTTCAGGGAGCCAATAGCTGGGAGAAGAAAGATGTTGAAACAAATCAGCGAGTATCCATCCAAATCCTTGTGCATGCCTAAAGGGAATCTTTGGATTGCAGCCCTAGTAAATTCATTCATTGCGCTCAACTATTGTAACTATTCAAGAGAGAGTTGGATACAATTATATTTTAGTCCCTGACTTTACACCTCTTGGGGACCACAAATCAATGTTTGGTAAGGCTGACAACAGTTATTCTAATCAGAGAGAAGTTATACATGCAAAGTTCATTGATTTCTTTCCTTAACAGCCCAAGGTCCCCTGCACTTCCCACACCTTCACTGAGGTCTGGCATGTTTTGTGCACTTGGCACGTTTCGAACCTCTGAGACAGAAACCTAAATTAACTCGAACAGAGAAATGTGGTCTCTGGAGGACAGAGCTGGAGCAGTCGATTTACACTGTGTCTGAATAATACTTGCTCTTTGGAGGTCCGGACTCCTCCATTCTGGTGCTATTTGTCCCTTGTAGCACTTTAATTCCTTCCCTGTTCGTGACTGAAGTTTGGCTAGTTCCGTTTTAATCATAAAGGCTGAAGTGTGCATTCAAAAACACTGAACCAAATAATTGAGAGGAGGAAAATCTACATCACACCACACTGCGGGGAGTTGGACTCTTGCTTATACTTTTCTCATTTCCATTGTCTCTTGTTTATGGGAATGATTGTGTTTCCCTTTATTTATTTATTTTTAAAAGCATGTATAAAATACTAGAATATGTTTCAATACTCATGAAACATTCAAGCCACAAACTATCAGGATGCCATTTCTAAGAACTCCAGGATATTTCCCCCCCTTTTCCTTATGAAACGTTTCCCCATATCTTGATTAAGTATAGATGAGCATATTTTCCCCCTTTGGTTCCTTATTTCTTCACATTGGCTCACTCTGACCTGCAGTCTACACTTCCCAGTTCTGGTTTAACTGAAAACTAACCCTGGAATTGCAGCAGGAATTTGCAATTCTTTTTCTCATCTGTATCTCTCCCAGGGATGTATGAACATGCCTCAGTCAGTTATAATATTCATTCACACTTTCATCTAGTATTTTTCATGCCAGTGCAATTGCTTTGTTTTGCACAATTCTTCCTTCCATTTGGTCTTTTGCCTATTCAACAACACATGCATTTTTTAAGTGTGTCTCATAGTGTTCCATAGACATGCATATCACAACTAGCAACATACGTTTATCAATTGATCATCTTCTCTGTGTATCCCCATTAAAAGTTAATAAAATTCCAGAGGGGTGGCCCTGTTCATCTTCTGAAATAAGAACTACAAAGAATCTTGTGGCACCTTAAGGACAAAGTTAATGAAGTGGCTAATGGCCTGTCACCAGAGGTCGGCAAACTTTTTCAGCAGGGGGCTGGTCCACTGTCCCTCAGACCTTGTGGGGGGCCGGACTATATTTTGAAAAAATTATAATGAACGAATTCCTATGCCCCACAAATAACCCAGAGATGCATTTTAAATAAAAGGACACATTCTACCCATGTAAAAACACACTGATTCCTGGACCATCCATGGGCCGGATTTAGAAGGTGATTGAGCCAGATCCGGCCCCCGTAGTTTGCCTACCAATGGCCTATCACAAAGCTATATCTATGGCTGCAATTTCAGCCATGTCTACTCAGGATTAAACCCCACAGGACTCAATGGGGCCTACTCCCAGTTAGGTGGGATTAGGACTGTTTAGCACCACCAACTTGACTTTATAGTTCAGTATAAACGGCATCTTGTCTCATTTTCTTCTCTCAGGCATCAGGGAAGACAATCTCGCACCCTGTTGATATTTTGCTCTTTGTGTCCTGGATTCTATGAATTCCTGTGGGCATAATAAGCATTTTGCAGGTACTCTGCCTCACTCAGTGTGGTGCCACATTCTATTTCATAAACAGGGTTATACCAAAATAAAATAAAAATAAAATAAATGCTGTGTGTGTGTGGCATTTGTTGAAACAAACATATTGTATTTGCAGGGTGTGGATCAGATGAGCCCATTGGGTCCATTGCGACTCTACAATTGGATGAAACATTATGCTCAGGCTAATTTCATAGAATTGTAGAGCTGGAAGATACCCCAGGGTCATCTAGTCCAACCCCCTTCAATGCAGGAATTTCAGCTAAAGTATCCAGGACAAATGGCCATCCAACCTCCTTAAAAACTTCCAAGGAAGGTTAATCCACCACCGTCCAAGGAAGTCTGTTCCACTGTCGAACAGCTCTTACCCTCACAAAGTTCTTCCTGATGTTTAGTTGAAATCTCCTTTCTTGCCATTTGAATCCATTGGTTTGGGTCCTACCCTCCGGAGCAGAAGAAAACAAATTTGCTTTTAGCATTTTTTTCCAGAGTATCTTACAAGCTTAGAGAGTTGGATAGATGTTGCTTGATGGGCTGAAAGCAACAGCTGAAAGCACGTAATGCCCTAAGAGAGAATATTATGAAAATGATATACAGGTGGTACATGACACCAGTCAAGCTTGCAAAAATCTATCATTTGCCCGATAATAAATGTTGGAAATGTAAAGAAAACGAAGGTACATTCTTTCACCTTTGGTGGACGTGCCCAAAGATTAAGGCTTTCTGGGAGATGATCTATAATGAAATGAAAAAGGTATTTAAATATACCTTTCTAAAGAAACCAGAGGCCTTCCTGCTGGGCATAGTCGGCCAATTGGTGCCAAAGAAGGATAGAACTTTTTTTATGTATGCCACAACAGCAGCAAGAATACTTATTGCAAAGTATTGGAAGACACAAGATCTACCCACCTTGGAAGAATGGCAGATGAAGGTGATGGACTATATGGAATTGGCAGAAATGACTGGCAGAATCCGAGACCAGGGAGAAGAGTCGGTGGAAGAAGATTGGAAAAAGTTTAAAGACTATTTACAGAAATATTGTAAAATTAATGAATGTTAGAATGATGTTGGATAGAAACTAAGTGGTCTTTAGCTGTAATGTTATAAGGGAATATGAAAAAGGACTATTAATAAGTAAAAATCTAATGTTACAATACTTTAAGATTGAAGACTAGGATAAACAAAGAGGGGAGGGATTTGCTGAACTAACAAACTGAATTGGAATACAAAAAAAGGGAGGCGTGAGGAGGTCGGGGAAATAAGCAAATGAAAGATAAGTGATGGAAAGACTGAATTGTTTTTAACTATTTTTATTTTGCATTTTTATTTTTTATTTTTTTATTTTGTAATATTTGGAAAATCTTAATAAATATCTTTAAAAAAATATATGAAAGCAACAGCTTCCTGAATTCATAGCTCAGCCGCAGAACATAGGAACCTGCCTTAAACTGAGACAGAGTACAGTGGTACCTTGGAAGTCAAACGGAATCTGTTCTGGAAATCCGTTTGACTTCCAAAACGTTCGCAAACCAAGGCACAGCTTCCAATTGGCTGCAGGAAGTTCCTGCAGCCAATCAGAAGCTGTGGAACCACACCAGATGTTCAGGTTCCAAAGAACGTTCACAAACCAGAACACTCCCAGGTTTACAGCGTTCAGGAGCCAAAACGTTTGAGTCGCAAGGTGTTCATCAACTGAGGTACGGCAGTATTTGTCTATCAAGCTCAGTATGGTCCACTCTGACTGGCAGAAGCTCTCCAGGTTTTTGGACAAGGATCTCTCCAAGCACCTACTGGAGATGCTGGGAACTGAACTTGGAACCTTCTGCATGCAAGACTGGGATGTTCTCTAGCACTGACTGACAGTCCTTTACCAGTAATATTCTGCAAAGTAGACCTGTTGGCAGCAAAAGTCAGTACATTGCCGCTCTTTGTCATTCTCCTTGTCTGTGGCATAACTCGTCTGAAGAAATTCTCATGAACTGCACTTCTTCTTCCAGGCAAAGTGCTGCTTTATTGTGTGCTATACTTGGACATCATCAATGAGAGGAATTGTTTGAGTAAATAAAAAGCACATTTGAACCGGCTCGTTTGCCAAATGCATTTTTAAGATGTACTTTGTGAGCTCCAGAAGCCTGCCAGAAGTTCCAGGTGTTACAATTTGCATAAGACTCTGCAAAAGCTAAATCGGATGCTTCCTGGAGTTTTGTTTGGAGTTTTGAAGCTCTAACTTGGTCCCCAAAGTCAGCTGTAACTAATAAATATTGAAATTTTAAAAGATATAAAAGCATCAGCTTTCTGGAATGTTTCCACCTAAAACCATGAAATCAAGCAAAGTTTTGCTTGAAATTTGCTTAAGAATGCTCTGGGATGAGGCCAAGGTTAGTTGAAAGGAGCAAGCACTATAGGCAGTTATTCTGCAAGTCTGGCACAATGCTCAGATTTTCATTACAAAGATTGGAGGAGACCCAAACGATTTACAGTTTATCCTGTAGTGTTGGCTAATCCACCTTGCATTATGGGAAGCGAGGAAAAGTGTCCCTGAGAACTGGCACAGTTTGACTCGATAGATTTATTTTATTGTATTTTAATGTGAGGCTGTAAACGAAGTAACAGCCTCTTAGGCATCCACAAATATGTTTTGAACAATGCTGGGTTGTTTTTAGCAAAAGCAATCTTGCCTGTCGAGTAGAGTGTGCAAGTATATATTTTAAAGTACAAGCTCTCTGGACCAGAGCAAAACATTGCTGTGTAAATGCATGTGGGGTTCATTTGCACATATTCTAAGCGTAGAGTTTATACACCTGGTAGTAGACTGCATTGAGCCATGAGTTCATTCACTATCTGCTTTGAGCTGTGTAACTTCTAATAAAAAAACTAGAATGCACTTATGCACTAATGCGTAAGTGGCTATAGAAATATGCCTGCTTCAGTATCATGAAAAATGGATGCCACTGTTTACGACTTGCTGGGAATCACAGGTGGGGAGACTGCTGTTGCATTAATGTCCTGCTTGCAAGCTTCCTACAGGCAACTGTTAGAGCAGGATTCTGGTCTACATGGGCCATATTGCAGGCTCCTCTTATGCTTTGTGGATTTTGTGAGAAATGCTTACTTCCATGGACATGTGATTTCCTCTAGTTTGTGGGTAGCCAGTGTGGCACCCTCCAGATGTTGTCAGATTACACCTTCCATCATCCCTGACTATTGGCCAAGCTAGCTAGGATACATCAGAGTGATACTTCAACATCTGCAGGGCACCATCCAACCTGCCACTGCTCAAGTTTCTATTTAAAGTTACGTTCTTGGTGGAGAAGAGCACATGAGTTGAAGGCTCGTTTCCGCACTCTAATGAGCAATAGGTGGAGGAGACATGTCTTCTGTTCCAAGTAAATCAAGTTGATGGGAAGGTTGGAGGTCCATTTTGCATATGAAACTCAATTATTTAAATACCAAAACTTAAAACGTGTAAACAGATTTGCAAAACCACCACATATGAATTCCCTTGATTGTGCTGAAACTTTTTAACACCCCCCCCCCAAGATTGTTCCATTTTTCATTATAGATTATTGCTTGAAGGTCTGTTTCCCAGTTAATTTTTGTGGCCCTAAGATGACCAAATCCTGCCTCAATATTTTGTGTGTGTGTAGACACACACACACACACACACACACACACACACACACACACACACTATTTATTAAAGATTTCTTGGTTTACAAAAGTATGTGCAATGTCTCTTTTTCAAGTTACATTTTCTACAGGTCAGTTTCATTTCTTGAGACATTAGTGTTACATTAGGAAGAAAAGGGGGAAATTTGATACTATATCAACTATAGTTGATACACATTTGATGTAGCAGGAACATTGACCATAAGTTATTCTAAAGCAGTAGGGATGCGGGTGGTGCTGTGGTCTAAACCACTGAGCCTCTTGGGCTTGCCAATCAAAAGTTTGGCAGTTTGAATCCCTGCAACGGAGTGAGCCCCCATTGCTCTCTCCCAGCTCCTGCCAACCTAGCAGTTCGAAAGCACACCAGTGCACGTAGATAAATAGGTACCACTGTGGCAGGAAGGTAAACGGCATTTCCGTGCGCTCTGGCTTCCATCACAGTGTTCTGTTGCACCAGAAGCGGTTTAGTCATGCTGGCCACATGACCTGGAAAACTGTCTGTGGAGAAATGCTGGCTCCCTCGGCCTGAAAGAGAGATGAGCGCCACAACCCCATAGTCACCTTTGACTGGACTTAACCACCCAGGGGTATTTTGCCTTTACCTCTAAAGCAGTCAAGTCTCAGTCTGCTTGAATGGTTATACCGTGGTACCTCGGGTTAAGAACTTAATTCATTCCGGAGGTCCGTTCTTAATCTGAAACTTTTCTTAACCTGAGGTACCACTTTAGCTGATAGGGCCTCCCACTGCTGCCGCCATGCCACCGCGGCACAATTTCTGTTCTCATCCTGAGGTAACGTTTTCAACCCAAGTTACTACTTCCAGGTTAGCAGAGTTTGTAACCTGAAGCATCTGTAACCTGAAGCATCTGTAACTGTACATGATTTTAACAGAAAGAATAACACTTGATTAAAATTAAACGACGGCCATGTTACACTGGGAACCAAAATCTGTTATTTATGTAGTAGTGAGCCATTTACATAAAAATCCCTGAGGCTATATAGACCTGTTCATTCCCAGCCTTCCCAGTCTATCATATCTTCAGCTTCACAGACCAAGGGGTGGTATCTAAGTGGAGTCAGTGGGGAGATCGGAGTAACAGCTTTCTTGTATATTGTTCACCCAACACTTAATGTACTGAGTACTCATGGGTTTTCCAGCTTGAAAATTAATTTTGGAGAAATCGTATTAAAGCACCATGCCAGCCAGAGGCCATGTCACTAGGAAGGACCATGTCACTAGACCTGCCCATGTGGTTCGTTCACATTTACTCAAGCAGTGTGGGGAGAAGCCGTGAGAAAGCTGTTCACGCCCCACTGTGCTAGCGCATGATGGAAGAGCATCACGGCCTCTGTTTTCCCTATGAACAAAAACTCCTTTATCACACTTTCCGCTGCATTTGTCTTTTAAACTGTGAGGACAGCCTTTGACGACTGGAACAAACTGTGCAATTACTGTAGGAGGTTTATTTTCAAAACTTATTATTACTATTAAAGGCTGGTTCTAGAAATTGCTAATTACGTTGCTAAAACAGTTTTGCTACTGTTCTCTTGTGTTGACTTGGATGGTACAAGGATGGCACGAAAAACAATATGCTTTTCACCTCCCCTTAATTAGAGCTTCTTCCTCTTCCTTGCTTAATTTTCCGGGAGAAAAAGAAAAGGGCAAATACATTGAAGCTCCCTTCCTGTTGCGTTTTTATATATATATATATATATTTTCCATTCGCACAAGAGAGTGCCATTGTCCTCACCGACATGTAAAACCAAACTTTTAATTGGTTTAAGGTATTGTGAGGGATAGCGCTTGTCTTCATTTGTTTCCCAGTAAATGGGCCTGCGTCAATGTTTGGAGAGGAAATGAAAAGTTACGTTGTTTTTCATGTCAAAAGGGTTGCATTTGTAACTGGTGAAACAGGTACAGTCAGTCATAGCTCACTTCTGGCTGTTGTACCTCAGCAGTCCCAAAAATGTCACACTCATAGCCAGGGCATTTTTTTCAACCGGAACTTGCTGGAACTCAGTTCCGGCACCTCTCAGGTGGGCGCCATTGTCATTCTAAGAGAACAAGGGAGGTGTTCATTGTGAATTCTGTCACTTCTTTTTCTAGAATGTTTATTGGATGGATTCCCACCAAATTGATTTTTGAACTTTGAATTTTATTGTTATTCATGCTTTTAAACTGTATTTTATGCTGCTTTTATGTTGTATTACAATTAAGTGTTTTAAATTTGTTGTTAGCCACCCTGAGTCCAGTTTTCTAAACTGGGAAGGGAGGGGTATAAATACAAATTATTTATTATTATTATTATTATTATTATTATTATTATTATTATTATTATGGTACATCGGGTTAAGTACTTAATTCGTTCTGGAGGTCTGTTCTTAACCTGAAACTCTTCTTAACCTGAAGCACCACTTTAGCTAATGGGGCCTGCTGTTGCCGCCGCGCCACCGGAGAACGATTTCTGTTCTCATCCTGAAGAAAGTTCTTAACTTGAGGTAATATTTCTGGGTTAGCGGAGTCTGTAACCTGAAGCGTATGTAACCTGAAATGTATGTAACCCGAGGTACCACTGCATTATTATTATAAAAATAGACCTGCTCATAGCCATCTCAAATAGAGGGTAGACTTATCAGAAGTATCCATGACGTAGCAGCTGCCATACTGTCCAAACAAAGAGAAGCCATTATCGGTATCACCGCATTTTTTCCACATTTTGCTGGGGAACGGCCATAACTCTGTGGTAGAGCATCTGCTTTGCACATGGAAGGTTCAAGGTTCAATTACTGGCATTCCTGAGAATGTCCCTTGCCAGAAGCCCTGGAGAGCTGTTGCGAGTCCAGCTGTTTTTGGACTACAGTTCTCATCATGCCTGACCACTGCTAGCTAGGGATGATGGGAGTTGTAGTCCAAAAACAGCTAGAGGCACCCAAGGCTGGGAAACACTGATGTAGACAATACTAACCAACTTCCTACTAAGGCAGCTTCATAGGTTCCTAACCCATTGTAATAATTTATCTGAAAATCCAGTTCACAGGTCAGGAGAGCCTTGCTGGATCAAACCAAAGGCATCCTGTTCTCACAGTGGCCAATGTGATGCCTCAGGGAAACCTACAAGCAAGACCCATGATCAACAGCACACTCCCTACCTGTGATTCCCAGTAACTCAGATCCAGAGGCATACTGCCTTCAACCAGGACAGAGAGCATAACTACTGATAGTCTTCCCCTCCATGAATATATCTACTCCTTTTAAAGCCATCCAAGTTGGTGGCCAAGTTGTGGGTGTGAATACCAGAGTGAATGCTATGTACCATGCAAAGAAGTACTTTTGTGTGTCTTTACTACTACTACTACTACTACTACTACTACTATTATTATTATTATTATTATTATTATTAATTATTATTATTATTATTATTATTTAGACCTACTTTTTAATTGATTTTCACAGGTTTTACAAATTTATTTTTATTTCAATTATGATTCTCTTAAAATTTTGACTTTTCCACCCTTACTTTCACCATGTTTTTATTTGACTATAACGGTTCTTCAAATAGTCTGGAAAAGGTCTCCAGTTCATCTCTTTTATCTCTTACTTTTGCTCTCAATTTTGCCATTTCCCCATAATCCATTAACTTTTGAATCCATTCCTCCTTAGTTGGTACTTCTTTTTCTTTCCATTTCTGCATGTACAGGTTTCTGGCTGCTGCTGCTGCTGCATACATAAATAGTTTAACTATCTTTTTCAGGACCCCTCATCCCTATTATCCCTAGGAGAAAAGTTTCAGGGCTTTTGGGAATAACCATTTTGAACATTTTCTTCAATTCATTATGTATCATTTCCCAAAAGCCTTTTGCTCCCCCTGACAAAGTACAACTAGAGCAGTCTCTCATGCATGAGGGTGGCAGTATTTAGGGGTGCATCTCACACATTTGAGAGTTTTGGGCTCCTTGGGATTAAAGAAGGCCAACAACTCATTCAGTCCTGCCCTGGATACATTGTTATTTTATAGCATATGCAGCAGACTAACTTCCCCAACAGTGGTACACCAAAACCACTAGCACATTCTCCAAAGAAAGAATTCCCAAAACCGTAAGTTAAAAAATGCACATTTCCCTCTCATCTGAGGAAATATATAATTTTAGAATTAGATACCACAAATGCATATATTTTCCTACCACTATGTCATACATGTTTAGCTCTGAAATAGCATCATGTCCATAATTTCATTTCTCAGGTTTATTTGGGGGGAAGCCATGTACTTTAAAAGAGCTTTAAATATATGGTGTGCCTATTGCCCTAGTCTTTTGGGGGAGTTTCAGAGGCCCTACTGTTAAAGACCCATCTCTTAAGTCCATTTCTTGGGGGGGGGGAATCCCCTCAGTTTAGCTTCTTCTTCTTCTTTGGCGATCACTCATAGCTGAGTAAGATTGTCTTCCATAAACATGGTTTTAACAATGAGTCCATAAGTGACTGTGGAGGCCAATTCTGGATCCACATGTCCTTCCACAGTGGGGACATTCTGGGCAGGAGTTGATCATGGTGTGGATTTGCCAAGTGTGCCTTCCTCTTAGCAGGTTTCTCCCTTGTGTCCTGAGTTTGAGTGTCTTCAGCCCAAGACACCTTTGGTAATGACTGTTCTCCAACTGGAGCACTCGCCGGCCAGTGTTTCCCAGTTGTCAGTGTTTATACTACATTCTTTTAGATTTGCCTTGAGACAGTCTTTAAACCTCTTTTCTTGACCACCGGCATTATGCTTTCCATTTTTAAGTTCAGAATAGAGTAGTTGCTTTGGAAGACGATCATCAGGCATCCACACAACATGACCAGTCCAACGAAGTTGATGTTGTAGAATCATTGCTTCGACACTGGTGATCTTTGCTTCTTCTAGCATACTGATATTAGTTCACCTCTCTTCCCAAGTGATGTGTAAAGTTTTTCGGAGACACCGTTGATGGAATCTTTCGAGGAGTTGGAGATGGTGTTTACCTCAGTTTAGCACACCCATATCCACAGAACTTTGTAACGTTGCCCCTATTGTTTCTGGAATGTGATCAGAGACCTCCCATTTATCAGCACCTTGCAAGATGTTTGAAGTCCCAAATTTGGGTCTTCAAAGCACCTTGAACATGATGTCATTGTGACATCAGGTAATTGACAGATGGGAAGGCCCACCTACATGTCAAACTTGGCCTGCAAGGCTGATCTTGATAAGGTTGTTGCCCATGGAGCCAAAAAGCTCTTATGTTGTGAGGATGAAATCTGGGCCTCAGTGCAATATGTCTTGATTACTATTACGCTAAGGAGTCAATGAAGGATTTAACTAGGAATGTTCCTGCATAGAAGGTTCTTTTTTTTCTTGGAAGAATGTGTCTGTGCAGAAGACCCAAGAAACATGGTAACAAAACACCTAGCTCAGTCAACCAATCCTGGCTGCCAGGGGTTTAATGGTGGTGAAACCTGAAGTTGCAGGCCAGAGGATATACCACAGAAGTGTTACCCCTGTTCTCTATGCAAGTACACATGCCAAAAGATTAACTCCAAATCTATCACATAATATATCTATCCGCCTGATATGTGCAAATGATTGTTGTTCTCCGTTCAAATTAGCAGAGATTTCTCCAAGCTGAGAGATGGTGCTAGCTAAACTCTCAAAGCAAACCTGAGAGAGCTTGTGGGTGTCCTCCCCCTTCTCTGTTCCCGGCCTTGCAAACACCATTTTTGTTTTACTAACCCTGCCTCTCCCAGCAGACTGTGGCTTTGCTCCAAAAGATGGATTTTGGCAGGAGCGAAGCACATCATTGTCATTACTGTGGAGTGTATGCTCGATCTCACCGTTTGCTCATTCAACAGCAGCTTCCTCCCGCCTTCCTCCTCCCTTTTTTTGCCAGCACTTGTAGTGAGGCCTCTTCTTGCATGAACTCCCAGGTGGTTCAATCAGCAGCTTATGGGGAGGGGGAAATGGAGAAACTGTTTCTGAGGGGGCGGGGAGGGGGGGTTGATATGTTGCAAGCTGAAATATGGGAGCACTGGGGATGAGGCAGATTAAGTATGGTTTAAGTTTCCCATGAAGCCCTTGCTTTAATCCCCGTGCCTTCAGCTCCCACTGCAACGAATTCTAAGTATGTGTACCTGTGTTTGCTCACGTTCATCTCATGCAATCCTTGCTTTCCCTTTGCCTTCACTGTCAAATTTAAGTTTATTAGCTCCCTGGGACAGGGATTGCCTTTGATTGGCTCATATGCACACCACACTTTTTCCTCTCGAAGGCTGCGTTCCTTATGGGTTAATCCATTAGGGGCTGCATGTTCACTCTGGGCAAGGCTGAAGCCAAGAGTGGGTGTTACTTAGTGATATTTTTCTAGAAAAAGAGGTGTTGGAACTCACCATGAATGCTTTCCTTCTTCTCTTAGAATGGCAACGGCGCCCACTTGAGAGGCGCCAAACTGAGCTCCAGCAAGTTCAGGCTGAAAAAGGCCCTGGTGTTACTACTCCATATTCTCTCTCTCCCTCCCTCTCTCTCTCTCTCTCTCTCTCTCTCTCTCTCTCTCTCTCTCTCCACTGCCAGAGGCAGCACAGCTCTGATACCAGTTGCTGAAAATAGGGATTTAAAAAGGCATCGTTTTCCATTCTGCCCTGCATTTGTCGCATGCATTGTCACCCTTGGTCATCTTCCACCCAAAAAACTTAATAATTTGTCCCACTCTGCGCTATTTATGTGAATTACAATGTTATTCTACTCCATCCAATTCAGTGCAAAGGAAATGCAATGCAAATGGTGGTAGGGTGGTGGCTGGGGAAGACCTTCTCAATTACATATCATTTGTGGAATGAAAGCGGCAAAAACAGCAAGTACCAATTGTCAGGGCCGGTCCTTCAATGAAGGAAAATGAGGCGGGTGTCTCAGATAACAATCTCTCTCTCTCTCTCTCTCTCCGTGTGTGTGTGTGTGTGTGAAGTGGCTAGCAATGTAGGGTACAGTGGAAGATTCCAGTGCTGAAGTGAGATTTAGCCACCAGTTGGGTCAGATTTTTGTGCACAGAA
The DNA here is from genome assembly GCF_965112155.1 of Podarcis liolepis. Lineage (NCBI taxonomy): Eukaryota > Metazoa > Chordata > Lepidosauria > Squamata > Lacertidae > Podarcis > Podarcis liolepis. The sequence goes on along the minus strand of NC_139558.1, from coordinate 26,262,750 downwards.
CAGGAAATGCACCGTCTTCTCCTTTGCCTTAGGCGGCAAAATGGCTTGAGCCTCCCCTGCCAATTGTATTCACTGTATTAATCTGCATTTTAGACACAAGAGGGATGACTGAACATTGGCATTTCCTGATTCCATTTTCATTAGAATTCTCCAACAGCCCTAGCTGGGATTTAAAGGTGAGGAGGGTGCTGTTGAACCCATATCTTGATAAAACATCTGGTTGGCCACTGTGAGAGCAGGGTGCTGGACTGGACAAGCCTTTGGCCTAATCCTGCAGGGCTCTCCTTACATCCTTCTATCCACAGCCATTAAGCTGTCAGGGGAGCAACAGATCACTTTGGCCAAAGGTCAGAACTAATTGCTTGCAGAGAGCTTTTGAAATTAGCCCAGCAGCTGCAGGTTGGCCACCCTTTATGTACAATGCTGCCATTTATGTCGGTGACGATTAGAAAGTAGAGACAGTCATTTTATTATGGAGTGAGCTGTAATCCATTCAACACACACAAACTGTTTACTACTTCTTAGCAATTAACCACAGGATTTAACATTGCCACAATTAGGTTTCTACATGCGCAGGTAGACTTACATGAGCAGCCCTTCCGGGGGGGGGGGAGTATGCATTTTAGGTGAGAGCAGCTCTGAAAACTCTGAAAATCTGCCAGTTAATATTATTTTTGTTTGGCTTTTGAAGAGCATGTGAATGATTGGGAAGAGCTCTTAGATTTACGAGGGTTTACTGCTCTGTTTCTTCCCACCTATGAAACTTGAGGGATATGCCGAAATTACTTTATGGATGTTATTTACATTTGTGTAACCAGCGCCAGCCCCAGATACACCCTCCCCTCACACCAGGATGTTTGATAGAATGGGTGTTCTTTGTATTTCGCCAGAGATAATGTGAACAAAGTTCAGGTTTGCCAAGTAGCTATATCACAGAGCATAGAGTGCAGTTTGATTTTAGGTATTATTATTTATTATTATTATTATTATTATTATTATTATTATTATTATTATTATTATTATTTGTTTGTTCATTTGTACCCCGCCCATCTGGCTGGGTTTCCCCAACCACTCTGGGCAACATCCAACAAAAGATTAAAAATACATTAAAATGTCAGACATTAAAAACTTCTCTAAACAGGGCTGCCTTCAGATGTCTTCTAAACGTCAGATAGTTGTTTATTTCCTCGACATCTGATGGGAGGGCATTCCACAGGGTGGGCACCGCCACCAAAAAGGCCCTCTGCCTGGTTCCCTGTAACTTCACTTCTCGCAGTGAGGGAGCTGCCAGAAGGCCCTCGGCGCTGGACCTCAGTGTCTGGGTTGAACGATGTGGGTGGAGACGCTCCTTCAGGTATACCGGGCCGAGGCTGTTTAGGGCTTTAAAGGAAGCATAAACAAAATTACTGGCGGTGGGAATAAGGGAATCCCAAAGAACAACCCAAAGAGAATTGAGAGTGCTCAGAGGACTACAGAATGCTAACTGAGTGTTGAGGCAGAGAGGAGGTTGTGGGGAGGATGAATGGAGTGGCTACAGCTCTGAACAGAAGCTCTCCACACTGCAACAATTGGTTGCAGAGCCCTGCTTGTCAATATTTATTTGGATGCAGTTTGAGAATGGTGGCTCCCAGTGCCTTTGGGGGCGGGGTGAGGTTCCAGTACTGTACTCACCATGAAGTTGTCACATTTGGGGGGCCAGGTACCCTTGAGTACCCCCATAAAAAACCCACTGGTGCTTCTGAATCTCCTGTGACGCTGGCGGGGGTGCTAGGGTTCGCCTTGTGGATTACTTCGCCCATGTGCTGAAAAATCGCAGCCCTTCGACATTCTTCTTGTGAGACTTGTCTGACCTCTGGATTACAGATTACGACTGCATGGGTGTGTGTGGAATGGGTGGGTTCTATTGCGAATGAAGAAGAAGCAACAGGGACAGAGACAACCAACATCCTTTAGCGCTCAACCTTGAGTGCCAAGATTTCTAGCCTCAGGTCTGAGCAGGTACACTGGACGTTCGTTTATCAGTAACCCGGATGGTGGGGGTGGGGGAAGTGAATGGATAGAATACACTGAAACTTGTGTGGAAAAACTGTGTGCAGGTAATCCAGAATGTCCAAGTTATTCAGATGGGGAGAATTTCACAAGCATCCCTAAGCCAGGGAAACTACTTGACAAATATGGATATCATCAATCAATACCCACTCGAGCTGCAGAATCTCCTTAAGCCATGCTCAAGTAACAAAAAGCTCACCAGATTATGGATGTGTGAGATGCTATTGAGAAGTTTTACTATCTTGTCAAGTTCTTTTGGCTGTCCCTGAAATCTTTTGGCCTTGCTTGTCCCAAGCAGGAATCTGCGATTTTTGTGTGTGTGTGGATAAAACCCAGTCACAACTCAGAGGTATGTTCTGCGGCTTCGTCAATTCACAGAGAGATCTTTTCCTTTGGTGCAGCGTTAGCTTTATGATCAGGCTGTTACTTTGCCTGCTTTTAAAACATCTTTGAATTTTAAGCTAGATAATTATGTCCCAGTGACCAAGGTATCCCCGACCCCTTCAAACAGAGCCAGTCCAGCTATTGGGGGGGGGGGGTTGCTGCTGCTTCAAACAGCAGAAGCCCCCTCACTCCTATGGACCTGCCTTGCCATCTCTGCCATCAGCACCGATCTCACCCAAAATTGGCACAGTCTTGCCTGAAATGGACACCAGTGGTGACAGTGCCTCTGTGCCAGTGATAGATGTGGCAAGATGTGCGGTGCTTGGAGGAGCAGGTAGGTGTGTTGAGGGGGGGTGTGATATCAGGTGGTATATTTTTGTGTTTTTATATTGTAACCCCCCTGTGTTCTTTGGATAAAGCAGGCTTCCTCAACCTTGGCCCTCCAGATGTTTTTGGCCTACAACTCCCATGATCCCTAGCTAGCAGGACCAGTGGTCAGGGATGGTGGGAATTGTAGCCTCAAAACATCTGGAGGGCCAAGTTTGAGGAAGCCTGGGATAAAGGGTGGCATAGGAATTTAAATAAATAAATAACAACCACCCCTCGGTTCAGCTTGGGTGGCTTGGTGTCCTTAGCTATTTCACACTGATCTAACATTTCTGGTTTAGAAATAATTGCCAGGGGTGCAGAGAGAATAACCAAATCTGCTTTTGGATTCCTTAAGGATGTCTTTGTTGTTATGCAATTAGCTATGAGGAGGCGAAAGAAAAGGGAGTGTGAATCGTGCAACTAGCTCAGACTTGCTGCATTGATAGTTGGGTTTATATTTATAGGTAGGATGTTGTAGGTCTGCTATTCGCGCCCCGTAACACACACACACACACACACACACACACACACACACGTTCTGCTTTTCAGAACAGAATTCAGCAGTTGCCAAAAACCTAATGGAGGGAAGTTCAAATTGCTTTTGGTACGTATAGCTTCCACCTCAACATGTTTCAAAGTCATTGCACAAAACCCCCTCAGTATTGCTTATTAGTAATATCTGCAGTCTTTTCCGGTTGTTGATATTATTATCTTATTAATACCCATAATTTTCCTGTACAGTGGTACCATGGGTTAAGAACTTAATTCATTCTGGAGGTCTGTTCTTAACCTGAAACTGTTCTTAACCTGAGGTACCACTTTAGTTAATGGGGCCTCCTGCTGCCGCTGCGCCGTGCTGCGATTTCTGTTCTCGTCCTGAAGCAAAGTTTTTAACCATGGAGAAATGTTGGAGGGTATTGAACTGGATTGTAGCTGGTATGGGAGGCAATAACACCATGGGCTCCTCTCACATGGCCTAGATCTAGGGAATTCAAGATTGTAATTCCCTAGCCATTGGAAATACTGGCTTCGGACTGATGGGAGCTGCTTTCAAAAACAACTGGATGGCATTACGTTGCCTACCCATCATTATTGGAAAAGTACCGGGGGAGTGCATGCTGCAGAGGCTCATTTGCCACAAAGATAACATGAGAAAGCGCTCCAAGTGAATTCATTCCTGTGGTGAGATATGAGCCGAAGTCTTCTGGGGCTACCACTCAGACTCTTAGCCCCTGCATTGGGCCATAGGATAAAGATGGATTTAGGAAAATATAATATCCTGTCACAGGGTGGGAAGTCGGCAGGAAAGCTAACTTGTACCTTTCAAGTTATGTGATTAAAAAATGGATGGATGGAGACGTTCACTTCTTCTTAATATTGGAAGAGGCTGCAGCTCAGTAGCAATGCACCTACTTTGCATATACAAGGTCCCAGGTTCAATCCCTGTCTGAGGGAAATGGAGTTCTCATTTTTAGCTCAGGAGAAGATGTTGAGCCACGGTACGCGCGGAAAATCACTACCTACTGCTCTGCTGAACTTCTGTCGCCACCCTCTCCAGTCCTGAAGACATTTTCTCCCTAGCCTTTCTGTTTCTCATTGCCACTTCAAATAAATATCTAAGCTTCCCCACAACTAGCCTGGGGGACATATAAAGTGGCTCTCCTAGAAGGCTGTGAGCACCCTTGATGACAATTTGCATAGTTTATGTAATATCAGAAAATATATGTATTGCCGCTGGAATATAGAACAACCTTTATTTAATGGGGCTAGCTCATAAATATGTCTTGTTCTGCAAGTGAGTTTATTTCCACTGCTGGTGATTGAATGATACAGTGCCATAAAGTATGTGTGAGTGTATTGTGTACCTGTGCCTCAGAGTAACTCACTGTTTTTAACCTAATTATCCTTCTGACATGCACACACTGTAGTCTTGATCTCAGTTGACAGCTAAAATGGTTAGTGTCCCCCATAGCAAAATTAGCATTCTCACAGGAACATAAAAATATGAAAGCCTATAAATTATCTCAGCCGAACATGCCTGAGCCACAAATAAGCTCTTGAACTATCAACTCTTACCTTAGGGGTGCTTCTTTCAAGGTCAGGTTTAAGGTGTGGATGTAGAGAAAGGTTGAAAAGCAGATTCTTCAACCACTGGAATGTTCTCCCACTGTCTGCTCTCCCACTCGGCAGCCTAATCTAAGGCACATTTACTCAGATGCAAGCCCTGTGAAGTCCAAAGGGACTTTCTCCCAAGGTAGGGAGGATGGGATGGCAACCTTAGCATGTGAACTGTTGTTGGCATCCGTCTGTCTCAAGAGACAATGGAGGAGGTGAACTCAAACTGCTGTGTTAGTAGCACCAAAGTGACCTCCCTGGGGTGCAAGCCTGGGCAGTGTGTATGGAGGCCAGAGGCCAACACACAGAGACCCCTGCCACTTGGCCTCACTGATGTGGTCCAAAGGAAAACAGGGCAATACATTTGGCACAGCTTGGCTGCAGGAGTTGCTGGAAGGAGGCGTACAACACACCATCCAACCATCTTAGGGACTCTGCTCTTGATTTGTGTAGGGTTAACTCCCTAGCCTTTTCTTCTCTGGAAGATGTCCTACAAAGGAGCAGAGGTTTAGGATCAGCATTTTGCTTCCCCTAGATGGGCTGCCTTCCCAGGTTGATGAGCCCCATTGGCCTCTCACTTTCCTCTATAAATGCCTTCTTGACCGTTGGAACCTCTATTGGTCTCATCTGTTCAATCCACCAGACCCTGTCTTGACATGGAGGAGAAGTCCTAATATAGAGATGGACAATGACTGTATCACCTGCTTCATTTAATTGTTTGGATTAGTGCCGAGTTTGAAACCTGTCCTCCCGCTTCTTGCCCTGTGAAACAAGCTTCCATTTTTCTGCCATACTTTTTAGAATTGCAGTTTGTATAGGGCTGTGAGCTTATCTTAGCATTGCCAGGTGTCCTCTGCCCATTCCAGTAAACATTTCTTCAGCACTCTCAGCCTCTCTGGCCTCCCATGCTTCCTGTTATGTAAAAAAAAGCCCCATGGGGGTTGTGATGTATTCCCCTGGGCTTTGACTGAAGTGTGCAGAGTACAAACGACTGGCAACGTGCTTTGCAGAATTAAAGAATGAGCACTTCCAAATATCCCCAGTCTACCTCAAAAGTAAGATAGGCCCAAGAAAAATTCAACACCACATCAATGAGAATAAAACTTATTTCTCTCTCTCCCCTTTGATAATTTCTGAAGCAATTTCATTTCTCATTAATTCATTTCTCATTAATTGATGGAGAGCAGTAGAAAAAAAACAGCAGGAGATTATTATTTTTAGCACAATATTACTTTGAATAGCATCTTGATGTTTCATTTAAAGGGTTTTAGGTTCCAAGGAAGAGGAGTAGGTCCCGCTGAGTAAAACAAGACTTACGTCTGAGTAGACATGGATAGGAATGTGCTGTCATAGTCTGTTATTTTAGTGTCTGTCAGCTCAAGAGTGTTCTTCTGGAACTTCATGTCATGGTTGAAGTAGACAACTCCTCAATGGCCCACTTGCTCAACCAATAGCTCTTTCTTTTCCATCTTGCTATGAAAATCTCTTACAAAACTATTCCCTAAATCAGGGGGTAAGCAATCTGGTGCCCCCCGTACATTGGAGGACATCGTAGGCACCGTTTCGAAACAATAGCAGCAACAAAACTTTGACAAGGCATTGCCTTCTAATTAGAAAACAGATCTACCCCAATGAATTTTCCATGGAGTTAAGTACCCATTTGTTCTGAAATTCCACATGCTGCCATCTTTGTATTTGTGGAAAAATATCACCTATGGATTACCAAGTGTGGGGTTAAACATGGAGTTGTGCAATGGATACCTACAAAAATCATTCGCTAAGACAGTAGCCCACCGGAGGGTGCCAGTTACAAGCACATTCCTCTAAAATGCTGCTGGTCACGGAGATTAAACATTATCTTCTTCAAAGGATTACTGTAACTGCAGCTCCGATATTATTCATCTCTTAAAAAAGAAACATTCTAATTAAAATAAGATGAGGTGTGTCCATCCCACAGGGCATCTCTCATTGCTGTTTATTTTTAATGGATTATCAAAGTGAATGACAATATATTTGCATTTCTGAATTCTGCTCCCATTAATATAATTAACTCAGTGCACATGTTGTCAGCCTCATTCACAAGGAGCTGGGGGAAATGTCTGACTCACGTTGCAACAGCATAGAAAACACTAGTGCGTGGCAACAAAAGAGCTTTTACCTGGACTACACAAGAGTGCATGCACATTCAGGATCATTACCAGTACTGAGATAATCTGCACAAAGTGTGGGAAAAGCACTTGTGCACTACAGTCGTACATTGAGAATTCATGGCTTCCACAACAAGCTAAACAGCAGTGTTCCCTAAATGTTTGGGAGGACACAAATCAGATTGGGAAGTTTGTTTTGGTCTGAAAACAGATACAATGGTACCTCGGGTTAAGTACTTAATTCGTTCCGGAGGTCCGTTCTTAACCTGAAACTGTTCTTAACCTGAAGCACCACTTTAGCTAATGGGGCCTCCTGCTGCTGCTGCGCCGCCGGAGCACGATTTCTGTTCTCATCCTGAAGCAAAGTTCTTAACCTGAAGCACTATTTTTGGTTAGCGGAGTCTGTAACCTGAAGTGTATGTAACCTGAAGCGTATGTAACCCGAGGTACCACTGTAATCCAGATATGGGGAACACGGAGATGAAACTATTTTCATGGCCTTATCACTATGTTCTGATGGCACACTCTTACCCTCCATTCCCTTTTCATGCTGGGATGGTGCCACTCTTGGGACCCAAGACTCATGTAACCAATTAGATTCTACAGTTCTCTGGGGAATAGACCCACTAGCCTGGATTACCTTTGATGTTGATTCCCTGGCTGCCTATCTGTTGTCTCCAATTTAACCTACTTGGGAAAGGCTGTTGAAGGATGGTATCTTTCAGCCTCTTGTGCACCTGGAATCCATCAGTTTTCAACCCACCCTCAAACCTCTTCTTTTGTCTCGAATGAGGCATTGAGCCTCTGCTTGTAGCCTTGATTGATGATCCCCGGGTGGAGACAAACTGGAGAAACTAACCATATGCTGAACATTAATCCACCTATTATTTATCTATTTATTACATTTATAACCTGCCTTTCTTCCAAGGAGCTCTAGGTGACGTACATGGTTCTCATCCTCCCCATTTTATCCTCAAAGCAACCTGTGAGGTAGGTTAGGGCTCAGAGTGAGTGAGTGGCCGAAGGTTACTTAGTGAGCTTCATGCATAGGAGCCAACTCCTAGGGTCCAAGGTCTCTTCAGCTTGGGGGACTGGGCCCCCCAAAGTTCATAGGGAATTGCCATTCAAATGATGCATGCATGAAATGTCATGTGATCAATTATGTTGGTACCCCTGGCTTGATGGATGGTTGTGGATTTGAACCCTGATCATTCAGGTACTAGTCCGACACTCTAACCACTACACCACACTAACTCTCATCGGGCAGCATCTCTCCAAAGTACCAGGCATGAATCTTTCTCAGCACTACTACCTGAAGCTTTTCTTTTAATGAAATAAACAACAACAAGCTCAAGACATATTCTTGAGATCCACTTAGACAGTATCTCATGTGGCAGACATGTTTGTTATGAAAGGGCATGGCTTGAAAATCTGGAAAGTATTTGGAATTCTGTGATAACTTGGGTGTTAGTGGCTCTGCTCCCTCTCAGTGCAGAGATCCTAGAAAGGTGGTGATGAGCAGCCGCTCTTAATCTTTTTGGAATATTTCCTGTAGGATGCCACCGGTCAATTCTGTCTCCACATCTGATGGATATGTATAGAACAGCAGTTCTCAAGCTGTGGTTACACATGCTTCATTCAGGAGTTCCGTGGAGTGTCTGTGGATTTGTGGTTGAAGACAAACGATAGCAAATCCATTGCATTAAACATTCATATTGATTTTTAATTGTATCTTTATTGTTTCTTTTATTTTGTATATTGTATTTCATTGCATTACAATCTCAATTCTATGGAATACAATAAACTAGAACATGTAAGAAATAAAAGAAGTGATAAAAAAAATCCAATTAAAAATCGAACCACATCAAAATCATTAAGTGGTCTGGCAAGACCCCCAGCAATTTTCAAATGGTCAGTTAGCCAAGGGAGGGGAGCAAAGGACTCTGTGAACCACTGGTATAGAAAGACACAGTTTCAGTTCATGTGGAGTTCTGCCCAATGGCTCTAATATGCTAATACCACCTTCACTGGGAAACCAAGCCAGATATGTGGGGTATAAATATTATTATTATTATTATTATTATTATTATTATTATTATTATTATTATTATTATATCGCTTTCCTTGTATCTGGCCCAGATCTGCAGGCTTGGTACTCTCCCTCTTTCTGAAACCTAATACATTTCTTCTTGTATCATACATCACTCTACTGAAATGTTTAAAGGAAAAGTCTGAGGAGTGATAGTATCAGAAAACCAAAGGAAGAAAATCAGCTGAATTTATTTAAGGATGTAACAGTAAGGGACAGTTCTAAGATGGAACTCAAGTCTATTCAATAGAGAAGGTGATAACTGGAATGCCGCACTGTCACAAAAATGACCATGCTAAATAAATAGTAAGAAGAAAAACAAAAGGGGTATATTACCTGAGGCCAGACAAGTTGTTTTGGCATCTGAGGAACAAAATTCCACAAGCACCTCCTCTCCAGGAGTAAATACCAAGGGTGCAAAGAACTGTTGCACACCCCTATCTATATAAATATAGGCTTGACATGTTTCAAAGAGCAAAAAAGAGGACACATTTGCCGACTTATACTTTTAACTATGAATCGCTATGATGACTCTTCCCATGAAAAAGAGGCTGTGTCCTGGAAAAAGAGGACATATGGCAACCCTAGAAAGTACAGTAGAAATAAAAGAACCTCGTGATTTAGCACTGGTTAGGCCTCAGCTACAGGGACGCGGGTGGCGCTGTGGTCTAAACCACTGAGCCTCTTGAGCTTGCCGATCAGAAGGTCGGCAGTTCGAATCCCCACGACGGGGTGAGCTCCCGTTGTTCGGTCCCTGCTCCTGCCAACCTAGCAGTTCAAAAGCATGTCAAAATGCAAGTAGATAAATAGGTACCACTCCAGCAGGAAGGTAAACAACGTTTCCATGCGCTGCTCTGGTTCACCAGAAGCGGCTTAGTCATGCTGGCCACATGACCTGGAAGCTGTATGCTGGTTCCCTCAGCCAGTAAAGCGAGATGAGCGCCGCAACCCCAGAGTCGGCCACGACTGGACTTAACAGTCAGGGGTCCCTTTCCCTTTCCCTTTAGGCCTCAGCTATCACATCCCTTCTGCTAGACATGGTACACAACAACATGGCAATTCTAGGCAATGGTCCAAATACAATAGATAGATTCAGTGCTCCCCCCCCAAAAAAATGTTTAGGGGTACTCTCAGTTTCCTACTCCTATTGAAATACTGCCCCTCAATGAGGCCAAAGTTAGATTCACAAAATGTTTAGGGGTATGCGTACCCTTGCGTCCACCCAGGAAAAAAAAAAAAAGCACTGGATAGATTCATGGCAAGAACCATACACAATGCCACAGCTTCCTTTTACCACACAAACAGCAACAGAAAAAGAGTTGGAAACTTATGAGCAAGTTGACTCTTCAATAGTGGAAACTGTTGAAGTAGAAATTTCAAAGACAACCCTTACTGTAGATATAGCTTCTTTGAAGCAGGGATATTCATAATAGGGAACACATGATGTATAAGGAATTGATGGGACCATTTCACTGAGAGAAAAGAACGCAAAGGATAGGGAAGGGGGAGGTGGCATGATACTTTATACTTTATAATTTATTGCCACTTGTACAACTTGTATACAGTGAGATTACACAAGCATCCCCACTCAGTTCTCTTAGTCTTTTTTAAAAAAAAAATTAAATTTTTATTATTAAAAAAATTCAACATTAATACATACATGTTACGAATATACAGACATACAATGCTTTAAAATATTCATACATACCCACACTCAATCCCACAAATACTTCATTTTCCCACCACCTCACCCCTCACCCCACCCTTGTGATAAACTTCCAATCTACTCAATTGTAATTTCTTCCCACTTCTATTACTTTCTTTCACATACTTTTAAACCAATTTTCTGCTTCTTTTTCTGTTACACATTGTTATCCATCTTATTTAGTATTTCAGTATTTATAAGGGAACTTGTTTATTCCAATAGGAGTTCTGATTTTTCAATATAATTTTGCAAGTATCCTTTAAACACCTTCCAGTCCTTGTCTATCTTCTCTTTTGAAGTGGTATCATACCGACAAAAACAGAGTGGCTTGCCAAATTATTGGAGTATTACAATATATCCAAAACAATGGGAGAAATTGGAAGGATCTCAAATCAGTTCTCTTGGTCTTAATTCCCCTCGTTTACTGACGCACACCCACCAAACCCGAAAGTCAGTTGCCCTGTTGTTATCTTTTCATTCAACAATTGATAGCAATTGTTTAAGTATCTATAATGTTAAATACCACCTTCCCAGAGCTGTTGGGAGAATAACGAGAAGTATTCTCTGAAAACAAACAAAACATGTTGCATAATAGGCTTGGGAAATTGGGACCTAGGCTTGGACACCTATGCTTACATACCTCAGAATACGTCCCATCGAACCCCGTGAGACTTGTTTCTGAGTGAATATGCTTAAAGGCACAGGAGGAGGTTGTAGGTAGCATCATTGGATTTTAATGCCTGTTGGATGCCAACCAATCGCAGATAAATGGCTGGAACTGCACCATTTACCTGACCTGCCTTGGAATCACTGCTGTGTACCAGGATGAAGAAGGGGAGGGAAGAGGCAGTCACATCCCCTCCAGCACTTCTCATAAGGAAGAGTGGGAGATTCCAGGATCAAATCAGAAACAGGGACGGCTTCTGTAAATCCGGAACTGCCCCTGGAAAATAGGGACACTTGGATGGTCTGCAGTTGTGAGTTCAGCATGATGCAAACACACCACAAGGAGCACTGGATTGACCCCAGCAGGCATGTTTGCATTATGCCAGGGGTCAGCAAGCTTTTTCAGCAGGGGGCTGATCCACTGTCCCTCAGAACTTGTGGGAGGCCGGACGAGGTAAAGGTAAAGGAACCCCTGACCATTAGGTCCAGTCGTGACTGAATCTGGGGTTGCAGCGCTCATCTCGCTTTATTGGCCAAGGGAGCCAGCGTTTGTCCGCAGACAGCTTCCGGGTCATGTGGCCAGCATAACTAAGCCGCTTCTGGCGAACCAGAGCAGCGCACAGAAACACCGTTTACCTTCCTGCTGGAGTGGTACCTATTTATCTACTTGCACTTTGATGTGCTTTCGAACTGCTAGGTTGGCAGGAGCAGGGACCGAGCAATAGAAGCTCACCCTGTCGGAGGGATTCGAACCGCCGACCTTCTGATAGGGAAGTCCTAGGCTCTGTGGTTTAACCCACAGTGCCACCTTGGGGGGGGTGGACTATATTTTGAAAAAATATATATGAACGAATTCCTATGCCCCACAAATAACCCAGAGATGCATTTGAAATAAAAGCACATATTCTACTCATGTAAAAGCTCGCCAATTCCCGGACTGTCTGCAAGCCAGATTTAGAAGGCGATTGGGCCAGATCCAGCCCCCGGACCTTAGTTTGCCTACCCATGTCAACCTTGAGGCCTCCCACTTTTCATCTCTCTATGAAGCAGCAACCCTTTTCATCCATCTATGAAGGAAGGAGATTAAATAAGTGGTACAGCCTTACTGTGCCCATCCGCTATTGACGCCCAGGTTTTAAAACAGGCTTACAAATTCAGATTGACCACAATACTTTCTAGAAAATGTCCCCCCAAATCACCCCTAAATAATCTGCATTGTCGTCTTCATTGCCATTTTTAGCATTTCCCTACATTACTCAGAGGGCAGCAGTTTCTGTATTGCCAACCTTTCATTTCCCCAAAACAATGAGGGATGATTGTTTATTCTGTTATACATCAGAGTGTGTATGGAAGAGCGATCCTGTTTGGAGAGCCAAAGGAAGTGGAGATGTTGGATTTAAATCTTATTTTTATTTCTGTGCGGTGTGTAGTTACAATCTGGCAGGTTGTAGAAATGCTCTATTACTTTATGCTTTCATTTGGAAAGGTTAAAATAACATTTAAAGCAATTTAGGCAAATGCAATGCTCAGGAAAATGAAGAATTAATATCACCGGTTGAAGCCAAGTATAGTTAAAGCAGGTGTTTTCCAGGCTTCCCTACAGATTTTAGCAGTGAATATTCGTTTTGATCAAGCATTCAGAATAGCTCTCTTTCAGTTACTCAGGCTTTGATTAGGTCAAACAGTCGAGTGTGTTTCTAAGGTAGGCAAATAAACCCCACGCTCATTTGGCTGAAAACACCATTTTTATTCATTTTATTTATTGAAGTATTTATTATCTACGCTTTCATAAAAGTATATCACAAAGGCTTTCCCATTCTAGTAACATGGAAGACTTGCTGGATAATTTTCTGAGCCATGGATTTCTGCTTGTGTTGAGCCAAACATTTTTCACTCCAATCATCTATCAATTTATGACAGACTAAATTGCACTCAAAAATTAATCTCTCTAGTGTTTTGCACTCTGCACTGCACTTCCTGAAATACCCATGTCCTTCTACTGGGGCAGTGGCCTGGCAGTTACTCATTGTGGGGTGTGTTTTTTTTTAAAAAAGTAGACTTTTTTCTTTTCTTTTTTTGCTGTCAAGGAAATTAGTGCAAAAAAAGTTTTGTTTTTAAGGTAGACGGAATATTTTATATTAAAGACAGTGACCACACTGTACTGATTTAATTAAATCTCAGGGGAGCATCTTGTGAACTAACTTTTCCAGTGACACTTTTCCAATGCAAGAGGCTGCAGAACAAAAATGTTTCTGAAACACAAACACACCACCCAAGGCTGTTTCACAATGAGTAGGTAATCTCTACCTTGTACCCACCAAAACTTTAAAGAAATTCTAAAGTCACCTATGAAATAAGTACAGTAGGAAAATGGCAGATTCTTTCTCAGGTGAGAACTAATTTCTGCACATAGGTTGCCTATGTTATATGCCAGTTGATTTTTGTATTATTCATTCTTTGTTTGAGTGTGTTTTTTTAAAAAAGGTTCCAAATGTTTTGGCGAATGGGTGTTTCAATTACGTTCACACAGCATCATGGATTTTATGGATGCACTAGAGCAAGGGGAAAAGAAAGAAAAAAAGGAACCTATTGAATGCCAAGACCCCGTTGGGCCCACAGTTTCCTAGGAGAAATGAATGACAACACAGGACAACAGCATTTTGGGTTTGGGGCTTGAATACGGCCACAACTTTATTAGTTACAGTAGATAATGGTTTGGCATAGGCACTGGGTAAAACTGTTGCTATTCCGCTCCAGCCCATCTGATGGGAGTGCATCTAAGGGTAAATCACAACCGGGGAGGGGAGCCCTATGACTTACATAAAATAGGGGTACCCCCTGTGGGGTCCCCATTGGAGGAGTGGAATGGCCTTAGACCCCACCTGGGAGTTGGACAGAAGCCACACCTCCCGGATCCTTTTAACAGAATACCCTTTTTCCAAAGGAGGGGCAGGCAGAGGCAGGAAGGACTGCCAGGCAGACTGCAATTTAATGACCCCTGGGAGTGGGCCCAAGCGTCCCCATTGGCTGGTTTGGCCCACTGCCAGGGTAATGCCCATCCAAGGGCTGCTGGCACTGGACAATAGCCAGCAGCTGGTCGATCCAGCCTGCTACTTGCTGGATCACTTGTGGGTCTGGGGCCTTGCCACAACACCACCCACCTATGAGGGCGAGTAGACTCATTTCTAAACCTACTTCCAGTTTGTGAAAAGGAACTTCTTATTCCCAAACTTACTTCCAGTTTGCAAGCTACAGCCTGAACAAAGCTTGCAGTGATTGTGTATTGGGCCAAAATCGAGTCATAATAATGGAAACATACTCTAGGACTTAAACAAATGTTTCCTGGAGCACGGCCACAATGCTTTTGAAGTGGGTGCTTGGTAGTACAGTATTATGAAATACCGTCAAATGCTGAAAGTAAGATGGCCTGCATACTAGAATACCTTTTATGCATGTGAAAAACCCTTGTGCATGTTTGATGGGAGAGACATGGCGTTTGTTACTTCTAAGCAGCCACTTACATCAAAGTTTACAACCTGTCATACCATATCTGAAACTCTTAAGTGCACCAGATAAATCTATATTGATATGTGCAGTGCCTGCTATTCTTTCTTTTAGCTTACTTTGTTTTTCATGTATGTTTGGGAATAGCCATTTGGACAGACAATATTTTCATGCTACATTTCATAAGAAGCACCCTGCTGGATCAGGCTGAAGACCCATTTAGTCTAGCATCCTGTTCACACAGTCTCCAGCTGCATGGCCATGGGTATCCTGCAAGCAGAATCTGAGTGCAACACTACTATCTCCACTTACGATTCCCAGCACTGCTATTCAGAGGCAAACTGCCGCCAAGTATCCCTGCCTAGTCATGGAGATATTTGAAGGAGTCTCTGTTAGTGGTTCCCCATGGCTCAGATGCAACTGCTCACAACTAGCTGAAAGCTGTGCATTCAGCATTGTGGGTCAAAACCTATGGAACTCCATCACAACTAAGATTAGACAGGTACCCTCCTTCTGAACTTCAGGCACATGGCAAATATTTTCTTATTTCAGCAGAAATTTGAAGGTAGCATTTTTGGTTTTATGGTGAACTTTTATTCTTTGTATGGCTTTTTATGATTTTATGAACACCGCTTAGAAATGCTAATGATTACATGCTATACAAATTATGGTAATCTTTGTACGAAATGTCCCTTTCATATCTCCAATTTTCTTGAACAGATCTCTAGTTTTTCCCATTCTGTTGTTTTCCTCTATGTCTTTGCATTGCTCGTTTAAGAAGGCCCTCTTGTCTGTCCTTGCTAATTTTTAGAAATCTGAATTCAATTTCCTGTATCTTTCACTATCTCCCTCGCATTTTGCTTGCCTTCTCTCCATGGACAAAGACAAAAGTCTCAAGCAAATAATTATAGATATGGAAACATAGAGATCATGGCTAGTAGCCATTGGTAGTCTTCCCTTCCACTAATGTATCTAATTCGCCTTTGAAGGCTTCCAAATTGGTGGTCATCACTATATCTTCTGGGAGTAAATACCATAGTATAACTATGTAACCGGAGGATTGGGCAGAGGATCATGCTCTGCTCACTCCAGAGCTTTCTCTTGGGCAGGTCAACTCTAGACAACTGCTTTAAACTCAAGCATGTTATTGATTGTATAACTATGCACTGTGTGATTTTTGTGTCTGTATGTCCTAGATATTCCAACATTCAGCTTCATTGGATTTCCCTGAGTTCAACTATTAAACAGCTCAGGACTGCAATACCTCAAGGACCGCCTGTTTCCATATGAACCTACCCAGACCTCGAGATCATTCTCTGAGGTCCTTCTTCCAGTACCTCTTCTACAAGAGGTCCAGAGGGTGGCAACATGAGAACGGGCCTTTTCTGCAGTGGCTTCCCATTTGTGGAATGCCCAACCAAAGGCGCCTGGCTAAAACATTCCTCTTTAACCAGGCCTTTGGTTGATTGACATCCAATGCCCTTTTAAAATGTGTTGGGGAGGGGAGGTTTATTTGGTGGTGATGGTTGTTGTTTTTATTATGTATTTTGTGTTTCTGCATTGTGATTTTATGTTGTAACTGCCCTGAGACTGCCCTGCAGATATTGGCTGGTATACAATTTCAACAACAACACAGCAACAGCAACAACAATAACAATAACATCTCCCTATCAACTTCCTCTATGTCATGCATAAAATTATATACCTGCATCATGCCTCTTCTCACTTACCTTTTCTCTAAATTAAAAAGCTCCAAATCCTAACTCCTTATTACTGGAGGCTATATCCTGGCACACAGCTGCATTGGTATAAGTCACAATGGCACCAGTAGGCTCTGCCAGTGCAGCTGTGCATTGGGTTGCGTCGTATCAGGATTTCTTTTGATGCCTCTTGGTGGAGACTAATCTTCAACATTACTTCTGTAAACATAAGCTTCCATTAATCGTATGGAGAGTCACATAAACAGGAAGAAATACTCAGAGCATGCTTTTCTTACATCTGGCTGCTTTATTCAAGTGGACATTTTGAGGAGAAATATTTTGCGAATGGTTGATATTATTGTTTTGCATGTTTTACCTCTGACTAAATATCTGGAAGGATTTCAGTGTGCTGCTTTATTGCTGCTCCTTAATTTGACTCTGTGCCTTCTAAAAACGCATTAAGCTAACGAAGCAAATATTATCAGGAAATCCAGTGTGTTTCCAGAGCAAGATGAAGCTGTGAGTGTTTTAGAAAGCATATATTGTTTTAAAGGCTCAGGCAGTGGTAGTAATCTGGAGCTATGAAAATGGAATGAATTAGGGAAGGAGAAATATGATGTTGTTTTAGGAATGGTGCCATCTCTCCCTGGCTTATTATCTAATGCAAAAATGATATTAACAGTCTTGTCTGTCTACTTCATAGAGCAAGAGAACCCCTCCTGTGTCAGGCTGAATGGGGCGGACGGTTATGAAACTCCATACGTTGTTCCATACTTACATAAGGAGATAATCTCTCATAAGAACAAAATAAACACAATTCCATATTATTCCTAGGTGGGTAAGTCAATCAGTGATTATAAGAAAAACACAGAGCAATCACCTGATTACAGCTAAGGTTTTAGTGCAAGGTCCAGCTGTGTTAATACAACTGACACTGACAAGCAGCTGGAATGATAATTGGAGTAAAAGATTTTCTGCACTCGCCCTTTTACCTCTGACATGTTGGCAAGTGATTTGTGTAGCGCTTATCACACTTAACGTTTCTTTCTAGGCATGTCACAGCTCTGCACTAACTACCCATTCAGCCTACATTAAGGACCCGTAAGTCAGGACCCTGGAATGTTACTGTTCAAGTTCTTTTTGGCTTGCTTTGAGCATCCCAATAGCTGAAAAAGTGTATTCAGATGCAGACTACACCGGTGACATTTTGTGCACCAGGCACCAGAGTTCCACCCCATCTGCTCCTACATACATAGGGAACTATATAAGGAATTGCCTTGCTGCAACTTTTAGCTAACGTCAGCAATTCCAATTATTTTTAACTGGAACTGTTCTTAATAGTTTTAACACGTCTTTGCTTTATGGCTGTAACTCTCTGTCTCTGTCTCTCCCTTATTGTTGAAACCCACCCTATGACCCCATAGTAAAGGATGATTAAGAAATGTAAATAAATCAATAATAAAGTTTTTAATTTCAGGATTCATTGTATACTGTATGCTGCTCCTGGGGGGGGGGGGTTAGTTACTGGATTCTTTTTGTATTAGGTTTATTTAAATTGCTTTACTGCTATCTTAGCTGTCTATTTTAATGTTTGTTTATTGGTGAAATTGTATCTTTGCTGATAACATAAGCTGCCTTGGGAAGGCAATCGTCTTGAAATGAAACTCTGAATGATTTGAAATAATAAATAAATAAGTCTAGGTTTACCATGCAGGAAACCAAGTGCTAAATTTAAAAAAATAAATAAATTACTCTGTTCTTAACCCTACTTTGAAGGGGAAGAAGAAAATGGGTATTTTGCTCTTAACGGAAATCAAGCCAGAAGGGACACACTGTGATGGTGTTCAATTGAAGAGATGCCCATGTTAGTTGTGAGGTATCATCTATGACAATTGGCTGTAGAATTCAGCTTTCATACAATTCAATGGAATCCCAAAGGTCAGATTGTGATGTGCATTTTTGTGGACATTCCATTTAAACTTATTGTTCAATAGTTGGAGGTCAACGGGGCATTGTAATTCTAGTTAGAACCTGGGGACTGGTTGCAAACATCTCACTGAAGAGACTAAAGGGACAAATGCCATTTAAAATTTCTGGTTGGTCTTTGAGAGCCCGTGAGGACAAAATAAGACAAGATGCTAAAGATGAGAAGCTCTGGAGCTGAAAGCAGCAGTAGCCAGGGGAAGTAGCTACTGTGGATGGAAGCCGATGAATTATTGTGACAGTAGACAGCAGATGAAGAGGAAGAAGCCAGATGCCTTGAAGCTTATGCCAGTTCCTGGCGCATGGAATTGCCCCCCTAAATCTATGGCATATTCAGTAACAGAGTGGTGGAATAAATCACAGCAGATCCTCTGTGACAATGCTGGTGATCGCTGTCAGATCGTAAGGTCTAAGGACCTCCACAAATTGGTGGGATTATCTACCAACCCACCACGTCTTACCAGATGAACTGCTCTTCACGTACTCAAGAGATAAAGCTCTTCGGGAGACACCTGCAACTGTGACCAGCAGCCACAGGGAAACCATTGTCTGATTTACATGTTTCTCTTTGAAATGGTAAAAGCCCAGAAGTATTTATTTATAGCAACTGATGGCCTGATTCATAGAACCTTTGAGGGGTTCTTGAAGCTGTTTGCAAAAAAACTTCACAATGCAAATCATATTCAAAACTGTAGTATTGGGAATAGATGGTTTCCATATGGCACCAAGATTATTATGGTGCCATTTCCTGCCCCAATCCTTGGCCCTCTTGGGTGTTGACAGAGAGCGACCAGACAGCAGAGCCCACAGATGTCCTCTGAGACAAGGGAGTGAAGCTGAGCACCTGGAATCCACTCAGTGCTTGTTGCAGGCAAGTCTTCCCTTGCCGGTATTTGCCTAAATTACTTTGACATTTTCCTTTGTGTGAAATAGCTGATGTGGTGACTTCCCAGGTTTTCGGGTTGTTTTTTTAAACAGTGAAGGAGGGGGACTGTTTCACACACAAAAAGGAGAGTTTCCCACACAAAACTCCGAATTCAGGCATTCATATCTACTCCCTTTAATCCCTTTGGTTGCAGATAACTAAACTGTAAATGAGCATGCAGAGTCAGAAAAGATTTAAAAGATACGATGGGCAGTTTTATTATTTACCTGTGAATAAATACTCTTGGCCTTGAACAAATACTCCTGTTGTTAGCTACAAAAACACAACCAGGTGCTATTTAGTTTTCTTCTTCGTTTTTGTTCCTTCAAAAGAACAGACCCCTTTGTCCAACATTCTATGTGGTATGGAAATCTTTTATTGCTAATGACAGTTATTTGGAAGACGGCAGTAGGCAAAAAGCCAAGTCTCAAAAAATTTTCTTCAAAAAAAGAAAGAGAGAGAAATCTTTTTGATGAATATTGCTACTTGGTATGTATGTAGCTTCTGGAATTCCTCAGTTCTCAGTTGTGTTTAGTATTCTCTAGCTTCTATGGGCAGAAGTTATGTAAAGCAGATACAGACATTCAGGAAATGGAGGTAATTGTTAATTATAAAATCAACACTCCTCCCTCCGCCCTTCTTCTCCCCGTCTCCCAAATTATGGATTCCTGACTCAGCCTGGGTAGAAATATGATGGAAAACCTCATTAGGTCAGCCGTACACTCAAATCCTAACCATATCTACTCAGAAGTAAGTCCCACTGACTTGCAGCCTTAGACATGTCTAGGGTATTTTCTGTTCCACTGTGATTGGTTTATTTTGTACAAGTCTGTGGGTTGTACACATTTCCACTTTTCCTATGTCCAGAAATTGTGGGCCTGAGCTGTTTTCCACTTGTGGGCATGGGTCTGCATGGTTTTGCCTTGGCCCTACCACTTCCCCCTGGAAAACCTGCTCTTTAACACTAAATTGGAACAAGCGGCAATCCACTGAAAACTTGATTGCCATTTGTTCCAATCCAGCGCTAAAGTGTGAGTTTTCCTAGGGCAAAGAGGTGGGGCAAACAAACATGCTGTCCTTTGTGCAGAGAAGATGGAGAAATGCTATTGGGTGACAGAGAGAAGGCAGAACTGCTCAACATCTACTTTGCCTCTGTCTTCTCCCAAAAGGAAAGCCATGCCTAACCTGGTGATAACAGATTAATACATTGCAAGGTAGGAGCTGCAGCCCAAGATAGGAAAAGAGGTGGTAAGGAAACACCTACAGTAGCGACTTTAAATGAATTCAAATCTCCAGGGCTGCACCCAAGTGTAGTTAAGAAGCTTGCAGATGTGATCTCAGAGCCTCTGTCTATAATCTTTGAAAGTTCTTGGAGAACAGGTGAGGTCCCTGCAGACTGGAGGCAGGCAAATGCTGTCCCTATCACCAAAAAGTGGGGAAGGGAAGACCCAGATAACTACCGACCAGTGATGTTGACATTGATACCAGGAAAATTGGTCTTTGAACACTTAGAAAAGGATGCTGTGATTACTAAGACCCAGCAAGGGCTTCTCAAAAACAAGTCATGCCAGACAAATCTCATTTCTTTTTTTCTTTTTTTGATAAAGTTACAAACTTGGTGGATCAGGAGAATGCTGTGGACATAGTGTATCTTGATTTCAGTAAGGCTTTTGACAAAGTTCCCCCCATGATCTTCTTGTGAAGAAGCTGGTAGGATGTGGGCTGGATGAAATAGCTGCTGTGTGGAATTGTAGCTGGTTGACTGAAGCCAAATAGTGCCCACTAATGATTCCTCATCAACCTGGAAAAAAAGTGTCAAGTGTGGTCCTTTAAAGGTTCTGTCCTGGACCTGTTATCAGCCAACCACAAATCCCCTTTATTGTCTATTTTTTTAATGGATTCCTCTGACACCCCTACACATTTTTCAGTGTACAGTGGTGCCTCGCAAGACGAAATTAATTCGTTCTGTGAGTTTTTTCGTCTTGCGAATTTTTCGTCTTGCGAAGCACGGTCAAGTCGCAACTGCACCTCTTCAAGCGGTTTTAAGAAAAAGGAAACAAACTTGCAAGATGTTTTCGTCTTGCGAAGCAAGCCCATAGGGAAATTCGTCTTGCGAAGCAACTCAAAAACCTAAAAACTATTTCGTCTTGCGAGTTTTTCGTCTTCCGAGGCATTCGTCTTGCGAGGTACCACTGTAGTTGAAACAAAAAGGGACTGTGACTTTCTGAAAAAGGAGGGAACTCAAAAATAAAACTCTAAGTTTATATTGACTCTAGAATCTTATTTCTGCGGGTCCCACATGTCTGAACACAACCTCACAAGGATTCTGAAGTATGGTCTGTTGTCCATGCTAGGCATGAAACATTCTATGACTCTGGGGGTTATCCCTGTACAAATCCATTGTAGCAGCAACATTTCTGTAACAAGCAACTGTGCTTAAAGTGTGTAATATTTTACTGTCCGATTTTCAGCCTTTTTTCTAATGAGGAACAGGGCTTGAACCTTAAAAAAAAAAAAGAGCCACTGACTTGGATTTCTTGTCACTAGTTTCTGCCAACTCTTTTGGCATTTCCCTGGTTGTTCAGTAGGCTAAAAATGATTAAGCTTGTCAAGGAGAGTGTCTCATATATTTATCCAAATAGTTTTTGCTTCTGTTTCATTGTACGTTGCTCTAAAAATAGTTTGATATGTAAAGTGACAGAGTTAATCTCTACCTTTCTACCATGCCAACATATCTGCCTATGTCACTTAAATTTCCTGTATAGTAAATTATATGATTTCCCCCCTTAAGTATAATACTCCCTAAGGTTTTTCTTTCATAAGAGTACAGTAGTGTGACATGTTCTGTTAACAGGTAGGAAGATCAAGCAGCTGGGGGGTGGAGGAGGGGAATCAGTCATGTGACTGAACTTTGGTTTGGAATAAATGTTTCTATCTCATTGGTCATCATTACAGGGGGGAAAGGATGAGGAAGAAAAGCGAGGATAGGACACTAATTATAAAATTGAGTTTAAGTACAGTGTAGCTATGGGACACGGGTGGCGCTGTGGGTTAAACCACAGAGCCTAGGACTTGCCGATCAGAAGGTTGGCGGTTCGAATCCCTGCGACGGGGTGAGCTCCCGTTGCTTGGTCCCTGCTCTTGCCAACCTAGCAGTTTGAAAGCACGTCAAATTGCAAGTAGATAAATAGGTACCGCTCCGGTGGGAAGGTAAACGGCATTTCCGTGCACTGCTCTGGTTCACCAGAAGCGGCTTAGTCATGCTGGCCACCTGCTGCGGAAGCTGTATGCCAGCTCCCTCAGCCAATAAAGCGAGATGAGTGCTGCAACCCCAGAGTAGGTCACGACTGGACCTAATGGTCAGGGGTCCCTTTACCTTTACCTTTAGCTATAGGTCACACTCAAACCATCCATTTTAAACACGCAGAGCACTTGAAAGGCGAACCCTCAATTCTCAGCACAGTCATGAAGCTACAGTTTTCAGGATTCTTTGTTTAAAGTGGTATAATACTGCTTTAAATGTATAGTGCGGATGGTGTCCTACAGGGTGTACAGTTCCTTTGGAGAAAGTCTGAAGAACTGTAGTTTCTTAAGTGTGCTGAGATTTGAGGGATCTAGGAGTGCTTTAAATGTGTGGTGTTGATGCAACCTTAATCTTGACTCACAGAGGTCTGGGTTCAAATTCCCATGCTGCCAAAGCTCACTATGACATGTTCTCCCAGCATAACCAGTGTGCAGGACTGTTTTGAGGGTACAGTGTGGAGGGAGAAGCATTTGATGGTTCTAGGCCTCACCCAGTTGCTATCAATAGCAGCTAGAGAAAAAAATTCAGTGGGCATGTGTACACCCTTGTTTCTTTTCTGGATGGTATTAAGTACAATGGTTTAATTCACACTAGAATGAGAATGCCTAAATGCAGTGCTTTTTTCCGGGGGGGGGGGGGACACACAGGGGTATGCATACCCCTAAACATTTTGTGAATCTTTGTACTTTTGTCCTTTTACTGTATTTATTTCCCCCGATTTGAACTATAAAATGATGATTTTCCTCAGTCAAGATGAGAGTACCCCTAAACATTTTTTAGAAGAAGAAAAAAGCACTGCCTAAATGTGTATTGGTGAAAAGGATTAACATGGGGATTTTCCATGAGGAAAGGAAGAGGAACTCTCTTGGAGCTGTGACTAGTTAATGATTACCTGTTGATTGATTTTCTACGAGTGGACCTTTGGTGAACATGTGATGGATGTATTGAGTTGCAAATTTGCCATCTTGAAAGGTGTGGTGTTTTTAGTCTCTTTGAATGCTACAATGCATGTAAGAACTGCATAGCCGAAGGCCAGTGGAGGCTGGAATGCAGGCTAGAAAAGAGGAGAGACACAGTTTGGATTTTTGGAAAGCGTGTTCTCCCTAAAATGAGAGCACATGTTGCGGTGGGGTCTGCTGAGCCACCCCTCTGTTGCCGGGCAGGGTTTGAAAGCTGACCTGTGGCAATGATTGGATGGCTGGGTTGCTGGGGCAAATTACATGTTGCAGTTTTGGTGGGAGGGATCAAATGTTTTAAATACTGGGCACTCAGCTTATTGCTTTCTCTTTCTCTGAGTGCATCGGATCACCCGCCCACCCGCCCTGAGTTCAGGGGATTTTGCGTTGACCTTGCTATGCCTGTCATGGGGTCGTCTGCTTTTGGGCCAGCGGCCTGGTAGGAATTTTGTCCATCTGGCTGATTGGCTGCGCCATTTGGTTTTTGCCTACTGCATAGCAAATCGTCACAACTTGTAAGGTTGCGGTTAGGCATTGGTTATCAAATTGGTTGGAGGAGGGATTAGGATAGGCTGGGCCTGCCCCTCCAATGCTGCTGTGGAAGGGAATTCCATTAAAGGAATCCAGGGGCTTGCCACGATTTTGTCTGAATCCCTGGAATGGGGCTAGGGCTGGCAAGCCCCGGGGAGCATGCGGGTGAGTGGTGAGGGCCTGTGACTCAGCTCCATTGCTCCCCAATATTGTTTTCCCTTCACTGGCTTCTGAGGGAGTGTGGAAGTCAGTTCTGGCCCCAGGCGGGGGGACAGATAGTCTTAACCAATGCCTAAGCAACCACTCACAGGTATTGTATTTTAATAAAGTTTTGGCCAAAATTATGCCAAAAACCTTAAACAAAAATTATGTGTGAGTTGTGAGTTATTTTGAGGGGTGGCTTGGGGACCTCGACACGCAAATCTCTTATTTCAAAGAAGATACTGAGCCTGTTCTGGCCAACACAAGACATTTTACGGATGCTTTGGATGTATCATTTGTTGTATTCTGTTTTGTTTTGAAGTGTTCTGCTAGCAAAATTCAAATAATATTTCCATGGGCCTGGAGAATGCTTCATTTCCAAAAGGAGTCAGTTTTCATGCATCCAATCACTTCAAACTGTGCAATATTATCATCTGCAACAGACTGAATACAAGCTACCTCTTTCCCCTCCTCTTTCTCTCCCTGAATGCAGGCAGTAAGCCCTACTGATTCCTGTGGGACTTACTTCTGAGTAGACATCCCTAGTATTCCATTTTGAGAGGCGATCCACTTTGCTACTCTATTGACTTTGTGAGAACTGCAATCAGAGCAGAGAGCCCACTGCCTTCTCCAGACCTGAGTCCAAGAGTTGCAGAGAGAAAGAAGGAGAGAAGAAAATTCAATTTAATAGAGTTCCAGAGTTGATCTTGAGCCGATGGGTCATTTGTCTCTCGAATTAAACTCTCAGTTAGAAAGTTCAGTGGCTGGAATACCTAGATGAACGATCTGCTGGTGAATTGAAATATTCAGGACTCACTGCTTCAGGCAAAGCCCTTGGCTTCCGTTGAATTTCTCATTCCTTTTCACTCCACTTAGTCAGAAGGGAGTGCACTAAAATGGAACTTTTCTTTTAAACTGTCAGATGATGCCTAGCTTTTGGAGGGCAAGAATGCATATATTTCAAAGTGTACCCTTTCTAGTCCCACTCTCCCCACTAGGCATGAACTGCCCTAAAATCCCATCTTATTCAATCAGGGGTGGGAAACATGTGGCCCTCCAGATGTTGTTGGACTACAACTCCCATCATCCCTGGAAATTGGCCATGCTAGCTAGGGCTAATGGGATTTGGCATCCAACAATATCTGGAGAGCCGCAGGTTTTCTGTTGCTGTTTTAGAGAGAGCTATTTTTCCATGCAAAGAATATACCAAACCTATCATATTGCTTTCTAAGCCAACTGAGTACAATCACTGATATTATTGCTAAAAGCAACATAGCCTAATGCTAAGCTTAAAAATAAACTAAACATTCAACATCTTCCATACCGTAAGCCACAAGGCATCCTTTTAGTCACTAGATACCCCATATGCGCTTTTTCCTGCATAGATTACAAACCCTGCCTTCAAGAAGCATATAATTTTTCTTCCTTTAAAATGCTTTTTAAAAAATCCTACAACATCCTTATTATTCTCAAAATGTCTCGGATTTAATGGAGTGGATTATACTTAATAGTGATATCATGTTTGGAAGAAATGCTGTTCTGAGTGCTTATAACTTCCATGTTTGCAGAAGCCCATGACCACAATAACCACAGCAGGTTGGCTCATAGGGACTCCTCCTTGGAAGCAATTCAAAAAGACACAGAGCCCTTCAGAATTCTAATCCAGGGCTTACAAAAGTAATAAGCGAAAGTACTTTTCTGTCAGTGCATATAAACAATAATGCAAAATGTTTTTCACTACCTAAAGTGTCGGTGAGCGAATGATGTAACTTGCCGTATCTGCCCATAGATGATGAAATCTATCAGTTTCACAATATTAAGAGGGGAATTCTCAGCGGTGCTACTCAGAAATAAGACCCAGTCAATTCCATGGAGATTACTTCTAGGTACACATGTATAGGATTGCAGCTAAGTGTTCTATCATCTATCATCTATCATCTATCTATCTATCTATCTATCATCTATCTATCTATCTATCTATCTCTCTCTCTCTCTATCTATCTATCTATCTATCTATCTACACACAAACACAAACCATAACTAAAAAAATTCAATTTTTGTGATTTTAAAAGTATTAGTCATATTCTAAGAAAGAAGTGGAATAAGGCTGAGTCAAAATTACTTGCGTCATACTCATTTTCATAAGTTGTCTTCTGTGATAGCCAGTTTTCAACACGCATTACAAATATATTTGTGTTCTTATGCTATTCTTCTTGGCACCATTTTCCTACATCTTTGTGCTCATAGTCAGTAGCATAAAAACATAGAAAGAGATATCAGGCCAAAGGCCCATCTACGAGCTGGGCTTTTTGTGTGTGACAGTACTCTCCATTACAACATACTGGCGCTTTCTTCTTTTTCTACCCATGGCAGCCATTTTGTGTTGGCACCTGTTTTTCTGTTGGCACCTCTCTCTCTCTTTTTTTAACCAGAAAATGAGCACTGCCAATAAGAAGCCTTGAATGCAAAGCTGCTCACCCAACTTCCAGTTCCCAGAAACTGGTGCTCAGAAGCACTGATCCTTCAACAATGGAGAGAACATAGCAGAAGAAGAAGAAGAAGAGTTTGGATTTGATATCCCGCCTTTCACTCCCTTTAAGGAGTCTCAAAGCGGCTAACATTCTCCTTTCCCTTCCTCCCCCACAACAAACACTCTGTGAGGTGAGTGGGGCTGAGAGACTTCAAAGAAGTGTGACTGGCCCAAGGTCACCCAGCAGCTGCATGTGGAGGAGTGGAGACGCGAACCCGGTTCCCCAGATAACGTGTCTATCACTCTTAACCACTACACCACACTGGCTCTCCTCTGGCAGCCACACTAGCAACCATAGCTAGTAGCCCCTGCTAGCCCTCTCCTCTATGAATCTGGCTGAATCATGTTGGTCGTGGCCATCCAAGTTCATCCAAGTTGGCGGCCATCACTCCATCTTGCAGAAGCAGATTCCACAGTTTAGTGAGAAGAAACCTTGTTGGACCACACAACTGTTTGATTC
Organism: Podarcis liolepis; assembly: GCF_965112155.1. NCBI lineage: Eukaryota > Metazoa > Chordata > Lepidosauria > Squamata > Lacertidae > Podarcis > Podarcis liolepis. The sequence continues at coordinate 26,235,132 of NC_139558.1, read as the reverse complement.
TTTTGGATATGGTGATCCACATGGCATAAAATACTATGTATGAATGCCTTTACACAGAAGTAAGTCTCCTAGGCCAGTTGCATATGACTGCAAGCTAAGTCTGTGTTATGGGACTATGGGGAATTTTGATTAGGGCAGTGTTTCCCAACCTTTTTTGGGCAAAGGCACACTTGTTTCATGAAAAAAATCTCGAGGCACACCACCATTACAGCCCCGTGATGTCAGCGCGCAGCGTCACGCCGGGAGGGACATGAATTGCTAGCAAATTACATAATCACCTCCTTGAGGGCTGGCTCATCTTCTCCGAAGGCAGAACCCCATTAATTAACAGCACAGACTCACACCATAGCCAAGACAAGGGGGGAAAACCTCAGTCATGCACAGTCATGCACATGTGGGGGCTAAATGAGGACGAAGACCGGGCAGAGAGCAGGGTTCAAATCACCCCACCTGGCCAGGACAATCCCTGGGTGCTCCCTTGGGCCACTCGCCTGACCCACCTCGCAGGGCAGTTGTTGCGAGGATAACACGGGGAGAACCACGCGCGCCCCCGGGAGCTCCTTGGAGGAGAAAGCGGGCGATGAATGCAATGCACGAAATATATGAGAGGCGACCAGGTTTTGCAGGTGAGGGGCCCCCGCCAGCCTCCGCTTCCAACACCCGGCGCAACGACGCCGAAGTTTCCCCCCGGGCTCGGCTCGGGGAGCAGCGCTGCTCCCCCCGGCTCCCCTTCGCCCTCCCGGCTCTCTCTGCCGCCCACTGGGGACCCCCCTCACCTGCCAAGTCCGGAGCACCGGTGGAAGTTGCATGCATGCATGCAGGGCGCCGCGTTGCCATTGCATTGCACTGCACTCCATGCAACGCCTGCACGCATGCATTGCCTTGCATGCCCGCCAAGGGGTCTCCCCGCGGTCCGATGCGTCCCCTCTGGCGCGGATGCAGCATTGCAAAAATAAAAAACCCCCGACGCAGCCCTACCTGGGGGGCAGCCTCCGCCTCCGCCGCTCCGCCTCCGAGGGGATCCCCGGGCTCCATCCTGCCGCCCGATCTCCGCGGGGGCGCAGGCAGGCTGCGCAGGGTCTGCGCGGAAGAGCCCCTGCCCGCCCGGCCGCCGCCGCTGTGCTCATTCCATGGCCGGGAGAAGAGCGCTTCAAATAAAACGCCCGGCCTGCCAGGCCACGCTGGGAAACGTAGTTCATGCACCCCGCGCGGGCGCGGAGCCCAAGGGCGAGGGGACTACGGATCCCGGCAGCCCCCGCGCCGGGGATGGAGGGGGAGAGGCCGGGTGCAGGGATGGAGGGACGGGTGGGCGAGCGAGTGAGTGAGTGGCAGCCGCCAAGCCTTGGCCGAGAGCCAGGAAGGGCCTCCCCGGAGGAGGAGGAGGGAGGCGCAGAGCGGGAGGGAGGGAGGGAACCCCAGGGGTCATCTAGTGACGGCGCCCCAATCGAAAATTTGACTTTTTTAAAAAAAATCTTTCGAATTTTTTAATTTTTCCCGCGGCACACCAGGCAACATCTCGCGGCACACTAGTGTGCCGCGGAACAGTGGTTGGGAAACACTGGATTAGGGATTGGGAGCCAATTGCAAGCAGTTCCACCTTCTCCCCATAGCCAACCCCTCTCTCCTCTGGCAGCCATGCTGTTTCCTGAACATGCATGTTAGATGTGGATGCCAGAAGGCACCCAAACCTAACATGCCTTTGTCATGAGTTGGTGTGGAGCCCTGTGGCTGTTCCTCTTATGATTTCTTGACAAGTCTAGGCTGCCTTGCTTGAGTTCTAAATAACTTCTGGTGCTTATTAGTATATCAATTTAGGGCTGATTCACATGAGCATTTTTTAAAGTGGAAAAGTTATCACAGGGTAAGTTCCCTTTCAAGTTTTTTGTGAAGCGATCTTGCAAGGAGAAAAAAAAATCCTTGATATTAACTGGTTAACATGTTCCTCAAAACTGCTAGAACACCAAATTACTAAATTGAAATAGAAAAAAAGGAATCTTGAAGTGAAAGTCTCTTAAAAATCTGTACATCTTATGAGTTTAACTGGCTCTTCAAAGCCTGACTGAAACGAATGCAGTAAGGAGAGAAATTATTTTGAAAGGACTTTTGTGCAGTTACCAATTTAAATAATGCATTATAGGTCCTAAGAGTTGGGAGAAAGTTACTCTGCCATCAGAATAATATACTAGCTACTCCTGCATCTTATGAGATAAGGCTGGAGAGTTCTGTCTACAGAAGATAAGCTGCAGCAATATTTAAAAAAACAAAGGCATTTTAAATACAAAAAGTGAGAATAACATTAAGCTGAAAACATCTAGACGTGATAGGAGTGAGGGATGTTGTAGATCACTCAGTTTTTATGGTCTCTCTGATAGGCGAGCACTATACACTTAGAGCTAATGCTGTTTTATGTTTCAAATTGTATTTGTGTACTTTGTGTGGTTTTAGAAGTCAGATAAAGCAGATAAATGGTAAAAAAAAACTATATGCCCGAGCTTTTGGAGCAAGTGTTTTTAGGAAAGGGGTTGGTATCATGTAACAAAATAATCTAACTGCTTACCTATTTATTGAACTCTCTCAGCTTAAGTTACATAGAATTGATAGTTTACATTTTTGTGTACAGCACATTTCGCTACCTGATATTTGTTGTGGGAGGAAAACAGCATTTAATACAGGTAAAAGAAACTGAATGATTTCATACAGTTTGTTTACTATAGAACAAAGATAGAATGGTCAGGCAGGAAGACCAAATGTACTGAAACAGAATCACGATCCCTCAGGCTTGCTAATGCATGCAAGGTTGTTGCCACGTGACAAAAGAGAACAGCTCTAGTAACAGTTCCCGCTCTGTAATGGTTGTTATGGAAACATGATGTGCATTTCCCCATTTATGCTACACAGTACTGATGTTTCCACTCAGGTTCCCTTTATTGCTTTTGTGTGAAGTTGAGAATACTTCTCCTTCTCTGCCTTCCTGTGCTCAGACCCTATAATTGTCCCTATTTTCCAGTGACAGCCCCAGATTTACGGAAGCCGCCCTGGTTTCTGATTTGACCCCAGAATGTCCCGCTTTTCCTTGGGATGTCCCTATTTTCACTGGAGAAATGTTGGAGGGTATGGAGTTATGCAACCCCCGAGCCAAGGAGATAAGTAACTATACAACCTTTAGAAGACACGTGAAGGGTGTCCCTGTATAGGGAAGGTTTTTTTTTTAATGTTATATGTTTATATATGTGTGTTGGAAGCCACCCAGAGTGGCTGGGGCAACCCAGTCAGATCAGTGGGGCATAAATAATATAATAATAATAATAATAATAATAATAATAATAATAATAATAATTATTATTATTATTATTATTATTGAATAGGATGTCCCTATTTTCATCAGAGAAATGTTCAAGGGTATGCCAGCACTGCTCTGCATCCTGCATAGGGATGGGCAAATCTGTCAATTGCAGTTTCTACAGGAATTCACGAGTTCAGGAATCAGGTCCTTATATGAAATTAGTGCTATTAGAAGACAAGCTATGCAACCCTGAGAAAGCAGCTCGCAGAAGCAGCTACAGGAGGACTAGGATGGTGTTGGCCATTGTGTTGCTTTATTTGCTTATCTTTGTTTGTAGCCTGAGTCATTAGATTCTGAGGGTACTTCGCATGTACTTTTAGGTACTCCTGGCAAGGAAAAGAAGCCTTTCTAAAACCAGTAGCCCCACTCTTTGACAATTCTAAAGTCTTTTAACTACCCAACTGTGGGACCATTGGACTCTGTTGAACCAATTTCAGAATGCTAAAAGAGCATATGCAGCCCACACATTTGTGACAGGTGTTGGGTTGTACAGTGGTACCTCGGGTTACATACGCTTCAGGTTACAGATGCATCAGGTTACAGACTCTGCTAACCCAGAAATATTGCTTCAGGTTAAGAACTTTGCTTCAGGGTGAGAACAGAAATTGTGCTCCGGTGGCGTGGCGGCAGTGGGAGGCCCCATTAGCTAAAGTGATGCTTCAGGTTAAGAACAGTTTCAGGTTAAGTACGGACCTCCGGAACGAATTAAGTACTTAACCCGAGGTACCACTGTACTGAAATTGTGGACTGTCACACCCAGTACTCTCCTCTTGTATCCAGGAAGATTTTGAACTGAAGAGAAAACTGTGCCTCCATCAGGTTATGCCTACCAAATAAAAGAGCTACATAACTGGCAAACATAGGTATTCCCTTCTCCTTATTGGCATTAAAGTTTGTGGGATTAAATACTTGAGGCAGGCTGAGCCGACAGTTAGTTATTTGAAGAAGCCCACAATGTGCTTGCTAAATAATTCCTTCCGGAGGTTGCTACCCCATGCTTGTAATTTAATACTTTCTGTTTCCTATGTGGGCCTTTTAAGCAAACAAAACAAAGCAAAGACACAAAACAACCCCAAACCCAACCACCCACATCTTAAAAGCGACAGCAGCCAAAAGCCTGAGTTAACAAACTTCCAATTCTCATTATTTACAGACAAAACCACGGCTTCCAGTTTAATTTGTCTTGCTTCTCTGTACGGTCACTTTTGTCTCCAGAAAAAGGAAGGTTTTTTTGAGCATCTCTTTTTGTAAATCTCAGACTCAGCATGCTCCCTTTAGTTTTGCTTTAGTAGCAAATCAGGACTGAATGGCACCTGCAAATTCTTGCGCTGAGCTACTGAGGGCTTGCTGCTGTTTTCTTTGTAGCAATATAGATTTCGAGCAACAAAATGGCTCAGAACCTCACTTCTTCAAAAATGGCCTCGTGCCTGAGATTGAAATTTGAGACCAGAACGACCAGTCCAATAATTAAGGCTCCGGGGACCAAGTTTGGAAAGTTGGAAGCTGACAATGTGACCATATAAACGAGTTTTTACCCCCACCCTCCTATTACTATCTTAGCGTTTTAAGTACAGTACTTAATCATACTTGGAATATTATATTAATAGCAGGAGTTGGCAAGTGCTGGCTGCTTCAATGCCTGCTCCTTAGGAGGAGGATAAGAGAAAATGAACTTTGCGGCCAACGTTATCACCATGCTCAAACTTTTCAGAAGTGGAACTTTGCGATAGGAAGCGAGGCTGCGCTTGGTGGGTCTTAATTAGCCTTAGCAATTCATTTTTCATTTGAGAGCATGGGCTCGTCTCTGCTACCTTATGACAAGCAACAACCTTGGTAGAAGTTAATTACTTTGGCATCTTGGCTGAGCCTGCAAACAAGCTGCCTTGGAACAGATGACAGTTCTGTTATAGTCAGACCTGCCTACAAGATGAATCAACATGGGCCTTTTATGGGTGGAGATATTAATATTGTGCTGTTTGAAGTGACTGGATACATGCAAACTAACTCATTTTTGCAAATAAAGCATTGTCAATGCCCCTAGGTTTAATTAAAACTTTACTTGCAGAACCTTCTTCAAAACAAAACAGAAACATTAAATGATACATCCAACAGTTCCACAAGATTTATGACAATCCAAGGCATAGGCTCAGCATCTTACAAAATATGAAATAATCCCAACAGAACTAGAAGCAGTGATCTGTCTCTCCTTGCAGCACTGATTTTGCCTGGAGCTGTTTTCCTGGAGAGTTTCATGTACATCCTTACTCTCACAGAGTCTGAGAACAAAGGCTAAAGGCAACACATTTCAAAATGTTGATTTGCAATTCAGAGCCTTAATCATGTGATCTAAGGTTAAACACTCAAATGTTAGGTACTAGAGAACAACAACAGTTAATTATCAACCCACCAAGGAGTGCAGAGACCACTTCTTTAGCTTTACTGGAATCTTCCAGTTAAAGCCGTTCACCAATACACATTTAGTCATTTTCTATTTCAGTGTGAATTAAATCAGTTATACTTAACATTGCAGCAGACAGCCATGGACGTGCCTGTCTTAGTGGCCTTGCTTCCCACAAGTATGTAGGAAATAGTTGGGGCACTGAAATCCACCCTAGTTCACTCTCCCAACCAGCTGACTGACCCAATCACTGCTTTATAAAGAAAGTTCCAGCACTTTCTTGTGTTTTTGTGTGAAGCAGCTCTCCGTGATTAAAGGGGAATGGGATCACACTGTTGTCCCTGTCCCTGATATAACATCCATCCTTGCAGATGCAACCCTGACTTCCACACATTGAGCCAAAGTCTGGGATTGCTGTAAAAAGGAGCTCTGCATGATTGGAGAATAGCTGGCTCTTCATTCACAGTTTCTCAATGCATGTAGGCCAGAGGCACCTCCAGCAGCACAAGCAGGATATCAGGGGCAGTGGCACTTCAATTGCAAATAGTCCCCTTCCAAAGTGGCATATGGATGGAGAGTCTGTGCAAGCCTCCTTCAGCGAGATCAGGAAGAGGACCAATGAGTGCACAAGCTCTTTCCATGCATGGTTCCTCATTTAGCTATGAGCACCATTAAGTCGAAGACAGGAATGCCTGGCGTGCTCTGGTCCATGGGGTCACAAAGAGTCGGACACGACTAAACCATTAAGTCGGAATAATTTGCACTTGACATTTTTTAATTACTATTATTTTGTAAACGGTCAAAGTCCAGTGATGCGGAAGATCCATGACTTTATCTCCCAACTTTTTTCTTCTTCAAGAAAAGCAATCACCATGTGGCGTTATTTGGGACTGAGGCCACAGGCCACAGTTTATCTCCCAGCACAGTGGCCCATTCAGATTGCCCTCTCCTCTGTTATTAGCCATGGGATGGGGTAAAGGCAAATTACCTATACTGCATCATTCTTTCTCGATACCTTATGGCTATTAGCAGCTCTGTGAGGGTAGGATCAGTTTGTAAAACAGTTCAGGGAAAATGGTTAACATCTCCTCAACAACATGTCCCTGATTCAAATTAGAACAAATTTGGAAATGTCACTGGGATATCTGAACACAAATCTCCCATGTTTTGTGTTGTTTGGCTTTTGGCCCAAAAGAAGTAAACCACTAACATAAAATAAGATGAACTATATTTCAGAAGATGTTCTTCCCAATACAAGTAACATTTGAGACAGGGGGAAAAAATGCAAGAAAATTTGGGGATCTGTTTCCTCATCCTAATTTTGCACAATTATAATTGTCTTGCAATGCAATACAATTATAATTATCCAATAATGTTATTATCCCGCAACCGTAAGCATATGGCGGCACAAATTTTCTGAACCTGTTTGTCTTAGCTATAATCCAAAATCAATTAATTGTCTTCGAGAGTGAAAGTAGATTAAAGTATTCTTCTAATGTAGCTAAAACATCCTCAGGAATTACAGGAATTCGAATAGATCATATATTCTAATCCTTAATCATCAAATGAGAAAAATTAGTTTTGTCAAAGTGTAATGGAAAGACATGGGCTGGTTTTCTGACACAAGTACGATGGATTATATGCCCAGCCTAGTGGCCTTTCAACTTTGCCATCATTAGCCACCTTAATGACACAATTCTATCTGTGTCAGCTTGGAAGAACAGCCTACTAAATCTATGCAATATCATCATATACTATTATCACTAGTGCCGTGCCAAAATCTGACCTCTAATTTCTTGAAGGTTTCTTTGGAAAAATAGACTTTCTTTTTCTGCCTCATTCTCTGGACACTTTAGAATTTCTTCAGAATTTTGGTAGGTGTGGTGTTTTGAATTTACCTTTTTGGTGAGATGTGGTTGACGGTGAGGTTTGTGTGTGTGTTTTCCTTCCAAGTAAACAATTATCCAGTGCTCTCCTGCCTCCCTGTCCGCCCACATTTCCTGATCTTAAAAAGGCCCCATGGGATGAATTTCCTCCTCATATCTTTTCCTGGCCTTCGGTTTGAAGCATGGGCACCCAGGAAGGCTGGAGAGTGCCGATCTGAACGAATGACACCCCTCAGCTGCCTGATGAAAACCCTGCATTGCACCAACAAGAGTTTTCTTTCCTCTTTAATAATTTTCAAATACAGTTTTGTTAGTCGATGGGGGCTTTTCATTTATTTAAAAGGGAGGTATTTTTGGCGCTGCACTGATTTTGACACCGTTAAACCAGCTAAAGTCTACACACCAAGTTTCAGTTTCTCTGTCATTATAGAATACAGCGATCATCACATTTGTGTCTCAGTCCCTCCAACACATAAAGATACATGTTGACATGACCCTTAAAAAAGGGCTAAAGTAACAGAACCAACTAAACAGCCAAGTTGGAACTGCTGTAGGTCACACCTACTCAGTGCCTGCTGGGGATGGTTTGGCAGATACTCACATTTTCTTTCTGAAAATTTATGCTTCTAAAGCATTAAAAACCCTCTGTTGCTGCTTTCGATTCTTTTTGAAGTCTATATAAGCAAGCATCACACATGCTGCTTCTTCTTTTGGAGCAAACAGCTTGGTTGCATGGTGGCACTCACTGGACCTCCCAACAGCTGAAACCTTTCCACTTCCAGTCCTTATCAGGGCCCACCCACCCACCCCTTTTGCCATGTTGTTTTGCACAGTGGATTTTAATGGAGAAAAACAACACTATTTTACATGCTTTGTGGAACGACCAGTCAAATTCCCATCCCAGATGATTGTGAAACAGCATTGCAGGAGTGGAATTAAAGAACTGGACTGAAGAATCCACCCAGGTTTGTTATATGCATGTGTGCCATAATAGAAAACTTGTTTCTGCTCCTTTGAATCACTAATTTCAGAGCTATTTACATGGTGAGAGGTGTGAAGGAGCAGAAGGAAGGCTCCATTGTCCAGCTCTCCTCAATGCATTCTGAATGGGAAAAGGGCAAAGCACAAACCTTGTATACAATAGAGCAGAGTCTATATAAATTGTCTGCAGAGGAGCCAAGTATACTCTGTTATTCTGTTCTTGACAACTAAGTAAGATGTATGCTATCAATCACAAAAAAGATGGCACAAAAGAAGCTATTTCCAAATAATCCCCACAGTAATTGGAAAAGAAACCATTTCACATCAGTGCATGTTTCCGTTAAAAGGGAAAATCCTATATTCCAAAGGCATAGCATTCTCCTTTAAGCAAGATAGTTTGTACTTTGCTATTATACAGATCTCTCCTCTGCTGGCAAAGTCCCAATTTTATTTTCCTCCTGTGCTATCTGGAAATTAAAGCAGCCCATCTGAGATTTAGGGTTGCTGATTGTTGTTTAAGTAGAAAGTGCCTTTGATGCCAGAATGACCTCTCCGGATTATATCAACCTGTAGATGTGCACTAGTAGTTGAAGAAAGAAACCCTGAGATGCCAGACCTGAGTTCCTTGCCTGACTGAGAGCTGATTTGTATGCACCGACTTGATCCTTTTCATCCCTGCTGTTTACTCTTCAAAATGAAAACAAAAATTATTGGCATCAGCAGCAGATAGCTCCATTCAGAGGGAAGCACCATCAAGCAAAACATACAGAATGTGCTCCCATCAAGAACTGGAAATGGGGGCGATAGAGTCAAAACTAAACTTAGTTGGGTCTGTCTGTCATTGGCTCCACCTACTGTTTGTCTCCCTACCTTCCCTCCTATCAGTCTCAATTGGCTCCAGGCGCCCCTGATATTACTGAGTCAGATGCTCTTTCCGACTGGTTAATTTCCTTTGATGGAAGAAAAGCAATTGGATTTGAATTATACATTGATTGTAAACAGGAAGATAAAAGCATAAGCCTTAAATATAAGCATAATGCCACCCTGTCAGGTGATTTTCAGAATGAACAGGTAGTTTATGTGCTCCTTCAATGCCTGAAATGTATTTTCCTTCTGTTTTGCTGAACCAAAGGCTGCCTCACACAAGCATTTAAAAAATAAACATATTGGCTTCCAAATCAAGGAGGCTTTTTATAGGTATATGGGGGAGGTGTGAGATGATGTTTCAAATTTTACCTCATGGGATGTAAAGTGTGAAGTGCTATAATTTGCCACAGACTTTTGTGTGCTTTGTCAGCAGAAAAGTTGACTGTATCATGCAGGTCTATGGAAAGAAAGAGTGAGGTCCTCAAAGTTATTTTCTGTGTGCAATTCCCCCTGCCCCAAATGTGTCAGAATTGGCATAATACAACCACAAAAAACGGAATTTCCCTCAAAAGCAATGCCACCATTATACAGAATCTTCTATTTGGTTGTTCAGTGATCTATCTCACAGGCCCACAAGTATGGGGAAACTAAGGGGTTGGAATTTGATTGTTTCAATAGCATTTCCCCAGAAAATTTAATTATTTCCATTCACCCGTTGCTCCCTCCTTTCTGATTTATACTTTCGCCTCATCTTCCCTTTGTTTAGCCTTCAACATAATTCCCCCTGTGTTATTTTATATATATATATATAGTTCAAACACACTATTGACTTTTCTCTGTAGAATCTGAGGGACTACCCAGACATCCTCTGTTGGGTCATGATGATCTCTGTTCAAGATGGTACTGTGGTGGCAATATGTGATCCAGATTTCAGTACCATTAGTGCCTGCAAATGTTGTGGCATTATCAGATCGCTTCATTTCCTATCTGCTTGAATGCAGACCTGGAAAACCCAGACAGGGAAAATCCACACCTTAGAAATGCAACAGAAAAGGAGTGTGGGTGAGCTATCTTCACTGAACATCCATTCTGATTTGTTTAAGGAGTGGTTATACAGAAAACACTCCTACTGATTTGATTGTGTGATGGTTATATATCACATTATGACTAATTCATAATGCAACTAAGAGTGGCTCATCCACCAGTTGCTGGGAATCGCAACTGGGGAGAGTGACGATGCTGTCGGGAGTTCAGCCTACACTCGAGTAGGACCCTGGCAGAGACACATGCTCGACTGGCATGTTCTCTCCCTCCTGGTCGATCGTTTGGGAGCTTCAAAAGCTTTCTTCAGCCCGAACATATGCCAACTGACACCGGCGCACTTAGGGATCCGCAGAGTCTTCGCAGCTTGCGTAACAGACCTCAGCAACTCAGCATTTGGGCTAATCTACTTTATTTACATATAAACACACACGGAGCACTGCAACATGGCTCCCTCTCTCTCTAGCATCAGACAGCAAAGAGAAAAAGAAACAAAGGACAATAGTCCCACTTCATGGAACACAGTAACACAAACATCCTGTCTCCGCCACTTCCCACTCTGTGGAGTCAAAACATATACCATCATGTGAAAGACACAAATCCCATGACTGCAATCATGGAGCAGGAATTCTAACAGATGGACCCAACCTCAGGGCTTGCTTGCAGGCTTCCCATAGTCATCTGGTTCAGCCACCTGTGAGAGCAGGATGCTGAAGAAGATGAGTCTTCAGCCTGATCCAGCAGGGCTAGATCACTACAAGTCGCCAACCACTAGAGGTCTAGCAAAGCACACCTGCTCCAAATTTTTTGAATCCATTAAGAACCCTACATTTCCTGTACTGCATAGATCAGCTGAACTATGCTTTCCCCCCCAGAAGTCGAGTCCCACTGAATTCAATGTTGTTTCCTTCTGAGAAAACTTGCAGAGGAAGACTGTGCGCAGTTCTTGAATCTCACCTGCATAGAAAGCCAGATTACTCAGTGCCTTAATTGGGAAGAAACTACTTTAAAACACACACATTTTAACATCCTCTGTGGACATTGGGAAGAAAACTGGCCTTGTACCAGATAAATACATATGGTGGGTCCATCTGTGATTCCCATCAGTGTTTCTGGCTGTCCATTTGTTCATATTCAGTAAGGACTCAGAGAAGAAGTGAGAAAGAACATACAAGGGGCTTTAAGGTAGGTGGGTGTCTATTCCTCACTAGATTCCTTCTGTTGGCAACAAACTGCTGAGTTGGCTGCACTGCTTGCAGATGGAAGCTGGCTGTATCTGGTGCCAGTACAGCCTCCTGGCTTGTCACTGTTAGCTTTTTCATTGTAAGCACAGCAAACAGCTCTTGCTTTCTCGTCCAAGTCCAGGTTGATAACCCTCCCGTTCCCCCAACGCCAGTCACAAAACATTGCCTTTTAGGCAATGTCTCCAAAATTCCAGGTGAACCGAGGTTCTCCCTTGAAAAGAAAGGGACTATTGACTACTGTGTTTCTATTACTGCCTGCCTTTAAAAAGAAAATAATAATAATCAATGTATCTGAGACATTTGTTCAAAGTATGCCCAGCTATGACAGGTACAAAGGCACTGGAAGACATTTCCCCATCAGTGATGGATACAAAGGCATTGGGAAAGGAAATACAATAGCTAGTTCAGTCAAGGTCAGCTCTGCCCAGGTTCTTTTTTCTAAACTGCCAGTGTCACCATATCTCAGGGCCAGTGAATATTACAGAAGAATGCTTTGATAGTGGTGGCTATCTCTGTGAATCCTGACTTAACGAATTTAGCTTCCTTCTAGGATATGGGTAGGCAAACTAAGGTCCGGGGGCCGGATCCAGCCCAGTTGCCTTCTAAATCTGGCCCACGGACAGTCCAGGAATCAGCATGCTTTTACATGAGTAGAATGTGTGCTTTTATTTAAAATGCATTTCTGGGTTATTTGTGGGGCTTGCCTGGTGTTTTTACATGAGTAGAATGTGTGCTTTTATTTAAAATGCATCTCTGGGTTATTTGTGGGGCATAGGAATTTGTTCATCCCCCCCAAAAAAAAATATATAGTCTGCCCCCCCCCACAGTCTGAGGGACAGTGGATCGGCTCCATACTGAAAAAGTTTGCTGACCCCTGTTCTAGGAGATGCTGGATGCTGTGGGACTTTGAAGCACAAAGCCCCTGGAGATAGGTGGTGGGGGAGGAGGGGAGGCACAGTGAGTAAGACAGAGAGCAGAAAGCAGACAAGAGGGTCTCAGCAGGGACTAGTAACATCCCTCAGCCTACTCCCCAGCAGTGGTATGCAGGGAAACAGGGCCAGAGGTTCCAGCTTGCCTCTGACAGCTTGCTAGGCCTCTGACAGGATGCTGGAGTCCTGCTGCCTCCTTCCCAAAGCCTGCCCAGTTTTGGGAGAGTGGAGGGTGGGCTCTTGGACCCAGTTGGAGCATCGTGCCTCCCTCCCTAAGCCGTGCAGAAGCTTTCCAGGCTTTGGGAAGGAGGCACCATACTTTAATACAGTGGTACCTCGGGTTACAAACAACTTGGGTTACAGACTCCACGAACCTGGAAGTAGTACCTCAGGTTAAGAACTTTACCTCAGGATGAGAACAGAAATCGTGCGGCGACAGCGGGAGGCCCCATTAGCTAAAGTGGTACCTCAGGTTGAGAACGGTTTCAGGTTAAGAACGGACCTCCAGAATGAATTAAGTTTGTAACCAGAGGTACCACTGTACTCGAATTTACCAGGAGCATTTATGGGACTAGCCCTAGTCCACTGACTACACACCACTGCTCCCCAGTCTCTTCAAAGGAAGATGGCCTTGGCTCTGGTAAGTCCCAAGTTGTGTGCAGGCATTCAAAGCACTGCATAATTAAAACATGGGAGAAGATAGGCAACCATGTCACCCCTTTACAACCCCATTACATCCCCATGGACCAGCCTGTGCCTTCCATGGGCTGGAAAGTCTGCAAAGGGGAGCCCACTAGACTCCTGGAAGAGATGCTTTTCACAGTTTAGAACCATGATCATGCAGGATGCTAACTGAGTTGGAAGCTTACATGCGTAAAGCAAACTCCCTGCTAAAGACCTCTGTCCTCCAATACATGGCAGGTGGTTGGGTGGAGCAGTAGTGAGTGTGTCCACAGTCAGGACAATTACATCTGAATGGAGCACCAGAATTCTCCTTCTGTACAATTTCACCCTTCTCTGAATGAGAAAATGCCCATTCCCTTCTCCATTTTGTTGTTGAGACTCTTCAGCCAAATAAGGACTCTTGAGCCCATTGGTGTGAATGCTGTCGAGGTCAAGTATTAAAGGCTATTTTAAAATTATTATTATTATTATTAATTCTCACTGGCTTCATAACTGAGCATATCTCTAAGACGGATAAACAGTTTCTCTACTGCTATTATACACTTCGGAACAAAAATAATCCCGAAAATGCATAACTTAAGTAAATATTATCATACCTCCTTTTTTTGTTTAATTCTGATAACGTGCTAGTTGAAAACCAGTACATGACACTGTTATTTAGCCTCTGCTCATGGCATTAATATTTAAACAAGTTAAAAGAGTTTCTTTTTTATCCTCTGAAAGATTCATGATAGCTCCTTTTCTCTGTGAAGCAAATTGTCAAAGGAGGCATTCCTAATTCGTTTTATGGGCCAATTCTCATACTGCATTTATTCTTATGCAGTGTAGCAATTGATAACTTTTTTTTTTTTAAAAAAAAGACTGGTACATTCACAACTGATAAAAGAAAGTACTTGTTCATAGAACACACACATAATGTTCTATAAGAAGTGGTGGTGCCCTCTAACTTAGGTTAGTTACAGTGCCAGCCTATGCTCCTCTACTCAGAAGTAAGCCCCATTGAGTTCACTGGGATGTACACCCAGGTAACTGCAACCTTGGGCAAATTCATGGAGGACAGTCTATCAAAGGCTCATACCTCATGCAAGTAGAGTGAACCATGCTTACAAACTCACCATGGATTTCTAATGTGCTTTGTTCACACGCAAAGCTGCTCGAAGCTTTGTCACACACACACAAATATGTATGTGTCACCTCCTTTGGGCCAGACTGCAAAAGGCCCCAAAATACCTGGAAAAGCTCTGCAATGGAGGCAGCAAAATAAGCCTTCTTTGCTGCCTTCACTGCCCCTAGGTAGGCTCAATGATGAGCCCTCAGCAGAGCTCGATTGCATCCGAATGGAGTGTTCCTCCACTCACATCTGAGTCCTCCCGGCTTGTTTCTTTGCCCTAAGGTCTGGCGTATACCAGGGAGTCAAACAGGCTCCATGAAGCAGGAATGGTACTCAGAAGTGATCGTGTCAACAACCCAAGCCATTCAGTTATTCCAGAGGGCAGCCAGGGCTTCAACAGTAGCACCAGTCATATCAGCCGGAAAATCCCCCAGAGCCACTGGATCCATTAGCTTCTGAGGGTGGACCATCCAGTTGGTCTCCTGCAGAGGGGAAAAGCTGCTGAAAGCCAGACTTTCAAGAGGAAGTGATCTGACCATGACAAGGGATTGGCGTCAATATCCCCCACTTTCAGAGCACCCTTTTCCTGCCCAGTTGAGAAAACAAGGTCCAGAGTGTTGCCTGCCACATGTGCTGGGCTGGTGACATGTTGGGAAAGGCCCGTGGTCATCATGGCAGCCATGGAATCCTGAGCCACCCCAGAGCTAGTTGCCTCAGCATGGATGCTGAAGTCCTCCAAAATCAGCAGTCCGGGAGTCCTCAACACTGCCTCTGAGACCAGCTTTGTCAGCTCACACTGGGAGACTGCTAGGTGCTGTGGCAGGCAGTAAAACAGCAGAATCTCTATCTATCCCAATTGCCCAATGCCTGACTCAAGATCCACACACAAATGGACACAGAGCCTGCAGAGGGAGAGAAACAGAGAGAGGGTGTAACTGCCTCAAGGTGAAAGATGTATATGCCTATATAGTGCCTATGTGTGCAGTGAGATCAAATGCACAAGAAGCTTCCTGATGTAGAATAGAATGTCCCTATTTTCATCGGAGAAATGTCGGAAGGTATGGCATTTCTGTATGCAGGCTTAGCTCTTTCGTTCTTATCTTCCTGCTGGGCAGCTTACCATCTTTCAAAACCTGAAAATACAGCCATCATAACAAAAAATAACATTGAACGTGGAAGAAATATAACATTGGAAGTGCGAGCCTTCTGAATACAAGTCCAGGCAAGAAAAATTACCTAGAGATTCCTTCCAGAAAAAGGCTTCGTTTGTGGAGATTGATACCTGCCTTGTCTAAAATACCACTCACACAGAGGCAGATCAGAAGGAACTCTACACACCCCATGAGGCTCTGGGGCCGGAATCTGGTAAGTACACTGTCATCCCATATCATCTCTTGATTTGGTTTTGCTTCCAGGCTCTTGGATAATTCAGCATGTGGACCAATTGATCAATAATCATAAATACTGGATCGGCCGTGGCCTGGCCTGGGCTCACGTCAATGCCAGCAGTGCTGAAGTGGGGAAAAAAAGAGTTCCATACCCCATCATTAGCAAGCCCTCCCCTCTCCTGCTTTTGTTCTCTTGTTTGCTTGGCCACATTTCAAATGAATGTCACAGGATGCTGATGCCAATCTGTACAAGGATTTCATCCAGCAGTCTAAATCGGACTCTGTAGCAGGCTCTGCAGGCAACAGGGCTGGCAGCATGAGGCCTGGCTCAGGCTTTGCCACTTAATTAACTGTTGATGGACCATCTGGGCTGCTCTGTCTTTCTCTGTGCTATTTGCTTTGATTCACCTTGGGGGTTGTGCAATTCAGGCACATTTGCGCATTCATGAATAAGGGCTCTGTTGCTCTGCACAAACCCATCGCGAAGGGTGTATACCGGAGGATTGCATGAATATGTTTGAGTGGGGTGAGGGGGAGCAAACAAATCCTTTCTTAGCTTCATTTTTTAAAAAAACATTTTGCTTAAAAAAGTTAGAACTAAAGGAAATTTAAGCCTAGCTTTTCAATGCCTTCCTTTTCTTAACGGGGGCGATTAACTGTGCCTATCTCTGCTTTATGGATCTTCATATAAGTTGATGCCTGCGGTTGTAAACAAGAGCAGTCCCAATTCCTGAGGCTGGAGCAGAAGCAGAATCCTTGTATAGCTCCAGAGCTGGAGGGAAAATCAATAATAATAATAATAATAATAATACCCTGTCCATCTGGCTGGGTTATAAGGATTATCTGGCTCCCAGTGGAATATTAAAAACACAATAAAACATCAAACATTGAAAACTTCCTTGTGTGTGATGAAGTGAGGGTGGTTCTTTATTGTCTCCTCAAGCTTCACCAAGAAGGTCATGTCTGTGGCGTCTGCAGGCTGCAGGCACTCCTCATCCAAGACTGAAATGACTGAAATTTGAATTTCACCCAAGGGTCACCCAATTAAACTTTGGGGACAGGGAGGAGGAGTGGAGTGACTGGCAGTTCCACCTCCACGCTGAAAACACCCTTCTTCTCCCCTGCAACCACATTGTAGGGCTTTCTTTCTGGAGATGGAATCAACGGCTCCCTTAAGAGTCAGTGGTTCCTTCTCACTGGAGGGCCGGGACCCACAGGAAACAAGTGTTATCACTGCAAGGTGTAGATGTATGGAAGAAAGACATTTACAAAGGACATACCCCTCAACCGTCCCGATTTGAGTGGGACATCCCAAAAAGGGGTGGAAGGTATTGGATGGGATAGGAGGTATTGGAAGCTCCTTTTTACTGAGCTCAGAAAAGATGGTGCAGATATATATGTTCCAGAATGGAGTTACTAACAGCTTTGGAAAGTGATGGTGAAGAGAGAGTGACAAGCTGAGTGGTGACTCATGCTTTGCCAAAGAAGAGGAAAAGCATTGACCCAAAAAAGGGGACCCAGTTCTGAATAATTTTTGGCATATGCTGATTCAGAAATAGAATACATTGTTCCATACTGGGGAGGGCTGTGACCAGGTGATTTGTGTGCCTCTTCTGCCTATCTGTTGTCAACCCAGGTGCCACCCAGAAACTTCAAGACCCCTGTGGCTCTCCCTTCTTATGGCTCATTTTCTTTAAACCAGACATGGACCAGACAGGCTTTCCAACAAAGGGTGCCTTTCCAACAGAGGACTTCTTGTCTTCTGGCAGCCTTTCGAAGGAAAGGGCTGTCTTCTCTTCGGTAGGACAGATGGTCCCCTAGTGACTTGGACTGAGGGGAAAAGGCATTAGGGGAAGGGGTGGCTGATCAAAATTAGATCCCCAGGGGTTTGCTTTATATGCAGAAAAAAATGATACTGTCCTGAATAACATCTGCTTCAACCCCTCCATTCTGTTAGGGCACTAGCCAGTCCTCAGGACTGCCCCCAAATGATTTACCCTGTGGTAGTCGGGACCCTTCCCTGGGGATATGACTTTTGGGGAAGGTTGCCCTCAATTATCAATAGTCTCAATGATGAAACCTCCAGAAAGGCTATTTGGTATACTTAAGGATCTGATGCACACAGTTTATATAAACCACGGTGTTACGTATTGAGTTGAATAGGATCAAAATGCAGCAGTATGATTGGTCCTAGAACAATAGGATTCAGAATGCAGCAGTATGATTGGTCCGCAGGAGCCACCCAATCCAGCTCCAGGTGAAAGTGAATCCGCAGGCTGATTGGCCTACAGGAGAATCCCGTAATTAGCCAATCACGTGCGGCCCATTGTGTAAATAATGTATATAAAGCAGATATTTTGGGGGGAACTTTCATTCTTCACTACTATGAACTGAATAAAGAGCATGAAATCCACACTCGACTCCGAGTATATTTCACACTGGTTTATAGTAAATGTGTATTGCCACAAAACACTTTAGCCAGTTGGAACAAAATGTACGATGCCTCATTTTTAGAGATCCAGGACAAATATTGAGGATTGTTGTCAGGTATGTAGCATAAATTAGACTCATCAATGTGGTTGTGTTATGAGTTATTGGGGATGGGGGCATTTCTTGCTTTTTTAAAAAGAAGAAGTATTAAGCCCACAAATAATGTTTGGTGTTGGTCTCATAGAGTAATTGGGTGGCTTTCAGATGCTTTATTTTAATGGAAAGTTAACTCACTGAAAAATAAAGGGCTCATCTCAGCAGAAAATTCTACTTGAATGAACAAATTCATTTTCCATGCATATTGTATTAGCTTACTACAGAACTTATATACTAAACTCTTTCAAAAAACATAAATGAACAAAAGGTTAGGCAATGCAAATTGAGATTAAAATGGAAACTTCCATATTCCCCATAGCTTAGAAATGGAGCATATTAATAAGAGCATAATTATATTCTAACACATGAAATTATTGCATCTGAAATAAAGGGGTTATATAATAAGGGATATACAATAATAAGACTCTGGGATGCAGGTCACATTCACTCTATACATTTAAAAACCTATTATGCTTCATTAACAGTCATGACATTCCCCCAAAACAGCTTGGGAACTGTAGCTGGGAATGTTGCTCTGTTTGATATCTTATAACAACTCTCAGCACCCTTCAGCTATAGTACCCAGGTCCTGTAGTGTTGTACTGCTGCTTTAAATGTATGTTGTGGACATGGCCAGAGTTTTCCTCTTTTCACTTTAATGAGTTGTCATTAAAAAACAGCTATGTAGCTCTTTACTAACAATTTCACAGATGTAAGTCTGGTTTTAATTTTGCACACACACACACACACACAATCTGCATGTGCGTCCCTGCTTGGCAAGCTCTTGGGGGCTGAGGCTTGTATCTCCCATGCAACACCTATTTCAAAGTAGTCTCTGGATTGACAAAGCCTGGTATAATACCATGAGCTTTGCCTAGTCAACAAAGGACTAACTTCTGCTTGCTATATACCAGTTTGGGTCACTAAGCTCCTGCCTGGGAAAATGCCCATGCCAGGTCTGGATTTGGTTTGGCTACCCAGAGCCCTGGCTTGACTTCAACAGCATTAGTCACCAGCCAGTTAGAGACTCTCTATAGCAGTGATCATTTGTTTGGGGTGAGAAGCAAGGGACCAGTTTTCATACCATTCTGGGCTGATTCAGACATCATGTGGTTTTGAGGAAGAGGCATACCTAGGCTCCCTCACACCCTTGGCAAGGAGATGTATCAGTGCCCCTGAAGTCCGGAGAGATCATGGACCAGAAACTCAAAACGTTTGCCAGATTCCTTAGGCAGCAGATGCTTTGGCAAGGTGTTGGAGGACAGTTCTGCGTGTTTCATAAGATTTGACCTGCATCCCCTAAACTTGCCTGCTGGCCTTAGATGTGATAATGGAGGATGCTATGGTCTGAGCCATCAGTCTTCCTGGCTTTGGTACACAGAAGGATGATGGTACCACATCCCATGATTTATTGTCATAATCAAAATGTTGTGTTGCGTTCCTTGTGCAGAATTGACATTCACTGTCAAATAGTGTTGTAAAACTTGGACAATTTGCAAACTACACAGCAAATTTTACAGCACAAACCACCAGTGATGTGTTGTGTATCATCACCTTGAACAGGAACCAGTCAGTGCTTGATGCTGCCCCCCCCCCCACTTTTTGCAGTTCCATCATTCCAGAAAGTTTATCATGTCTGTAGTGGGCTATGATGCCTTCCTGTGGAGCTGCATTCAGTTTGGGGGGGGGGTCACAATTTCCCCAGACCTACAGTGTTTAAATCGCCTTCCAGTTAATGTTGATTGTATTGTTGATGTTGTTTGTTTCCTGCTGACCTTGACCAAGTGTAACTTAATCATCATGTTTGCTGTGGGCTGGTCATAAGCAGAGTGCTTACCAAAGTATAGATTTAACTGTGTTTCTAAATACGTTCAAGAATTACTGACAAGCCATTACTCAAAGAAATTGCATATTTACTGGAATCAAACATACTGATATTCGAAATGTGCATAAATATTATATGAAAGGAGCAGGTTGCAGTCAAATATTTTTAAAGGGAACTTGCGCAATTGCATTGTTCAACGCACTTAACAAACTTCATACGTATGTCATTGTTTTCGTGCCTTGAACTTTCACCAAGGCTAGCTTGCATTACTTCCATGGTCTGGGAGTTTATAGCGCCAGTCAGTATCAGGCTGCTGAGGTAACATGAAATTCTTCCAGCCACAAGAGAAGAGCTCAAACTTTTACTGATCCACACACCAGGGTCATTCCTGTAGAAACATATATCAGGCTGGTTTGGGGAAGAAATGGACCATGGATTTATCCTATATGGCCTGGGAATTCTCAATTATCTCAGTGGCATGGAAAAGAGTAGGTCCAAGCTTGCTTCACTATACCATTAACAGTAGAGCAAACACATGAGCAAGTTGGAGTTAAATCACATGAGCAAGTTGGAGTTAACTATCAGCAAGAACAAGAATGAGCATAGCAACTAATCTCCAGGAAGCAGTTGCTGAGACTGAAGGTCCCTGCCTCTCCACAACTGCCTAGGTCCCCTCCTTTCCAGGGTTGTTCCCAAGCAATCTGAGATTGTGCTGTCTTTACTCTTCATGCGTCTTCTGGTTCTAAGAGACCAGGGGGAGGGGAGCTTGTCGCAGCAGAAGGGAAAGAAACTCATACCTCTTCAGGAGGCGGACTCCTCTCTGCCTCTTGGACTCCCTCCTCTCCTGCTTCTGTTCTGCTTCTGGACTTCTGTCTGCCACAGACTCTCCCTGCTCACTAAACCCTGTTACCTCTTCAGCTTCTGACACCTCTTCCAAGTCTCCTCCCTCTTCTCCCTCTGACCACTCATTGTCTTCCCACCACCATTCCCTGGGCTCTGAGCCTTCTTCACTTGGGGGTTCCCCAGCTGATTCCTCCCACCATTCCTCTGTGTCCCTCACAACAGTCGATTCTTGGGTTGTTTTACAAACATGAAGATAGCTTCCACTGGGCCCTTTTCCATACAAAAACTATGCAAATGTTTAGTCAATTCTGTTGCATTTTTCACTTGAAAGCAGATGTTCTCCTCCTGTTTAAAAAGTGAAATGAAAATCAACTATATAGTGGTATCAAGGAGAATTTCTCTTCAAAGCAGCTTACAGAATCAGTGGTGGCTGGTGCTTATCGAGTCTGGTGGGACCCCACCTATTGACCTTCAAGGACATTGCTCTGGATTCCCTTGACTTGTAAAGGGCATCTGTAGAAAAGGTAAAGGTAAAGGATCCCTGGACAGTTAAGTCCAGTCAAAGGTGACTATGGTGTTGTGGTGCTCATCTCGCTTTCAGGCCGAGGGAGCCAGCGTTCGCCCACAGACAGCTTTCTGGGTCATGTGGCCAGCATGACTAAACAGCTTCTGGTGCAACTGAACACTGTGACGGAAACCAGAGTGCACAGAAATGCTGTTTACCTTCCTGCTGCAGTGGTACCTATTTATCTACTTGCACTGGCATGCTTTCAAAGTGCTAGGTTGGCAGGAGCCGGGACAGAGCAACGGGAGCTCACCCCGTCGTGGGGATTCATAGTGCCAACCTTCTGATCGACAAGCCCAAGAGGCTCAGTGGTTTAGACCACAGCATCACCCACGCTGCATCTGTAGCAGGTGATGAACTTTTGGGTGGTGGCCCCTGAAATATGGGATGACCTTCTTCAAAAAAGTGAACTTAGAATTAATTAATTACATTTATATCCTGAACTTCTTTCAAATGGCTCAGAGCAATGTACATGGATCTCTCCACCCCCTATTTTATCTTCACAACACCTATGTGAATTAAATTAAGCTTATAGATGTGGTTGGCTCAAGGTTCCCCAATAAACTTCATGGCTACGGGGGATTGGAACATGGATCTCTCTGGTTTTCATTCAACACTCTAACCACTCCACCATATTGTCTTTTTCTTCTTTCCCAGCCTCCAAGAGTTTGTGCAAGACCACCAGCTCAGTAAAGCATTTCACGGCTAACTGAGAATTTCTGTCAACAATGAGTTTGCCTGTTATCTGACTCCTGCCCTTACTGTTTTTACTGTTTGTTGATATTATGCATCTTTCTGTTTGAGTATAGCTTTAATTTTTTAGAGGACTGTGGGCCACCTTCAACATCCCGGAAAGGTGGGATTAATATCTTTTAAATAAATAAAATGGGAAGAAACAATAATGTCTACAAAGAGGCTTAAGTGTTCCTAACTCCATCCTGGATCATGGCCAAGGTTTTAAGTTCCTAGTTAGCCATTATTTTAAGAACTAGAGTGCCTGTGCATTTCCCATTCTTCCCTTTTAGATAACGGAAAGATGCATTTGCTTGTGGCAAAGGAAGCTTTGAGTTTTAAAGTGGTAAAAATAGAGAGAACGCTTCAACCAGCTTCATTAAAAAAGTTTTATTGAGCTGCTCAGGGAAACAGCAGGAAACAAAGAGTATAAAACAGCTTTCCTAAAATAAATATTAAAAGCCTCATCTCCATAGATTTCCAGTGGAAAGCAACCCCCAAAAGTTAGCCTTCGACATAATTTACTAAACTATAGCACAGCTGGAAACAGCTTTTTAAGTCTTCCAGTAAACAGAAATGCTTTAGAGCAGAGATGGAGATAAATTTTCTATTCTAAAGAGAAAGAGAGAGAACACACAGTATGAAATAACACACACATGCAAAAAAATTAAAGAGGACACAAAAAACACTCGTGTGTGAAGCCTGTGGGTTTAAAAGGAAATTAACAGAGAGCACATCAGCTAGATACCAGATAACGCACTGACTAGTTTTGAGAAAACAGAAATCACATCCTATACATTATAACATGTAGGAAAAGTGTTCTGATGCTAAGCTCTGTTTTTAATTCTCAGTACAAATGCTCAAATATTCCATTACGATTTATATTGAGGATTATAATAATCTTGCCCTCATTTGAGGATTTCAGGGTGGCAGTTGTGACCCCTGCTTCCCCTTTATTCTCATAGCAACCCCATGAGGTAGCTTAGGTAGAGAGACAATAAATCGTGTCCTCGTCACCGAGGGCACATGTTGTGGTGAGATCACTAAGACTGACATCACTGTTTGTGTGGGTGGGATCACTGGATAGCCACAACAACCCAGTTGGGTCCCTCGGTTGCTGGGATAATTCTAGCCAATGGGGTTGATAGAATTTGCAGCCTGGGGACGATGTAGTGTTGAGCTTCCTCTTAGCGCCTCGTGAATCGGATCACCCTCCCACCCAGGGTTTTGCTATGACCTTGCCAAGGGACGCGGGTGGCGCTGTGGGTTAAACCACAGAGCCTAGGACTTGCTGAGTCAGCGGTTCGAATCCCCGTGACAGGGTGAGCTCCCGTTGCTCGGTCCCTTCTCCTGCAAACCTAGCAGTTTGAAAGCACGTCAAAGTGCAAGTAGATAAATAGGTACCGCTTCGGCGGGAAGGTAAACGGCATTTCCGTGCGCTGCTCTGGTTTGCCAGAAGCGGCTTGGTCACGCTGGCCACATGACCTGGAAGCTGTACGCCAGCTCCCTCGGCCAGTAAAGCGAGATGAGCACCACAACTCCAGAGTCGGTCACAACTGGACCTAATGGTCAGGGGTCCCTTTACCTTTATGACCTTGCTATGCCGTCGTGGGTCGTCTGCTGTTGGGGCAGAGGCCCGGTAGGAATTTCCCCATTTGGCTGATTGGCTGGTGCCACTTGGGTTTCGCCTGCCGCGGAGCAAATCGTAACAACTTTGTAAGGTTTGGTGATTAGGCATTGGTTCAAGATGTGGTGGAGGGGAGGTTGTCGCACCTGTCCCTCCCAATGTGCAAAAGAGTATTCCGTTAAAGGAATCCAGGTGCTCACCATGCTTTTGTCCAATTCCCTTCTAGGGATTAGGGCCACACCAGAGCACCTGGAAGCAGTTTGCGGTGAGGTTGTGTCTGTGGTAGGACCAATGCTTCCCCAGTCTGTTTACCCTTAGTGACTTCTGCCGGTGTCCAGTTGTCAGTGCTGCCCTGCCAGAGGTGTCGGTGCAGCTAATTGAACCACCTAAGCAAACCACTCACATTCTGTAATCAATAAAGTTGTGGCCAAAATTATGCCATTAACCTTCAACTAATATTGGTGTCAATTGCGTCTTTCTTTGGGAGGTCTTGGGGTCTTCACACGCAACAGGCCAATGGCTACTCAAGCAATACTCAAGAACACTTTGCTGCCTGGCAAGGGGGAGTTCCAGAGCCATCATTTGCCCATGTGGCCATTGAGTTCCCCCTTTAAGCCACGTGATTTTGGCACAAAATGCATGTTCAAATGGGCCAGTATGAGGGTGGCAAGAAAGTCAGGCTGTGTTAGTGGCCTGGCTTCAACGAGGTCCACAGTTCTCCTGTTTTTAAAATAAGTGTACATCATTTCGCCCCCCTCCCCTGTTTGATTTTATTGATATTTTTAATTAAATAGCTTATATTATTTTATGTAAACTGCTTTGAGGGTTTTTTTGGTGGATTTAAGTGGTACATAAATCTTGTCAAATAAAAATGAAAGAATAGAGTTTTATAGAAGTGAGGGCCTGCCAGAACCCACTTCAAAACAAAACTGTTCTCAGGTAGAACTTTTTCTCTTCTAATCAAGGCTGCAATCCTATACACATTTAATCTGGTACTAAAGCTGCGTACACACCTCCTTTACTCTGCATCAAGTGTGCACCCACACTGGTTTGAGAAACAGTGTGTACGCCATGTGAGCTGCAGTCCATATCTATCCTGTAACTACCCCATCATGAAATACCGTGTTTCAGTGCAATTTCCCCCAAACCGGCTTCAATTCAAATTGAGAAAAAGAATGACCTTGTTGTGTTTAAAGCCAGCGATGTGGACACAGCCTAAGTCTCATTGAACTCAGTGGAGTGTACATCTGAGCAGATGTTCCCAAGTAATCCAGATCTCCTGTGGCCCTATGTTGAACCGTGTTTCTCTACTGAGAATGAAGCCCCTGTTTTTGCCGCAAATTACTTGCAAGGTTCCTGGTCCATTGTGCATTTGGAAGCATCATGGAAGGACAGACACACAGAGCACCTGTTTTGACAGCATCAAATTTCGAGAAGAGGCGCTGGCAAAAAAATTGGAGGACAAGGTCGGAATAATTTTTAAGTGCTGCGGTTTTCCAAACAAAGCACAGGAGGGGGAGATAATTTTTATTAGGAAAAGCTAAATGAGAAGGATAAAGGAATGGAATATCCCCTCATGTGCTAAGAATCCTGAAGATACTGCAAACGTGATTACTTTGACGGAACCCCATGAGGCAAAGTCTGCTTTCCTTTTACGGGAGCTTAATGAAGAGGCGCAACTGGGAGGCGGTGTAGCAGATGAGGGAAGGCCCCAGGTCTGCTCATCTGGCCAGCAGGGAGAGCTTCATTTGATTACTTTGAAAAGACGAAGAGGCTCAAAAATGAACTTCTAAATTTGCAGAACTTATAATTGGGGATATTATCACACTATTATACACATATAATTTACTTGCTCTGCAAGAGAAACCATCTTTTCAGCGTTAGGGGTTTTTCATCTTCTCCCGAAGCCACATTAACAAAGTTCAAGAGCCTCTTTCTCCCCCAGCCACATTTGCTTAATTGCCTAAATCAGTGGTTTTCAGACTACTTAACTTTGTTTGCCAAGGAACCACCTGCGCTTTTGCCATTGCTGGGCCGTGTCTTAACGCAGGGGAAACCTTTATGCTGTCCTGCAGACATTGCTGAACTATAACTCTCCTCACCCCTGATGGTTGGCTGTGCTGACTGGGTCTGATGGGAGTCCAACAACACTGTTTCAAGGTGGGAGTCGGGGGCAAGTCAGAAAAAACTCACAAGGTGTCAGTGAAGTTGACTCTTTCAAAGAAACAAAACAGTGCAGGCTTAGCGAACACAGCAACTCTTCCCAGTAGGTCTTGCCCCATTGAGGCAGTAGCAAGGACTGAAGGTCATTGTCTGCCTACTGCTCTCTAAGACTCCTCCCTTGGGTCCTTCTCAAACAAACTGAGTCTCTTTTGTCTTGTCTCTCTTTGCTCTGCCCTCTTCACAGAGGGGGGGAGAAGAAGCTGGTCACAGCAGGAGGGGATGACTGCCTGGCTTCTTTGGCATCCAGTCTCATTGCTACCTCTTACACACACACACACACACACACACACACACACACACACACACACACGGGCCTTTGCTTCTGCCTCTGGTTCTCGGCTTCCCTCTGCCACAGCTTCTTCCTGTTCACTAAACCCTGTTCACTAAACCCCATCAGCTTCTGACACCTCCTCCTACAAGTCTTCTCCTCTTCTCCTTCTGACCACTCATTGTCATCTCACCACCAATCCCCTGGCTCTGAGTCTCTTCCCCTGGGGGTTCCCTTCGGGGTTCCCCAACTGTTGCCTCCCACCCGCTGTTCTGCATCCAGCCGTTCCATGACATCTGGGTGTTCATTTGCAGTGTGCAGGCCAAACCTGTTGGTCCTTGGTCTCCATCTGCATAAGCAGAGGCTTGGCAAAAGACCATCTGATTCACGGTATCCTCAGGAGACGACCAGGAAAAAAATTCCCTGCATAATAGATGGGACGTGACTTATTCACCTCTCTTTGCAATGGTTGAACTGCTTAGTTAGCTGTGGGTCGAAACGTCCAACTGTGAATTAGCGTAAGGGATAGTGAGGGATATTGGCAATGAGGCCGTGAAAAGCCTAAGGCAGTTTCCATTAGACAGGAAATAACAAGCCACACCGTTCTGAGCTGGAATATTTCATCCTATTATCCCTGTTCTTCCAAAGGCTCCTAAAATGTTAGCTGTCTGTAATGTAATTATATGTGTCTTTGCCAGTTTATCTTTCCCTCATTGTGTGTGTGTGTGTGTGCTGATTGTGTGTGTTTTCCTATACAACTCTCTGCCTCATAAATATAAGTAAAATCTTGCTGTTTGGAGATCTTCATAGTACCCATTCCATATTGGGGGGGGGGGTTGTTTGGTCAGGGGAAAACCAATCTTGTATTGTAATGTTCTGTATATTGCTTTCTATGCTTTCTAAAACGTCCCTATCTTTAAAACGGAGCACTTTCCCTGCTATTATGCTATGGTAGGATTTCAGCAAGAAAGGATTAGAGTCCAGTGGTATCAGATGTTTTCTGCAGACTCCTGCCTCCATATAACATATGTTTTAAATAAAAATTAGCTTAGGTCTCATGATATTGCTTAGGGGGTTTTTTGTGTTGTTGTTTTTAAAGCACACACACACACACACACACACACTTAATTCTGTTGTAATAGTTATACTATCCAAATTTTATCTTCAAGCAATAAATGTAAAACTTAATTTAAGCTACATCAATTAGATCTGGGTTTGTGATTTTTATCTCCTACTTATACATTAAATAGTTGATTTAAACTATACAAATTACTTTAGATCTTGGAGGACGGCGTGCGTGTGTGTGGTGCTGAACTGGAGAGAAAGTGGAAATGTTGCCAGTTTTCATTAACTCTGGCTCCCTCTCCCATAAACTGCAGAAATGGACAAAGCATGGTCCCACAGGTGCTTCCAACAACCAGCAGAAAGTGATATAAAGGACAGTTTTAGAAGAATGCCAATTCCTGTGACCAGTTCAGCGAATATAGGGTTGGTTTAGGTGCAGTTTTAAATTATTATGAATGCCCATCTCTATTTGAAAGGGTTTGCATGCTTATGCAAATACTTTACATTAGAAAGGGCCGGGTCTTATGTTCACATGTGATGGGCGTCTAATGTTTTTTGGCAAAGGGTGTTTAAGGAGATAACAGAAATTGCTGGGTTAAAGCTATGATGAGGTAGAAGGTTCACAGGCTATGAAGGACTTGCTCACAAATTTATTGACAGCTGCATGAGTTTATTATAGCTCAGAAGTGGAAGGGGCAAGGTGAACATAAAATGGAAGAATGGGATAAAGAGGCATGGGATATGGCCATTAATGATAAATTAACATGGGCTATTAAGGTAAGACAGGGAATATGCAGGAGAAATGACTTTGAGGAGATATGGAAGGTATTTGTAGAATTTGTACTGTTAAAATGGAAAGGGGTCAAACCATCAGAAGAGGTGTTGAAATTTTGGGAGGCTGGATAGTTACAATGGAATGGTCTTGGGGGTGGGGTGCACATTTTTATTTTTATTTATTTCTTATTATGACTTTGTTAAAAGAAAAGAAAAAGAAATGGGGACTCTCCAACAAATAAATGGGCCTTCCCCCCTATATATTCTACAAACACCATATTATCTTATGACAATGATACCCAGAGAAACATTTATCCCATTTATTCTTTCAAGGAGCTCACAGTAGCAAACATAATCTCACTTTTTCTCTCTCACAGCAACTCTTTGAGATAAGTTAGGGTGAGAGATAGTGACTGGTTCTCGTTCAATGCAGTGACCTTCATAGCTGACTAGAGATTTGAGCCTAGGGTGGAATCTACAAACATATAAAAAAACCGCTGTGAAAATATATGTGTGTGTGTGTGTTTAAAAAAAGTTTCAAAAAATACATTGAATTTTGCATAGCTCAGTCTCGCCTCCTACTGTCATATTTGTATATTGCACTTTACAACACATTTAAAACATTTCATTTGCAGCTTTATAGCTTAGTCCTGGGTATCCCTTGCCTTAGTCTGTCACTGGCAATCTCACCACTATAACACACTGACCACAAGTTTAGACCTTGTCCACACTTCCGCCTGTCCTGTCGTTTTCCCCTGGGAAAACCCCTTTACTACTGAATTTGAACAAATGTCAATCTCTTATTCTCCAACATTTCTGCCATGAAGTCAGAGAAGTCATATTCCATCATCATCATCATTTTATTATTTATACGCTGCCCATCTGACTGGATCGCCTCAACTACTTTGGGCAGCTTCCAACACGCACATATATAAAACTTAATAAAACATTAAATATTAAAAAAAAACCCTTTCCTATACAGGGCTGCTATATTGAGTCAGACCATTGGTGTGTTGTCTATAATGGCAGATGCTGGCTTTCCACGATGTCAGACAAGGTCTCTCCCTATCCCAGCTGGAGATGCCAACTAGAAATTTGACCTTTTTGGAGGGATTTGTCTTTTGAGGGAACACACATACTTGTGTCCTTCTCTTATGTAGGTCTGTTTTGTTCGTTTTTTAAAGTATTTATATTCCCCTTTTCTGCTGAGTGCACTGCTCTGCCTCCACAGCTGGAGGCAGTAATACTGAATAGCAGTTCCTTTAAACTGCAGGAGGGCAGAGTGATCTTGTGTTCAGGTCTTGCTCCCTGGTTTCCCAAGGGCCACTGTGAGAACAAGATGGCGGACTATATGGGCCATTAGCCTGATTCCGCTGGCTCTTCTCACGTTCTTATGTTCACTGAGTTTTCAAATTATAGAACATATTTTTAAAAACCTACCATTTAATCCTATACATGTAGGCTCAGAAAAAGTCCCATTGAACTCCCTATAGGATAACTCCCCACAGGACTTGCTCCCTAGCAAGTGGGTATATGATTTGTAGTCTAAAACACATAGGGGAAAACATAAAATCCATCACCAGCACTGCTTTTCACAGTAGGTGGAAGAATAAACACCGCCTTAAACTTGAACTTGCTCGAGACAAGCTCCTAATAGATTGCACCCAATGATTTTAAAACAACAATATTGGAACAAAGTTTTATTGCAGCTATTGTGTACGGGGCAAAGAGGATACCTTCCTTCTTACAGGAGAGTGAAAGCGAGGTCAGTTTTCCCACAGGGTATATAAGAATTTAGTTCCTCATTTGATGAGAGGCAGAGTAGTCTGCTTTTACATTTAGCCCAAGGCAAATGTTTAAATGTTCCTCTAGCTGTACAGAGCAATATTGTTTCTGCTTTAATTCTTGTCAGAGCTCGAAATAGTCGTGGAGAAGGCAAAAGTGTGGGTGGGGCAGATGAAAGGCTATGGCTCATTTCTTCATTTCACAGACTGTTGGGAAAACAGATGGCTGTATTGGCAGAAGGCCTTGGTTTAAAAATGATGATATCCATGTTGTGGTGGTTTGGAATGCCTACCTAATGGCAAATAGATTTCCTTTTTCACAGCTGCAGTCTTAAGCTGGCTTAATTGAAACCCAGTTGCTCCTGAGAAGAACTTAAAAGCCCAGCTATGCATAAGAACTAGTTTGCTGTTGCTCCTGAACTGAGGCACTGAGTTGCACCCAACATTGGGGGGCCCATCACTGGTGTGATGCCACATGCGTGTAACACCGCACACATGTCACACCAGTGCACCAAGGCTCCTCAGAAGGTCACACTTGAGTGCTGGACCTTCAGCATTCTGGCACAACCCTGCTGAGCTCATCAGAGGGTTCTGGTGACACACTGCATGACCGGAGAAGGTTGACAGTCGGGAAGGACAGCTGTCAGGAACCTCTTCTGCCCTCTCAACATTGAGGGGACCTGGCCCCTTGCCAAGGGATTTCAAGGGGGGTGAAGACTCCTCGGCCCCTGGAGTTTGCGCATCTGCTCCTGGGCACTCGTGTGTACAGTGGTACCTCGGGTTACAGACGCTTCAGGTTACAGATGCTTCAGGTTACAGACTCTGCTAACCCAGAAATAGTACCTCGGGTTAAGCACTTTCTCCAGGATAAGAACAGAAATTGTGCGGTGGCGACGGGAGGCCCATTAGCGAAAGTGGTACCTCAGGTTAAGAACAGTTTCAGGTTAAGAACGGACCTCCAGAACGAATTAAGTTCTTTTTTAAAAAAAAAATATTTTTATTGAACAATTTTAACAACTAGATTATCAATCAATATATCCATTTACACCCCCCTTTTTATTCCCCCCCCGGACTTCCCTCAGCTCCTCTTTCCGGTTTCTTTGCACATATTATCCTCTGCATATTGTAAAATTGTACATATCCTTGCCTTATCTATCATATATTCAACAAATAAATTTGTGGATGTTTATTTAAAACTTGCCAAGGACTCCAAATCATTTTGTTGTCTTTTAAAATAATTTGTGAAAAATTCCCATTCTTCCTTGAAGTCACGATTGTCCTTGTCACACAATTTGTATGTCAACTTGGCCAGTTCTGCAAAGCTCATCCATTTTTCTTGCCATTGTTCTTTCGTTGGGATTTCCTCATTCTCAGAACGAATTAAGTCCTTAACCCGAGGTACCACTGTACTGTAAGATGTACTCTTTGCATGGTGGCCAAAACGCTTCATTTTGAACCATCCTCTAACAAATGTTAGGTAGGAGTAAAGCCAACTAAAAATCTATGTTCTCCCTAGGGCCTGGTCTCTAGAGTTTTGGTGTAACACCTGAACTGAAACTGTTCCAGAGGCTGGCAAACTGGAACATACATACAATGTAGAATGGACTCCCCAACATTATGCATGTACTATGAACACAGCTAATTAAATAGATACAGGTGGGTGCAGTTACTCAGCAGTCTTACAAAACAGAGTATTTCCGACTGCTATTGTCATGTTTAAGACAAGTGGCTCATCCCACACAGGGCTTGCAGTTGCACAGAACGAGCTTTCCCCCAATATAAGAATGGTCTTGATGATGAGAGAAGAATTGACCTAATCTAGTAGTTTGTCTCCAGCATGAGCTAATCAAGTGCCCTTGGAAAGCTAACAAGCAGGATACAATTGGGTAATCAGAGGCATAGTGTCCCTGTATTGGAAGTTTCCATAGCCATGCAAATTTACTATCTATTTATTTAATATATTTATAGGCTGCTCCTCATGCCTACAAAGGCAGCCCAGAGCAAGTTACTACATTAAAGCCTTAGAGCATATGGGGAAACCAAAAGAATGATATTTAAAATATTTAGGCTGCAGTCCTACACATGGTAACCTGGGAGTAAGTTCTGCTGATCTCAGCAGGGCTTACTTCTCAGTATATCTGTAAGAGGATTGCACTAGACTAGCCTTCATCAACCAATTACTTTGGACTACAACTCCAGCGCTGTCTGGGGCAGATGGATGTTGTGATCCAAAACATCTATAGAGAACCAGAAGGCTGAAACCAGGCAAAACTACTGTCAATCAGTTGGATTCTCAGCAACATCTCCACATCCTTCATCATTCCCTCTAATAGCAAATCAGATGAGCCAGTTTCTAGCAGCAAGAAGCACGTCTTCAAATGTGCTCCAGCCTCATCTAGACATAAGGGTCAGGGTCACTTTATATGTTCTTTGCTCTGTTGGCTGATGAGTTACATCTCTGGAAGGTACCTAAATCAATTGTCCAAGGTTGGTAAAAGATGACCAAGATTTCCAGAGTTAGGGCTTGTAGCTGTTAGCGCTTTCAGTGTATTTTCATTTTTTTCTCCCTCCACATTAGCAATGCATTTGTGACCATTGATAAAACACTACAAAAAGCAGTATTGAGGTGATATAATAATAATAATAATAATAATAATAATAATAATAATAATAATAATAATAATAATTTATTTATACCCCGCCCATCTGGCTGGGCTTCCCCAGCCACTCTGGGCGGCTTCCAAAAGAATATTAAAATACATCAAACATTAAAAGCTTCCCTAAACAGGGCTGCCTTCAGATGTCTTCTAAAAGCCTGGTAGTTGTTGTTCTCTTTGACATCTGGTGGGAGGGCGTTCCACAGGGAAGGCGCCACTACCGAGAAGGCCCTCTGCCTGGTTCCCTGTAACCTGACTTCTCGCAGTGAGGGAACTGCCAGAAGGCCCTCAGTGCTGGACCTCAGTGTCCGGGTAGAACGATGGGGGTGAAGACACTCCTTCAGATATACTGGACCAAGGCCATTTAGGGCTTTAAAGGTCAGCACCAACACTTTGAATTGTGCTCGGAAACATAAAAAGGTAAAGGTAAACGTACCCCTGCCCGTACGGGCCAGTCTTGCCAGACTCTAGGGTTGTGCGCCCATCTCACTCAAGAGGCCGTGGGCCAGCGCTGTCCGAAGACACTTCCGGGTCACGTGGCCAGCGTGACATCGCTGCTCTGGCGAACCAGAGCCGCACACGGAAACGCCGTTTACTTTCCCGCTGGTAAGCGGTCCCTATTTATCTACTTGCACCCGGAGGTGCTTTCGAACTGCTAGGTTGGCAGGCGCTGGGACCGAACGACGGGAGCGCACCCCGCCACAGGGATTCGAACCACCGACCTTTCGATCGGCAAGCCCTAGGCGCTGAGGCTTTTACCCACAGCGCCACCTGCGTCCCGCTCGGAAACATACTGGGAGTCAATGTAGGTCTTTCAAGACCGGTGTTATATGGTCTCTGCGGCCGCTCCCAGTCACCAGTCTAGCTGCCGCATTCTGGATTAGTTGTAGTTTCTGGGTCACCTTCAACTACAACCCACACATAGTTGTAGTTTCCGGGTCACCTTATATATATGGCTATTTTTTATTTTATTTTTACTGATGCACACAAGCACTCCTGCACATTTTTAAAATGCACACATACAAAATCTTGAAACAGACAAGTAACATCAAGGTTGCTTTGTTTCTGCTTTTTTGTAAGGCACCCAAGTACACAAGCAAACTGGTAAAGTCCTACACAAAAAGAATCATGATCTGAGTGTATGAATTATCACATTAAGACTGTGCATGCACCACTTCATACAAAATCGAGAAAGAAACAGAACAATGAAGAATTCCTAATGCGTTACTCCCACTCCAGTAAAAACAAAAAACAACAAAAAACAGGTTATTCAAAACTTTGGGATACAGAGTGAAAGTTGGATAGGACAGTTTTGGAAGCATCCTTCTCTAATTTCTTTTTACCGGGAGGTATGGCAGCTTTGCTGATAATTGCAAAGTATTAATTATATGCCTGATTTTGCCAATTTTGACTTTAAATGTCAGCTCCATGCACAAATTGCATTAAATTCCATTCTGTAAATATTTTGCCCAGTGTATGTTTGATTTGCTATATATGTGCCCTATGAACAATGAAGCCCAAAGAATGAATAGGTCCTGTAGGGAGAGATTAGCTACATGACCATAAAATTTGAGGGAGGAAACTAGGGATGTTAAGCAAACACAGCAAGTCCAGGGTAGCCTGGACTCTCTGCTGAGACATTAAAATATTACAGTTCCTTTAGTGGAGCGAACATAGTGAACTGATTAACAGTAGTGGAGGAATCACACAACTAATAGGTAGAAAATTCAGAGATCAATTTTTTAAATGTTACAGCTCAATTATTTTCCTTAAGGGAAAATAAAATACACAATGGCCTAAGCCAAGAACATGAAATATAGTCCATTTTATTTATGGATTACTGACAAAGCTCAGTTGTGGAGACATATGATTTATGACATCTCATGATTTATGTCACATGGAAATAAATTCCATATTCTAGCATAAAGCCATATCCTTTACCCAATGATGTTGGAATGCATATGAAAGTCACACACACACACACACACACACACACACACACACACACACAACACACACACAACACACATTGCAAAATTTTTGAGAATAGTCAGCAAAAGTGGGGGTCTCATAGGTTTGCAAGGGTTCAAAGGCCACAATTTAAACCAATTTAGACCAATTGAAACCAATGGGTCTATGCATACCTATCTGTGTGCAAAATCTATAGCCAAAATACTCTTCTTCATAAATTCACACCAGCTAGATGGTCACAAGACATAGCAGCCTATGTTCAAACAAAATAACGCTGGGGAGGACAGTAATTTATCCAACTGCATAGTAATCTGTCTTCCTTTGGCAGAAAATTATTTTGATTAAACAATGGGGGGAATCCAACAGGAAGTCCCATTTGGAATAGTCTAGTTGGATATTACCCAGTCTTTGTGTTTGTATTCACAATGTTTTGTGATCTGCATCCGAATGGCCCCCACAAGGTGGGCTGTATTACCAAAAGAATGCACACTCCAAACCATCCAGTAAGTTCACACCAGCACTGGATTTAGGGGTGTGTGTGAAGTTCCCCCATACTGAGCTGAGGGAACACAAATTGAGAAGATCCATAATTGAGAAGATCCATTTGGGAATGCCAAATCTTGGCCTCCTAGAGGACACCATGCAACGAAAGATTACCAGTCTGTCCCTGTTCATACCTGAGTAAGGTGCCTTAGATCTCAGATCTAAAACCAATAACCAACCCTTATTGGATGTTCCCCTCCAAACAACTGTATCTGTGTGGAGGACAAAAGCTGGGTCACAGACAATAGTTCTCCTCTCCACTTCTGGGCTCCCCAGAAGCCCCATTTCCCTGCCATCCCCATTTTATGTAAAGGACATGTGGACAGGCTCTCCCCACAATTTGGGTTCTTGATCACAGGGAAGACCTACGCATGGACAACAGGCTATGCTTTTCAGGCATGACTCTACTTTCCCTCTCCATGCAATTTATAACCATATGGAAAGGAGCCTCCACCTCCATGACTATTGTGGTTTAGGGTGTTCAGATCCACCAGGCAGCATTCAAAACTTTGTGCAGAAGAGGCACCAGGAAGCGGTTGGGCTGTAGCAACGATTCTTTCACATTGCAAACTCACACAAAGCACATTATTATTATTATTATTATTATTATTATTATTATTATTATTATTATTATTAATATACCGCCCTATGCCTGGGGTCTCAGGGTGGTTCACAGAATAAAATCAAGATATAAAACTACAAAATATCTAATAAAAATAAAAACAGCAACCCAATACCACCCAAAACACACACACACACACACACACACACACACACACACATTTTAAAAGGGCATAGGATGTAAATCAGATCAACCAAAGGCCTGGTTAAAAAGGAACATTTTTGGCTGGTGCCTTAAGGTGTATAATGAAGGCACCAGGTGAACTTCCCTGGGAGCGCATTCCACAGACGGGCAGCCACTGGAGGAAAGGCCCCATTCTCGTGTTGCCACCCTATGGACCTCTCGAGGAGGGGGCACACGAAGGAGGGACTCAGAAGATGATCTCAGGGTCCAGGTAGGTTCATATGGGAAAAGGTGGTCCTTGAGGTATTGTGGTCCTGAACCATTTAAGGCTTTATAGGTCAAAACCAGCACTTTGAATTGGATCTGGAAACTAACTGGTAGCCCGTGCAGTCGGACCAGGATCAGTGTAATATGCTCAAATCGTCTTGCTCTGGTGAGCAACTTGGCCACTGAATTCTGCGCTAGCTGAGGTTTCCGAACCGTCTTCAGAGGCAGCCCTATGTATAACACATAACTTTGAACACTCCA
Organism: Podarcis liolepis; assembly: GCF_965112155.1. Classification (NCBI taxonomy): domain Eukaryota; kingdom Metazoa; phylum Chordata; class Lepidosauria; order Squamata; family Lacertidae; genus Podarcis; species Podarcis liolepis. Next base: position 26,198,524 of record NC_139558.1, on the reverse strand, counting down.
GATGTGCTATATAAATGCTGAGCAGCATTACTGAGAAGGCAGGAGGGAATGAAATGCAAGGTGGTTTTTTGGGGGGTGGGTACAATGTGCAAGTCAATACATATAGGAAAACAACTCCTTGAACTGATTGGTGAAAAATGACATTTTGAAAAAGAAAAAGGAAAATCAGTAGCTCTAAATAAACTGCAGGAGCATACTTACATTCCTGGGGAGCGAACCAGCCTGGATTCTGGCTCTGGTGCATGAACATAAAATGCAAATACTGGGCTGCCGAAGTGTCAAGTCATGAAACTGGTGGGTCCTGTTGCTGCCCTTAATTAAGAGCTGGACAGCTCTGAGCCAGGGAAATGGCGGCACTTTGGAGAGAGTTCAAAGCCAAATTATTAGGGAGCTAGGAAGATTCACTTGCAAAATGTTACTTACAGCAAATTACACATAATTAATTTGTAATCTTCTGTGAGAAGGGACTGTTCCTATCGGCGAGGCCTTGAAACGTGCAAGTGCCAAGGATGGGCAAGTTAATTAGAGTGGCATGTGACACACAAATCAGCATTTGGCGGTGACAGTCAGAAAGTGACACATTGGCAGCATTGCTGGGAAAATGTCTGGCAATTAGATCCGATAGTTACTGCTGATGCTGCTTGCCAAGGAAAATGGCAGATTTCAGGGGCGGCCAAAAAAACAACAACCCCTGAGCCACATAAAGATCCAGGAAAGGAACAGAAAAAGAACAGAAATATCGTTAACCCCAATAATGAATGCAGTCTATAGGCAACTTGCTTGCTTTCTCCCTGATCTCAGGAACTGGAATGAGTTGGTACTTGGTAATATTTATTTTCTTATATTTATATTCTGCCTTTCCTCCATCATGGAACCCAGGGCAGGACACATTTGATTCACACACACACACACACACACACACACACACATATATATATATAAATTTTTTATTGATTTTAACATATAAATTATAAAATGTACCACAAAACTTATCACTTATACAATCTTTTTAGACTTCCATCAGCACCTCTGATGATCCACCATTTTAATCACTTCTTATGCATTTCTTAACTTTATATTGCCTTTACATCTCTTAACAGATCACCTTTCCCCTATCCATTTTTGCAATACTTCCAGTAATACTCCTCACAAAACTTCTTGCAAACCTACAAACGTCGTCTGATCTTCACGAATACTTTTCAGCTAGTCTGTAAATTTACTCGTCTTCCGTGAATTTCTGGTCCCGCCGGTTTCGAATCCTTGCTGTTAGTTTATCTAGTTCTGCATAGTCCATTAACTTCATCCTCCATTCTTCAGTCGTCGGTAATTCTTCTTGCTTCCATTTTTGGGCCAATAATATTCTTGCTGCACACATTTGATTCCTAAGTCATCTCTCACCCAGGCACAAATGAGACCCAAAACTGCTTAGCCTATCAAGGAAGTATGATGCTATTTACTTCTTCCTATTCTTTAAATTCATTCAAAATATATTTACTATAGAGATTGGAAGAAACATCTACTGGGTGCTTTCCTGGGTCCTGCTCATCACCCTCTTTAAAGAATGGAAATAGTATGTTATGTTTCCAGCTAACTTGGAACACACATTTGGACAAACTACTTAGCCAGCACTGGGACCCACCAATAGGGAAATGGTTTAAATCTTTGTGAGTGCAACATATCTTACCATCACGCTTTACCAGATGAAAGAGATTTAATAAGTGGTTTCCCAGGAGAGAAGCATGTAATTCTGAAGAAGAATCTTGCCCTGTAATCTAAAGAGGGATTCGCAATGAGCTTACTGTAATGCAAGGGACGTGGATTTTGTGGGGGGTGGCAAGAACAATGGCCAACCCCCTTGGGGGTCTGTATGTCAAAGTGGTTGTGGGTGAAATGGAAAAGTAGGGGTGACTATCCCCCCCCCAAAAAAATGGATACCTGTGGGGGTGGGAGGCTAACAAAAACCTTCGACATCACAGAATTGCAGCAGAGGACCTGTGTGACAGCTTAGTAAAAAACAACACCCACCAACATTTTTAAGTTACAGAAAGGTAGCCGTGTTGGTCTGCCATAGTCTGAAGAAGTGTGCATGCACACGAAAGCTCATACCAGAACTAACTCAGTTGGTCTTTAAGGTGCTACTGGAAGGAATTTTTTTATTTCAACATTTTTAAGAATGTGGAGACTTTTAGTGTCACAATGGGGTACCAATGGGAAAATCAATAAAAACTCTATTTTAAAATTTAAAATATATACTTTAAAAGATATATTTCAATTCAGTGGTACCTCGGGTTAAGTACTTAATTTGTTCCAGAGGTCTGTTCTTAACCTGAAACTGTTCTTAACCTGAAGCACCACTTTAGCTAATGGGGCCTCCTGCTGCCGCCGCGCCGCCGGAGCACGATTTCTGTTCTTATCCTGAAGCAAAGTTCTTAACCTGAAGCACTATTTCTGGGTTAGCGGAGTCTGTAACCTGAAGCATATGTAACCTGAGGTACCACTGTATTAAAATATATTATTTATTTGATTGTTTTAATAAAATGTAGGGCTCAACAGACTTTTGGGATCACAGCAGAGGGACAAAAGGAAGAAATAGTACTTTAAAATTAGTTTTTTAATATAAAAACGCAATCTGACAACTGGGTTTGTGTGTTGGGGGGGGGTCACACACACACACACACACACACACACACACACAAAACATCTTGGGGATCCATATACTGCCTGTATGGACTGCAGCTTAGCCACCCCCTCCTGTAATTCCTGAGTCACTGGCAGATATCGGCTTTGTTTTTGCAAAGCATGATTTGTCGTACAATATAACTTAATCCCATTCAAATGTTTGCAAAGGCCTTTGGCCATAAGCAATAAAGGTTTGACCAGACCATTCAGAAGGTAAACAGTTCGTTAGAGAATTAATATGTGACAAGAAATTAAATAAGAGTGGTCTGCTGCCTCCACCCCACCCCAATACAATGGCTTATTGTCTGTTTCATCACAGACCTGTCCTTGCTCAAAATCTGTTGAGTCAAATGGATAGCTTTGCTTTTTGGTGGTATGGCAGACACACCCGTCCTCTACACTTTTCACCTGAAGTCAGGCTTATATAGGATTTGTCTTTTCAGAAGGGCGTGTGTTTTGACACATGAAAGCATTTGCTTCCTTTCAAGATTCCCAGCAGTAATATAGTGGAAACCCCCACCCCAATTCTTTGAATACATTATTATTTCTAAGCCTGCATCTCTGGAGATATCCTATTGATCTTACCCTTACTTGTGAATTCAGTGTCAATAGAAGCCTGTCTAGGGTTCTGTAAAATCTGCTGCTTTATTTATACAGTGGTACCTCGGGTTAAGAACTTAATTCGTTCTGGAGGTCCGTTCTTAACCTGAAACTGTTCTTAACCTGAGGTACCACTTTAGCTAATGGGGCCTCCCGCTGCCGCCGCCACGCGATTTCTGTTCTCATCCTGAAGCAAAGTTCTTAACCCGAGGTACTATTTCTGGGTTAGCGGAGTCTGTAACCTGAAGCATCTGTAACCCGAGGTACCACTGTATTGATATTTCCACCTACTTGCATGTGGGCACTGCACACTCAGGGCATTTCTACACATAACATGCATAAATGAAAATCTAGACAATTATTTGAAATAGCACCTAGGAACACAGGGAGCTGCCTTCTGCTGAATTAGACCATTCACCTATTTAGCTCACACTGAGTGGTAGCAGCAGCTCTCTGGGGTTTGCCAGACAGATATCCGTCCCAGCCCTACCTGAAGATTCTTGGGCTTGAACCTTCTCAATGCAGAGCAGATCTTCTACCACTGAGCTGTGGTCCTTTCTGCAGTTGGATTATTGGTGCATCAGCTTGTTGGCTGGTGATTCTTCCTGGGGTGCAGACCAGTCCATGGATACTGACCACAAGGTAGAAATATTGTTGCTGGCATTCACCTGTCTCAAAGGATAATGCGCTGTGCCCTCCGGGGCGAAGTCAAACCACTGTGGCTGCAGAAACCGGTAACTTGTAATTGCTGCCTCTTGCCTTGTTTTTTCTGCGTTAACAGCCCCAAAGTGACCTCTCTGGGGCACAAGCCTAGACAGTGTTTATGGAGGTCCTGGCCTGCCCAGACGACAAGACCCCTCTCTCGGCCTAACTGATATGGTCCAAAGGAAAGCAGAGCAATATGTTTGTCACCAGCTTGGCTGCAGGAGTTGCCAGAAGGTGTACAAAGCATCATCCAACTGTCTTAGGGACTCCACTGCAGATTCATGTAGGGTTTCCTCCTTTGCCAAGAGTTTTCCAAACTTTTCATGTTGGTGATACACTTTTTAGACCTGCATCCTTTTGTGATACAGTAATTCAGTTTTGCTAGCAAACTGGAGGTTAAACAATCCCTTTCCAGCCCCGGGAGGAGTGTGAGGAGTATTTGTGCAACACACCTACACACTGCAGCCAATACACTGATGTGTCACAACACACAGTTTGGAAAACTCTGCCTTAGCCTTTTCTTCTCCTGAAGGCAGCGGGTGAGAGGCAGTAAGAAACAGCAGCAAGTGAGTTAGGATTCTGCGCTCCTTCTTACACTGATGCACAGGTGTGCTACTCCTAAGTCATATTCTCCACCATTAAGGATACTAGAAGGTGTGAATATTGCAAAACGTCATTTGCAAAATATGTAAAGCTTTAATTGCCCATTTTAAATGCATGCTAACTGTGCCCCATAGGGAAAAAATGATGAGAGTTTAAAACATTGTTCAGAGGATGGGTGGGAACCCAATTACTTGACAGCTGTGTCAAAATTATGCCTTTCAAAGAGGGGCTCTGTTAAGTCTTTAATTTCCATTTCTACTACCCTTCTCCCATTTCAAGTTGCCACCAGCACCTTAACTCTTTAGCAAACGATGATCTGATGGGAACTTGATGCCTGGCAAGCAGCAAAAAATTAAGCAAGTTGTGTCCCATTTATTTGATGCCTCGCTTAAGTGAGTCACTCTACCTGTGCGTCCAGTGTTAGCCTGCCAGGGAACCTGTAGAAGGATGCTGTGTCAGCACAACAGCAATACAAACCAAACTGCCAGGGCCTCATTTAAACAAAAAGCTGGACGCACATTATGCCACAAGGTCCTTTCATCTATATACTGAATGCATGAAGTGGGGTGTTATGTACTGAAGTTCTCACCCTGGGCCAGCAGGGGGATACTGTAGATAGTTATGCAAATGAAGGATGGAAAGTGATGTTCAGTGATTGGTTAGTTTTAGAAAGTCGCAACAGTTACATTGTTCTGGAGCTCTATATAAGCAGGCTGACTGAGCTCTTCAGTTCAGTTCTGTTCTGGCCTTTTGAATAAACAAGAGCTGTTTGGAGAATCGCGGTGTCGTCTGATATGTTCGCCCACAACTTAACATGGGGGACATAACTTCACTGACAAGCCCCATGCTCTGCTATCTGTGCATCCAGTGGACATTTGCTGCAGATACCTGAACAAGAGCCTCAGGTGGAGATCTCAGGGCCTGATTGGCTCCATGTCAGAGAAGCAATCCTTAAAGCACTGAAGTCCCAAGTTACAACGCTGTGAATTGGCTCTGGCTTAATACGTAGGTAGCATTGCTTTGTTTAAAAAGGAAGAAACCCATTTAGAGATTTTTAAATGTCATTACCATTTCTGTTTCCCCACTTACAGGAAAGCCATTTTCAGGAAATGTAGCTTTATATAAATATATATTTGATCCTTTACTTAGCATGATCCTTCAGATCCGAATAGCAGAGGGGGCAACTCATGACATAATTTCGAATTATTTATTGATAACAAGACTACTTGAAACATTTGGATGCATTATTCATAAAAAGCCACAGGACAAAGCATACTGTAATGGCTTTTCACTGTTTTGCAAATAGTGGTAAATGTGTTTAAAAGGCTTTGACCAAGCTCAAGGCTCCCATCTCCCCCTGGTTTGCTGAGCACACATAATCAGCCTTGTTCAGTCTTCAGGGGAGTTACTGTGGAAAGTATCTAGTAGGCATTTTCAACTTAATAAAAAGAAAACATTTCAGTGTTTAGTGAACCATTGCCAAGCGTTCAAACAGATGTACAGGGCAGGCCAATCCAATTATCAAGTGACGGCTGATGGCCACTGGTTGGGTGAAGAAGTGAGAGAAAATAGGGACATCCTAGTTCTTCTTTATTGTTGTTATTATTATTATTATTATTCCCCACGGATCTGAATGGGTTGTCTGGGCCAAACTGGGCAGTTCCCATTACATATAAAGACATAATAAACCATTAAGCATTAAGAAACTTCCCTATACATGGTTGCGTTCGGATGGTTTGGGAGTTGGATAATGCCATATCCTCCAACATTTATCTGATGAAAATAGGGACGTCCTAAGGAAAAGCAGGACATTCCGGGATCAGATCAGAAAACAGGACAGCTTCTGCAAATCTGGGACTGTCCCGGGAAAATAGGGGCACTTGGAGGGTCTGTCATGGGGGTAGAAGGGGGAATCTGGGTGCATGTGGAAAGTGATTGCCTCAGAGGCCTATGGAGTAGTATGAGAGCAAACTTTGATCAAGAAAATCTGACTCATGGTTCAAGCAGACCCGAATGGCTTTCTTAAGAGCAGAAATGTATCTGTATGCCTGGACTCTGGAATCTAAGAAGCAGGAATGCTGACGAGGACTCAGTTGAGCTAAGACAATACCCCAGTGTGAAGAAGATACAAGATTTGTCCTTTCGTGCAGCTGGCAGCACTGAGAAGCCTTCACAGCTCTTGCATGTACCCTGATAAACCTTGAGATAACATCAGACCCCCTAAAACACTGGGGAACTGTTTCTGCAGGCGCATTTCTCCTGCCCTGTTCTTTAGCAACACGGGAATGAGTTTTAGTGAGAAAAAAGAGGCACGAAAGAATCAGAAGGCAGACATCAAGGAGGATATCAGAAACAAGACTGTCTCCTCTCAATGCTAGAGCACACTTTCCCACTTTCCTTAATTTTATTTTATTGCTTAGTTTCAACTGTGTTAGCAGAATTTTTGGGATTTTTGTATGGGACGTTTTGGAATCCAATTTGCATTTTGGCCTGCTCTTTGAGAGAAGAGGGGAAATGTGTTGCCTTCAGCTGGTTCTTCCAGTTTTTGAAGCTGCTTATGACCATTTTTCATGTGCCGGTCTTTTGGGCCCAGATATTTGGCTCATAATTTTTTATTTGAGTAGATGCAGCTTTAATTGGTTTTTTATTTTACATAAAATCCGTCTTCATTTTATTTTGTTCATTCCGAGTCTCAGGCACCACTATTTCCATTTTAACACAGAGTTTTCAATTTGGCTTATTCTGGATTCTGAACAATGGGTCTTGGATTAACCTTTCTTAACTTTCCCTGCTGAGCCTACAGGAAACTGACCCTCGGATCTCTGCTTGAATAGGTAGCTGCAATCCCCACCTTAATCTTTACATTAAACTGCTATATAGTTGAGAATTTAACTAATTTAGACAGATGAAAGTTTTAGGAGGCTGAAATTTATTGCTTTGCAATATACATGCTTCATTGGTAGCTGTTTGGTCAATTATTTTTTATTTGCCAATTATTTCTCTTATTCTTATACCCCCATAATTGCTGAGTTTATATGTTTTCATCATTTCTCTGCTTTGATTTGAATAAATCTTTCTAATTTATTTTTTTGGTCTAAGTACATTGGTCCTTTTTGGTTGTCCCTGCTAGCTCACTGGAGCCAACCTAACAGAGTTAAATATAAGAGCTTTCTCCCCCCACACCCAAATGTATTTCCCCCCCCCTTGACATGATTTTCCTTTCCTTTTCTTTTTCACTGCATCTGATTCAACTGGTGGAAACTATTTTCAAATGACAGCAATTAATGTTGGTTTCAATGCAGATTGTGTATTAATATTTTGCTATTATTAAGTCAGATTTCCTTTGGTAAGAGATGTTTTATTCACTATTCCAAAACTAGCATGACCCTAAAATATCATCGGAAGTGAAGCATTCCTTCCCAACTGTCTAAATCGGGGGTCGGCAACCTGCGGCTCCAGAGCCGCATGCGGCTCTTTAAAGCCTTTGCTGCGGCTCCGGGGCGGTGGCGAGGGGAGGAGGCGAGGGGCGGAGGTGAGGGGAGGAGGCGAGTGGCGGAGGCAAGGAGCGGAGGCATAGGCGCAGACTCCATGGGGCCTGAGGGGGCCCGAGCCCCCTCAAAAATTCGTTTGGGGGGGCTCCGCCCCCCCAATAATCTCGGGCGTCCCTCCAGCATCAATCCCCACGCCCGCGCCGCCAGCCCCCGACGGGCGCCCCCTCCCCGGCTTGCCAGCTCCGCGCGCGCTCCGCCTCGCCTGCCAGCTCGGCTCCCTCCTTCCCTCGTGCAGCTTGTTTTGAAATTCCCCTTCCAGCTCTGCCACGGCTCGCCCGCTCCCTCCGCCCTCGCCGCCGCCTCCTCCTCCTCCTCCCCCAGTCCCCTCCCCTCGGCTGTCCCCGGCACAGGCTGCCTCACGTACGTGGCTGCAGGCAGCCCCCGGAATGGAGTCCCCGCGCGCGGAAGGGAGTGGCGGGCGCGCAAAAGGAGAGAAAGCCGCTGGCGCGCGGAAGGGGCCGGTGGATGGATGGACCGGCGGGCGGCGGAGTCACCTGGCTGGAGGGAGGTGGCGCGCAGCGGAGCTTCCAGGAGCGGCGGCAAGTTACCTGCGCGTCGCCAAGGGTGCACCTGCCTGGCAGCCAGCTGGAGGCTGAGGGCCGCGCTATCTAGACTTTTGGCTTTTGGTCTGCAGAAAATGCACCCACACCCAACAGGGGGTGAGAAAGGCCTAAATAGCTTTTTATTATCACTATATGTATGGTTCACTGGGGCCCTGGTTAATTTTCTTTGGCATTTTGTGGCATTGATTATGCAGTCGCGGTTGCGTGGAATTCCACGTGGAGTTAGTTGCCTGAAGCCCCTTTTTAAACTTAAGCAGGGGAAAGTTAGGTGAAAGTTTGGTGAATTGCTGCCAAGGAGTGTGGTGGAGTCTCCTACTTTGGAGGTCTTTAAGCAGAGGCTTGACAACCATATCTCAGGAGTGCTCTGATGGTGTTTCCTGCTTGGCAGGGGGTTGGACTCGATGGCCCTTGTGGTCTCTTCCACATATGTATGTGAGCAGGTCTTCTCCAACATGAACTATATTAAAAACAAACACCGATCATGCCTCACAGATGACAGCTTGCAAGCCTGTGTGAAAATGAAGGTGACGTCTTACAGCCCTGATGTGCAGACACTGAGCACTGAGGTTCAGGAGCAAAAGTCCCATTAACCTGGTTACCTGGTTGTAAATTAAATATTTTAATTAGCTATTAATTTGTCCTTTTTTCTTGAGATTGACAGCTGACTGCACGATCCTGTATATATAGCATTAAGGCAAGAAACAATATATGCAGTGTTATATTTGTTTTAAATGTTGCAATGTTTTTGCGGCTCCCAGTTGTTGTTGTTTTTTCGGAAACGGGTCCAAGTGGCTCTTTTTGTCTTAATGGTTGCAGACCCCTGGTCTAAATGAACAGATAAAGGGGAAAGTGTTTATCACTGGGGAACCATATGCACAGTTGAAGCGCTGTCTGTGCTGTACTTCCAAGTTTAATGGTCTTTCCCATATTATTTAGATGCAGAGAAAGAGGGGGGAACACTCTGTAATAAAAAAATATCTTCTAGAAGTAAGGCAGCTCCAGGGGGACAACAGTCTATGGTGGATTAAGATGGTTCCCAGTTCTCTGGAGGAATGTTCTTAAAATGAGAGCCTACATTCCCCGAGGATGCACAGTTTTAAAGGGGAAGGATTTCTTCTCCCTCCTTTACAACATGTCTTCCTTTATTATTTTCCATTAAGACTCCGAGCAGTTTGAGACATAGAGATTATATGGAAAGACAAGCAACAGGAAAATGCAAAACAAAACAGGGCAGTCTTCACTGTTTCTATGTATTTCGGAACATACAAACACACACTACCTTCCAGATCTGTCATTTGCTTTCAGGATTTTAGTATAAGCAGCAAAACAACCAAGCAATGAGCTCCCTGGCTTTTATGCTTAAACCAGGGTTGCCACATTTCCACAAATTTTGGCAAAGATGTTGAGCTTTTTCTTGTGGTTGCGGGTGGGAGGCAAAGTTGTTGAACAAAAAAATTAAGTTTTTGAGCTATTTCTTTTTCAGAAATTCACTAAATAATCGACGGTTGCCATATGCCCAGATTTCCTCAGACATTTTTAGTGATGTTTGGAAATTTCGCCTGGACACTATTTCCAAAGGGAGAATCCTGGATGTGTCTGGGAAATTTGGGTGTGTGGCAGCCCTAGTTTAAACACCAATGTAGAAATAAAAGCTAAATCAGTATATGCTTTTGAAAAGCTGCGAGACAGCTTGGGAACCCTTCTCTGCAAATATGTCACCTCATCCGTATCCCTGGTCAACCAGCGTGCTGCACCTGGAACTGGGCATGGAATGTGCAGCTGAATAAGAAGCAGCTGTGGGCAAACACCATAAAAAAATCAAGATTAGAGCGAGAGACAGGGATAATGTCTGCTGTTTTCAGGAACTCTTTTTGTTGTGATGTGAGACGAACTGAAAGTTCATTTTGACCCTGGTTTGTGGGAACCCAGAGACTGAGAGGGACAGTGTGTCAGAAAGAGAACATGCTGATATTGTTATATTTATAGAACAGTGGTTTAGACCACAGCGCCACCTGCGCTCTAGGGCTTGCCGATCGGAAGGTCGGTGGTTCAAATCCCGGCAACGGGGTGAGCTCCTGTTGCTCTGTCCCAGCTTCTGCCAACCTAGCAGTTCGAAAGCACACCAGTGCAAGTACAGTGGTACCTCTGGTTACAAACTTAATTCATGCCAGAGGTCCATTCTTAACCTGAAACCATTCTTAACCTGAGGTACCACTTTAGCTAATGGGGCCTCCCATTGCCACCATGCCACCGCCGCACAATTTCTGTTCTCATCCTGGGGCAAAGTTCTTAACCCGAGATACTACTTCCGGGTACACGGAGTTTGTAGCCTGAAGTGTTTGTAACCCAAGGTACCACTGTAGATAAATAGGTACTGCTGTGGCAGGAAGGTAAATGGCATTTCCATGCGCCCTGGATTCCATTATGGTGTCCCATTGTGCCAGAAGCAGTTTAGTCATGCTGGCCACATGATCCAGAAAATTGTCTGTGGACAAATGCTGGCTCCCTTGGCCTGAAGCCAATATGAGTGCTACACCCCATAGTCACCTTTGACTGGAATTAACCACCCAGGGGTCCTTTAGCTTTAGATAGATAGATAAATAGGTAGGTGATAGATAGATGATAGATAGATGATAGATGATAGATGATAGATGATAGATAGATAGATAGATAGATAGATGATGATAGATAGATGATAGATAGATAGATATAGACAGATGATAGATATAGATAAAAAACCTTTGTATTAATGTAATCTTTTTATATCTAACTGTGCATTTTTGTAATATTTTGTTTAAGCTGTTTGTTGTTGCTTCAGTTTTTTTGTACAACGCTTAGAGATATTTTCAATCTATGAAGTGGTATAGAAATTGAATAATCAATCAATCCTAATGATGTGATTCAACTGTTTATGTAAATATTTTTCTTCCTTTTTTCCTTCTAATTTTTGTCAGCTTCAGCGGCATCACCCTCTTTGCCATCCATGTAAAGACACAGGTGAGCAATCTATCAGCACATCAGCAGTTGCAACTTTCTCTTTATACACCTTTCTTTTTGGCAGATGTCAATGGATCAGATTTCTCTGTCTTGCTCACACAGAAACACACAGTAGTCCCCCCCCCCCCATCTTCCAAGCTCATAGATGGCAATCCATCAAAGAAATGAATGAACAATTTGCAGCATTAGCAGTGGGCTGTAACAAATTATTAGCTTTCCCCTTTGCTAAATGTGAAAGACTTTTATCCTTAAGCCTGGAAATCATAAAGGGAAATTAAAAGATACCCAAATGTTTGTTTATTTTTCAAGGTTTTCTCATTTAGGGAGATTTGACGCATGGTTTGTAAATGCTTGAATTTGGTAATATTGAGAAATTTGAAGCAGAGAAAAATATTTGCATAATTTTTCTTGCGGTTCCTTGGTTATTTGCCAAGGGGGATGGAGGGAGCAGAATCAAATAAGTATGAGAACTGAAAATTTTCCATCATCAAATACATGCTATCCTATATATATTCAGAAAAGGGGGAAAGTGAGTTTCCACCTGTCATACTCAATAGTAATTGCCAACTGATGTGGAAATGCAAACAACTAAATTTAAGATTGGGGGGGAAAGTGAGAAACTGAAATTGACAGATTCTCCCACCACTGTTTCCTGGATTTTCGTAAATGCGTTAAAAATGGATGAGAAAGGTTTGGGAGTTGGATCCAGATCAACTTAGTCATGCTTGTACCCCCACTGACATAAATATATCCGACGCGGGTGGCACTGTGGGTTAAACCACAGAGCCTAGGACTTGCCGATCAGAAGGTCAGCGGTTCGAATCCCTGCGACGGGGTGAGTTCCCGTTGCTCGGTCCCTGCTCCTGCCAACCTAGCAGTTTGAAAGCACGTCAAAGTGCAAGTAGATAAATAGGTACTGTGAGGGTTTGATTAGCTGCTTGTGCGTGAAAACGTGCTCCCTCAGCGTTTGTGCGACCCCACAAACCTCCGTGTGTGACGGAGCTCCTCAGACATGTCTGCTCTAGTCACTAGTAGAGTCCGACAGTGGCTGTCTGCGGAAGCGTTTCCAGCAAAGAAGTTCCTTAACGGAAACGCGTCTCCTGGACTCACGGCGTGACAGTTTCCTGCGAGGTGTGGGTCTCCCTATGGGAGACTCCGATACCTCCCCACTGTTCTCGCTGGAAGCCTCCCTGAGCCCTCCCTCCTGCTCGCATTCCCTCAGAGACCCACTCCTCCCCCTGCTGGTCCCTGCTTCAGCAGTTGAGTCTCTTTCATCCTGCCTGAGTCCCTCCACCACCTGATGCTCTGATGGCAGTTCCCTGACATCCACCTCCCCTCCAGGGCCCCCCTCACCCCCTCCCAATTCCTCCCCCCTGGGAGGTGAAGGGCTAAAACCCCGAAACGAATCTTCCTCATCTTCTGACGTCTCGAACAATTCTCTCCATCGATCGTCGTCCTGGCCAGCTGAATCCTCTTCCTCTTCAGAATCTGGGAACCCCTCCAACTCCTCTTCCTCGTCGGTGGTGGCAAAGTATTCCCTTCGGAACCTCGCTACCGGCTGAGGTTTACGTGGGAACCTCTGATGAAAAGTCTCTATTAAAACCTCGTCATTGACATCCTCTGCCCTAACCCAGGTGTTTTCCGACTCCGGTTCCCCTTCCCACATTACCAAATACTCTACTTGATCTCCCTTCCACCTGGAATCGAGGATCTCCGCTACATGGTAGCTGTGTTCCTTCTCCTCCATTGCTGGTCCCCTAGTGACCCTCCCCTCACTGTCTCCTCTATACGGTGACAGCAACGACCTGTGAAAAACTGGGTGCAGCTTCATGTGGTTCGGTAACCGGAGCCTGAAAGCCACTGGATTGACCTGCTGTATGACTTCAAACGGACCCAGCCTTTTGGGTCTTAATTTCTTACAACCTCCTTTGAATGGCAACCCTTGGGTTGACAGCCACACCTGGTCCCCCACCCTGATGCTTTCACCTTCCCTTCTGTTTTTGTCTGCCTGCCTCTTATATTCCTCCTTAGCCCTGTTTAAATTGAGTTGGAGCTGGCGATGGATCGCTTCCATTTCTTCCACGAACTGTTCTGCAGCTGGAACGCTCCAGTTCTCCCCCTCCCCCCCTGGGAAGGCTCTGGGATGGCACCCGTGATTAGCCAAAAAGGGGCTCATCCCCGTGGACACGTTCTCTGCATTGTTGTAGGCAAATTCTGCCAACGCCAACTTCTCCACCCAATCATTCTCTCTGTCATTAACATAACACCTCAAATATTGTTGGAGAACCCCATTTGCTCTTTCCGCCTGCCCGTTGGTTTCAGGATGACGGGCCGTCGAGAAATTAACCTCTACATGCAGTAAGCTCATGAGCTTCCTCCAGAACCTGGAAGTAAATTGTTTCCCTCGGTCCGAAACCACCCTCAAGGGGGCGCCATGCAACCTAAACACATTCTCTACAAACAATTTGGCGGTTTCTTCTGCTGTAACCGCATGTGAGCAGGCTATGAAGTGGGCCATTTTAGTTAACAGGTCTACTACAACCATGATGGCTGTTTTCCCTCTAGACCTTGGCAGATCAGTCATGAAATCTATTGCCACTGCTTCCCACGGTCTCTCAGGTGTGGGCAGTGGTTCTAATAAACCAGCCGGCGCCCGCCTCTCCCCCTTGGCTCTTTGGCATTGTTCACACCCTCTCACATACTCCCGCACATCTTCCCTGACCTTGGGCCACCAAAATTCCCTGGTAACCAGCCACATGGTTTTGTGTTGCCCAAAGTGCCCTGCTGTGGGGCTATCGTGCAGCTGCTTGAGTACCTTCTCCCTCAATTCCCCTTCAGGTATATATAACGCTCCCTTATAATACAATGCCCCATTTCTCTCCTCAAAACCACCGGATTTGTCTTCCTCCCCTCTGAGATCCCTGAGTTTCCCCTGGGCGTATGCATCCTGCACCGTACCCTCTACCAATTCCCTTTGCCCCACCAAAGTCGCCCCACACACCCAGCGGTCCTCTGGAATGATATGGGTTTCTTCGGGTGCTCCCTCCCCCTCCAAATATTCAGGTTTGCGTGAGAGAGCGTCCGCCCTAACATTCTCTGGGCCTGGCACATAACAAATCTCAAAGTTAAATTTGAAGAACTCTTGGGCCCATCTCAACTGCCTTTGGTTGAGCACTCGCGCCGTTCTCCAGTACTCTAGATTTTTATGGTCCGTGCACACTTGCACTTTATGTTGTGCACCAACTAGCAGATGCCTCCATCTCCGGAACGCCTCATGAATAGCAAGCAGTTCTCGGTCGTACACCGTGTAGTTCCTCTCGGATTTGTTCAGCTTCCGCGAGAAGAAGGCACACGGACGCCACTCTGACTCCTCCTTCCCCGGCTGCAGAAGAAGCACCGCCCCTATGGCTCTGTCAGATGCGTCTGTTTCAACCCTTAGCTTCTTTCGTAAATCCACATGCAGAAGTTGTTCTTCAGAGGCGAAGGCCCTTTTCAGTTCCTCAAACGCTCGCTCCGCCTCCGCCGTCCATACAAACTTCTTTTTACTGCTGAGACAGTCAGTGATGGGCGCCGTCAGATGGGCGAAGTTGCGGATGAACTTACGATAAAAGTTTCCAAACCCTAGGAACCTCTGCACATCCTTCTTGGTTTTGGGTGTTTTCCATTCCAGCACTGCCTGTACCTTGCCGGGATCCATGGCCAATCCCTTGTCTGACAGGCGGTACCCCAGGAATTCCACCTCCTTGGTATGGAACCGACACTTCTCCAGTTTGACCCACAGCCTGTTGGCTTGCAGTCTGCTCAACACTTCTCTGACGTCTCTCACATGTTGCTCCTCATTCTCAGAATACACCAACACATCATCTAGAAAGGCAACGCAATTCTTGTAGAGCAAAGGGCCCAGCACGTGGTTCATAAAAGATTGAAAACACGCGGAGCCTGCTTGTAATCCAAATGGCATAACGAGGTATTCAAACGCCCCCAAAGGGGTAAACATGGTGGTTTTCCATTCATCCCCTTTCCTTATGCGTATCAGGTTGTACGCCCCCCTTAGATCCAGCTTTGTGAAAATCTTTCCCTTCCTCACCCTGGTCAAAATATCATCAATTCTGGGCATAGGGAACGCCACCGGTTCAGTCACTGCATTCAGCCGCCTAAAATCACATACAAGTCTCGGCTTGTCCGCATTTTTTTTGTCCACAAAGAACACTGGGCTCCCCCCTGCTGCTTTGGACTCTCTGATGAAGCCTCTCTTCAGGTTCTTGTCAATGAACCCTCGCAACTCCTGCATTTCCCTGTCTGACATGGCATACAACTTGCCCACGGGAAGCTGTGCTCCTGGGAGTAAATTGATCTGACAATCAAAGGGTCTATGAGGTGGTAGTTGGTCAGCTTCCTTCTCGCTGAACACGTCGCTGAGATCTGCATACTGTGGTGGTACCTTCACCTTCCCCATTACTTCAGTCCCTGCTAGGGTGGCTTGGGCCCCTGCTGAACCCTTCTCCCCTTTGCAGTGTTCTAGGCAATGTGCTGAACCAAAGGACACCACTCTTTGATGCCAGCCAACCAGCGGATCATGTAGAGCTAGCCAGCTCATTCCCAAAATAATGGGAGCGCCTCCCAGGGTGGCCACATTAAACGCTATCAGTTCTGTGTGCCTTGCCACCCTCATTATCATTGGGACAGTCTGCAAGCGGACTCCTCCTCCCAACAACTCCCTGCCATCAATCGTGGTCACCTGCAGGGGGTTGCTTAAAGGGATGGTCTGTATCTGGTGTTCAGCAGCAAACTCCTTGCTCATAAAATTGCAGGAGCTGCCTGAGTCCAATAGCGCCTTTATTTTTAGGGGGTGCCCATTCTGCAGCTCTAGCGACACTTCAATCACTAGAGCAGGTCGAGGAGCTTCTGGCACGGGCACTTTCACTGCTCTTTGGCCTGGCTGCAGTGCCCCAATTGTGGCAACCAGGCGTTGGCTTTTACCTGCTCCGCTCCCCCTTCTTCTCCCCCCTCAACAGCTCCCACCATCCCTTGCCATTCCTTCCTCTGGGGGCAGACTCTGGCAAAGTGGCCTGGCTGTTGGCAGAGATAGCATTTCCGGGGGCCCTTTCCCTCCTTCTTAGCTCCCTCGCTGGTTTTTGAAAATGCGCGCGCGCGCGCTGTTCCGATTTCCATCGGCTCTGCCGGCGGGAAAGCTGGCTCAGGAATGTCTGGAATGCGGAACTCCTTCCAACGTTCCCCTCTCCCTTCCCGCCTCTCCAAGGCTCTTGCCTCCTGCCGCGCTCCTATGGTCAGCGCAGATTTGGTCAGCTGATCCATAGACCCCGCCCTGGGGCTCCGTGACAGCTCGTCTTTCACCCCCGAAGAAAGACCTTCTTCAAATAGCATTTGAACGGGTGCCGCCGATAAATCCCAACTCAGTCTGTGAATCAGCATGGTAAACTCAGTCCAATATTCACGGACAGATCGACTTCCCTGCTTACAAGCCATTAGCTGTCTGCGCACCACCCCTTCCTCAATATCGCTGGAAAACATGATATCCATTGCACGAAAGAACTTCATTGTGTCCTTTAGTATGTCATTGTGCGTTGCCATTAGGGGTCGAACCCAGTCTCTAGCCCCTTTCTCAAGATGCCCAATTACAAAAGCAACTCGCGATTCCTCATCAGGGAACTCATCGAACTGCACATTAAGGGCATATTGCATCTCTGTCCTAAAAGCATGGTAGTCCTTGGGGTCCCCCCCAAATTTCTGCACCAATCCTGGTACCTTTCTGGGGAATTGCGTGGCTCTCCCCTTCTTGTCTGCATCCTGAGCCCTTCTCTCCTCCAACCTCGCCGTCTGCAGGGCCAGTTGAACCTCCAACGCTCGGTATCTATCTTCCAAGCTTGGACCAGCTCCAGCCCCTGCTCCTCCGGTTCCGGTTGGTTCGCTCATGATGCCTTCTCTTGCACAGGCAGCGTACAAAGACTGTCGGACTGCTGTGAGGGTTTGATTAGCTGCTTGTGCGTGAAAACGTGCTCCCTCAGCGTTTGTGCGACCCCACAAACCTCCGTGTGTGACGGAGCTCCTCAGACATGTCTGCTCTAGTCACTAGTAGAGTCCGACAGTGGCTGTCTGCGGAAGCGTTTCCAGCAAAGAAGTTCCTTAACGGAAACGCGTCTCCTGGACTCACGGCGTGACAGTTTCCTGCGAGGTGTGGGTCTCCCTATGGGAGACTCCGATACCTCCCCACTGTTCTCGCTGGAAGCCTCCCTGAGCCCTCCCTCCTGCTCGCATTCCCTCAGAGACCCACTCCTCCCCCTGCTGGTCCCTGCTTCAGCAGTTGAGTCTCTTTCATCCTGCCTGAGTCCCTCCACCACCTGATGCTCTGATGGCAGTTCCCTGACAGGTACCATTCTGGCGGGAAGGTAAACAGCGTTTCCATGCACTGCTCTGGTTTGCCAGAACTGGCTTAGTCATGCTGGCCACATGACCTGGAAGCTGTACGCCGGCTCCCTCAGCCAATAAAGCAAAATGAGCGCCGCAGCCCCAGAGTCGGCCACGACTGGACCTAATGGTCAGGGGTCGCTTTACCCAATACTCTTGGATAAGGACCCACCACGCTTTTGTCTTGGCATGGAGACATGCAAGGTTGAACAGACCCCCATCACTTTGACTTCGCCCCCAAAGATGCATTCTTCCATGGTCTCACGAGACAGACATATGCCAGCCAACCATAGTCATTACTATTTTAAACTCTACTGAGTTCAATTGAGCTGCCCTCTCCTCTTGGCCTGGATATTTTAGCAGCTCTCTTCCTGGATCTGAAATTGGGGAAGGAGCGCATTGAGGGAACGACTGCTCTTTATCAAGGACAAGACAGTCAGAAGCACTACTGACTTTGGGTATAACACACCCTTTAAGAACTTGTACCTGAGCTTGCTTCCCCCCCCCTCCTTCCCATTCCTCTCTCCTTGTGCGTCATTTCTTTTTAGACTGTGAGTTTGAGAACAGGGACTGTCTTAGCTCTGATTTTTGTAATATGTTCCGAGACCGAACCTTTTTGGCTAAAAATGCTGTAAGTAACTACTGGATCTGACCTTCTAGTTCACTAATATAAAAGCCACATAGCTCTATGCTCATATACCCAGATCCATACATATACTGATACCCAGGCTGCAAAATAAAATGATACAAACTTTGAAAGAAACCCTAGAACAACCTCTGCTTTACCCTTCCTGATTTCTAGAATTGTCCATAGCTATTTTTTCCTTTCGCTTTGGTAGCTGAGTAAAAAATAACAGCCCCACTATCTTTCATTTTTTATAAAAATAAATTTCTGTCCTGTTTTATAGTGGACTATATGGATACAGGAAGACTAAGAAGGAGGCATGGTTGTGAGAAAGAAGCAGAAGTGGAAGGAAAATGTTTTGTGGTGTTGCTCCCTAAAAGCAATGTTTTCACTGAACAGGTGGAGAGATGTTGTTTTCTACTGCAATGACAGACACATTTTGATGGGCCTGCAATGATATCGGTTTTTGCTTACAACATCCATATTTATTCACTTCATAAACAGGAAGCAACATAGATAACATAGTACTCTTATTCTTACAAAAAAGATTACTACTCTCAGACCAAGCAAACACAGGAAGGCTGCCAACTCTGTCTCATGTACTGTAGCAAAAGCAATAGATATATTGCTTCTTATTTCCCAAGAGCTTTTCTAATATTTTTTATTAATGAGGTCAACACTCTCCATTCTGACCTCAGCTCCTGTATTGTCTTCTCTTTCCAATTGATCCATCAACAGTGGAGAACAGTCTAAAAATAGAATCAAAGTCCACACAACGGATAATAATTCCCGGAACCTGGGAGAAACATTCTAGCAACAAAGACAATGTTACAGTTTACACAGCTAAGATTTACAGATCAGAGTGTACGGGATACAGTTCAAATTACAATTCAGTTGTGCTCTTCTGTTAGTGGATCCTAATGGAAAAAAGAGAGGGCAAATTTTGCTAGATCCGCCTGCAGTCCCCATTGCCCTCTCCCCAGATTTGGTCCAGAAGGTTTGAGGCTCCTCCAGAACATTGTGGAAGGTGACATGTGGAAGGTTTCCTTTTGCGGATTTGAACTCAAGATCAAGGCTGTCCAGGAATGGAAGAACTTCTTCCCAGTTGCAGAAGAGAATAGTTGAAAACAAGCCAAAGTTTCAATATGACTAGTGGAATTTTTCACTGCCCAGAACCCTCAGAAGATGTGAATTTATTCTTCTGACCATACTTATGGGAAGCTGTGACTTTCAGCCTCAGGGGTTGAGCCATAGCTCAGTGTAAGAGCATCTGCTTTGCATGCAGAAGGCTCCAGGTTCAATCCCCGTCATCTCGAGGTAGAGCTGGGAATGTCCCTTGCCTGATCCCCAGATAACTGCTGACAGTTAGTGTAGACAACTAACTGAGATAGATGGACCAATGGTTTGACTCAGTAATTTCCTGTGTTCCTGGCAGGGTCAAAGGGCAAACCCTTGTATTCAGGCAACAGCAGAACTTACAAGAGAGAGAGAGAGAGAGATCTTTCCACCTTGGATGTTCTTAGAAGTCCACTGCCACCAGGCACTGAAACTATAGGTTGGACTAGGAGCAATCACCTTTAACACAGTCCAAAGTTCAACCGCACCCTAAATACAAGTCAAGTCTAAAATTCCATAACTCAGGCAGGTGAGCTCAGCTGCAAACTATATGTCATGTAAACACAATTGCATGAAGCAGATGGACTGTTTCTCCATCTAGCTCAGCACTCTCTCCACAGACTGGAAGCAGCTCTCCAGGGTTTCAGAAAGAAACCTTTCTCAGCCCTACCTGAAGAGTCAATGGACTGGATATTTTGGCTGCAAAACTATGAGCTCTACCACCGAGAGGCTTTTGTTGCCTCAGAATGGGAGTCTTTAACTGCTGGCATTTGTGCTGCTGGCATTTGAGCCAGGCAACGCGGGGACCCCCGTTTAGTACTTCCAAATCAGTGCTGATGGGATCTGAATATAGAAACCTCCATCAAATCTCAGAGTCTGAACATGGGAGGCCTCTTATTTTTGACAAAACTGCGAGAATTAAGCCAAGTGATACAAACAGGAGAATTGCATAGCATAAGCTCTTCTGACACCGTACCAGTTCAAGAGTCCTGAGGGCCAAGCAGAAAGGATTGGAAGTTTGTGAAGTTGCACAGAGCTCTGAGGGTTCTCCACCTCTGCTGACAGTACTTACCCGGCCGAGAGTAACTCCCACTGAATGCACTGTTAGGATGCAGCCCGCAATGCACTTACTGAGATCTAAACCTCACTGGACATTATGGGCCTTACTTCTGAGTAGACATGTAAAAGATTTCACTGTTAATGTCTTTTTAAAAAAATGTTCTTCCCCTCTTTTAAGACAACAACAACAACGCTAGTGCTCATCTTTCATGCCGAAATCATGAATACTGATTTCCATTATCATGGAGTAAAATGAGAAAAGTGTAATACTTCTATCTACCAAATGGCAAAATTGTAGTGCCGTCTGAAAGCTTTCAAAATGCCTGTAATTATATATATATATATATATATATATATATATATATATATATATATATGAGAATGTAAGATAATTACACGTTTTATCTCAAAACTGCTCAAAGCAGTTCTTAATCCGGTTAAGGGATATACGTGCGTGGATGCAGGAATTGCATTGTAAACTACTCAAGGAATATGATTGATGGGCAGTATATATAAAAAAAGACCTTAAATACCCAAATAAATAAATAAGCAAGCAGATCTTGGGTCATGTGTCCCTAACTGGATAGGAATCACACTAACTAGAAGCACACAGTGCTCCAACTGAGTTCGGCAGCCAGGGCTTGACAAAAAGAGTGTGTGCGCATGCGTGTGTGTGTGTACGTGACTGGATTTCTTCACCTCCAAATAGTCATCACATTTATATCCTATCTTTTTTCCAATAAGCCCACCCTCCTCATTTTAGCCTCAAAACAACAAGTCAGTGAGGTAGGTTAGCCTGAGAGGCAGTGACTAACACAAAGTCACACAATGAGCTTCAAGGCCAAGTGGGAATTTGAACCCTATTTATTAAATAGTGGGTGGACATAGCAGATGACACAGAGATTTCTCCAAGTACAGTGGTGCCCCGCAAGACGAATGCCTCGCAAGACGGAAAACTCGCTAGACGAAAGAGTTTTCCGTTTTGGAGGTGCTTCGCAAAATGAATTTCCTATGGGCTTGCTTCGCAAGACGACAATGTCTTGCGAGTTCCTGCTGGGTTTTTTCCTCCCCCCCCCCTTTTCTAAGCCGCTAAGCCGCTTATCAGCTGATCCGATAAGCAGATAAGCCGCTAAAAGCCGCTAATAGCGCTAATAGCGCTAATCCGCTAATCCGTCAATGGGCTTGCTTCGCAGGACGAAAAAACCGCTAGGCGAAGAGAATCACAGAACGGATTCTTTTCGTCTTGTGAGGCACCACTGTAGTTCTTTATAAGTAAGCTGGAACTGAACTGAACTGCAAACAGCTCAGCCGGCCTGCTTTTATAGGCAGGCGGCTGTCAACATTGTAACAACAACAACCCAGGGTTTCCCACCTAAATTAACTGACATGGACCTAAATGAAAACTATATACACGATACTCCTGGTGACCAGGGTGAGAACTTCAATACATAACACTATTCCCCGTGTTCTAGTCCAACACTGGTCAGATTTCAGCTTTTATAAAGTGCAATGTGCTCACAGTCTCCTGCATGCATTCCATTGGTTTGAAGGCATTGGTTTGCTCCCATAAAATGTGTCTGGAGCAAATGCTTGCAAATGGCAGATAGCACTAAGAGAAAAATTGCGGCAGAAAAGCTGGGAATTGCCCATTCGTATGCAGATGCTGGTGCTTAAATCTTCTCCAGGAAGGTTTTATTTGATTCATTCCCTTTAAAAATAAAACACATATATCAATATGTGCTCCCTTGCACTTGGTGAGAAATTTAAAATGCATAATGTGAAAATGTATTCCTTAAAATAAAGTCACCCTCAACTTTAAGTACTGACCCTGCATCACCTCTGGTACTTAGACTGATGTATTATTCCATCACATATTCTCTGGCTCCAAGAGTCATAACAATTTCCAACCTTGGGTGGGGTGGGGAGGAGGAATGTACATTCAGGTTTGCAAATTAATTCACATAACCTTTGCTTGAGGCCTTTGCAAGAATGAGAAGAAGGCTTATAAAGTCATTGTTAGCTTTTTAAAAAATTCATTAGTGGGTACAGGAAAAGTGATATGATTTTACTTTAGCTGACAGGCTGCTGACACGATGCAAGCATGTTCATATTTTATTCTATCATCGCCACAAAAGGAGCTTGATCCACTGGTGCCAGATCTGATCTTGTAGCGTTCTCTCCCCCTCGAGTCACTGAGGGTTTTTGCATGTTGCAGGAGACATGCATGCCCTGTCAGAAAGAATCGGGCCCACTGACCTGATGCTAACATTTTCTACACCAGCAAGTAAGGATGGGCATCACAACACAGTTTCACATTGGCAAGGTACTTTGAGCCAGATTGCAACAACTTGGGGATATGGCAAGTAAGAACTACAGTGGTACCTCAGGTTACATACACTTCAGGTTACATACGCTTCAGGTTACAGACTCCTCTAAGCTAGATATACAGTGGTACTTCAGGTTACATACACTTCAGGTTACATATGCTTCAGGTTACATACGCTTCAGGTTACAGATTCTGCTAACTCAGAAATAGTGCTTCAGGTTAAGAATTTTGCTTCAGGATGAGAACAGAAATCGGGCTGCGGCGGCACGGCGGCAGCAGGAGGCCCCATTAGCTTAAGTGGTGCTTCAGGTTAAGAACAGTTTCAGGTTAAGAACAGACCTCCAAAACAAATTAAGTACGTAACCAGAGGTACCACTGTAATGTTCAAAATACATCTTCCTTGAAATTCATTGTTCAGTCCAATGCTCGAGGAAGGGAATGGTGATAATAATAATAATAATAATAATAATAATAATAATAATAATAATAATAATAACAACAACAACAACAACAACAACAACAACAGCTCCCCAAAGCAGTCAGTGGCTGTGATCAAGGTCAAATCCACAGTATGGAAGGCTGCTAAGAATCTCCCCCACGTGCTTTTTGTTCCTCAACATGCATATAGCAGCTTGGGGAAATTCTCAACTGGAAAACGGCAGTGAACAACATCCTTAGGCTTCAGCACTGCCCTGGATCAGAGCTCCAGTGGCTCTTTTGGCTTTCAAGAATAAGAATCGACGATATATTTTAAAGCAGCATGTAACTTGACCCAAAGCAGACAGAAAAGCTGCTTTCCCGAGTCTCATTGCTTTTGTGTGGACTGGCATTTTTCCAATCCATGCCAAAGATTTCTAAGAGCTGGCCATCTGCTAGACTAGCCCTACTACTCAAGAACCATGGTAATCTACATGGTGTGATTGGATTTGTTCCGGATAGGGTTGTCCTCCCCCTTGATGTAATTGGCTGGCCTGTATAGAACCCAGTTCTATACAAGTTTATTTATAGGAAAATTCTGCAGCGTCCAATGGAACTTCCTCCCCAAAGCACCACCTCGGATTAAGTGCACAGCATCTCAGAGACTAAGCCTGTCTTGGATTCTGGCCTTTGTACCTTTGGGATAACAAAGTGTCCCTATCTCATTTTATCTGCCATTAAGCTGTTGCTTGCATAGGCTTCCATTGTTTCAATTCTGCCCTGAAAGCAAGAATATATTAATGTGCTGTCAAGATTGTGTTTGTGTAATGACTTTTACTTGTCCATACCGATGAGAGTCAAGTGCACTTGGAAGTACGGCAAAGGTGGCGATAGCATGCTTTGCCTTGTGTGTGTTGCATTAGTGGTTATGTAATTCCACATTTGAGCAACAATTATGGGTAAAAGTAGACTTTGAAAACAAGGTCAAGGAAGACACACTGACAGGATGCATTATTGTGTCCTTAAAACAAATCTTATGTGTATTATGGGAAAGGGGGCCAAAAGCTAAGTGACTAAGAGGTATTGTATGCTACCTCCAAATTTTGCTCTTCTCTTCTTTTGATATCACTCCCTGATATTAGAACAAGATTAGAAATATTGTTTGGGGAGCAAGTTGTAAAGGAACTGCTCCTGAGCTAGGAAGGATGATTAAATTCCTGACATGGCTTAGATCCAGGTCAGTTTTCATTTCTTGGAGGGGTAGTAGGGCTCATGCTTGAAATGTCTTGCTAGTCCCACAACTGCTTCAATTTTAGTCATCCCAGGCCGTTCAAGTCACCCTAAGGAGAGGCATGTGACTGTGGGAATATTTCTGCCTCTCAAAATTCACATCATTTATATGCTGCGTACTTTGACCTACTTAAAACTCTCCAAAACAAGCTATTCAGTCAGATAAAAATATTTTTGCAGAAGATAAAAATATTGGTGTGAGATGCACATTTGTGTGATTTTGATATTTCCTTGCATGCAATATGCAGTGCTTCCCTCTTCAACTATTAAAATCAGATCTAGGTTGATCTTCCATATATGTGTCTCTGTGTTTATATATGTGTGTGTGTGTCGCTGAGCTTCAGATGATTTTTGTTTGTTTGCTCATGGTAGAAAGGCTGGGTGGTTTGGTTCCCAGCCTTGTTTATCTACCATCTGTGGGCATAAATGCATTTTAAAATAATATAAAAATTAAGCAGAAGACAAAGATCAGCCTAAATGCCTAACGACAGCCATGCCATATAAAATAATAAACCCAATTCTATATCTGCATAGCCTATAAAAAATAATTTTTAGTATGCCAGATCTCCCCACCTCCTTTTATTCTCATGGGATGTGATTTTCTCCCTATCAAAGCATGTCTCCCATATGGCTCATCAGAGTTTGCTATTTTTGCCTGTCAATAATTTCCAGGATCTGTGTTTTATTAGAGGGGGGGGGGGAAGCCACTGCTTGTTTCCTCAACCTCCTTACCAGCGATACTATATTAGTATATTCCATAGACATAATAAAAGTGTGTGATTTATGCACCAAAATGCCTTCATGTGCTTGAGTCACATTAATTCCTTCAAATCGTTTTGAGGGAATTAAGGATGTGCAAATTGCTTCTGCAAGAAGAGGTAAGTTTAACATCTGCAGCACAATTCAATCCTTAGTCTCAGACCTCTGAGAGAAGGAAAGCTTTTGTCCAAACAGAAGGAAATTCTTTTGACTATTGCCGGCTTGAAAGCAGCTGGTTTCGGTGTGTTCCCGAAGACTGGGAGTGCGCCTGTTGTTGTTTTTTAATAAAACCCTACCTTTGATTCGTATTAATCATTTATTATCAGCCATCTGTCATTTATCATCTATCATTTGCTATAAATGCTGCAGTGATTGGGTTGCTCTCTGGCAAATAGAATCAAACGCAAGGACCGCAACCCAGCTCGTACTTACGTGTCCTTGATTTTAATGGGGCTTAAAACACACAATGCCATGAACTGGATTGTGGCCAAGTCCTCTTACAGAAAGTGGTCACAATCTAGGAAGTGAGCACGACATTCATAGCCAGAGCTTTCTTCTTTCTAAGACTCTGCTTCCAGCAGAAGACAGTCAGGTGTCCCAAGGAAGCTCACAAGCAGAGCATAATAAAATAGGACAGTGGAACCTGTGAGCCACCAAGCCAGGATTAGCCCAAGACATTTAGTCGCCTGAGGCAAACTCCCTTCTACAGAAAGCCAACCAGGCTGGCAGCTGAATTTATATGAATACTAGCAGCATCTTACACCACACCTGACAGCAACAGGATAGCTTAGGGGGCACAGGGTACATAATGCTCTGTTTTCTAATCTATTGCCCTCAATCCCTGCTCTTCAGCATCCGTTGCCTCAGACAGCAGCCTTGCTCTGGTAAGGATTAGCTGGCTGTGCGTATGGGGAAACTCACTACAAGCTAAGTTTATGTTTGTTAAACTTTGGTCCTGTCTGCACTATGTATTGGAAGCAGTACCATGCCTTTTTAAGCAGTCATGTCTCCAGCTTGCACAACACTCCTGGGAACTGTAGCTTGTGAAAGGTGCCAAGGGTTGTGAGGAGGCCCTTATTCCCCTCACAAAGCTACAATTCCCAGAGTGGTTTAGCAACCAATCCCTCTTTCATGCCCTCCAACATTTGCGATTTGAGGTCCCCCAAAACACCCCTACTACCCCAATAACTCACACATCACACAGAATTTTATTTAAGGTTTTTTGGCATAATTTTGGCCACAACTTTATTAACATACATAGATGTGAGTAGTTGCTTAGGCATTGCTTAGGACTATCTGCCCCCCCCCCCTTCGGGACAGAACTGACTCCCGGATTCTAGCGAAAGTCAGTGAGGGGAAACAATATTGGGGATAACGGGAGCTGCGCCACAGGCCCTCAGCTTCTCACCGCATGCTCCCAGGGGCTTACGCAGCCCAAACCCGATTCCAGGGGTTTGGATGAAAGGATGGGATGGCAAGCCCCTGAATTCCTTTAATGGAATTCCCTTGCAATAGCAGCATTGGAGGGGCAGGCCCAGCCAATCCTTACCCCTCCTCCAACCAATTTTAACCAATGCCTAACTGCCAACCTTACAAGTTGTGACGATTTGCTACGCAGTAGGCAAAAACCAAATGGCACCAGCCAATCAGCCAGATGGACAAAATTCCTACCAGGCCCCAATGGCAGACGACCCCATGACAGGCATAGCAAGGTCAAAGCACAAGCCCAAAACAAGCGAGGGTGGGTGGGTGATCCGGTGCCCACAGCGAAAGAGAAAGCAGATTGCTGTGAGCACTGCTTAAGTAATCTCTGTTTCCACCCCCAAATTGGCAACATCAACTTTACCCCAGCAACACGAACAACTAATCCTTGCCAGGCCTCAACTATCCTGAACTGCCTGGCAACTGTGGGGTGTCTTGCCTGGCCCCAACCACAACACGTGCTCTCTTTTAATGAGAACACGCTTTCCCCGATGAAAATAGGGATGTCTTAAACAACAACAACAATATCCCGCTCATCTGACTGGGTTTCCTCAGCCACTCCAGGTGGCTTCCAACATATATAAAAACATAATAAAACATTAAACATTTTAAGACTTCTGTATATGAGGCTGCCTTCAGATGTCTTCTAATTGTTGTGTAGTTACTTATCTCCTTGGCTCAACTCCATATCCTGCAATATTTCTCCAATGCAAATAATAATAATAATAATAATAATAATAATAATAATAATAATAATAATAATAATTTATTATTTGTACCCCGCCCATCTGGCTGGGTTTCCCCAGCCACTCTGGGCGGCTTCCACAGAAACCAAAAAACACTAAAATATCATACATTAAAAGCTTCCCTGAATAGGGCCGCCTTAAGATGTTTTCTGAATGTCAGGTAGTTGTCCATCACCTTGACATCCGATGGGAGGGCATTCCACAGGGCAGGCGCCACCACCGAAAAGGCCCTCTGCCTGGTTCCCTGTAGCTTCGCTTCTCGCAATGAGGGAACCGCCAGAAGGCCCTCGGCGCTGGACCTCAGTGTCCGGGCAGAACGATAGGGGTGGAGACGCTCCTTCAGGTATACTGGGCCGAAGCCGTTTAGGGCTTTAAAGGTCAACACCAACACTTTGAATTGTGCTCGGAAACGTACTGGGAGCCAATGTAGGTCTTTCAAGACCGGTGTTATGTGGTCTCGGCGGCCGCCCCCAGTCACCAGTCTAGCTGCCGCATTCTGGATTAGCTGTAGTTTCCGAGTCACCTTCAAAGGTAGCCCCACGTAGAGCGCATTGCAGTAGTCCAAGCGGGAGATAACTAGAGCATGCACCACTCTGGCCAAACAGTCAGCGGGCAGGTAGGGTCTCAGCCTGTGTACCAGGTGGAGTTGGTAAACAGCTGCCCTGGATACAGAATTGACCTGTGCCTCCATGGACAGCTGTGAGTCCAAAATGACTCCCAGGCTACGCACCTGGTCCTTCAGGGGCACAGTTACCCCATTCAGGACCAGGGAGTCCTCCACACCAGCCCGCCCCCTGTCCCCCAAAAACAGTACTTCTGGACCTCCTAGCCTACACGCCAACATTTCTCTAATGAAAATAGGGGCATCCTAAGGAAAAGCGAGACGTTCCAGGATCAAATCAGAAACTGGGATGGCTTCTGTAAATCCGGGACTGTCCCTGGGAAATAAGGACATTTGGAGCTTCTGCTCTTTCCAGGGAACTCTTGAGAACTGTAGCTCTGTGAGGACAGAAATAGAAGGAGGAATTTGTTTCATCCATTTTTTGGACCAACCTAATCAGGTGCTTCTGAACTTGATTGAAGATCAGAACACAAAGTCCAGTCAGATATCACACTTGCCCAGTTTTTACAAAAGTGCATATAAGTGCGTTCTTCTCCCTAATGTTTCATATTCCTTTGCTGTCTAGAAACATGCAGTGCAGTGGTAGGTCCTGAAATGCGTACTTCATAAAACAATCATTTTGAAAACTCTGTTTTGGTTTGGTTTTTCATAGGCATAATGTGGGTAGACATGAAACAGTATATTTTAGGTATAATAGATTTTATAATTGCTTAGCTCTTCAGAAAGAACATTTATTTCCTTTTTAATAAAAAAAAATGAATGTGCTTTATAAATATTTGTTCTCTCAATCCCCAATTTAAATGTAGGTTTTATCTTCATTTTTAATTATAAATTGCTGATATGCAGGCCGTCTTTAAAATGTACTACCTGGAATTTCTTTAGCATTATAGAACTAGCCGGCCTTTAATCTCCATTTTATACTGCAAGATTACTTTCTTTGACAGCTTCTGGCAGCAGAGACAAATAAAGGAGCAGAGGAAAGTAAAAAGGCATAAAAAAGAAGTTTTAAGGGGCCCATATAATTAGCTTTCCTTAAGAAACCCACTAAGGCTATCTTTCTGGGTCAGACAAAAAGGAAATAACTGAGGAAGAAAACAAGCCTTTTGTTCTGTAAAGAACCAATTCTGGAAGTATTTGTTCCAGTGATATGTGAACACGCCCCACTTCCCACACACTCACCTCAAAACCCATTTGGGTTTTCAAGTGCTCCTGTTGAATGCTCAGAAAACCTTGAGGTTTTCCTTCAGTCACTTGAGAGAAATACAGTGGTACCTTGGTTGTGAAATGTAATCCGTTCTAGAAGACCGTTCGACTTCTGAAACTTTTGACAACCGAGGAGCAAAGGGCTGGTAGCAAATGCAATGGAGAAAACTGAAAAACACACAGCGGAAGTCATTCGAGTTATGAGGTGTGTTCAAAAACAGAAGCATTTACTTCCAGGTTTTCGGTGTTTGAAAACCGAAATGTTCGGCTTCTGAGATGCTCAAAAACCGAGGTACCACTGTACTTGAGGTGAACTAAACAGGTGAAATGTGTCCACTTGTGAGGTCCCTCTGTTTCCCAAGTGGAAAACACAGGTATGTTTTCTCTCTCTCTCTCTCTCTCTCTCTCTCTCTCTCTCTCTCTCTCTCTTACATGGTTGCAGAGAGGTCATAGCAGGGCTTATTTCCTTACTTAAATTGGAAGGCATAAAAATTACAAATTCAATGTTTCTCACCTGGGATAGGATTTAAGAACATGAATGTAATACAAGGCACTGTGCTTTCTGTGGCAGCTCCATATGAGACCTCAAATTTTGATCAGTCATCTGCCTAAATGAACCATATTTTGAACAAGTAAAAAGTTGCTTTTGCATTTCACAACATTGAGCCTGGACTGAGTCCAACTGTGTTAGTTGGAGTCAAAGCTGATTTCATCCCACACCAATTTAAAGCTGCTGTAATGGCAGTTGCTCTGCTACCATTACATTTTAGCACAACAGATGCCCTTTTATTTGCAATGGATAAAAAATGCTTGTTTGATCTTCTGTTCTCTCTCATGCCTTGGATGATATGTGCATAGTAAATACAAGTGGAAGCATGCGCAAATTTGTTTTCTTTGTGTAATGCATATCCGATATACGCTTCCCTATTAACATACACCAGCACCTTTGTTCTCATGTCTCATTCACATTTATACCACCTTCTTCATTCATATCACTCATGTACCGTATGCAATATTCAAATGCTTAGCTTAAAAGCTGACCTACACTCTGAGGGTGTGGCCTGCTCCCTTCTCTGCTGAACGCTTTCTTACAAACAAAAAACAGTCCCACCTGTCCCTAGGCATCGTCTTTTAAACTTTTGAGCATTTGGAATGTTCATAAACATTTCATAACCCCCCAGAAGCTGAGGCAATGGCTAGGGAGAGCTCGCTTCAATCAATTGAAGCCAAAACTCTTACAGCGGATATATAGAGAAGTTTCCAAGACTGTAGACTGCGGTTCCCCTGGGTGGTTTTCTTTCGCTCAAGTTAATCTGTATTTCCAGCAAATCTATGTGTTCTGTGGTTTAATGTATCAATTTGTTTATCTCTTTACATCTACAGTAAGCATCCTAAAATATTGTTGCACGCCAGCCAAATCGCTGAGCATTGTGAGATTCTAGGGATTCCAGATGCTTACCCAGGTTTCATGTTTCCTTTTGGAAATGAGGCAGTGCTGTACCAACAAACACAAAACAACCACTCTGCAACACCACAAATCCAACTTAACGGTGTAACATTGGAAAATGCCAATCACTTTTCCTACCTAGACAGTTATCTTTCCACAAGGGCCGACACTGATGCCAAAATCCAGCATCACCTGAGCTCTGCGAGTGCAGCTCACAGTGCATAGTGTTTGAGGACTGAGACATTCACAGGGAAACCAAAATGTTTGTTTACAAAGCTATGGTACTACCAACCTTACTGTACGCTTGTGAAACGTGGACCACTTAAGCGCCATCTCCAACTCCTCAAAAGATTCCATCAATGGTGTCTCCAAAATTTTTTACATATCACTTGGGAAGAAAGGCAAACTAATGTCAGTGTACTGGAAGAAACAAAGATCATCAGTGTCAAAGCAATGATTCTTCAACATCCACTTTGTTGGACTGGTCATGCTGTTTGGATGCCTGATTATTGTTTTCCAAAGCAACTACTCTATTCCAAACAAATGGAAAGCATAATGCTGGTGGTCAACATAAGAGGTTTAAAGACTCTCTTTAAAAATGTAGTATAAACACCGACAATTTGGAAACACTCACCTGAGAGCGATTCAGTTGGAGAACAGCCTTTACCAAAGGTGTAATGGACTTTGAAGACACTCAAACTCAGGATGAAAGGGAGAAATATACTAAGAGGAAGGCATGTTTGGCAAACCTTCACTGTGATCAGCTCCCGCCCAGAAACATATGTTCCTACTGTGGAAGGATGTGTGGCTCCAGAATTGGCCTCCACGGTCACTTATGGGCTCACTGTTAAGACTGCGTTCATGGAAGACTCTTACTCTGCTACGAATGATCGTCAAAGAAGAAGAAGATTTATTTACATATATATACAAGCTGAGCCTACAATGAAGGGGTTCACAGTATTAACACCCTTAGGGTCCCCATAGGTGCAGCCTTGGATTCAGACAGAAATAAAAAAAATTGTGTTCTAACGCTCTCTCTCCACCTTACTGCTTTCCTCCTAGGTCACATCCTTGCAAACTCTAAACTCTGGTTTTTGTCCTTCTCACTAACCACAGGCTGTCCCCCCCCCACCCATTTGCCATAACACACAGATATCATTTTCTTTGTTTCCCTTTATGGCACATCACTGAGGCCACCTCATGAGGAAGCTATCCAGACTTATATTTTAACATTTTCTGGATCCAGGGATTCAGGAAGCTAGCCTGGATTGATTAGCTTTTAACACTTGCTGGATCCAAGGGGCAGCAGTGGGAGGCCCCATTAGCTAAAGTGGTGCTTCAGGTTAAGAACAGTTTCAGATTAAGAACAGACCTCCAGAATGAATTAAGTATTTAACCCGAGGTACCACTCTAAGCATGAAAAGGATTCACTCAAGCCAAAGGGGGGGGGGGATTGTATTCTTTGTGCTGAACTTAGGCTGAATCACTGAATGATTCCTCCCAGCAGACATGTATAGGATTTTCAAGTGCTGCTCTCCAATCCAGCATGTGACCCTCCTCAATTATATTTTGTGTAACTTTCACTAACTGAAGCTAATGCAAGTATATTAATATTTGCTGTAATTCCTAGAGCAATCGGCGGCATGATCGAAATGAGTAAAAACATCAAACAAGGTCTTACAAAGAAGACATTTTAGTTAAATCATTTAAAACTGGTTTTCTTCTGGGAGGGGGGAGCTGCGGTGTCGTGCTTTGAAGGATCCTTAGAAATACATACTATTACTTTTTGTCACGAGCCATTTAGCTAGGTACTGGGTTCATTAACATTTCTCTTTTTTGTTCAACTTAATGTTCAAAAGATGTTCTATTGTAACCGTGGAGGCAATTAAGGTCTATAATTGTAATGTGCCTATTTTCTTTAGTTAAGATTTTATTATAAAAATGGCTGGCACGTGATGCATTTTACATAAGTCACATATTTCGAGGCCATCTGTTGCAATAACATTCCCTACAGGGGGAATTTATCAATGTCCAACTTTTGTTCTATTTATTAGTAAAGAGATGCAATAGAGAGTTTTGACTTTAGCAATACATTCTGCCCAAACTACATTCCACTAAAGATCAGCTTCCCTTTGACAGTGTTCATTAATCTTATTTTAAGGTGACTTCTGTGTTTCTAGGGGCAATTACCAATGTTGCAGCACATGGAACCACCAATGTGATTTTTCGTAAGCTTATCATCTTATAGATTCAATGGATTTTTATTTTTTTAAAAAAATGAGTTTTGAGACCATTTGTGCACACCTTAAAACAGCTGTCTCCCTGTCTCTGATAATCATGGTATTTGAATTCTTAGCATTGCTTTATTTAATCTGTAGATTTACCTTTCAAGGGAACTCTTCTTTATCGGAGACACTACAAATCTGGCTTATAACAATAGGATTTAATAATTGTTGGTTTTTTGCTGCAAAGTGGAGGGGTGGGACACTTAATGGAATCAGAGTATGGGAGGGGAAGGATTTCATGCATGGATTGGAAGGTAGGTATATTGAATTGTCCTATATGTGGGTGGCGCTGAGGGTTAAACCACAGAGGATTTGCTGATCAGAAGGTCGTGGTTTGAATCCCTGCGACAGGGTGAGCTCCCGTTGTTCGGTCCCTGCTCCTGCCAACCTAGCAGTTCGAAAGCACATCAAAGTGCAAGTAGATAAATAGGTACCACTCTGGCAGGAAGGTAAATGGCGTTTCCATGCGTTGCTCTGGTTCACCAGAAGCGGCTTAGTCATGCTGGCCACATGACCCGGAATCTGTATGCCGGTTCCCTTGGCCAATAAAGCGAGATGAGTGCCGCAACCCCAGAGTCGTCCACGACTGGACCTAATGGTCAGGGATCCCTTTACCTTTACCTATACACAATCTAGCAAAACACTACAATTTAGGAGGTTCCACAGTGGTAAGAAATCAATATTTTAGTGTGGCAGCACCTATACAGCTCCCTGGCTGTTAACATCAGGCAGCAGTCTTGGGGGTACTCTTTTTCTGATGCCTGCTTTGAACACTTTTGTTTTGGCAAGCCTATCCAGACATGTAGATGTTGACACGTTTCAACCTCTCTTACTATTAATTTTAATTATTTTAAAATGTTTTAATTGGTGTTTTTTTAAAAAAAACAACTGATTTTATAGATAAAGTTAACATAAGCCACTTAGAGGTTTTCCTTTCCTTTTGCAATCAAGTGGTGTATAAGTTTTGAAAAAATAAATGAAAACAAATAAGATGAGAGGGTGAACTATTCTATAATATGGACAGTTGTGGAAATATGTGGGGCGGGAGGGCAATGAAGGGGTTGCATCTTTACTTTGATGTTTGAAGAAACTGAACCGAACATGTTGCAACTGGCTGACAAGTACCTCTGTAAAATCTCTGCCTTGTGTCTTTGGCTTTTGGCAGAATACTGTGTATTTCAAATGTACAGGCTGAAGAGACAGGGCAACTAATCAGGCAGCAGTATTATCTAAGCAGATTCAGTCCTTCCATTATATTTATATATTTGCCTGCATTTTTGAATCTTGCCTTTAGGATGCCCAAAGAAACATACAATAACAGTAAATAAGATACAATCCGATGAAAACAAGCACTAATGTGCATTAAGACATTCAAATGAGCACTTTATGTACAAGATTTGATGAAGTGAACATGCTGACCAAAGGACTGACCAAAGTTGTTGACCTTTTTTACGATTTAACCCCAAAGTTGTTGAGCTTCTTTTAGGATTGAAGTTGATGAACTTTTGGGGGGATTTCCCCCCAGAGTTGCTGATCTGTTCTTAGGATTGAAGTTGTTGACCTTCTTTTAGGATTTTACCCCAGGAAATAAACTGCCACAGGGGCCAGATTAAACCAACCGGTGGGCTGGATTAGGCCCCCAGGCTGGACTTAGGACAAGCCTGCATTGGATGGTTAAGTGCAGTCGAATTTGACTATGGGGTGCGGTGCTTACCTCGCTTTCAGGCTGAGGGAGCCGGCGTTTGTCCACATACAGCTTTTCTGGGTCATGTGGCCAGCAGGACTAAAACACTTCTGGCACAGCAGGACACAGTGATGAGTGCCAGATTGCATGGAAATGCCGCAGCGGTACCTATTATCTACTCGCACTGGTATGTTTTCAAACTGCTATGTTGGCAGGAGCTGGGACAGAGCAACGGGAGCTCACCCCGTCGCAGGGATTCGAACTGCTGACCTTATGATCAGCAAGCTCAAGAGGCCTGGTGGTTTAGACCACAGTGCCATCCACATCTCTGGAATGTACATTGATATGCACTGGGCATCCCTATTCCTTAATGTTCTCCTTTGTTGAGTCAACATCCAGACTAGGTTCTGGATCCAGCTTCTGATTTGTCTGATTAGAACAATAACATTTAAAACAAAAGCTCTATGGATACAGTAGTCTCTCTCTCTCTCTCTCTCTCTCTCTCTCTCTCTCTCTCTCTCTCTCTCTCTGTGTGTGTGTGTGTGTGTGTAAAATCTTCATTCCACTGGGGGTGGGAATGGCTACCTTTCCCTTACAGCTCTTTTTCTGTTGGAGCTTCAGAGAAGTAATTTAGTAAGAGTAGATAAAATATCTTTCATGCCCATGAGGCTATTTAATCACACAATACCAGGGAGTGACCTTCACACAATTTGGTTTTGACATCTCAGGTTGCACAAAGACATCCTTCCCGTCTATTTTTACATTTGACTTTCTCCACGGCAGGTTTGAAAATACAGGAGTGCTTTCATAAGAGTATCTATCGGATGAACTGGGCTAGAGCCCTTTTCAGAGATACTGAGTACAATGAGTGCATATATGTTGTATATGGAGCCTGTGAGCAGTCATTGTATGATGTCTGAAATGGGCTCACATGCCCTCTTATGCCATGAGGAGCCACCTGAAATTTAGTTCTATGAGGCCAAACAAGCTTGGGCACTGTGATATCACCTATAGCAAACTTTTTCAGCAGGTGGCCGGTCCACTGTCCCTCAGACCTTGTGGGGGGCCGGACTATATATTTTTTTGGGGGGGGGGAATGAACGAATTCCTATGCCCCACAAATAACCCAGAGAAGCATTTTAAATAAAAGAACACATTCTACTCATGTAAAAACACGCTGATTCCTGGACCATCCGCAGGCCAGATTTAGAAGGCGATTGGGCCGGATTCGGCCCCCGGGCCTTAGTTTGCCTACCCATGACCTATAGCAACATTTTTTGGTGAATCCAAAAATGCGTGTAGAAGCTGGGTAGCTCAAAGTTTCTGAACTTAGCCTCCTAGAGGGGGTTTGAACGAAGGGTTCCCAGAACCAAGCAAATTATCATACATTTTGTTGAACTTCTAACACAAATGGTGCATAGTCTCTCCACAATAATTCATCTTTATTTTTTTTAGAAAAAGAGGTGCCAGAACTCACCATGAACACCTCCCTTGTTCTCTTAGGATGGCAATGGCACCCATCTGAGAGGTGCCAGAACTGAGTTCCGGCTGAAAAATATCAACAACAACCCTGATCTGCATTAAAAGTTTTGCGGACATCTGTGGCTTTTAGGTCAAGAAATATTGGCCTCCTCTATTCTGCTTCCAGAAATAGCATTAATGGGCCTTTCTGCCCTCATTTTATTATATATATTTCATCCTTATTGCTTTCTTTTAATGGACATGCAATCACATTATAGCATCTCTGTTTTCCTGTGGCTAAACATGTGTTTCAAAAATCTGCCTTCATTTTAATGGTGTGGAAATGGTCATGTCATCCATTAGGTGTTCTTTTTTTTTTTAAATGCAAAATCCATAGATCACAGTAGGATTTAACTTGTTCTATGGTTAAGTTAAAAAGCAACAATCCTGCGTGTTTTTGTTTGTTTGTTCTCCTATCAAAAAGTGGGGCTTTGTTTGTGTGGTTATTTGTGGTTAACTGACCTTAGCTACAATCCCCATACCTGAAATTGGAACCATGGACAGGGATGGTGAGTAAGTGAAATAACATATGCTGAACTCAAAAAGTGGCACGTGATACCTATAAACCTTCCTTTTATCCTCCTTTCTATTTCTCATTTGCAATTACGCCAGCATTGTTCCAGTAAAA
Organism: Podarcis liolepis; assembly: GCF_965112155.1. Lineage (NCBI taxonomy): Eukaryota > Metazoa > Chordata > Lepidosauria > Squamata > Lacertidae > Podarcis > Podarcis liolepis. The sequence continues at coordinate 26,161,190 of NC_139558.1, read as the reverse complement.
TATTTTCTCTTTCAGAACAACGCTGGCACTCATGCCCCCCAAATTCAGTAAAGCAGCTTGAGTTCAGCATTGAAAAAATTCACCAGAGATTTTTATTTTTTCCTCTTTAAAAAAACCCAATACCCTTTGTCTGGATTTTTATATAATAAGTGATACGTAAGTAGCGAGTGTGTCTCCAACGATCCCATGCATGAGCCCTGCTTATTTTACAAAACTCTATTGTTCCCTCTTCTATGATAATTCCTTCTCTAATTAAATAAACCGAATTCTTAACTATCACCAGCTCTATAGCCCTCTTAAAATCAATGGGAGCAATAGCAATTTACACCACCCAAGAGCTGCTCAGCTCAGTGATTTGAAACTATAATGATCAGCCATATTCCGTGATGATCGTGGGGCAGCCTCTCTGGTGTTTTATTAAACCCCGCTGAGGACTCAGCTTGATTATCCTAATATTTTTCCTCCAAGTGGCTTCACAGGAAAATCTCCCCCTTGTTTCTTATACCTTCCATGCCTTTACCTTGCCCTTTGCTGTCTCTTCGTTCTTTCACTTGCTTGGAGATAGAGTTGCAGTACGGAATGGACCACTGCACTCAAGGTGGTGATGTCCTATTGATTGTATAACGACCTAATATTTCAAGATGATACACTTCCCGTTTCCTAATTCTGTTCTAACATTCCCCTCTGCGTGTATGTATGCTTTAGATGGCTTCAGTATTCCAGCATTCTGAGCAGATGTTCTCACTCAAATGATGTTTAGGGGTTTGGTCCCCCCCCCCTTGAGTGGTTATTTACAATTAATTTAGAACCCATCAGTGTATATAAGTTGCTGAAATTGCTCCCCTCAAAGTACATTAGCTCGGAGTGCTTTGTGGTGCATTGCCCAATTATCCGAGACTAACAGAAATACTTTTAGGTCATCCACATATTTTTTGACCCTCCTTCAGATCATTAGGAAGTGCATCAATAGGAACCAGTCTTTCAACTGTGCAAGTCTTTAACTAGCTCCTGCACTGAAAATTGGCTATGAATTCAAGGGTGTTTTAACTGTTCCGAAGTATGACAGAAAATAAGTTGTTTGGCTTCGGTAGAAGAATCATATAGTAAACACAAGTGTTCTAGAATGAAGGAAACCTGCTGTTGGCAATTCCATTTACGCTGGGATCCTGTACAGGTCTAATCAAAAGGGAGTCCAACTGAGTTCAGTGGGTCTTACTCCCCTGTTGGAGTATCTAGTTTTTCCGCCTCATTCATTTACAATTCAAAGGGTACAGGAGAACGATCAGCCAAGGAATTCAGAGGAGATGAGAGAGGGACAATCAAGGTGAGCAACCCTCAAAACCAACAACCTGCAGGGCTCATACCAACATAGCAACGTATGTGTGTTTGTGTGTGTGTACTTTGTTTTTCCTTTGGCTGGAATGCTTTTTTCTCTTTCTAAAATCTTTTATTGGTTCCCAAAGTAGGGAAAATAAATTTGAGAGCTTCACTTCAGCACTGGAGCACTTCTTGCCCTTAGTCTGGTGGCATGAAGGGAGAATGGGAAGTCTTTACATCCAGTGGACTTACTCCTAACATGCTCCGGGAATGCCTCCTTTTCTAGATGATGGAGGGACACAGCAATGAGCCTTTCTGCAGAAGCCAAGAGACCAGACCTCATTTTTCATCCAGGAGACATAGGATGGTGCCATTAAACAGATTTATAATAGAAATGATCGTGATGCAGCACTGAAGATATATATACATATGTATGCATCAAGATGAGTAGTCAAATAAGATGTCTTAAAATGGGACCAGACGTATAAACCCTGATGGAGTTTCTTGCTCTCAGAAGGAAGAAGGCTGAGAGCAAGAAGAAAGTAACAAACATGTGGGGGAATCCTAAAAATGTTATTGCCACAGTGGGAGAAAAATCTGATTGCATAAGTATAAAGACCAACACACCTGTCCTTGTCCTTATAAGATTTCCCTTATATTGGCCCAATTATGCATGAAACAGCACGAGGGAGTTATGAACTAGCCCAATTACATTAGGCCCCTTAATTTCAGTGGGTCTACTTTGAGTAATGGTTAGTTGAATACCAGCCCATGAGTGGCTCAAAATAATGTCAGAATCAAGGTTTCCAGTGTTTACTATGCAATAGGAAGATGACAGGAACAGAGGAAAGCCTTGCTGAAGCTGTATTGTGGGTGTGCGGGCCCACAGGTTGAATTTGTCCCACATTGCTTCCAATTTGGACCTTAAGGCTGTTTTCCCCAAGCTGTCCCCCCCCCCCCCCGCTCTATACCTGACATCACATGTAACACCAGGTGGGTGTGAGGCAGGCAGACTCATAGCTCTTTGCTTGAAGAAGCGTCCAGGTCTTTTCCCCCACCATCTCCAGGCAGGGCTTCCTCTCTGAAATCCTGGATAGGCTCTGCCAGTCAAGGTAGACAATACTCACCTGATGGACCAATGGACTGGCTTGATATAAGGCAGATTCCTATGTTCCCAAGGTGATATGCACGAGAGAGACAGAGAGAGAGAGTCTGTCTCATGAACACTGCTATTGACAGCAGCCCACTCTAACTCTGCAGACCTCGGAGTGCAGGAAGGTTGATCAGCGCTGCATCTATGTCGGCCACCAAATGTTTGCAGAAATTCTGGTACCCAGGAAAAGTGTCTCTGGTGCTGCAAAGCATACCTTTCTCCCTCCACACAAATAAAACTAAATTTTATTTTTTGGAAAACAGGCCTAAGAATGCAGCACATTTTCTGTAGGACTCCTTTGAGGATAGACATTGGAGGGGAGGCGTAAAATTGTTTTTCACTACCCCTCCTCTGAGTAGCATAGATGGGACTCTTCTCCATGCATTGTTAAGTCTGAGATCAGCTTAGCTTTAAAAAATACGATAGCAACACGTAGCCTCAGGCCATCCTGTGCTCTGATGAAATTCAGCCCTTAATAGCATTTTAAGGCCACACACCTCCATTTCTGAAAAGCAGAACCACCTCTACTTGGGTCTGTGTGGTTTGGAAGCAGGTCTTCTAAGCCTAAGTTAAGTATTCTGTCAGCCATGTCTGGTCGTCCTTATACAGCTACTATTATAACTGACAATCCTTTTTTTTTTTTGCCTGACCTGTCAGTTTTAAATCCTTTCCCATAATTTGAGACCCCCCCCCCCTTTTCCAGGGCATCTGATACTGTATCATGAAAGACAATGATACCTGACAGACATTTAATATTGTCAGTCAGCTGGAGCTGAGAGGATCCTTGCTGGCCAAGGTTAAATTGTCCAAAACCTTTTGAACATATGCTGGGGATATTCCACTTATTATTACTATAATTTGACTTTCCAGATGAGAGCCATATAATTACCCGGGGCTGCGAAGCTAAGCTATATATCAATTCCAACTGCAGGAAACTTTCCTCGGAATCTTGAAGGCGCTGGGTGAAGTGCAAGGCTAAACAAGTCAGGAAGCACAAGGTAGTAGCAAGGTAATCACAGTGTGTATGTGTTGACTGGTGCCACAAGTTCTCCTGCTGAATGAGACATGCTAAGAACCTACGGTCAGTATGGTGTACTTGTTAGAGTGCCAGACTATGAACTGGTAGTAAAGGTAAAAGGACCCCTTACCATTAGGTCCAGTTGTGACTGACTCTGGGGTTGCGGCGCTCATCTTGCTTTACTGGCCAAGGGAGCCAGCGTACAGCTTCCGGGTCATGTGGCCAGCACGACTAAGCCGCTTCTGGCGAACCAGAGCAGCGCATTGAAACGCCGTTTACCTTCCCGCCGGAGCGGTACCTATTTATCTATTTGCACTTTGATGTGCTTTCGAACTGCTAGGTTGGCAGGAGCAGGGACCGAGCAACAGGAGTTCACCTTGTCGCAGGGATTTGAACTACCGACCTTCTGATCGGCAAGTCCTAGGCTCTGTGGTTTAACCCACAGCGCCACCCACGTCCATGAACTGGTAGACTAGGGTTCAAATCCTCACTTGGCAATGTAGCTCCCTGGGCAACCTTGGCCCACTCACTCAGTGTTAGCCTAACTTCCCACACAGGGTTGTTGGTGTGAAGATAAAAGGAGGAGGAGAAGGAGAAGGAGAAAAAGAAAGTATGCCACCTTGAGCTTCTTGGGCAAAGGTTGGGTATAAATGTAATAAGCCAATGAACCGAGCCAGCACACCAGCAACTGGGACCAGTGGGCTCCTAGTTACCATGCCAGAGATGGTCTTGTGGTCCAAGGGAAACAGAATCATCATATGCAGCATGACCAAAATGAGTCCCTCCTATTCCCAGATAGTGGCAGTCGCAATCAAAATTATTCAACCCCGGTTGCAAATTTGAAGCATCCATTGTGTTGAGCTCTTTCAATGCTTTTTTTTTTTTAAATGCTCACTGCAAACAGCTGAAAGTCTGTAAATTTTGATAATAAACCTGATTTCGAATAATTTCGATTGCAACCCAAACTGAATTTTCTGAAACAATATAAGAAATGCACCACAGCCATCCTTTGAAATTTACAGTTATCTGAATTTTGCAGTTCAGTTTTCTGGCTTAGTAATCAACACAAAAATGCATATGCCAGGGTGAAGTGTACCTAAATAACATACAAAATAACATGAAAATAATATACAAAATGCAGTGTGGGGAAATTACTTTGCAAAAATGTATGTATTGGGGAAAATTGCATACAAATATGTATCCTAGAATAAAGTGGCACTAAAATGCTTATACATTTTTGTGAGTTTTGTGTGTATGTGTGTGTGTGCAAATGGATGTGCAAAATGTGAAGAACTAAATTTAAGATTGGAAAAGTAAGAAACTGTGAGAAACCAAAATTGACAGATTCACTCATCCCTACCTGGGAGGTAAATTAGGCCGTTGACCCCAAGTAAACTTCAAAGCTGAAGCTTTCAGATTTGCCCATCCTTACTAGACAGCAAAAGGAACTGGGTATTAAAGAACAGATTTCCTCCTGCGTTTCAATGCAAATAGGAGAATGCCAAAATTAATCCCAGAACCGGCACATGCACAGCTAGCTATAGGTTTCAATTCATTTGCATCTCTTTCCCACTCCAGTATGTTTCCAAGGCACACTGATTAAACACAGCCAAGAAATGCAATATTGATTTGACAGCATGTGGTATCAGAGATTATTTTGGTGCAGTGTTTTGCACAATCTAGATGCGAAAAGTTTTTTTGTGGTTCATAAATAGTGCAGAGATGTGTGCAGATAGGGTTAGGGAAAGAGTTGACAAAACCAAAATCTACAGTGCATATTACCTGTGGCCCTCCAGATGTTGATGGATTTCAACTCCCATCACACCCCCCCCCCAACACTGGCTATGCTCACTGGACCGATAGCAGTTGCAGTCCAAGAACACCTGGAGGACCACAGATTTCCTGTACCTGCTGCACAGGCAGGAATAGGAGAGGAACTTGTTGAGTCTGCTTTCATCGCTTAACTTACCTGATCTGCATGTCCAGGAGTAATGTGCTGATTAGAATGCAGTTCCCCTGAAGAATCTAAGACATTACAGAGCTACAGTAGCATGTGATGCAAGTTACCTTAGAGTCATTGTCCCCCACCACAGGTGTGTTTCCCAGCCCCAGATTTCAAGGTGTGCACTTGCAGTCACATTTGCTAGCTGTACAAAACAGTTTACACCCTTTAAGGAGTGTGAGAAAAAAGTTCTATAGCGCAGCAACAGCTGTTTGAAGCAGCTGTTAACTGTTAAGAAAGACAGAAAAGTTAAAAGGCAGCTCTCAGACCACCTCGTAAAACCGAGTAATTCCTCCTTGTGAAAGGATGTGTCAGAATTCTGAGCAGATTTCTTCTTTAAGAATCCACATGTTAATACAAAAATGGATGTGATGAGAAAGTGGATCAAGCCAGAACTGATCTTATCCGTCCACCTCTGTGTACACGCAAAACAATTGCTTTTAAGAAATGGAGCACACAGGATTGCGATGGGAGCATTGCCATCCCATCAGGGGGGAATTTAGACGAAGAGAATTTTGGAAGCACCCTCTAAATTGCAGCAGTTCTCACTTGCTATGGAGAAAGAGACTGGAACAGCAGCAGCTCCATGTAGTGGCGTGCGCGAATTACGCATGTGCCCTGAATAATGAGGCAAATCAGGTTGATTCAGTGTCGTTTTTCATGTTACCAAGTCACATTGTGCACATGGCGACATTAGCAAGGTGCATCAGGCAGGGATGTAAGAAGGCACTGCTTCAGTTCTGCTCTGTAATTGTCACATACAGCACAGTTTCCATTCCGCTGCAGTTCATATTCCACCAAAAACCATGTTATTAATTTCACTGTCTGCTAAGGTGAAATTATGTAGCTTATTTAATTAATTTTGTAAGGTATGTTGTGATTACATTATTCCATTTCAGTCTTCAATGCAAAGGAAATTCAGTGCAGAGGTGGGGAAATATAATCAACTATGTATCATTTAAGGACTGAAAGCAACAACAGTGAATACCCATCATATTTGCTGAATTGATTTCTGCTCCGGACATGGGACGAATAGATAAACACCAGTAATTTCTGCCTCCATTTCCATTTTTGTTGGAATTCTCTGACATTCCTAGTGTCAAAACAGATCAGGGAATGCCTGAGTGGTGGTAAATTTTCTGGGATTCTCCTGGACATTTCAACTTTATCTTTATCTGCTCCTTTAGTCACTAGCTGAGAAGTGGCGAATCAATGAGATGTATATATCCGAGATGTATATATCCCATGATATATATATATACACATAATGAGATGTGTATATCTGAGATGTATATATCCAAGATGTATATATCCTACATAGTGGGTCAATTTTCCAAAGTATAATTCAGTATCTCTTGCCACATATGGGTTAGGAATCACTGGTATGGAAATAGTGGATCTCCATTTTGCCATCATTTGACTTCAGTGGGCTGTAGATTACAAGCAAAGCCTATTCAGACATATATTCTCAGCTGTGTTACTGTTTTCATATGTATTTCTGTAACATGTACAGTACATACCAGCAGCTCATGCCTGATGTTTTGAAAGCTTCAGTCTGGCATCTTGATTCAAAATGGCTTCCAACTGTATCAACACATAGACTGCTCCTTGATCTCAGGAGCCATCATGCAAAATTCGGTTATGATATCCTTAAGAGGTGTCTAAATGTATAGTGTACGAAAGCTTTCCAAAATATATAGTATCCTATATACAAAACAAGGAGACTTCCAGAGTGGCTACAGAAGGGGGGGGGGAAGCACCTCCTCCCTCACACACTTCCAACATGGTTAGTCAACAATCTCTTCACTGATTTGTTCTCGTTGTGAGTATTTAGCACATGCATATCTTGCCTTTCCTGCAAGCATATCAAGATACCACCGATAACCATAATGTCCCTTTTATAGCAACCCCCTAATGTATGCCAGCTTGAGAAAGAGGGGCTGGCCCAAGACTCATGGCTTCATCCTGGCTAAGCAGAGATTTGAACCCACTTCCAGTCCAACACTGGTTCTTGGCAAGATAGTCATCTTCAGTGCTTCTTTTCTAGAAAAAGAGGTGCTGCAACTCACTATGAACACCTCCCTCATTCTCTTAGAATGGCAATGGCTCAAACCTGAGAGGTGCTGGAACTGACTTCTGGTAAGTTCCAGCTGGAAAAAAGGCCCTGCCCCTCATAGACACAGTCTTGCTAGTTTGGGTACCATCAGCTATATTATTGCCAGTTGCCTTGAATGCCTGTTCCGGCGAAAAACCTGACTAGTATTGTAATAAGTAAATAAATGAACAGGAAAGGGCTGGTCTCTCTCCCGTATTGAATGTCCATGTGTTCCCACTAGCAAAAAAGGCAACTTCCAGACACAGTAGCCTTGTACTTGAAGGAAGTATAATGTTCAGCCTGACCTTGACCTTAACATTCTTAACACTAGCTCCAGAAAATGCCTCTTTCTCCCTCTCTCTCTTTTTGACTGGCCTGTTCAACTGGCGAAGCCCAACTGTGACTGCAGGAGCATGAACATGCATACAAACACAAGTGCACTTATTTCTATGAAGTCAGGAGGTGACAAAGCTTCCTTTGTTTCTAGCAAATATAATTCTTTCCTGCTTGGGTAATTGCTTAGATGTTTTTGTTTGAAATTCTATTCACACTGACACTTCGTGTATGCATGAAACTGGTTTGAATGATGTCTATATCCATTAGTTTGTCACAGTAACTATTTTCTCCTCAAGATATGTGATGCCAGAGCAAAAAAAGAGAAAAAGTTAACAATTCAAAACTCCGAGGGTGTTTTCTTGGGGGGCTAGTTGACTTTTTTATTTTATTTTACCAATCCCCCCCCACTCCCTTCATGGTCTTCAATATTGCAATTCCTTCAGAGAACACACACACACACACACACACACACACTGTATATACACACACACACACACATCTCTGTGTGAGAGAGAATGGTTTTCAGTATTTAGGGTCTTAAGAAGCAAAAGAAAACACCGCTTCTACAGTCATGGCAGGATGAAAGAGTAGGCCAGGTAACATTTTTAAAGACCAGATGCTGAAGCTGGAAATGGTTTTACTGACATGCAGCCAAACGTGAGTGAATGTAATTCAGACAATTGAACTTAGGCATTCATAAACATTTAGTGGAGTCTGTGGATAAGTGCGAGGGCCGAGTCTCTGTATAGAGAAGACTGCTTGTGATGGATATAAATGAAGACAAGACTAAGTTATTAAACAATCAAAATACTTGAAATTCATGGATGTAATGTGCATCCATTGGTACAAAAGGAATCTATATCCACAGGCTTCAATAGGAGCCGAGCAATTGATCTTGTGCCAAGTAATGTATGTATACAGGAATTCCAAATGATATCAATTTGCATAACAACTCCAATGCCCGCACATTTGCATCTTTTGTACAATGCCTCTTTATTCATTGTTATATTGTGTATTGGCTTCCTGACAATTCAATTCCAACATCCCCTAGCTCTAAATTACAGAAGCAAAACTGTATGATTTCCACGGCTTTCTGTATGGTGAATGTGTCTGCCCACAATTGAACAAAACACCATTCCTATTTACTGACGAGTGGCAAGCATTTACCAGTTCTTTATTCAACATTAGTACGATTGACCGACTAGAAAAAATAATAATGTTTCATTCTCAAAACTGGTAACAAACATCATGCCAATTCTCTCGTTGACTAACAGGTATTCCACTTTCTTTTAATGAGGCGGACAGTGTTTTATGATTTATTTATTTTTGAACTCTGTCTCTTTTGCCATTGTTTCAGGCTGTTTTCATCAGACTGAAAGAGATGTCTTGACTGGTGTATTTTTACTTCAGTGGCAGGATATAAATGCGCTAATAAACAAAGAAACAAAAGAAACATAAAATATGAACCCTCAGATTAGTGGGTGAATTAAAAGATCAATGCAGGTATTATGCATGCATTGTTTAAAAAATAAAAATAAAAACCCACTATGCAAACAGAAGAGTCGTATATTAAAACTGCACATATTTTAGAGCAGTAAATACAATGGGCTGAATTCAACTGAACAGTTGCACCAGCCAACACAATAGGTCTGCTAGTGCAATAGGGCTTTCCTCCTCCTTCCCCCCACGAGCCCCCTAGATTGTTGAGAGAACCTCCTGTGGGGGGGGGGAGCAGAGGGGCATTGTTCCATCAGACAAGCTGGCAGTGTGACATTGAATTCCTCCCTATCAAAGTATTTCCAGTGCTTTTTTCTGGGGGGATGCAGGGGTACACATACCCCTAAACATTTTGTGAATCTAATGGGAGAAGAAACTAGAACTAAAAATAAAATAGCTTCTTCTCTAGCACGGTGAATCGTCAGTTCCGTTGCTACACCCAATGGCAGCCTCGTTTCCTGTCACAGTATTTGCAGAGTCTCAGAAGAAAGCGAGTGTTTAATGTGTGAAATAGGAGTTGGAATCTAGCACAGTGATTGGTCAGTTTTGTTGTTACCACCACAGATGGCTGCTTCATTTCCTTTCCCGGTGATTTTCTTGAGTCAAAATGAGAGTACCCCTGAACATTATTTTTTTTAGGAAAAAAAGCACTGAGTATTTTTATGACTTTGTAACAGGATAGGCACAAAAATAAATAACGGCTAGGCAAGCACGCCAAGATTCATAGTATGGGCCACAGTGACACACGCCCAGGGTGGGCTTCTGAGAAATGATCATATGCGATCTTTCAAATATAGGTGGAGGGGAGGGAATGACAAAGAGAATCCCTCATGCCCTTCCGGAATACCTACTGGACACGATCCTCACCTAATGCAAAGAACTTGCAGGATCCCCAAATCCATTTTCACAATGCTTCTCCCACACATGGATGGGGGCAAATGGGCCACACCCTGATTTGCTTGGGAAAAACTTTCCCTGGGAGGCCTCACCTGGGGAGAGGTTTGGGGTGGCCAGTCTTCAATTTGAAGCACACTCCCTCCCTTGGCTTTTGGTAGCTGCCTGTTTGAGAGCTGAGTAGGAGTTTTTGCGGGGAGACCTAATTGACCTCAGGACGTCTCCTTTTCATCTGCTTCATATGGATGGGTGTTTGGAGCAGTGCTGAGTTTTATTGGTCTAGTTGGCTGTTAGTCCAGGCAGGAAAGACAAGTCAAGAGGAAGTGGGATAAATAACTTAGGAAGTATTAGGTTACAGGAACTCTGGTCATGTTATGCTGATTTGAAGCAGGTTACAGGGGGTGCCTTTTAGGTTTAGCATGCATGTTGGGGTGAATGCCAAGATGGTGGAACCATGGCATGCTTGTCAATTTACATATCCAGAACAAGAAGTTTTGCTTCCCATCCTTTGCTTCAAGGCTACAGACATCTCCTGTCAACATGCCCAGGAGTGGGAAGTAAACTGGTTCCTTCTTTATTAGGGAACTTCCTGTCCAGACTATATTTTGATTTGGCCCATTTTAAATTGATTTACAGATCTTCCAGGCTTTCATGTTTTATAAATATAACTTTTTTTCCTCCACAGTACAGTGGTACCTCGAGTTACATACACTTCAGGTTACAGACTCCGCTAACCCAGAAATATTACCTCGGGTTAAGAACTTTGCTTCAGGATGAGAACAGAAATCGTGCAGTGGTGGCGCAGCGACAGCAGGAGGCCCCATTAGCAAAGTGGTGCTTCAGGTTAAGAACAGTTTCAGGTTAAGAACAGACCTCCAGAACAAATTAAGTTCTTAACCCGAGGTACCACTGTACTGAGTCCTGAGTCTTCTTCTGACGTGTTGGCAATGTCCCTCTTTTGCTGTGGGAAAATGTTCTTTAAAACAGAGAGAGAGAGATGAATGTTTTGAACGTATTGCATCACTTTTGTTTTGACAATTTGCTTTTTACATTTCAAAAACCTCTCCCTAGATTTAATTTACACTTGGATTTGGTTTTAATTTTATATTGCTGTATACACTTTGCCATCCAGATCATAATTTTTAAAGTGTCATAGAATGATTAATGAAAACATGCTTTTCAGTGCCAACAATTGTGACTTTTCACAAGTGATTGGCAACTAGACAAAAATTAAAGCTCTTAATACTGGATGGGGGATAGCTATCCTTTGTGTTTAGTAACATTAAGATTTCAGAAAAGTCAGTATGCACTGGATATTTGACTTCATTTTTAATCTGAACCATGAATTTTTCAATATGTCCGACATCTAAAACTCAACTAATGTGAAAATAATTATAGGGCATAAAAGTATTTTTGTGAATGTGAACGTGTTTGCAACATACACACAGTGCAATCAAGAGAAGACCAAACCTGTTTTAAGTAATCCTGAAATTATGGCACATAAGTTCTTAATTCTTGTTGATTTCTATGGGTTTTAAGTGTGCTCTATGTTTAATGTTTTCTGGTTGGCATCCAAATTGTATATTTAGATGGCAATCATTTCAGACTAAGATTTTGCCAACAATGACTTAATAGGCATGCTCCATCTCAATTCTAACTAATAATGAAAAACAGCCTTTACACGCAAGAATACACTAAGGGAAGAACCCTGTATGCTTTGCAAGCAGCACAATATGGCCTCCTCTCCCCTGCTCAGGGTATTAATTTGGCAATCATTTTTCGGTCTGCTCCTTTTAAGTTAGGGTTCAGTCAGGCCTCCCCAATACTGCAGCAGTGTTTGTGAGCAGTGAAAATGGAACCCACTTTTGGTGATTTGGGGTGTGAGATACTGTTCACAGAAGCATAGCACCAAACAGCTGAAAATCTCCTTCTTCTCGCGAATTCCTCACAGCGCTTTTAGCGAACGCTCAGAGTCCCAGGTTTCTTTTCAGTGCAGTCTTTTTAATGTGAGCTATATACAAGTATTTACAAAAACAGTCCATACAGAGTACCTGCTCCTTAAGGCAAACGAATACTCTCCACCACAACACCACAACACCAAAGCACAACCACACCACAACCACAATTACTGTTGAACAGGCTTTCCTTTTTAAAACAGGTGATAGCCAATCACATTCCTGCTGAGTCACTCTGACCCAGCACTTCACAGAGTATTGCAGCAGTCTGTTGAAGCCTACAGACTTACTCATCATCCTGTGAATCCCAACACTTCTTTCCTAGAAGCAGGAAGCAACATTCTCCATCACCTTATTACGCTAAACAAAGTAAACTCCTCACATTTAGGCCCTTCTCTATGCATACAGTGAACACCATGTATGGCTGGTGGTGACTGCCTGCCTCCAGCTGTCTCTGTGTTAAAACATGCATTTCAACCTGATGTAGGCAACAGCGAACAGAGCCTTCTGCAGCCTAAGAGTTTCATTGTTCATTCAGAGGAGAGCTTTAATGTGCGAAGATGACTCAACACAGCGGGAGAAAGCTTGGTAATGCAAAATGACAGCTGACGGCTGTAAAAGCTGCAGAACACAGTTTGGGAAAATAGACTTTGCGGAGCTCATTTTCTGGAATTGTTCCTTGTGGGAAGAGGAAGGAGGAAAGGAGAGAGACTGAGCCCGGTGAGTCCCAGAAGGTTGCAATGCAAGTATATACAGTGGTACCTCGGGTTACATATGCTTCAGGTTACATACGCTTCAGGTTACAGACTCCGCTAACCCAGAAATAGTGCTTCAGGTTAAGAACTTTGCTTCAGAATGAGAACAGAAATCATGTTCCGGCGGTGTGGCAGCAGCAGGAGGCCCCATTAGCTAAAGTGGTGCTTCAGGTTAAGAACAGTTTCAGGTTAAGTACGGACCTCCAGAACGAATTAAGTACTTAACCCGAGGTACCACTGTATGATGTGTTGTGCAACTTGCCCTCTGGGAAGAAGAAGGTCCATCAGCCTAATTTGCACATTTCCACAAGAAAGCTGATCGCCGAAGAATTGATGCTTTTGAACTATGGTGCTGGAGGAGACTCTTGAGAGTCCCATGGACTGCAAGAAGATCAAACCTCTCCATTCTTAAGGAAATCAGCCCTGAGTGCTCACTGGAAGGACAGATCATGAAGCTGAGGCTCCAGTACATAGGACACCTCATGAGAAGAGAAGACTCCCTGGAAAAGACCCTGATGTTGGGAAAGATGGAGGGCACAAGGAGAAGAGGATGACAGAGGACGAGATAGTTGGATAGTGTTCGCGAAGCTACCAGCATGAGCTTGACCAAACTGTGGGAGGCAGTGGAAGACAGGAGTGCCTGGTGTGCTCTGGTCCATGGGGTCACAAAGAGTCGGACATGACTAAACAACTAAACAACAACAACACAAGTCAAAGCATGGCTCATTGTGAAGATGCCGTCTCTGGGACCGAGTAGTTTTGTAGCTATGCTTTGGTATAATGGACTTACTTCTCCCCACCCACCTCCATTCTGGCCAGATGCCTGCCTCACTGACTTTACTTACATACACCAATATTAGTATAGTGGGTGTTGAGTGCTAAAATAAGAAGTCATTGGCAACAATAGCAGCTGTTGCAAATTGAAACAAATAATCTGGAGTATAAAATATTCAGGCATTCCAGAAATAAGTCCCATTTCACAGCAATCTGGTTCCTTTTGGCTAAAAACAAAGATTCTGATGCCATGCTAACATATTGCTCTTCATAAAAAGAGCTCATTAAAAAGAATTAAAAGGAATTATTGCTGATGATTAACATTCTTCTATAAAAATGATCTAGCTATGTGACTGATGAAATCACTGACATGTCTAAGATTCAGTAATACGGGAATAAACACACACAAGAAAGAAGAAGAATATTTATTTGCATCAGCCACAAGCCATAGCGATATAATAAAATACAATGTACTGAAGATAGAGTTAAATGATTAGTTATATAAAATACATTCTAGAAGTTTACATCAATACAAATGGGAGAATTAATACTTTAGCCACAGATAAAACATGCAAACCAATAGGCTTTCTTTAGATAAAAACAACAAGAACAACAACTGAGGAGTGTCAAATAGTTAATCATATAATAGATATTATTCCAATTGTCCCTGATTTTTATATATATATATATATATATATATATATATATATATATATATATATATATGCAGGTTTTGGTGTCTTCAGGTGTCTTCCCGTGTAAGAGTTGGGGTGTCTAGGCGACGTTTCGACGAGGTCTCACTCGTCATCTTCAGGCTGGTGCTTTCGGCTTCTTGTTACTGGAACAGAGCAGGATCTCAGTGTTTGAGTTCCTATAAATACTGTTGAGGGGGTGTGGTGTATAGCCTCCAACGTTCTGGGCAGAGAGGAAGTTCCCAGGTTAGTGTGCCTTTTCTTCTTTTGTTCCTTAATTACTTGAGGGATATCTTGAGTGATTTCTTGAGTGATATTCTGAGTACCACTTAGGTGGGTCATTAAGTGTGGATTAGTTGCTAAAGCTTTCGTGTCTTGACCTCTTGAGCTTGTGAAGAGTTTTTCTGAGAAGATGGCTGTACTGCCCTTAGTTGTGCTCTGGCTTGGCTTCGTGTATAGGGGCGAGCTGTGGTTTTGTGCCCTGTGTCAGCCAGATCTGTGTAGGGATTGCAGGGGGGTGCAGCATCCGGAGGTGCCAATATGGTTTGGCTACTGGATGGTGTCTGTAATTTATCTGTGGAGAGGGTCTGGGTTTGGGTCTGGTGTGGTTGATTGGTGATGGCGTTCTGTGTGCCTCTGGTTCTGGTGTCGGTTTTTGTGGGGAGGGCTAATTTCCAGATGTCTTCCTCTCTGCCCAGAACGTTGGAGGCTATACACCACACCCCCTCAACAGTATTTATAGGAACTCAAACACTGAGATCCTGCTCTGTTCCAGTAACAAGAAGCCGAAAGCACCAGCCTGAAGATGACGAGTGAGACCTCGTCGAAACGTCGCCTAGACACCCCAACTCTTACACGGGAAGACACCCGAAGACACCAAAACCTGCATTCCTGTACCCGTGAAAATCTACGAAAGCATATATATATATATATATATATATATATATATATATATATATTGCAGTTTTTGTAAGCACACACATTAAAACTGATAAAGCAACAGGCATTTGAATGAATACAGTTAGAGGGTGTAAGTATGCCTAAAATCCCAATTGGGGACCACTTGTCCTCCAAATGTTGCAGTGTTAAAGGTAAAGGGACCCCTGACCATTAGGTCCAGTCATGACCGACTCTGGGGTTGTGGCGCTCATCTCGCTTTATTGGCCCAGGGAGCTGGCATGCAGCTTCCGGGTCATGTGGCCAGCATGACTAAGCCGCTTCTGGCGAAGCAGAGCAGTGCACGGAAACGCCGTTTACCTTCCCACTGGAGCGGTACCTATTTATCTACTTGCACTTTGACGTGCTTTTGAACTGCTAGGTTGGCAGGAGCAGGGACCGAGCAACGGGAGCTCACCCCATCATGGGGATTCGAACCACCGACCTTCTGATTCGCAAGTCCTAGGCTCTGTGGTTTAACCCACAGCTCCACCCGCATCCTGACCACTGACCATGGTGGCAAGGAATGAGAGGTGGAGTCCAACAACATCTGGAGGGCCACGGGTTCCCCATCCCTGCCCTAGCCAGATGAGGACTGCAAAAGCAGCTGCAATTGTTGATGGTTTGACAGGACAACATGCATGCAACCCATACATGCTGCCTATTTTGACCAGGGTCCAATAGCACTTGTGTTCTACAATTAAGAGGTTTAAAAATCACTTCAGCATTTAATTTAAAGTGGTCACCTGATGGCCACACACAGAAGGTTAATTAGGTATGAGGTTTGAAAAATGCTTAGAAAGATCAAATCCATTTATAAAGAAAAAAGAAAATCATGGCATGCTAATTTATTTGTTTTTATTATCTATTCAGGAGATTGGTAGAAAAGCTCTCCAAGTAGTATGTAGAAAAAATTATATTATCTGAGAAAAGAGGCAATGCACGTATTTTTGTAAACCAAGAAAGACTTTTGTAAAAAATGTAAAGCAACAACAACCCACCAGAGATACAGCACAGCTAAAATCGGAGAGCCTTCTAAACTTGAATGCTCTGGGTTAACCCCCACCCTAAACACACACTCACAAACACACCACATTAAGTTAGAATCACAGAACTGTAGAGTTAGAAGGGACCAGAAGGACTAACTAGTCCAGACATCGGCAAACTCAGCCCTCCAGATTTTCCGGGACTACAAGTCCTATGATCCCTAGCTAACAAGACCAGTTGTCAGGGATGATGGGAATTGTAGTCCCAAAACATCTGGAGGGCCGAGTTTGACTACACCTGAATTCTAGTCCAACCCCCTGCAAGGCAGGAATCTTTCACCCAACATGAGGCTCGAACCTACAGCTTTAAGATTAGGAGTCCCATGTTCTACCAACTGAACTATGGGCATTATACTTTGCCCTGAAAAACTTCACTGTGGTCCCTTCTCAAAAAGCACTTCAGGCACAGGAGAACTTTCCTGCCTCCTCCCCTGCCCCCAGGCATACAATCTGCAAACTACAGCAAAGCGTAGCAACTGCTGCTAACAGCAATGGCTGGAAGATTGCGCATAACCCTTTAAAAATCCCGGTACCAAATAATAGTTTATGCCAGTCATAACTCAAAAAGATTACCTGCTCCAAATGAACACAGTTTCAGAGTTCCATGCTCTCCAGATGCTAAATGAGGTGAGCTGCTATGTATTCCCAATGTTTTAGAGATGATTATTCTGGGATAATGTTCCCTTGAAGTAGCAGTACTTCTTTCATGTCAAATGATTGGGTTAGACACCAGGGCTTATTTCCAAGTCTTTGCTATTACGTGCACAGTTTGGGGCAGGGGAGAAGCAAAACATTGGTATGCATAAACATTTACACATTTTTTTGAGGTTGTCTGTCAACTGTGCCAGCAAATTTACGAACTGACAGCCCCCAAGCTGAGGAGAGGCAATGGGTTCTGCAGACGTCAGTCCTGACTGTACGTACTGTGAGATTAGCGCCGGCTAAAGAAAGTCAGGCGCAGGTGCTGGGATTCTGAATATATGCAGAGACATTTCTCTTCTCGTGAAACTGAGACCATTGGCTGAAATTGTTTCCTTTGTGCTTTGGGCAGTCAGAGTGAGCGGTTTTTTACTTAGCCACCTTTTTAAGAAAACAAAACCCAACTTCCTTTACCTTACAGTATAAGGTTGGGGGAGAAAAGAAGGATGAGAGAGGGGGGGAGAGGAGTGTGTGGTTGTAAAGAGTCCTTTTTTTTTTTTTACTTAGTGTATGTGTGGAGTTTTTGTTTCAGTATCACTTGGGTGGGTTCTCTTTCTATTCATTTATCGTCTTCCCTTGGTAATGAGAGAGGTTGTGAGGAGCAGGGCATAGTTGGTTGTCTTTAGTTGACTGCAGTTAGATTTGTTTGCGTTTGTGAGGGAGCGGAGGGATTGCTGGGTCAAGTTAGCCATATTGATTTGTGAGCTGTTGATGGATTCTTGTTGTTGTCTTGTTGGGCTGTGCATGTAATGAAGGAGACCCATATTGGGGTGAAGGCATACCCTTGTGTTTGTCTCCATGTCAGTTTCAGTGTGTTGTCTAGCTTTTCAAGTAAGGCTGTCTCCCATATGATTAGATACCAGTGGTCCATGTTCACTCCTGACAGGTCTCTCCAGTGTCTAGCTATGATGTTTCTGGCTGCTGAGAGTAGTTCCATTGTTGACACTGAAAAGAAAATCACACAACAGAGTGTTAGATTGCACTTTTTTAGTACGATCCTGTTCTAAATCAGTGGGCTGCTGCGCATGCTGCTTCAGTGTAGAGAAAAGTGTGATGGACCAGTGGTTTGACTCGGTGTAAGGCAGACAGATAGATGTAGGTGTAGATATAGAAAATCATTGCAGGGAGAAGATATCTGTCATCCTCCTGAAAGACACAGCAGTATATTTTATTGAACCAAGTTATAGTATTAAAAGAAAGAAAGAAACTGAACATGATTTCAAACTGATGCTTATTCAGGCATATATGTGTGGTGAGAAAGAGATATGAAAGAATGGCTGTTGCTAAAAATCTAGTATTCTTGTTTGTCTGGATCCACCCAACTACACAGAACATTAATCAGATGAAAACCAACCCCCAAGAGACCACAAGATTCAGAAGACTGAATTTTTGTTTTCAAAACCAAACTCTCCTCCTCCTCATTTTATTATTTATATCAAGTCCATCTAGCTGGGTTGCCCCAGCCACTCTGGGTGGCTTCCAACATATATAAAAACTTAATACAACACAAAACAATAAACTTCCCTATATAGGGCTGCCTCCAGACGTCTTCTGAAGGTTGTATATTTACTTATCTCCTTGGCGTAGGGGTCAGATAACTTCATACCCTCTGGTGAAAAGAAGGACATCTTACAGTACCCTCCAACATTTCTCCAATGAAAATAGAGGTGTCCTAAGGAAAAGCGGGACATTCTGAGATCAAATCAGAAACTGAGACGGCTTCTGTAAATCCAGAACTGTCCCTGGAAAATAGGAACACTTGGAGGATCTGCAAGACTGAGCTGCTTGGAATCTGTCCCTGTGTCCAAGTGACAAAGATTTCAACATTTGGGGAGGGGCAGGGAGGGGACTAAATACATTACGACAGTCTTCCACAAGCTAGAGTTGCTGCCAGTCAGCCAATGGTCCCACTAGATTCTTATGTTCCTATAAGAACCTAGTTGGGACCATTGGACGGCATCTGTTTGAGCATGTCCAATGGACGACGTCCATTTGAGGATGGTTGAATTACAGCAACAGAAAAGAACAGCATTTCAGTGCTGTGGCTTACCAAAAGAAGAAGAAGTGGTATTCCCATCATAGTTCACGTCTGAAGAATATGGCACCAGCATCTAACAGTCTCCAAAGGAATCTTAAATCCAACCTGCTATGAAACAGGGAGCCTGCATAATGTATAACCATTATTGTGGCTAAATTAGCCACTCTGTAAACTGTTGTGAGCTGCATGTTGGCTTCATTACGATTATCCAGAATGGAAGGAAATATAAAATCTTTCTATGCCCCCCTCTATGTCCTTGGTAGCAAAACACACTTTCTTTCAGATGGCACCGAGCAATAATGCGAACAGCAGCTTCCTATAAAAAAGGGGGGTTAAAAAACCTAAGGGAGGACTGTGGAGAAGAAACAAGCCTTTAGAGAAAATTTAAAGGCCCACTGAGAGTGCTTCCCTACAACAGAAAGAGGCAGCTTGTTCTATAATTGGAGAGCGTAATGTCTTTTCCTTCCAGACCTTATTAGTCTGCACTTGCAACAAATGGCTCAGCGCTGGTTGTTTTAATCACTTCAGCCTTTGTTAAAAAAAAAAAAAGTCTGCCATTATTATCCCTAAAATATGGGAAGCTATTTTTTGTGTGATGTTAATTAAGCTACATGGCGTTTTGTTGCTTTATGCGTCTGCTTGGTGTCCCGCGTCACACACTCTGTTGTGGTGCTGGCTCTAAAATCTATTAACTGTGCCCCAGCGGCTTGCATTTCTTCTTTGTTTAGTGGGTCATTTGGAGCAACCCAACGATTCTTATATAAAGGTAAAGTACTCAATAATACGATTTGCATTTACACTTTCATCTGTTTCCTTAGGACAGTAGAAGCAAAGTTGTTTATGATACGCATTTCTGGGATAATAACTTTGAGTAGCAGTGTTTCCACAGAGTTTCAGCTTCTGTTGGTTTTCTCCCCCACCTTCCCCCTTCCAAACAACAACAAGAGGTCAGATTAGATAGGCATCTTATTTTAAAAAGCTTGAGGAACATCAAAGAGAACAAAATGGTCTTTTTGCATGATATAGAAACACAGAGATGCTCTAAAAATGTTGTAGAAATAACTCATAAAAAGTACTCAAAAAGGGGCAGGAAACAGGCTGTGTTGCGTTTCTGCCATGCTTTATATACTGAAGTCAGTAGAATTACTACCAGCATGGAATAGTGTAGCTGAAGCAGGGCCGGTCCTGCCATTAGGTAAGATGAAGCCACTGTCTCAGGCAGTAGAAGCCCCTGAGACAGCACCCCTGTGGACATTTCACCTGCCCCTCCACCTCCACTGGTGTGAGAGAAGTGACGTTGGCATCAACACTGATTTCCAGTGAGATCTCGTGCGATCTTCCAGAACATGAGAGATCTTGCCAGAAATCAGCAAGATCTCACTGGTGGAAATTGACCCTGATGTGGGTCCCATTTCTTCACCATTCGCAGGGGTGGCGGGGGTGGTGGTGGTGGCAGAACAGGGCAAAATGGGATGCACTGCTCCTGATCTGAAGAAGACGTACAAAGTTGTTGGGTGCTTGTTTTTTTTAATGCTGTCAAAGAACAAAGGAAGATCCTTGCTCAATCAGACCAAGACAAACTTCTCCAAAATCCTGTTTCTATCACTAGCCAATCAGATGTGTCTAGTGTTCATATGTAGAGCATCCTTGTATGGCCTTTCCCCACCACTGGTATGCTACCTTTGCTGAATCACGCCTAGTGGTACTTTGCGCTTTTCAGAAAGCTAGTTCTTATAGGAAACAATATGGGCAAAAGGAGCATTAAAGATAGCAGATGGACCCAGAACATTCTCCTTGGGAGTTCAATGGAAACACTAGAGATTAAATAGGTTTTTGACTTAGGTGCAGTTCATATAGCATCACGGACATGTTGAAAAAGTGAGTGAAATATTGATTTCACAATTTTTCATTTTTTTCTACTCTTCAGTTCATCACATTTCATCATTTTGCTTTTAAAAAACAACCTTGGTGAAAATTCAGGAGCATTTTAGTGTACTTTTTCCTAATGTGCATGTTTTAAAATGCAATTTCAGCCAGCGTACACATTTTTATTTCAGTAGATTCTTAAGATAATGCACATTTCCCTTGAACAGTTAGTTAACATACATACATGCAATTCGATATTTGTTTGTTTGTTTAAGAACTGCATTGCAAAATTCAGAGAAGTACAAATTTCAAAGCAGAGCTTCATTTCAGTTCATGTATTGTTCCAGGAAGTGCACAATAAGGTAGGATCCACATTTTAATTCCAATCCACATAAAATTTATCCTGCTTCCCCACTGGATACTCACAATGCAATGTCTAAATAAATAAATAAAAATAAAGATTATTTACAAATGTAATATAAGCAGAGAAGCAGACAATATTTACATTTGTAGCAGGCATGAAAATCTTCACAGACACACACCCAGCACCCAGAATGGATGGAATTATGTGTGCAGCAGCCCTAGTTTTCAAATACAGATATAGAGCCATATTCAGTTCTGCAGCTCTGTAGGTGCAACGGAGTTGGGTGGATGCAGTGAATCTTCCTCTCCAGTCCCCTCAAGCCTCCCACCCTCAAAATTGACTCTAGAGTGTTGAGTGAATTCTCCAGCGCAGATTTTGGGAGCACACAGGGCAGAAGAGGAAACAGAAGCCTCACTGGTACAGCATTAGAAGCAACCCATAGAAACAAATATCAGTATGAACAACTGCAAATATTATCAAAAGAAAGAACAAATGTCAGCTCACATGGGCCACAAGAACCATTAATCAATACTAATTTGAACATATATACTAATGTGAGATTTTCTTAACAGCTGTACAAAACCTCAGAAAATGTATGTAAAACAAAATCATATAAAGAGGAACCTATCAACAGATACAGAGAAGAGCGATCCCATTGGATTTTTCTGCTTGGGGAAAAATAATAATGCTTAAGAACATTCCATGGCCATACTCTTCTCAGATGTGAATCATATCATCAGATAGTTTGTTCTCTTTTTAGTTATGTAATTCCAATGCATAATTGAAATTTATACGAATCTATCGAGGTCTCCAGCAGGAGCATTCGTTTTCAAAATAGTTCAAAGGGGTTGAAAGCAATCGTAAATCAAAGGGAGGAAATCAAAATAAGAAAGCAGAAAACTTGTAAAAAGTTTATAATGCCTGGAACATTGCCAGTATTACCATTAAAACTGTAAATTTTGCCACTCAATAGATAGCAATGTAAAACATTGTATAAATCAATTAATATGCTTATATAAAACCTGAGTAACAACATCCATTTATAGCTCCTCACAGCATTAAGATTCTGGTTTTTATAGAGACTCTCTCTACAAGGTTTTATAAAAATGAATTGGCAGAGGCAGATTAGGAAACCAAAGAAACAAGGCTATCTACATTGTAATGCTTTTGGCGTGTTCATAACTATGCTTTTTCTCTTTACTCGCCAGAAATTACTGAATTCTTTTCACTCTATATGTGGCTGCAGGAAGATGATAACCATCCTTTTTACAGTGTTTTCCTTTAATGTTATCAGCATGGTTGGAAGAAATAAAATGCATAATGTGCCAGCAACCTGAACATACTGCCTGTGAATCCTGACTTTTGTAAGGGCAGATTAAAGTGACATTCTGTCATGGTTGACAGAACCAAAATTGAACCTACCCTTAAAAACAGTTTGTATGTGTAAATGTCCTTTGATCCTGAAAATGCCTATCACCCAGGGTTGGAACACAGATTAAACGCTAGCTTCTCATATGGCCAAACCATATCAAGGAACTGCATAGGAAGGCAGGCTCCTTTCATAACACCCTCTCCCACTACAATTCCTAGCGCTTTGTCTTAACAGAATTAACCCACAATCCATTGTGAAGTGGACAGCTGAAACTGGAGGTGTACATTCCTTACCTTGATAATGATTTCTGTTTCTGCAGTTGAGCTTCTATTCCCTCTCCTTCCCTGTGCAGCCCCTGAATCTGTTCTGGGTTTTCTCCCAACCTTCTGGAGCAGATTGGGTGGGTGGGGGGTGGGGGGATGCAGAAAGAGGCTAAGGATGGGAGGTTCTGTTGCACAACCAGAAGTTATTCCATGAATAGATAGAAAATAATAAAGTAAAAGGTAAAGGACCCCTGGATGGTTAAGTCCAGTCAAAGGCGACTATGGGGTTGTGGCACTCATCTTGCTTTCAGGCCGAGGGAGCTGGCGTTTGTCCACAGACAGTTTTCCAGGTCATGTGGCCAGCATGACTAAACCGCTACTGGAGCATGGAGGACTGTGACGAGTGCCAGAGTGCACAGAAACGCCGTTTACCTTCCGGCCGGAGCGGTACCTATTTATCTACTTGCACTTTGACGTGCTTTTGAACTGCTAGGTTGGCAGGAGCAGGGACCGAGCAACGGGAGCTCACCCCGTCGCGGGGATTTGAACCGCCGACCTTCTGATCGGCAAGTCCTAGGCTCTGTGGTTTAACCCACAGCGCCACCCGTATCCCTACATAGAAAATAATAATACATTCATTAGAACATAAGAAGAGCCTGCGTGTTCAGGCCAATGGCCTACAGGAGCCAACCAGACATCTGTGGGAAACCTATAAGCAGGACTCAAGGAAAAGAGAAGTCTTCCCTCCAGTGGTAGTAATAATAAACGAGAAGGAGCAGGAGGATAGAGAAGATGAAGAAGAAGATGACAAAGTGGCCAGGTGAAACTGGCCTGATGAAAGCTTTTTCCATCAATTTTACCATCATGCCCCCTTCAACCATCAAGGCCCTCCCTTTCCCCTCAAAAAACCCTCTTGTCATGTGTCATGGTGGAGAAGAGGAGTTCCAATTCAAGAAAAACAAAGCTGAATCCAAAATAGCAACAAACAGCTTGTTCCATAAGGATTTACACTTGCACAATGGATCCCCCCACCCCCACCCCATGGGTTCTCCTAAATTTATTTTGGGGGTTTTTCCAACCCTCTGGATCAAATCTGGGGAGAGTGTGGGGGCACACGGGGCGGAGGAGGGGGAAGGATTTCCATTGCACAAGTGTAAATCTTCCTCCTAATTAAACAAGTGCACTAGATGCCACCCACAATTCACAAGATTCCTTGGGCATGCAGAACTAGCTCTGCAGTTCTTTGGATCTTAGGCACCAAATTTCTTTGGCCTTGTGTGCCAAAGGGGGAGGGGGATTGAGACAATACAGTCCTAAGAAAATGAGGGGTATGCTTTGAGAATTACTGATGTAAATCAATTGAATTCTGTACATGCACCTGTGCATTGATATGCATCTATGTTTTTATATCAATGGACTGCTGTAAGCAAAATGGTACCTTAATATGCTAAGAGGTTGGCAGCCGTATCTGTCATCAGTGTTGGAACTGATAGTTTTACAGGACAATCCTATGCACTGTAAGAACCACTGAGTTCAATGAGGGTATTGGATCCCAGGGTGTTGGATTGCAGCCTTAATTAAGTTAGTTGTGCTTTCTTCTTCTCCTTCTCCTCCTCCTCCTCCTTCTCCTCCTCCTCCTCCTCCTCCTCCTCCTCCTCCTCCTCCTTCTTCTTCTTCTTCTTCCTCCTCCTCCTCCTCCTGTTTTCTGTTTGATGTTTTCTGTTTTCACCATGTTCCATTCTTGTACAGTAGTTCTTTTAGATTTCCCACCCAGCATTCCATGACTGTTCTTTACATATCTTCCTTAGCTGCATATACATTAATTCCTTTACCTTAATTTCCACATTCTCATAAGCTTTATATTGTCAACTGTTGGTCACAAGACATCTCCTACCTGGAATTTATATTATAGATAATTTTTTTGTAGAGATGCCCCGAAATACTCCCACTCACTTCTCGTCCATTTGTCATCTTGGTTTCTTATTTTAGATGTCATACTTGCAAGTTCTGCATATTCAGTTCGTTTAACCATTGTTCTTTCCCTTCTTCATCCAGTTTCAGATTTATCAGAGTGAGGCCCACCTCAGGGTCGTTTCCAACACAATCATTTGCTTGCACAAACAACAAATTCCTTCTTTGTATCAGAAGGCATGCAATTCACACCATACATTTGCAGAACAAATGATAAATAAATTTCCCACTCTCCATCAGAGCACCATTTCCTATGTGGGGAGTGAGAGCATGCCCCAATCAAAACTTTCTTTACCCTTGCAGGTATTGTTTCAAGTGCAAACGCTGGTCCACAGATGAGCTACCCATGAGCCCTAACAAAAGAAATTCATCTCAATACATGCTTCCCTTTTATTCATGCATTTGCTAATGTAACACCATTAAGGTACAGAAGTGTCCCATTTCCTTTTGACCCTTTATCTCATTCCAGGCGTGAATGCCAGCACGCTATCTCCATTCGGACCACTGACTTTCTTGTGCTATCGGAGCGTTTGATGAAGCTGGCAACGGGAAGAAATTCTTTCTCATTTTCTTTCATGTTCTCAACAGGCTTGAATCTGTTGCTTTGGCTGTTTCATGTATTCCGACACGTTCATTAATCACAGAGCAAGACACTTCCCTGTTTATGTTTCCACTTTACTCCAAAGAGCACCCAGAGAGAAATATCGCAGGAATGCAGGGCTGTAAAGGTTGGGGGAGAGAGAAAGGGATGTCCACACTTAGTGTTCAGCCTCCCACTCCAGTAAGCTTATCCTGGACAATTTTACGCACGAACAGGAGAGCTAGAATAATCATCGGGAAGCTTAATCATCCCTGATAATGTCAGCTCTGGTTTTCCATTGATAATGTGTATGTGAAATATGCCTGTTTTGTTGGGCCAGATATTTCAATGTCTTTTCCAGAATCAGGCAACACCACCCATGACATGATGCTCTCCTGACCAAATATGACCAAATACAAAACGGTGGTGAGCAGTACTCTATTTGATCACTAAGTTTTGCAGGAGTTTCCTAGTGTCCGATCCTCATATTTCCTCTGATTCCCCTTGTTTCCTCCAGCTCGTGGTGCAGGAAATCCAGACAGACTTAAAGAGGCAAAAACGAACAGCAGAACACAAGAAGCCCCATCTAGTTCAACATCTTGTTCTCATGGTGGGCAGCCAGTTGCTTATGGGGAGCCCATAAGCAGGACAGGAGAGCAGCACCACTTCTGATTATTAGCAACTGGTATTCAGAGGGATGCTGTCTCTGACAGTGGGGGTAGAACACAGTCACTGTGACTAGTAGTCATTGATAGCTTTATCCATGAATTCCAGAATCATAGAATTGTAGAGTTGTAATCCCAAGGATCATTTAATCCAATCTTCTGCAATGCAGGAATATCAGCTAAAGTGTGCTGGTCCCGGGGGTTACCCGAGAGGCGAGGTCCAAGTCCGGTCTGTGGTCAAAGGTGCAACATGGAGGCAGTCCGTAGTAGCTGGAGCTGGGTGCAGGGCAGGGTGTTGGGAGAAGTCAGGAACAGGCATGCAAGCAGGGAGCCAGAGCGGGTCAGGGGCTCAGGCAGGAAAGCAGGACAGAGTACAGACAGGAACTAGCAATCAACAATGTTGCTCCCGCAACTTGGGACTGGGGCTGGCTGGCTTTTATCTCCCCCGAGGCATAGGGCGGCCCCGATCCTCAGGTGACTCTCCTCTCCTGGCCTGGAGGTGAGCACTCCTCCTGAGGGAACTTAGTTCCCTCCGCCTCTCTGCCCTGAGCCTCTGCAGCTCAGGAGAGGCTGGAGGGTTACCGGACCCAGAGGCAACCTCCTCTTCCCCTGACCGGGCTGAGAGTGGAGCACCTGCAGGCAATGGGTCCTCCATCACCTCAGGAGCCAGAGCAGACTCAGCTGGTGCCTGCACCTGAGGATCCAGCACAGGTGAGGACCCTTCAGGCTCATGCTCAGCTGGTTCTGGAGGCAGGGAATCCTGTGCAGGCTGGGATCCCTCAGGTTCAGCATCCGAGTCCGAATCCCAGGCCATCACATAAAGCATCCATGACCATCCAACCTCTGCTTAAAAACCTCCAAGGCAGGAGAGTCCACCACCTCCTGAGGGGACCATTCCACTGTTGAACAGCTCTTACTGTCAGAAAGTTTTCCCGTATGCTTAGTCAGAATCTCCTTTCTTGTAACTTGAAGCCATTGGTTCCAGTCCTACCCACCAGAGCAAGAGAAAACAAGCTGGTTCACTCTTCCATGTGTCAGCCCTTGAAATATTTGGAGATGGCTATCTTATCTCCTCTCAGTCTCCTCTTTTCCAGGCTAACCACCATGGAAGTGGTTGATGGCCCACTTTAGGCATCACTTCAGCAACATGGCTACTTTGGGAACGCTGAACAATCTCTATGCGGTCTAGTCACTGAGGCATGGGCAGTATTGGTACAGACAATACAACTGCCACTTCCTACACATATTGAACTGGGCAGAGAAGCATTCATGCAGTTCAATCTTCCAGGGACAATTATGCCTCTCTGAAGCACTTTCTGAAGCAGGCCTCAGCATCCTTGCTAATGTTCTCACTTGAAGCTATTGACAGGAAATTTTAGAGCAATAAATAGAAGTTACATTTGATCAATAAGTAGAGTAAAGAGGGGTTAATTAATAACAAGGACCTTGACTTGCATAATTGATTGCTCCCTTTTTCGTGCTAAAATAGAAGGTCTTTTAGGTCCAAATATTGATATATGTGGCTGTGTTTCATTTAAGCTTCTGTATATCTTACTAAGGGTTGCCATCTTTCAAGAAGCGAAAATCCGGACAGGAAAAAAAATGCTGAGCTCAAAATTGTTGAGCTTTTTTTTAAGGAAATAGCCCCCCAAATGCAAAAAAAGTGATACTCAGACAAAAGACACTTCTGGGTCCCAGAAATTTTGCAAATTTCCCAAAAAAATCTAAAACCCCCGGACACTATTTCTGCCATTGGAAAATCTGGATGTATGGCAATCCTATCTTACATTTGATGGTAGCGATTAATATTTTAAGAGGCCCAGAAGGATATGTTCAGTAAATGTCCAAATATCATCTGAATTTCTGTAATTTACTTATAAGCGACATTTATCATGCCATGGATGTAAATATAGAATACAAGCCTTATGACACCAACCCTATCTAACATTCCTGACCGCAACTCCCATCATCCCTGTTCATTGGTCATGCCGACTGGAGCCAGAATTACAGTCCAACAAGGCTGCAAGGTAGGAGTTTGAAAGCTAGGGTTTCCTAGGTTGCTTTCTCTGAAATGAACAGGAAGCAAAGTAGTAACGAATGAACACTTGTCACAGTGGAGGGATGTAAGGAGTAGAGTTCTCACAAGGCTCAGTGTTGAGACCTCTGCCTTTCAACTTGTCCATTAATGACCTGCAGTTAGGGGTGAGCAGTGAGTTGGCCAAGTTTGCAGGCTGATCCAACCAGAGGCAAGATCTACCCACATCAATTCAGGTGAGTCTACTTTGGAGTCCAAGTAGAGCAGATTCCTCCCTCATCTTAAGATGTGCAGACTAAAATGCACATCATAGTTCTCATGTGTGAAGTACTAGACATGATTCTTCATGGTGGTAACTTTATGTGGAGGATTTCACTTAAGAAATAGACATTTCCAAAATTGTGTAGCAGATTCATACCAGGGGAATTCCATCAGCATCTCGTCTGGGTCTTCTACAATGATCAAGAAAGTCTAGAATGTGTTCTTCCACTTTTTAGAAAAAACATTTTCGGTTAATTAAATTTTTGAAGGATCTTTTCAAAACCTCTGGCACATGACTGCAGTGAAATGCACTTTTCAGATTGAAAATTGAAGAAGAAGAAGAGAACTCTGAGCATCTTAACATGATTTGTATGTGTCTAAAACAGGGTAGCCAACATTTTGCCCTCCAGACATTGCCTTCCAGGTATTGGACCCCAACTCCCACCCACCCCAGCCAGACAATGGCCAATGGCTAGGGATTATGGGAATTGCAGTCCATCAGTATCTTCAGGCACCATGCTTGCTGCCTCTGTCTAAAAAAACTTGGTGATATACCGTCACCTAGCTATATATGTTTGGGTGTCCTTTAAAAAAGGGCTAGAAAAGTCTAAGAGGCAACGAAGACAGGAGGATTATTAAAGCATGCCTGCGGTGCAACGTGGCATACTTCCTGAGAATATTTAACAGAAATAATGTAACGTGTTAGTGGTAAATTTGAAGTGGCAGACACAGTATGGGTTTAGAATGTTTATATAGTCTCTGATTGATTCTCATGGAGCTCAAACTAATTAGAAATAAGGTTTATGTGAGGTGAGCAGTGAAGCAGTGATATGGTGATACTGCAAATTCCATTCCCGCCTCTGGCAAGGAAAAATTATTTGTACCTGCACCACTCTGGAATTGTTGATAATTTCTGCTTATTTAACTAACTGGAATAAATCATTCAGAAAATGTATTTGCCTTTCACAAGATTGCCAATACTTTGTTGTTGTTCTTTTTTTCTTTTCTTTTTTTGCATCGTGGAGAAAAGTATTGCACTTATTCCAACGCCAATTGGAAAGGGCTTTTTATTCTTATTTAAAGTTTGCAAATAAAGTTGTTGTTTGTGTGATCCTGGTTGCTTTCTGAACTTGCTTATTTATTTATTTATTTATTTATTTATTTATTTATTTAATAGATGTACAATCCATTGTTCAGGGTGCAATGCCCTCAGAAGGCGGTTCACTGGAAAAGTAAAAAACAAACAAAACCACGATCATAGGAATACCAAGTGCAGTTTTAAAACTTAGGAAATTCTAAACCGCTAGCAACTAAAACTTCTTCCAAACACAACATATGAACCAAATGCAGAATGAAATGAAGCCATTTGCCATGCAGACGAGGGCTGACAGACCTGAACAAGATCTAGAAAAGGCAATGTCAATATGGTGATCTCTAGATGTTGTAAACTACTAGTCTCTGGTCATTGGCCATGCCTGCTGCAGTTAATGGGAGTTGTAGTCCAACAATATACTGTGAGCAACATCTTGGTGACTTCAGATATGGAGGACCACAGGTTCCCATCTTCTGAAGGAGGTGGATCTGAAGGTGTTAAGGTGACATTCCTTTGGATGGAGACAGATAACAACTTTATAGAGAGGTGAAGGTTGTATGACAGAACCTCAGTTGTCCAGCACGTATACATTAATTTCCTTTGCTCTCTCATCATTTCTGGCCAGGCAAGTTTTGCAGGTTTTTGAAGCACTGTTTAAAAGAAAATAAAAAATGGAAGAGAGACCAAGTGCTGAATGGGCACAACAAGGGTAATGGCAGTTCTATCACAGCACCATCAATCTCTAGCCTTTGTCACTCACAATACTTCCACACTTGGGTATCAAACTCCAACATCAACCACAATTTTTAGCCTGCTCCGTCTCTGGGAGATGCAATAGCCAGATATAGAGAGAAGAAAAGAGGATAAACGATAATGTTCACTTATCAGTAGAGAAAACAAAATGGAAAAAGGATTAAAGAAAGGCACAGGCCAGAGAGAGAGAGAGAGAGAGAGAGAGAGAGAGAGAGAGAGAGAGAGAGAATCTGACACAGAAGTATTGAATTGTTGTGACATATATACTTACAGGCCAATAGCACGGTCACACATGTGTATGTCCTGTCCTATTATGATGTGATCAAATGAGGATGAAAGTATAACAAATGTGCATTAGAAACCTAAGATCCACATATATTCTAAGAGAGGTGATGAGGATACTATCAAGAGAAAGGTCCTTTTGTGCCCCTGCCCACATGCATGGAATTCTCTCCCCAACAAGGCATTTGATGGTATGCTTTGCACCAGTGCTATTTGTGTTAATATTTTTGTGTTAATAATATTAAGGAAACACTAATAGGTTCTCTATCCTTCAGGTAGGTGCAATGGTATTTTCTCATGTTTCCACCCTCCGAGATGGTCCTTGAGGTATTGCGGTCCTGAGCCATCCATAGGAGTCTGCTAAATATCCTGGTTTTGCTACCCATTTGGGATTGCCAAGCACCTGAAAGGGCCACAAGACATGACCTTGGGCTGCGCTTGGGCTTGTGGGCCACTGGCTGCCTTTGGCTGGTGGTCGAACACATCATGGCAGAAGAAGGAACACCCAGGCATAATATATATATGCACTCTATCGCATTCTTAGGAGATGGAAATGTAAAATTTCAGGAATGGGAGTAGGGGTGTTGCTCCTTTTATGGCTACCATGTCTAAGCTTTTTTAAAAACCGCTAACTGACTTCTAGATCTGCTAAACCTTCACATTTGACAGCAATTGCATGTGCTTTGTACTTGGGTGACCCTTAGCTGAGTACACTGTACAGAGTATGCAACAGAGTGTCAGCTTTGCTGTGTGTTCAGAGACCAGCGAAAGAGCAGACGTTTCCCTTGTAAAACTCAGCAGTTTGGGTACGGTAGTTCTGCGTGAACTACTTTAAAGCTCCAGGTCACTTGAGATTTGCTTTGAGGTTTCTGATCAAACAAACCACAGAACTGAAGACTAAACTCTCCCTAAATGGCTTAAGTTTTTGCCTGATTATAGGTCAGGATTCTACGAAACCACAGCCTTTCCATCCGAAACCATCCATCGCCTCGGTTCACTGGAAACAGCCCAGGTTCACTGGAAAGATATGTGAACCTTGACCAGTTATTTGGCAAAAGCCCTGCCAAATGGAACATTTATGCAACTTCCTCTGAAGTCTCCCAGCCCTCTGTATTGGTTTCAGGCAAGCTTCATCTGAAATTTGGTTTATTGAAGAAGTACAGAGGGATGGGAGAGGAAGTTGTATAAGGCTTCTTGTTTTACAGGAGACTAGTCAAGGCTTTCAAACCCCCAGTTCATCATTCCAAATGCAAGGAAGCTTAAGTAGGGCTAACTTTGGTTGGTTATAAATACTTTCTCTCTCCTTTCCCCATTTCTTCTCTCCCCCATCTTTCTATGTGTTTGGACTGTAAACTCTTCACATCAGGAATCAGTCTTAGGGGTTGTTTTTTTCTTTCCATGAAGTGTCATATACACTAATCCATAATAATATGATATTGGCAGGTGTGATTTGTGAAGATGAGTTGTTAAGTAGCTGAAGGTGTCCAGATTCCATGCATCTTTCAGTATCTTCTTCCACCCCCGACACAATTACATTTTTGTCCCGCTGTTCCCCCGATGACATTTTTGTCCTGCTGTTCTTCCAGGGAGCTCAAAGTGGTGGTTTCCCCCCCACACACCCAATTTTCCCTGATCCCCTGATCCGAGAAAGCCACTGCCAGAGGTGGATTTAGGGATAAATGACTGGTTTGGTGACACTGTGTCATTAGGGTCATTGGGCCTTGTACAATATGTGAATAGATAGATTTTGGGGGCAGTGGGAAGGAGAAGCATGCAGGCTGCCTACGTATATCCCTCGTCTCCTGGCTATCAGCCCTGGAGCACTCTGGGTGGAGCCGATCAAGTTTGGGGTAATCTAAGGCTGCCTCAACCCAATCTGGTCAATTCCTGGGTTGACCCAAATTAGCCTGATTCAGTTTGGGTTCCAGGATCCCGCCAGATCCAGTGCACAGCCCTAATTCAAACCATCAATGGAATTTAGAGTTTTGACTGCAAAATGACTGAATAAAACTATAATATCCCATCTGAGATCTGAACTTATGCAGCCATTTGATCCACTCTTCTTTATTCGATTTTAAGGATTTTGCCGTTTGTTTGATGGAAATGACAAAGGCAGGTATCATGTCAACCCAAATGCTAATAGCCTGGTATCCAGAAAGCTCCTTGCTTTAACCTTGTCTGGCATTGTGATAAGATGATTTCATTATGAAAATGATGGTTTTACAGGACTAGGCAGATGATATGGAATTTCTGCTTGATTAGTTCCACACCTCTCTTGTACTCTTCATTAAAACAAGAGCAGGATGATTACTCCTGTGCTCTGAAGTGTAAGATTATCAGAAAACGTTAAAGCCTAAATGATCAGTGAGTTACTGAAACGAACTGGCTGCAATTCCTGGAAGACCCATTCCCTGCCTTACAGGCCTTTTCCCACCTGGCCTGGGAGGGTGGGGCCTGGACTGACCCCATCTATGAAAGCTGAGGCTACTGAACAGACTCTTGGGCTAGGAAGAAAGGAGATGGGTGAACTGGCAGAGCAGCATGTGACTCTTAATCTCAGGATTGTGGGTTCAAGCCCAACATTGGGCAGAAAATACCTGCATTGAAGGAGCTTGGATAGAGTTGCTGACCCCTTGTGGTCTATTCCAACTCTATGATTCTATGATATTGTTTGGGAGGTTTCGTTGGGCTGTGGCTGTTGTTGTTTTTATATATATATATATACACATACATACACACACAGTGGTACCTCGGGTTACATACGCTTCAGGTTACATATGCTTCAGGTTACAGATTCCGCTAACCCAGAAATATTACCTCGGGTTAAGAAATTTGCTTCAGGATGAGAACAAAAATCGTGCAGCGGCGGTGCAGCAGCAGCAGGAGGCCCCATTAGCTAAAGTGGTACCTCAGGTTAAGAACAGTTTCAGGTTAAGAATGGACCTCCAGAACGAATTAAGTACTTAACCCGAGGTACCACTGTATATATTTATATATTTTTATTAGTTATTTTAACATACCATTTTCAACAGTAATTAAACATATTTTTACATCTTATTCAATACTTTGACTTCCATCAGTCCAGTCAGAAAATTTTCCAATCAAAACTCTTAGTATACATTTCTTATTTTCCCTTTAAAACTCATAACCAATATCTCTATTCTTTATCTACTTTGTAGCACTTCATATATTTCTCCCTACAAAGCTTCTTGTAGTCCTACTAGCATAATTTGTTGATTACAATTGCTCTTCAAGTAATTTGTATACCATCTTCTGTAAATCTCTGTTCCAGCAGGTTTCGAATCCCTACTGTCATTTAATCCAATTCTGCATTGTCCATTATTTTCGTCTGCCTTTCTTCTTTCGTCGGAATTTCTTCTTGCTTCCATTTATGGGCTAACAATACTTGTTTTATATATTTATTTTAGATTTTGCTGTTCTTTATGTGGCAACTGTTCAGTTTTGCTTTGTTGCTTTTTTGTTGATAATTTATTAATTGTTTCTGACTAGTTCTGTGATACTATGGTTATGTGTTTTTTCATGCTGTAAGCCACCTTGAAAACGGTTTCAACTGTGAAAAGGATGGCATACAAATAAAAGTATGTATGCAGGTATATATGCATGTTTGCATGTAATCGAATCAGCTTTATCCCCCTCCTAAAAAAACTACAATTTTCTTTTTGAAATTGCTAGCAAGCCTTTGCAGCCTCTGATTCACTTTGTCTTGTCTGGATTCATGGTAAATTAAAGTGCCATTGCTCATTTCAAGCAGAGTCTTGATGTCGCACATGACAATGTCCGTTGATCAGCTTTTGTATCCTGGAATTTGGATTAATCCCATCCCAGTTCAGACACTTGGCAGATCTCTAGGCAATTGCCTGTGGTACTGCAATTTATAGGGACTGTGCTTAGGTGGCAACTGTATCAACAAATGACTATACATGAAGCTGTCCCATACTCACACTTGTCCATGTTCTCAGATGAGGTGTGATAGTGACCCAACCGTCCATAAAATATGGCTTGGCAGGATGGGAGTTTGGATGGCTCCCCTAGGCTTCAATCCTGTATCCACTCACCTAGGAATAATCTCCACTGTGTGTCCTTGACTCTCCAAGCCACTCACCTACCATTGTGCTACAGGGCCTGTTTTGGGGTCTGTGTTGGGCTGTCAGACTCTGTCCTTGGTCCTGCTCACATAAAAGGTAAAGGCAAAGGACCCCTGACAGTTAAGTCCAGTCGCAGACGACTCTGGGTTGTGGCACTCATCTCGCTTGACAGGCCGAGGGAGCCGGCATTTGTCTGCAGACAGTTTTTCCGGGACATGTGACGAGCATGACTAAGTCGCTTCTGGCGCAACAGAACACTGAAACCAGAGTAGCACATGGAAAGGCCATTTACCTTCCCGCCAGAGCGGTACCTATTTATCTACTTGCACTTTTTGGTGTACTTTCAAACTGGTAGGTTGGCAGGAACTGGGACCAAGCAATGGGAGCTCATCCTGTTGCAGGGATTCGAACTGCTGACCTTCCGACTGGCGAGCCCAAGAGGCTCAGTGGTTTAGACCACAGCACCACTCCAGTCTTCCAGAGCCACCCCAGCCTTCCTGCTCACACACACAAATAGGGCTGTTTTAACCTGCCAAATGTATTTTGTGCTTTGATTATTTTTATTAAGTATATTGTAACTTTGTGTTGTGAACTGCCCTGAGACCTACAAGTATAGGGTAGTATACAAATTTAATAAATCATCACAATCATAATCAAATGTGGGATATATATGTGTGAATTATTTGTGACGGAACACACTGGCATGGAGTAACTTCATCTCTTTTTTGTTGCCCATTTTGGCAGTCATTTTGTGCTGGTGCCCACAGCACTTTCCCCAATATATGAGTTTCAGCACCTCATCTTTCAAGAAAGAAAGAAAGAAAGAAAGAAAGAAAGAAAGAAAGAAAGAACTATGAGATAGGTCCAGCCCTTAGATAGGTATAAATATCTGAACTTGGATATCTTTAAGAGTATTTTAAGCACTGGGGGCTGGATTTTGGTGGCACATAAAAGCAACAGATTTTATTTTTTTTTACCTTGCTGATATTAAAAGAATGCAAATAATGCTAATGAATTCTTACCTCAAAGGCCATAGCCTTTGCAAAGACCATTTAAATTGAACTCAAAAGGGGAGGGTAGAACTTATTGTCATTATAGACAATAGGAGGCCTTTCCTTAAAAAAAAAAAAATCCTTGATATTATTTACCTGAGAGACAGTTACCCCTTGTCAGGTCGATAATTTCATTTCAGAAGCGAAATTAATCCATTTGTTTCCTCTTAAGGGTTTGAATCAAGCTGAACCTTTGAAATGCTAAGCAACTTTTGAAAAAGCAATTTGTAATGCAGGTACATTTTGATTATGCAGGAATAAATTTTTAAATAGCCCAGGTCTTCAAGATTATATTTTTTTCACCCAAAGCAAAATCTACAAAAGGCTTTGCCCACCATTAAAATGAACAGCCTCTGCAGATGGATATACTCTGTGCTTCGGTGGCCCTGTGCTCTACTTTATGGAAGACAGAGTCCTCTCTTTGAAGGGTTGTCAGAGGACAGTCCTCTGAAGGTACCTGCTGTTTTTCACTTCTTGGTTTGGCTGTGATTTTGTTGTTAGGCTGTGCTTCTATATAAGTTGCTTTGTGCGATTCTGATAAAAAAGGCAAGATATAAATTTCAGAAATTCTCCAGTTAAACCAAAATTCAGGAAGAGTGTTGAGATGGGACATCCTCCGACATGCATTACTGCTGCCTGCAGAACTCTGAAAAGCTCCAGAAATCACCACCACCACTACCACCACCACCACCATCCTCTACTGCTCTGCTTTAACAACAGCAGCAGCAACAACAACAACAAATCATCCATAACTTGCAAAACCCAGAGGTCTAGAGTAGAGAAACATAGAGATGTAGAAAAACCTAGAGGCTATATTAGCAGACAAGGCGTGAGTAAAGAAAAACAGAGTTACAGAGTGATACAAAACTTTGTGGGGGTTTTGAGCTGACTCAAGGTTGATTCAGGGATGGGTGAAATCACCCTGAAACACCCCCATCCACCTTGTTGTTCAACCCCAGAACTGAGCGGTTGCACATCCCCTGCCGATTGTGTGCTATTTCTATAATCAGCCCACAAAGCTTTCAGCTGTGAGACTGTGGTTTAGGAAATGCTTCCACTACCTGTAATGTCTCCTCCCCTCCAACTGGCCCTTGGTGAACCAGCCACTTTATGACCTATGACCACTGAGCCTGCTAATATAACGATAATGGCTCACAAGTTATGTTGTGATTAGCAGGACCATTATATTTGATAAAAATGCAATAAAAATATGCAATTAGCTGGGAAAAAGGGGGCTTTCTGCGTTTCATGTTTTCTGAGAAACAAATTTCCTCTGGTGAAATCGCTACAAATAAACTGACAAACGGTTGGGCAGCAAAGGGCCTTTGTTGTACGCTGTCTTTGTTTAAGCCCCCTCATAATTCATCCAAAGAAATGCCCTTCTCGGTAATTAGTTACCTTTAATGTCTTCATTTTCATTTAAATGCTCAGTGATCAGGATAATTAGAATTAATTTGGCATTGTCATGTTATGTTAATGACGCTTCTGCCACTTATCTCCAGCATCCTGCAGGCACAATGCTATCTGAGCGTTATAGAACTCCCTCTCTGCTTTATCCCTCCATTTATACTCGTTGGTTAAAAAGTAATAACAGTAAAGGCTGGCAGGGTTCCAGTTTAAATATATGCAATTTTCTGATGAAGAACTGAAACGGTGCCTCATCTCATTGGGTTTATAAATTTCCTCGCAGTGTGTATGAGAGAAATGATTTGCATTCTCGTGCATCTGTGTATAATCCCAACCCAACCTGTACAAAATGCTATGGTTACAGGACCCAAAGCAGAATGAGAAGGATCATTTGGGGGTGGTCAAGTGCCTCTGTCCTGTTTGCCTTGAAAAAGGCCTTGTAGCCATACCTGCTGCTGCCTTGATGCCTCCTTCCACTTCTCTCAAAAACCTGAAAGGCAATGGAGAAGATGGAACATTCCTTTGGAAGCACATATTGTCTTATGTTCATGGCAGACCAGGCCTGGGACAGTCATCCATACTATACACTTGCAGCACTAAAGGTAAATGGACCCCTGACCATTAGGTCCAGTCGCGGATGACTCTGGGGTTGTGGCACTCATCTTGCTTTATTGGCTGAGGGAGCCAGCGTACAGCTTCCAGGTCATGTGGCCAGCATGACTAAGCCACTTCTGGTGAACCAGAGCAGCGCACGGAAACGCCGTTTACTTTCCCACCTGAGCGGTACCTATTTATCTACTTGCACTTTGACATGCTTTCAAACTGCTAGGTTGGCAGGAGCAGGGACCAAGCAATGGGAGCTCACCCCATCACAGGAATTCGAACCGCCGACCTTCTGATCGGCAAGTCCTAGGCTCTGTGGTTTAACCCACAGTGCCACCCGTGCTATATGGTACCAATTTTAACAGCCATAGCTTCCCCCAAGAGAATTCTGTGAACTGTCGTTTGCTATGACTGCCGAGAGCTGCTAGGAGTCCCCTATTGCCCTCCCAGTAATGGGGCTAACAATCAAACACAAATATGTGGAGTTTAATCTTCATGGCTTTCCCCTGTCAAGTTCTGCATTGTATTTCAGCGTTCCTTCACATGGTGTAAAAGTCACTTTGGGAACTATAGTGGAATCTAGTGCAAGTTTAGTGGCAGGGGTGCCAGCTTGGCCCCGTGACCATGGGTGCCCGGGGGCATGGGTGCCATACAGCATGCATGGCCCTGGCACTGACATTTGCCTGGCCCCTTCATGGGGAATTTTGTGGGCCCAGGGAGTTGGCACCTATATTTAGTGCTAAATAGCGCTAAATTTGTATTATATTCATCTGCAGTTCCACTATAGTTTCAGAAGGGGCTTTTACATTGGGAGAAAGCTCACATACAGTGCAGAGCTTAATAGTCTGGGGAAAGTTGTGGAAATTGGAATGAACTGCCATGTGAATGTGTAAAATTTGTGATCTTGGGACTCTGTTAAGTCATAGAATCATACAATTGTAGAGCTGGAAGGAACCAGGAGGGTAATCTAGTCCAACTCCCTGAAATGCAGGGATCTTTCACCTAATGTGGTGCTTGAACCCACAACCCTGAGATTAAGAGTCTCCTAAAGCCCTATTAGGGACGCGGGTGGCGCTGTGGGTTAAACCACAGAGCCTAGGACTTGCCGATCAGAAGGTCGGCGGTTTGAATCCCCACGACGGGGTGAGCTCCCATTGCTCTGTCCCTGCTCCTGCCAACCTAGCAGTTCGAAAGCACGTCAAAGTGCAAGTAGATAAATAGGTACCACTCTGGCGGGAAGGTAAATGGTGTTTCCGTGCTCTGCTCTGGTTCGTCAGCTTAGCCATGCTGGCCACATGACCCAGAAGCTGTACGCCGGCTCCCTTGGCCATTAAAGCGAGATGAGCGCCGAAACCCCAGAGTCGGCCACGACTGGACCTAATGGTCAGGGGTCCATTTACCTTTACCTTTAAAGCCCTGTTGGTGAGCCTGTAGTTCAGTGGTAGAGAAACTGCTTTCTGTGCAGGCGGTCCCAGTTTCAATGCTTGGCATCCCCACGTGGGGCTGGGAATATCCCCTCACTGAAACCCTGGTGTGGTGATAGCAGTCAGGTGTTGAAAATACTGGGCTACAGTCAGACTTTGCTCAACATTGCTTCCTATGTTCCTGTGTCTTTTTCAAAGGGAAAATGAGTTGCGGTTTATCAAGAAAGGGTAATGACTCCAAAATAGAAACATTATTCAGTGTTAATGGAAACCTTTCAGCTTTCTCCTGGAGAACAATTTGAATTCTTCAATAATTATATATTAACTTCAAGTGGGCTTTGTGCCTGCTATTTTTCCCAATCTTTTTTTTTTTTTTTTAGTTGCAAGATGGAAGTCATCTTTCACCGCAATAGAAACAAAGTCAATCAAATGAACTGCAGCCTACTTAAAGTTGTTTGGGAGGTCTTGCCTTAACCAGGAAAGCAAACATTGGATATTTTTAAAAGCAAGTCTTCTGGGACAAGGCAGCTTTAGTCAATAATGTCGAGAAAGATGTTTCCTTCCATGGAAGATGTTTCTTTTCATTTGCCAAAGTTATAGAAACAATGTTAAAGTTATTCATTTAGGATTTTCAACATGTTTAGTGGCTGAATTAATAGACATCATAGCTCATAATAATAACAGCAAATGCATGATGCCTGGGAAGATAAAATCACCATACTTCTCTCTCTTTTGTTATCTTCTCTTTTTTTTTAGTGCAGTACAACATATCAGAAGTAACCAATAATTAGGCTTACCATATTTCAAAAAGTGAATATCCGGAAGCCCTTTTAGCTATTTCTTAGGAAATTCACCCCCAAATCAAAATGCTAAAGACATTATTGGTAGGGTCACCATACGCCCAGGTTTTCCTGGACATTTTTAGCGATTTTTGGAAATTTTGCCTGGACGCTTATATCTGATGGGAAATTCCAGATGTATGGCAGCCCTACCAATAATATCTTTAGCATAGAAATTGTGATAAATATTCACTAGTTTCAACATTAGGCAGGAACTAGAAATTCCATCCCCTTTCAGTTGTGTCAAAACTAATATTTTCAGATTGCCATTGCAACTGATGCTTCAACGCTAGGGGCAGGAAAATGTTTCCAGACAGGGGGGTGGATTATCACCTTCCCCACCTCTCATTGACCATGTGGGCAAAGGAAAAGGCATCACGTGATTGTTCACATGCAGTACCATTTCTGATAGCCCTCATGCCTCCAATCTGAGGTGCATCCAATTAACCTGACTTGGGTCACCCTAGGGACCACGAACCCTGCTCTGAATCCAGTCCTGAATCTGCAATAACAGCAGCAAGAATATTATTGGCCCAAAAATGGAAGCAAGAAGAATTACCGACGATTGAAGAATGGAAAATGAATTTAATGGACTATGCAGAACTAGATAAACTAACAGGAAGAATTTGAAACCGGCGGGACCAAAAATTCACGGAAGACTGGAGTAAATTTATGGACTATTTGAAAAGTATTTTTGAAGATCAGATGACGTTTGTAGGTTTGCAAGAAGTTCTGTGAGGAGTATTATGGGAAGTATTGCAAAAAATAGATAAGGGGAAGGATAATTTGTTAAGAGACTTAAAGGCAATATAAAGTTAAGAAATGTATAAGAAGTGGACAAAACGGTGGATTATCAGAGGTGCTGATGGAAGTCTGAAAAGATTGTATAAGTGATATGTTTCGTGGTACATTTTATAATTTGTATGTTAAAATCAATAAAAATTATTATATAAAAAAGAATCCAGTCCTGAATCAGATCAGAGATGGGGCTAAAATCTGTAATTAGGATTTTAACATTCTATGACTTTTAAATGTGTGTGGGGAGGTTATTGTTTTGTTTCCTGTTTTTATGATGTATTTTGTGCTCCGCCCCCCCCCGTACTTTTAAGCTTTGAACAGCCCTGAGATCTTCAGATGGAG
Source organism: Podarcis liolepis (assembly GCF_965112155.1). Taxonomy (NCBI): domain Eukaryota; kingdom Metazoa; phylum Chordata; class Lepidosauria; order Squamata; family Lacertidae; genus Podarcis; species Podarcis liolepis. The sequence continues at coordinate 26,119,907 of NC_139558.1, read as the reverse complement.
AGTTTAGGATCAGAGTTTCCTTCTCCTACATGGGCTACTTTCCCAGGTTGACAAGCTCCATCTGCCCTTCGCTTCCCTCTACAGCACATGCAGAAACCACCTTCTTGACCATTGGACCTATTATTGTTCTCATCTGCTCAATCTGCCAGAGCTTGTCTTTGTATGCAGGGGAAGTCCCTAGCTCACTGAAGGCTTGAGACCCATCAGCTACCCTCATTTGAGCCAGTCAAAGCTAGTCCATGGGTATGACCGCTATCACATGCTGATAGCTTCTAGTAGCCACAGGTGAGAGCTGAGTGAAGGATGGGGGATAAACTACTCCAGACAGCATATGATGTGTCCCCCATCAGAGGTACTATCCCTCCCCTAACATCCCACACAGCTCTGTGAAATCATCTCACTTTCTGTGCTCTCAAGGCTGACATGTAGCCCCGCATATTGTAGGGTAGTCCGATAAAGGATTTTGGGGGGCGTGGCCCTGTCCAAAGCCTATGGAGGTGAGGGCCTAAGGCACGCCCCCGAGCGGTGACCCCGGGGGAGTTCCCAGTTGATGTGCATCAGCAGGACTCCCCCTACTGATAGTTAACCCTTCCCGGACTTCATGCGGACGGGCTGAAGTCGGATAGTCTGTTAGGACCAATGCCTAAGCCAATACTGCTCATCACCTGTAACCAATAAAGCTGTGGCCAATTTTGGCCCATTAACCTTAAATAATTGTGTCATGTGTCTTTATTTCCACTGGGGGGGGGGTTGGGAACTCGCCACACAAATCGTCTCACTTTCTGTGCTCTCAAGGCTGACATGTATCACGGGCCACAGGTAGGCTGCAGCCATTTTTGGGAAAAGAAAAAAAAAACCTCTTTCTTATGTTCAAAAAGGTCCTGCACAAAATTTCTCTTGATGTAGTAGATTATATTCCTTATCTTTCAGCACTGCTCTGCTGAGAGTTGGTCCTGCCATTAGGGCAGAGAGTTTTGGAGATGCCATTAAATAGTGGCAAATGGCCATTTATTGAGTTTATCACTTTTTAAAAAAATTGTGGTGGCATGAGTGGTGAAGACTGTCTTTTAGATTTCCTGATGTAGGGACCGAAATAGTTTGGGCAGCCTCCAGCTTTGCTTTCGCTAATGATGCTTTAATCAGGAATTGCTGATAAGAAAGCTTAGGCTTTTCATCAGAAATTGGTACAGAGAAAATGTAACTTAAAACAGCCACCTCATTGAAAGCAAAGAAATTACTCTGTATTGGAACGCCAACCTTAAACTTGGATGAGATAGGAGGGAATTGATCGTTTATTTATTTATTTGTGCTTCCCCACCACCTCACCACTATCTCATGCAAAATGGCATGTGTCCTCCCACCTCCCACCTGCTTAACCTATTTAATAATCTTTGGCGAATGCCTTTTGAAATTCAAAATAAATCATGCTAAATCTCTGCCAGCTTCTCAGCAATGGGTTCCAAGAGGCCTCTTGTGTGACAGGTCATGTTAAAAGTTGCTTATTACTATGGTGGAGTTTGGGTCACTGGACTCCTCACATTGCCACAACATTCTCTAGGTGGTCTTGGACCACTCTATCTACCTTGCAGAACTGTTGCTAGGATAATATTTGGGAAACATTGCAAACTGATCTATACAAGGCTAGCTTTTTATTTATGTGTTGTTTTCCCCCTGTGAAAGCCCTCCAGCAGATTAGCGAAATACCTTAAAACAGTAGTCATTGTTTATTTATATTTATAGACAATATGTTCTGCTATTAAAAAAAAATTGAATGGAAATTAGGAGTGGGAAAGAAATTAAATTCAGTTTGCATTTGAAAATGAATCTATCAAATTTGCACTATCTGAGAACCAAAACAGAGCCATTCCTCAAAATTCGCCCTTATCTGAATTTTGCGCTGCAGTCGGCCAACCAATGTTTGCAAATGCAAAGTGAACGTATTAGTGAAAATAATGTATTATATTAGGCTAAATGACTTATAAAAAGGGGAACATTAATCAAAAGTGCATACAAAAAATGTGTTTGTTAGGAGAAATTAACAATAAAACATTGAAGAACAGCAATATGTGTATTAGCCTCAGTCATCATTACTATATAATAATAACCTCCATGTAATAATTTTTAAAAATGTCATGAAAATTAACATTATTGCCTGATGGAGTGGTCTGTCCTTGGACATGACTGCTGCTTTCCACAGGAAAATTCTGTGATTGTGGTAGGTGGAAAATCTGCTACAGAAATCATTGAAATTGTTAGAGTGGCTGCTTGGTCTGTATATGAATGTGTTTCCAGAAACTCTTAGGGGAGTGTCACGTAGAGACATAACTGACTGTGTGAACTAGCCCACAGGAAGCAGATATGAGAAGGCACATCAGGGGGTGGAGTCTATCCTAATCAATCAATAAATTCTTTCTTCATTTTTGCAACCATCTTATGATAAATAGGACTCCTCTAACAGTAGCTATTGTGTGTGCAAGGGTTCCAGCTCTCCACCCCCCCCTCCAACAAGCTGTTGGCAGAAAGCCAGAGAGAAATAATAAACTACATTGTTCTGTCCAGTGCTAAAAAAAATTAAATGAATTTACTGAAGTATTAAATCAAATTAATGAGGCTGCTATAAATCTGATTCTTTTATGGTCCAGTTCCCCTCCCTTCCCCGTGTTTTGAAGCTTAACAATACAGATGTTGTATTTTTATCCCTTCCAAATTCTGCTCAATGATCTCAGCTTTAGAAAGGATAGTGAGAAGAGAGGAGGCTTTGATCAATGTAGCATTCAAAGTTAAGAACCTCTTTGTGAGAGTCAATTCGACAGATGCGTTTTTAGCTGGTTCACAATGCTATTCTCTCCTTTTTGATCACACAAACCCACAAGGATTTGTATTATTCTTCCCAGCTAGACCGCTGAGCATCCTCTCTTACAGAAACAAACAAACAAATGTAGAAGGAGGAGCTATTCTGCTGTTAACTTACCTGCGTGAGATGGAACATATTGTGCTTGCAAACATTCTGAGCAGAGGTGAGATGTATTCACTGTATTCCTGTACATAACTACATCATTTTAGATACATGTTGTCTTTCCATAGTTGGAACCATGCTCGAAGCAGCTTACAACACACACAAAAATTGCATAAATAACTTAAGTGGTCGAGTAACAAATCGAAAGGTACAGAAACAAATTGAACAATTTCCACACAAGTCATAATAAGATCAAGAATAGAGATATAAAAATATAATTTCAATAGCAGTTAAACCCCACCAACAAAACCCCCCAAACAATATCCCAATCTGTTCAGCAGCCTAAGTTTTTGTAGCTGGAGTCAGTCAGGGCCTGTCCCTCCCACGCCAGGTGGGAAATGGCTTGCAAAGCAGGGAGCAGGTTTTCCAGGACTCACAGGCAAGATGACAGACAAGGAGTGTATTTAAGAATGTGTGGCATAAATAAAGCATGACACAATGTGTTGTGTTTATGTAGTCAGTCTGACAGCAGACTATGAAACACAAGAATTGGGATATCTGCAGGGACAAGAAAGGGCCCATATTGAAGGTAGAGATGGCATAGAAGAACATTTCTGGTGTGCAGCTCCCTCCAAAACAAACTCAATATATATAGAAAGCAGATCCACCCAAGGACCTTGGTGCCTCTATAGCAGAATCAGAAATGGCGGCAGGAGGATATAGATATGGTGCATTCAAAGAGCTCAGAGCAGGCTTGACAGGACCTTAAGGCTGGGTGGGATGAAGTTGTTTCTGATAGGCTCCCCATTCCAACTATTGTTTATTATAACAATCGTTTATTATTATTACTTATTACATTTATTTGTCACTTTTTAGGATTTAGAAGCAATAAACATTAAAACCAAATGAAAAGATGAGCATAAAAAGAGACAACTCACATACACTGGTGTAAAGGGAATTGGGGGTTGCTTGTGCGTAGAGGGTGCGGATGCTCTAGGCAACATTCCCTGGCTAAAACTTTCCCCTGGCTGGACAGCCTTTACTCCATGGCTGTGTCAGTCACTGGCAGAATCCGTCAGTGGGCGTTTCCTGAACTTCCTCCAACATAAAAACTCCTTGACACCAAGTCTCCGCCTAGACTCCCTGCGCGGAAGTCTTCTGCGCAGAGTGGGCGTGGCCAGCGGAGGTCCTGGACTCTCCCCGCTGGTCTCTGTGGAAGAGTCCTGGAGCCCTCTCTCTGAAGTCCTTCCCTGCTCCCCTTCCTCCCAGGTGTCACGCTGATTTTCTTCCCCAAGGGAAGTGTTTTCTCTCCCTCTGCTGGTCCCTTCTCCCGCATCGTCGGAGAGCCTTACCTCCCCTCTTGGCTCCGATGGCAGTTCCCTGACAACTGGTATGCGGCTGCCGAGACCACATAACACCGGTCTTGAGAGACCTACATTGGCTCCCAGTATGTTTCTGAGCACAATTCAAAGTGTTGGTGCTGACCTGTAAAGCCCTAAACGGCCTCAGCCCAGTATACCTGAAGGAGTGTCTCCACCCCCATCATTCTGGTGGGCCTTCTGGTGGTTCCCTCACTGCGAGAAGCGTAGTTACAAGGAACCAGGCAGAGGGCCTTCTTGGTAGTAGTACCTGCCCTATGGAACACCCTTCCATCAGACATCAAAAAAATAAACAACTATCAGACTTTTAGAAGACATCTGAAGGCAGCCCTGTTTAGTGATGCTTTTAATATTTGATGAATAATTGTATTTTAATATTCTGCTGGAAGCCGCCCAGAGTGGCTGGGGAAACCCAGCCAGATGGGCAGGGTATAAATTATCATTGTTGTTGTTGTTGTTGTTGTTGTTATTATTATCATACCTAGTTAGCCTCTCAATTAAGGGGAAAAGTCTGTGTAAATTTAAACTGATTTTCCTTGTGCCTAAAGACATGATGGTGCCAAGCATACTTCCCTGGAGACAGCATTCCATAAGCGGCGAGACACTCCCCCCCCCCCCCGAAGAGGCCTGTTTTTGTGGCGCTACCCTCTACACCTTCCTCAAAGAGGGCACATGGAGAAGGATCACAGTTGATGAACACAATGCTCAGACTGGCTCACGCAGGGAAAGGAGACCATTGAGTTATTGGGTTCCTGAGCCCCATAAGACTCAGAACCAGCACTTCAAACTGATTCTGGAAATTAACTGGTAGCTCCTTTATTTTTACTTTTTACTCAGCACTGATTATAGTCTGTATTGTGCACATTCTTGTAAATGGCTTGAACAGGCAATTCCCTTGCCTACCTCACATGGGAGCAATGCCGGCTCTGCATTTTTGGATCCCCGAAGCTCGAACTATTATGGGTGCCCCTTCACAACGAGGTCTGGGTAACCACTTTTATCTTCTTCATTGGGCTTATTCCATGACCGGTTTTGAAAGACCTACATTGGCTCCCAGTACATTTCCGAGCACAATTTAAAGTGTTGGTGTTGACCTTTAAAGCCCTAAACAGCCTCAACCCAGTATACCTGAAGGAGCGTCTCCACCCCCATCGTTCTACCCGGACGCTGAGGTCCAGCGCCAAGGGCCTTCTGGCGGTTCCCTCATTGCGAGAAGCAAAGCTACAGGGAACCAGGCAGAGGGCCTTCTCGGTAGTGGCGCCCGCCCTCCTATCAGATGTCAAAGCAATAAACAACTACCTGACATTCAGAAGACATCTTAAGGCAGCCCTGTTCAGGGAAGTTTTTAATGTGTGACATTTTAGTGTATTTACAAATAATAAATTATTATTATTATCATTATCATGATGATGATGATGACAGCTCACCACACCCTTACAACATCTTTGCTTCTGGTTCTGGAACTTTGGGATTGTTGAAATGTATACAACAAAAGAATTAATCAATTTGAGTCATGTGAGTCAAACTGGGTCCACTAGACCCAAATTTGTTAAGCAATGTGAACTATAGTCACTTCTGGGGCCCCTTCGGGATTAGGAGCCCTGAAGCTTAAGATTCATTAGTTTGATAGTAGATCTGCCTGTGTGTTTTGCATTGATGCTATAACTACTAAGGAGACAAGGGAACAGTATGGAATTGTTGAGAAGCTCCCATTCCAGTCTTTGAATGGCAACACATCTGTGCTAATTGCTTGAGCATTGCTTAAGCTGCTCAACACATGAAGGCCACACACAGACATAAACCATAGTTCACTAATAAACCAGAATATCAAACCACAGTTTGAAGCCGGGTTTGACGTCTTGCTTTGTCAAATAATATGGCTTCTGCAAAGCACAGTTTCCTGTTGTCATAAAACTGTGGCTTGTTCCATACTGTGAACAGAAGCTTTAAATCTTCTGCCCACATGTGCTAAGAAGGAAGGAGAAGGTGTGGGAGCACACAAGCACAAGTCTCACAATGGCATATTCTTATAATAAGAAACCATGTGTGGTATTCAAGTAAGTTTTACATGACTAAATTTGGTCCATTCATTTCAGTGTGTCTGATGCGAATAAAACTTAGTTGAATATCACCCATGGCTTGCAGTGATATTGAACTGCTGGCAGATTCTACAGCCAATGACTAATCAATTATTATTATTATTATTATTATTATTATTATTATTATTATTGAAAAAATCCTAATATTTATTAACCATGACCAGGATCCAAACACCCAAGAAATACATGAGTGAAATTTGTCTTCCATGAAAATAGAGGGGTTTTTTAAAAAAAAAACAAAACTGAGGGAAGTCATGGAAGCCAGCTCTGCAAATAAGAGAATAAAAAATCCTACTAGCTGGCAGAATTTTCATATGTGAATCTCAGCCCTTTTCCCTATACAGTGGTACCTCAGGTTACAGACGCTTCAGGTTACAGACTCCGCTAACCCAGAAATAGAACCTTGGGTTAAGAACTTTGCTTCAGGATGAGAACAGAAATTGTGCAGCAATGGTGCAGCGGCAGCAGGAGGCCCCATTAGCTAAAGTGGTGCTTCAGGTTAAGAACAGTTTCAGGTTAAGAACGGACCTCCAGAACGGATTACATTCTTAACCCGAGGTACCACTGTATAGAGATTGATGAAGAGTAACATTCTGTATAGCTGAAGTGTTATGAATTGTTGTGGTGCATCTTGGCTTTTTTCAGGGATGGAGTATTTGTGACACTCTGATCCAGTTAATTAATACAATATTTTGCCGCATCTTAATTCAATGAAGAGACAGTCTTACCTTGTGTAGGTCTGTGAACATGTGTTTAAGTGTGTGTGCTGCCTCCCATTCAGTGCTTTTTAATCCCAGGTTTTAAAAGGGAACAAGCGTGCCAAGTGAGGATGCTTTAATTGATTTTTTAATACCTTAACTATCTGTTCTGAAAAAATTCTTTTAGCTATTTTCCCAGCCCAAGCAAAGCCCCCCTCAGAGATATTAAGCTCATGTTTCATCCCTCAGATGTTTTTGCTCCCGGGCTGTAAAAACTATTTTTAATCTCTCTCCTTTTTGAAAAACTTCCCATAACTGAAAAGCTTAGGGGAAGTTGCTCAAACATAAAATGCATAAATAAATAGAAAGAGCCACTATGAAAGGCTTACACACAAAAAATCCATAATGAAATTTCCAGTAATATGTGCTGCGCCTTGCTATCTAAAAGGTTGCGCTTGCTTTGAACGTTTGTGCTTCTAGAATGCAATCCTAGGCATGTGAGGAAGTCCCGCCATTTTCCTCACAGGTAAAGTGTCTATCCATGGATCACTGCCATGTAATGGCGAAGGGGCTCGAATAACTCCAAGAAGCTGTGAGCTACATTGTGTAGGGCTACCCAAGACGGACAGATCATAGCCAAGAGTTTAGACTAAATGTGATCCACCTGGAGAAGGAACTGGCAAATCACTCCAGCATTTTGCCAAGAAAACTCCATGGACATAAAAAAGAGATGTTTTGAGAAGAAAGTGAGTGTTTCCATGGCATGCTCTGATTCATGGGGTCACGGAGAGTCGAACACGACTAAGACGACTAAACAACAACAAAAGGTGTCTATAGGGTTGCACCCTTAGGGAGCAATCGTATACACAAGAAGCTGGCATAAAGCAAACTGGTATAACTTAAGCCAACATAAAGTTAGGCCAGATCCAAACGTCTTTCAGTCAACTACTGCTGAGTGAACCTTCCCAAACCTGGCATATAGAAATCAAGCCTTCAACACTGTTCTTGAGTTGCACCACTTTTGGGTGTCTTAATTTGGGTCAGGTTTCCAGGGCACAAGATAAAGATCCATGGGCTTAGGATCCAGCTATAAAGAGAGAGAGGGGGGGCTAGTGTGTCTCCTCAAGCTGTGCTGAACTTGAACCCCTCTCCTATCCTTCCAAATTTCAACTTTTCCGAATTTTGCGATGCAGTTCGTCACACAGCTTCTCTGTGCCTTTGGAGCGGCAGGCCCTGCCCTGTGGAATAGCCCTGCTAGCAGACATTCAGCAGGAGCCATTTCTCTCTCTTCAGAAACTGAGAAAGGGAGTGAAATTGAAATGGACAGATTCAGCCATCCCTGTTTGTGGCTGACAGAAGACTCTTCAGGTCCAACACTCAATTCACTGCAAAATAACCTAGCCTTTGTAAAAGTATTAATATTACAAAAAACAAAACAAAACTGGCTAAGCTGTGTGTGTGTGTTTAAAGGAGAAAAAAATCCAGAGATTAGGATTCCATAACTACCATTTGTAAACTGCAAGTATTTGAAGGATATAATCATTTCTAGCCATTCAGTTGCAGCAAGTCTAGCATATGTGTCCTACATGGTGACTAGGATACAGCACAGGAACCAGAAAGGGGTAGCAAATTTATGGCAAAAGGACAGGTTGGCCATTGGTTAAAACAAGGTCAATGAGAAAAGGGATGTGGGGCTTTAAAAATGACTTTGAAAAAATAACGTACTTCATAGGCGGACTATTTGTGTATTTTAGCTCTAGCTACAGCTTTAGAAATATACCACAGAGCTTAAATTTAATAAAGTGTCTAGAGAGAGAAAGGGAGAGAGAGGTTTTTAAAAGTTTTAAAAATGCAATTATGTATAAAAAGGGTGATATCACATTTTTAGCAGTTAATTTACAACGTTGAAAATAATAATTCTTCATAGGGGTGTTAATTACCAACTGCAAATTAAAAATAATTCAGAATACCATAAAATATGAAATGTCTGAAAGTGGGGGACTTTTTTTTTTTATTTGTCCTGTTGTAGATGTGTTCATTTCAACTGTCACAAATGTTAATACCTGAACAGATGCCCATCTTATAAAAAAAGGACCTTGGTTGGTAGTGGAGTGCAATGGCTTGGACTTCTTTTCCTACTGGGATTCTTTGGATTAATATTGGCATAAGAATCAAAATTATTCTTCTGCCAGTTAAATATGCGTAACCAGCTGTGATTTTTTTCCTACTATAGAGTATGAAAAAAGTTTTTTTTTCCTTTGCAAATATAGGTGTTAATTGGTGCCTTTGTATCTTGTTAATTAACTTCTCGTAACACCTTTTACTCCTTCTTCATTCCAAATTTAATGAGCTCCCTTGTTGTACAATTTTTTATATATGTAATTAGCTAAAACAAAAAGAAAGCCTTAAAGAAAAGAGGGGGGGGAGAGAGAGAGGGAGAGACAAGAAAAGGGACAGCTTTGAGAAAAGTAAGCCTAACAGATTTTACTGCGACAATTGTGAAGAGGGCTTTAAAAATAAATATGATCCTCAGTTCACAAAGAGACCCCCCCTCATATTAACACATAAACATGTTCAAATAATATTTTAATTTGACACATACAAACAAGCACAGGTAGCTTCAAGATGGAGACAATTAGCTACCACCCATCATGCTCTGTTTTAAAAAAACAGCTGGTGGAAACATGATACAAACATCAGAAAAGTTCACTAAAATTAGACCTTTCTTTCGTTAATCACAAGTTTCTCCCCCCCCCCTTTACTTAGATTATAAATGTGTGTCTTCTTTAAAATTACAATCCAATAGTAATCATTATTCCACTGGATTTAGCACTAGGGATAGTTTAGCAAAGCAAATGTCTATCTTGGTGGGGCTTCCAAGCACAGCTTCTTTTGCTACCATGCAATGGAATATATGTGTGCTGGGTGATGTATTTGTTGTTTAGTCGTCTAGTCGTGTCCGACTCTTCGTGACCCCATGGACCAGAGCACGCCAGGCACTCCTGTCTTCCACTGCCTCCCGCAGTTTGGTCAGACTCATGCTGGCATCTTCGAGAACACTGTCCAACCATCTCATCCTCTGTCGTCCCCTTCTCCTTGTGCCCTCCATCTTACCCAACATCAGGGTCTTTTCCAGGGAGTCTTCTCTTCTCATGAGGTGGCCAAAGTATTGGAGCCTCAGCTTCAGGATCTGTCCTTCCAGTGAGCACTCAGGGCTCATTTCCTTCAGAATAGATAGGTTTGATCTTCTTGTAGTCCATGGGACTCTCAAGAGTCTCCTCCAGCACCATAATTCAAAAGCATCAATTCTTCGGCGATCAGCTTTCTTTATGGTCCAGCTTTCACTTCCATACATCACTACTGGGAAAACCATAGCTTTTACTATACGGACCTTTATTGGCAAGGTGATGTCTCTACTTTTTAAGATGCTGTCTAGGTTTGTCATTGGTACCATTGGTCCATGCTTATTCCTGACAGGTCTCTACCCCAACCTCTCTCACCACCAAAGGAACACAAGCGAATAGTAAAGAGAACCCGCACAAGTGATGCTGACACAAAACCCCACACATACATTAAGTAAAATAGACTCCACCCCCACTCACCATGGCCCTCTCCGCCTCTTTCCTCCTCTTCTTCCTAATGTAACCCTAATGTCTGAACAAATGAAACTGATCTGTAGAAAATGTAACTTGAAAAAAGACACATTGCACTTACTTTTGGAAACCAAGAAATCTTTTCTGCCTCATTTGCAGGTTGTTTTACTACACACACACACACACACACACACACACACACACACACACTTATGGATTGGGACTGAACTTACCTTATTTTTGTGAGGTTGCTGAGGACAAGATGTGTTTCTCTGCTCCCTACACAATTTTTCCAGCACCCTGCAGCCTCCCCAGCTGCCTGTACACCCTGATCTGAAAAGTGCCATGGGTGTTTCCCCTGAGATTTGAATGAAGTGGAGGAAGCTGAAGAGGCTGGTGACCAGGCTACTGATTTTGTTTCTAAGGGCATTACTTCCTCATTCCTGAAAAGCAATCTGCACTTATTTCATTAAAAGTGAAAAGACTTCCTTTAAACACACAAACACACATACAACAAAACACCAAAGAGAACAGCTCTTAGGGGCATGTTAGGCAGCCTTCCTGGCTTTCCACATTTAAAGGAAAGTCCAGTTGATGATATCAAGGGTTTTGAAGAAGTTTGGGCACCTGGGAGGGATGCATCTGCCCATATATTTGAATGGGAAGCATATGAAGCATATATTCATGGTTGAATAATTGCATGCTCATCATATAAAAATAAATGAAAGAAGAAAAGGGGGAAACTGCCGAAAGAAGAACTTAAAGGCCTCTGGGCTGAAATGGTCAGGGATCCAACCACTATGATATATAAGGAAATCCAAAAAGGGAAATTTGAATTAAATAATATACTGTCTCAGCAAACAGAATTTATGCTCACTTGTGTAAGACAATGGTAAAAGACAGGGGAAATTCTGGCAAATCGCTTAAAACAAAAGAAGGAAAAGGCATTTATCCCAAGTATTAAAAGTGATAACGGTGAAGTCTGTCAAAACCCAATGGATCTTAATAACCAATTTTTAAAAAAATTGTTCGCAATTATGCACTAAACCAAAAGATGTCACCCACGAGGATATGCAGGCTTTCTTAAATTAAATAAAACAACCTCACCTAGATGATCTACATGATGAGAGACTTGATAACAATATTTAACCAAGCAGATAATACAGTTATTCCCAAACCAGATAAGGATCACACAAAATGTGCAAATTATCGCCCGATGTCCTTGATTAACGTTGATACAAAGATTTTAAAATTGACACTAGCAAATAAAATCCAACAGGTAATTGCAAAGGTAATCGAGAGGGATCAGATCGGCTTTATCAAAACAAGACAGGCTGCAGATAATATTAGATTAGTGGTAGATTTGGTTGACTTAAATAAAAATAAAGATCAGTTTGTAAACATATCATTAGATGTCAGGAAAAAATGATAAATTTGATAAAATCCATAAGTATATAAGCATATGGAGTGAGCTTTAAATTTGGATTTCCTTTGGAGTTTATAAAATGGATCAAAGTAATGTACGAGGCACCCACATCTCGAGTCAAAGTGAATGGTTTTATATCTGCCACCTTTTTGTGTGTGTGCATATTTTCCCTTTTATATGTATCTTTGTTATTGTTGTTTTTCTCCCTCTCACTTTTCCTTCTTTTTTCTGTATCTCTTTATTTCTTTTAATTGAAATCACTGTCATAAAATATAAATATTAAAAAAGGATGCATAATGGAGACATTCAGAAAGATTATTTTTAAAGTGCCACCTCAAAAGTAAGGTCAGTCTAACATAAAACTCTGTCTATGACAATTTCATTGAAAAAACAACATTAATCTTTGATGACTTTTTAATGCATTTTCTTTCCCCATGGAGAATGGTCAGAGTGGAAGAATTTTTTGGTACATCACTAAAAAAAAATCATATATCACAAAAAAAATTCTTATGGCTTTATCAACAGCCTAATCATCACAATCATGTCATTAGTTTCAACTGGTCCTCTCACTTTACTCAGGACCATGGCTTAGTGCGTGTAAGTTCAATGCCCATTCAAATCCTCCCCTCAGAATCCGCCTGTAGCTTTTACAGAGACCCAAAAAAAGGGATGCAAGAGCTCAGAATGCTCTTTCATTTCTACAGAGAGTTTTGCTTTCCTATTTGGCTGCAGCAATCCCCTCTGCAGAAAAGCGATCGGGTGAGTAGCTTCTTGAACTGTCTATTTATTTGGAGAATCCATACCGGGCTGCTTCAGGTGGCTGCTTCTCAGAGTAGCTTAATGTGAAGTTTAAAAGCAATCAAAATCCAATTATCAACATTAAAGACGGAAAGCAGGCTTGAACAGAAAAAAGTGAAACAGCTAGATAAAAGGATGCATGAAGCCAAAATATCTAAAAGGCATCAGTGAATAGAATTATCTTCATCTGACATTGAAAAGGCATCTGAGTCGGCTCAGTCAGGGTACCACAAACAAGAATGCTGTATGCCGAGCCATCTCCCACCTCACCTATGAAGGCCAGGCACCCAAGACAAATGAGCAGACATGTGGATGCAGATAGTCCTTACTGTGTAGAAGAATGTTTGTTTGGTATGAAGAACATCTCCAGTTAAATCACAAACTAAATGTCTAGCTTTGCATGCGGGTCTTTACTGAACATGCATGTCTTTTCCTTAGATCCTATATGGAACTTATTTGCATTGCTCAAACAGTCAAATGCATCGAGTGGTTCAAAACCCAAGGAACTAGGTGCTTTAAGCCAGCCCCCCCCCCAATAAAACTGACACCATCTTGATGTTTTTCACTGCAACTCTTATCAGCCCCAACCATTACACCCCATGGCCCAGGATGATGGAAGCTGTAGTCAAGCAACATGTGGAAGCATCAGATTGGATAAAGATGCTCCGAGCCTTATGCCTGGCCACTTCAAACAGCTGAACTTTCACCTGGCTGATCATCAGTACACACACACAATTTGCATACACAGTACTCTACCTTACACATCTACACAGAATCCAAGCGTTATGTTGCAAGCCTAATGTAAGCAATCTTAAGTGTACCGCTGAAGCTATAGATCCTTACTTATAGGAATGGTTGGATCAGCCTATTTCTGCTCACATATAAGTCCTTTCCATCTTGTTTCCAACTTGTCATGGGAAATGGGGTTGCTTGTGTGTAAACCTCCAGCTGTTCCAAACTGCTTAGAAGTTGGTGGTGTCTTTCCCTGACTGAGCAGCCTAGGTGCTGCTGCTGCTCAGTCGCTGGACGAATCCGTGAGTGGGTGTTTCCTAAATTTCCTCCAACATAAAAGCTCCTTGACTGACACCCTTCGCCTCGCCTCTCTGCGCGTAACCCTTCTGCACAGAGTGGGCGTGCCCAGCGGTGCCCCTCCACTCTCTTCACTACCTTCAGTGCCAGCATCTCGGAGCCTCTCCTCCGAGGTGCTTCCTCCCTCTTCCTTCTTCCTGGTGTCACCGGAACATTCTTCCCCAGATGACCTTCTCTCTCTACCCTTACTCGTTCCTTCTTCCGCAGAATCGGGAAGCACCACCTCTCCCCTCTGCTCCAATGTCAGTTCCCTGACACAAGTTAACCTGCACTTGGAAACAAATTCAAAATTAAGAAAATTTACACACCAAAAATCACATTTAAATAGTATATAATTGCACACACATACATATTTGTTCCCACATTATTATTATGTTTTTTAGAAAATTGCAGTCCTATAGCTCATTACCTGGAAGTAGGCCCCATTATACACAATGAGGCATACTTTTGATTAGACATCTCTAGGATGCATTGTGAACATATTTTCTCTCAATATGTGCACTTCGGAGCTTTTTTTTGGATAAACTTTTAAGAAGTGCACCAGAACATTCAGAAAGTGCAAACTGAGATAGATAGCTAAGCTCCAATCTGCTTGCTAGTCCAAGAGATATAAATCAGGTTGGTTGCTGTTTACTTGGATATGGCAGAGATTGGGGTGGGGCAACAGCAAGGTTGGTGCTATGTGAGTGCCTCAATGGGAGAGCTGCCACCAGTTTTCTGCTCCTGCAGTTGAATGCACATGGTTCTGACCTCATCACCATCACACCCCAACCAGGTCAGCAAGAGTGATGCTGGTGTCAGGAAGCTGGCTCCACTGCGCCACCCCACAACCCCTGCCACAGCTATTTCTAGTCAGGCTCACACCATCAGAACAATGAACACAATGAGAAGATATCAACAACTGAAGCTCAACGGCTTTTCTCTAAAACTTTATGGAATCAGACAGTGATTTGAAGACCACAAAAGGAAGAGGCTAGTCTGACCTCCCCAGGAATATACAAAAGGTGCTGGCCATCTCTCTGTTGAGGGCATTGCCTCCTGCACAATATCGCAAACCATTATTTCGGCCACTTGCTGTTTTTTCTTTGCTTTGGTGCCATTTAGCGTTGCTTATTCTGCCCTGGCCGCTTATCCAGCCTAGGCAGATCACCTGCCCTGTGGCAACTGGCTAATCCTAAACTCTTCAGTAAAGTCACCTCCCAACCACGTCGTCCCTTTCATGTTTAGTTAGGTCTTTTCTTCTGACCTTCATGATCTAATGAATGATGAATGCTTTTTTGTCCCTGGCCAGTCATTGGCAGAGATGAATGGGCAACTTGTGTATCGTATGCTAATTCAGCTGGATGGAAACCAATTGCAACCTCTGTGCTGACGCTCTTCAGACTGTTAGTCTATAGATCCTTCTCTTTCTCCCGCTAGCTTTCACGTTTTAATGTTTAATCAAATTCTTGGGCTTCTGTTAATCATCATAAGGGACATGAAAATAAACAAACAAACAAACAAAAGCAGAATTTATTTATTTTTATGTGAGGAGTATCACTGCAGACTATGGTACTAGTATTGAGTCTTATAGTATTGGCTGTTCCTATATCTATTAAATATACAGTGGTACCTCGGGCTAAATACTTAATTTGTTCCGGAGGTCCGTTCTTAACCTGAAACTGTTCTTAACCTGAAGCACCACTTTAGCTAATGGGGCCTCCTGCTGCCACCGCACCGACGGAGCACGATTTCTGTTCTCATCCTGAAGCAAAGTTCTTAACCTGAAGCACTATTTCTCGGTTAGCAGAGTCTGTAAGCTGAAGTGTATGTAACCCGAGGTACCACTGTATTTCCTTTAAATCAACTGTGAAATGAGGGTCAGGGCTGGCCCAAGGTATTTTGCCACCTGATTTGGTGGAGGAAATGATGTGGGCATCACCACCAAGTCAAAGTGCACAGTACCCAGGAGTAGCTGACTTATTCTGCACATAAGAAAGAGAAATCTCCTGCTCTCTGGCAGTAAAAATATAATGATAATAAATGAAGTGACTCAGAATGTGTTGCCTGTTAATGACACCCAGAATCAATTATCTGTGATGAAAACTTCACTCTGCCTATTGATGGGGCCAGTCCTGATGGGACAAAACTACACATTCAAAGGGCCACAGGTGCTGTCTCATCTCCACAATGTGTGTTTCAGCTTACTTACCCAATAAACTGACATAGCATGTTTCTCGACCTTCCACCTTCCACTGTCAGGTGCAGGGGAACACAAAGCCTAATGATATATGCCAAGTTTACTACTACACATTATGGACGAGGAGAAGGTGATTGGGGACTTCATTTTCAGTGTCAGCTCCATGTCCTCTTGTAACATCTACTTCACCTTCAGTGCAGTGCGAAGGTGAATCCATGGAACTGTTTGCCACAAGCTAACCCCTGAGATAAGGCTTCAGAAAGGTATTTCAGAAGGTAACAGACTATAACGTGGGGCTACCTTGGAAGGTGACCCGGAAACTACAACTAATCCAGAATATAGCAGCTAGACTGGTGACTGGGAGTGTCTGTTGGGACCACCAATCCTAAAGGATCTACACTGGCTCCCAGTACGTTTCCGAGCACAGTTCAAAGTGTTGTGCTGACCTTTAAAGCCCTAAATGGTTTCGGCCCTGTATACCTGAAGGAGTGTCTCCACCTCCATCATTCAGCCCAGACACTGAGGTCCAGCGCTGAGGGCCTTCTGGAGGTTCCCTTACTGCAAGAAGTGAAGTTACAGGGAGCCAGGCAGAGGGAGAGCTTTCTTGTTAGTGGCACCCGACCTGTGGAACGCCCTCCCATCAGATGTCTTGGAAATAAACACTATCTGATTTTTAGAAGACATCTGAAAGCAGCCCTGTTTAGGGTAGT
Source organism: Podarcis liolepis (assembly GCF_965112155.1). Taxonomy (NCBI): domain Eukaryota; kingdom Metazoa; phylum Chordata; class Lepidosauria; order Squamata; family Lacertidae; genus Podarcis; species Podarcis liolepis. The sequence goes on along the minus strand of NC_139558.1, from coordinate 26,102,980 downwards.
TTTTAATGTTTGATCTTTTATCATGTTTTTCATATTCTGTTGGGAGCCACCCAGAGTGGGTAGGGAAACCCAGCCAGATGGGTGGAGTATGAATAATACATTATCTGGATCAGCAGATTTATGCTTTGAGATGTTAAAATCACCATCAAAGCAACCTATTTAAGGGTGATATGTGTGCACATATATATCTGTGCGTACATATGTACAGTATATGTATACATATGTATATGTTTTTACCTTCCTTGGCAGGCTGCCTTACCTAGCTAGTACTCCTGTGGTTGGATTGGGGAGTCTCATGGAACATGCATTGTTCATAAATGTACCTGAAAGTGCTGCTAAATGACAACAGCATGCTTAGAGCACGATAAACACGATTGTCATGAACTCTCTGGTGGTTGATACACTCTAGTAAAATACACTTCAGGGAAGGTTAAGCATGCTTAAGATCTTAAGGATACATTCACTCAAATGGTATCAATTTCTAAAGTGCTTACGCTCTAATCCTTCCTTGAATTTAGCTCCTTATTACTATTTCAGTGCCTTTCTCCCCCTTATACTCTTATTCAATGGTTTGTCACTCAAGGAGCAATCAAACACACAGGACTGCTAGGACTACTGCAATAGTTGCTTCTTAGACTCTTGCCACCATTATTTTGTGCTGGCAACCCAACACCAGCCAGCATCTTTCTCTTTTCAAGAAAACCAGATAAACAAAAAACACTCCTGTCGCCAGTGACCTGATTCTGATAGCTAAAGAATCCATCCCCCCAAAAAATCTGGAAGCACCCACAGTTGATAACGTGGCATCAACTTGAAATCCCAAACGTATGTTGTCCTTTAGACATTTGGTCCATTGCTAGAAAGAGGGAGGAGGTAGAAAAAGGAAGGACGGGACCATTCATTTCGGTTTCCCCCAATACAGTGGTACCTCAGGTTAAGAACTTAATTCATTCTGGAGGTCCGTTCTTAACCTGAAACTGTTCTTAACCTGAGGTACCACTTTAGCTAATGGGGCCTCCCGCTGCCGCTGCGCTGCCGCTGCATGATTTCTATTCACATCCTGAAGCAAAGTTTTGAACCTGAGGTACTATTTCTGGGTTAGCGGAGTCTGTAACCTGAAGCATCTGTAATCTGAAGCGTCTGTAACCCGAGGTACCGCTGTACCTTGAAATGCACAGGGATTCCAATCTGTACATAGATTGGAAAGCAGACAAGTGTAGAATTACTTCATCCACTGTAATGAATTGGAAAACCTACTCATCCAGTAGCTCTGAATCCACATAGATATGCACATGACCCTGTTTGGTTACTTCAAAATACTGACGATATGCATTGAAAATAGTTCCTGTTTCCTAAATATTTTCTTGAGTCATGGTGCTCCATTCTGAGGACTTTTTAAAATTGATATTTTCTTTTTAAAAAAACAAAAAAACACACACAACCCTGGTATTTGATGAAGTCCTTGTCAAATAGAAGCTATTGAATATATATATATATATATATATATATATATATATATATATATATCACACACACACACAAATTCTCATTACCATCTTTATTATGAGCCCTTGGTGAATTTTTTGCCACTTTCAGTTCTCATTATAGTCCCAAGATTGTCATGAGAATGGATTCATTTTCGGCAATTTTTCTCATTTAGAATCTTTCTTCTTCTTCCCTTCTTTTTTCATGAACATGGATTTACTTGTACCAATCTCTGCTCTTATACTATTTGGCAGAGAATTAGAACATGATGGATTGGGCTTTAGAAATCTGATACTTTGAACTCATCTTGAGAGTATAACAAGAATAGAACTGAAACGGAATGAATATACACATAGAGGCACCAGCTGAAAGACAGCAGTGAGAACAGAGGAGAAATATATTTATATAGTCATGTCGATTATCCCAATATGATGTTTTTAACCCCTCTTACACTCATAATTGAGAATCACAAATTTAAGGCTGTTTAGGTTTCAGCTCTAGGTTCTCTCCACTTTTTAAAAAGAAAAGAAAAGAAAGAAGTAATGATCAATGTTGGGTTTTCAGCCTGAAGGCCACATTCTCTTGTGAACAAACTTCTAGTGGTGGGTGGAGCCAGTGGTGGGTGGAGTCAGAGGCAAAAGTGTGGGGGAAATGGAGGTGACCTTACTTTAACAGGAATATCATTCCAGACAGGCAGAACTTGGGGTTTTCCACACCACACCACGCCCCTATTGCTACCCAAGAGTCATCATTCAGTCAGACAAAAGCACTTGAGCAGGACCAGTGAGGATACAATCCCATGAACCACATAGAAACATCTGAAGGAACACATTTGGCACTGGTCACTGGCCATGCTAAGTTGGTGCTGATGGGAGCTGGAAGCCAACCCAGTTCTAGACTTCCTGTGCTTTCAATACTTGCATATCGCCTTCTGCCAAAAGTATGAGCTTGCTTCTTCATTTTCCACCCCCTTACGGCTTGATCCTACTTCAATTCTGACCAGCATAACTGAAACAGAGCAGACTGTGTCCACCTAGATATTGCTCAAGCCTCTTATCCATTTCTCCACTGCTGCCTCAAGGGTCCAAAACCTTCCCTTCATCAGAGGTCAGGAATGGAAATCATTCAAGTGGATACAAGCAGTTCATCAACGTTTATCACCCAAAAATGTTGTATAAATAATTATGCTATTGTCTGTATTGTTTTTGGCATTTCCCTTCATGTGAAGTGCCTAAAAATTGATTAGACAATAATTTTAGTTTTGGCCACCATAGGTTTTATCAGAAGACAAATGGTAGCAGAACAGAAACAGGGCTGGTTGTGGCAGACACAGGGCAGGGCAGGAATGTCTCTCTCCTAAAATTCCTACTCTGTGCTGGGTTAGGAAATTGTGACTGTTCTGAGCAAATGGGCAGAGAGTGTATTGTTGGTGGCACTTACACAGCAAGCCTATGCATGTCTACTCAGAAGTCCTTGAATTCAGTGGAGTTTACACCCTGGCCCTACTTTCAGAAAGAAAGTCTGAATTCTGGCTAAATGCCAGGTCATTTGAAAAAGCTCATTCACCGCACTGTATTCAGATTTTGTTTGCAGCTTCTCGACACCTACGGCAATGAGTAACTCAAAACTTATCCCAGTACAAGGTAGGTGCCCTCAGGAGAAAATACTGAGGAAGAAGGTCAAGTGACTCATCAAATCCTCCATTCTAAAATGAAATGATGCTCCTCGTTCAGTTAAAGTGTCCACCCTTAAGCTTAAGCAATGGAAGACCATGAGCAGATAAGCCAGGAGTATAATTGGTGCTCGTATAACCCATTTCCACTGTGCAAGCAGGTCCCCTCAAGCAGCAAAGGCTCATCTGGAGCCATTAAAAACTTAAGGAGTGCTTTGCAAGGAGTGCTCTCCGCTTGGCCTATAATTATGTGCCCTCCCTCTCTCTGCCAGTTGCCAGAAAGAGTTTCGTAGGGATGCTTTGATGAAATCATGCACGTATACCTTCCAGAACAGTTTTAGTTTGTTTTCTCCCCCTCTTTTCAAAAATTGCTGCTGACCAAACACTCTAGTTGTTCTGCTAACCCCCGTAAGCTTTTTAATAGCCTCGCAATAGTAAGTGGATTGCATAAACGGTTTTCATTAATATCAAGTGAACTAGGCTGCAAGCCTATGCGCACTTTCCCAGGAGTAATTGAGCTCATTGAACTCAATGGGAGTTGCTTCTGAGTAGACATGGGTAGGGTTGTGATGCTAAATGTATGTCCTCACTCACCAGGCAATATTTTAATTCTTTGCCAGAGGCAAAGCGTAAAATGCAAGAGTAGACGGCAAGCATGAAAATCTGATAACATCTGAAGGAGTCTCATCTTTCTCCCTCTGCTTTCCCTATAGATACCTGCTCGGATTCCCCGCCCCCCCCCCCATTAAAAATGAGTCCACTTTCATGTGTGGATGAGGAAGAAATCTGATTCCATTCACACCTACTGTAAAGGTGAACATAATTGCACATCTGAAACAGTAGATGGATTGAAACAAAGCCCTTTGAAATATGCACTTCTCTGAATTTTGTCATGCAGTCGTGTACAAAGATGCACACCCTAGTTTAAAGTGTGCACGAAACGCACGTAGTAGTGAAAATAATTTGCAACAATGAAATAGCTATAGAGAAAATTGGAAAACAAAAATGTGCATATGAGGTAAAAGAGCATGCAAGAAAATGGATATTAGAAGATATTCTCACCATGATGCAAATGATTTTTCATGAGGATTTGTTATTTTCTTTTTCTAAAAAAGCAACAACTGCAAACTGAGCTGGCAATGTGGAGAGCTGAACGTGTCCATCCCCACTCCCATGGTACTTTAATTAAGGAGCAATCCTATGACAAGATTTACTAGGATGAGCAGGTTATGATCTAGCATACCTCTGAGTGTGTCAGGAAGTTCTTGGCACAACTGAGTTATGCCAGCATAACTCCGTCAACCTTGGCTAAGCCAGAGATCTGCTGAGGCATCTCCCCATGCCAGCTGAGCCTAGCCTATTGAGCTGAGTGCAGCAGATCCTAATCTAGTGTCAGGAGAGAGAGAAAAGGAGTGTTCTGGGAACACGTTGGGGATGGCACCAGACAAGAGACTTAGCCCACCCAGCCTGGTCTTGTAACCCAGTGTGGCGATCACACAGGGTCCCCAGACGTTTAACGGTCTGTTGATCCCTGTGCCACCACTGTGCTCGCTTCCCCGCTGCCACCAATTTGTTACTCTCGGGTACATGCTGAGCCTAGACAGTTGTTAAAATTGAACCAAATAAACAAGTTTTTTTTTATTAGTATTAACAAGTTTATGGTTTCTCAGATAATATTCTTGTCAGTTTCTTAATTTTAGTTTCTTGACGCTGGTGGTACTGTGGGTTAAACCACAGAGCCTAGAACTTGCCAATCAGAAGGTCAGCGGTTCTGTTCCCCATGATGGGGTGAGCTCCTGTTGCTCGGTCCCTGCTCCTGCCAACCTAGCAGTTTGAAAGTACGTCAAAGTGCAAGTAGATAAATAGGTACCGTTCCGGCGGGAAGGTAAACAGAGTTTCTGTGCGCTGCTCTGGTTCACCAGAAGCGGCTTAGTCATGCTGGCCACATGACCCGGAAGCTGTACGCCGGCTCCCTCGGCCAATAAAGCGAGATGAGCGCCGCAACCCCAGAGTCGGTCACGACTGGACCTAATGGTCAGGGGTCCCTTTACCTTTACCTTCCTAATACCTTCTGACTGATTATCTCAACTGTTTGACTGACTCCTCTTAACAGATTCTCTCACTCTCTCACATCAGACAGCCCAACCCACAGACTTTTCCTCTCCGTCTCTTCTCTAACTCCAGACTGACTTCTTAACAACTCTAACTTCTCCCCTTGGGTTCCTATTGGTTAGTCATTTTACACTTAGTTAACCCTTTCATTATGAACCCAGTATGATATCACACACCTAGGAGGACAAACACCACACCCGGTGACCCAGTGTAAGTTTTTTCTGGCAAAAAGGGGTTGTAGGAGTTCAGGTTTCAGCCAATCATCCTTGGGCTCCTCAGCTACTGAGAATGTTCAGTCCCCATTGAGTCGGGATGTTTGGGTTGGGTTTCTATTTTCCCCTTAGGGTTTTGTTTTTGATTTATATTTTGTACTTCTGGGAACTTGGAGGTCCCCCTGAGCAAGCTAATGCACCCCTCGTGTTTCTCAGTGGTCCTGCTTTGGCTACATAAGGAGATCCAGCTGGATCATGTCAGTAGCCCATCTAATCCAGCATTCTATTCTCACAGTGGTCAACCAGATGCCTGCGGGAAGCATGCAAGCAGGACATGGGCACCTCCTCACCTGTGAATGGAGGTGGAACATGACCATTGTGGCTGGCAGTTCTGCTAGCCGTGTTCTCCACGAATAACCTCGTCCTTCATGAGTCTTGTCAGCACTCACCCTCTGAGTTTCGTATTAGAGGAAACTGTTTTCTATGAAACAGTATGAGCATCTTATCATCTAACACAGGAATCAGGAATCTGTGTCCATCTAGTTGTTGCCGTTGTGCTCCATTTCCCGTAATCTCTGACTGAATCTTGGCCATGCTGGAATCCAACAACATCTGGAGGACCTCAAGTTTCTATGATGGACCTAACCTATTTGCAAAATGAAAGATGCCAAACACCAGCACTGCACTTTGCTTGCATAACCACCAAGGTAGAGGCTTTTCTAAACATCACCAGACACAAGGCTTTCAACAGGCAAGAAGCAAATCTTGCCAATGGTGCTAAAAAAAAAAAAAAAAGGATCAAGGGAACATTCAGAATAACAGTTTGTAGAGCCAGGGGGTGGGTAGGGTGGGTTGAATAATGGGATAACAGAACTGGCTTGGAGAAAAAGTATGCTAGGATTATTAAAATTCATTTTAAAGTAAAGCACATATCCTGGTTAGAGCAAGATTAATTTGCTGGAATTCTCCAAGTACAAAAATTTACTGAACGGATGAACAAAGATCTAGTAGTGGAAATAATTAGTGTAGACTTCAGAAGCGCTTTTTAAATAATGCAGCAGTTCAAAAAGGCTACTTTGGTATAAAAGGTATTTTGCAAGCATGATAATAAGAGGAAGTGATTTTTCTTAGCTATGTTGGAAGAGAGTTCTGACACTTCCATTTCAGAGAGCAGGGGAGCATCCCTGTCCCACCCCCACCCCCACCATTTCTAGACAGGTGAATCTCCTTGCCTCCAGAAGTTGCAGCCAACGAAGAGCAGTAAATATGTAAATACTCACAATGTGCTCAATAAATTTCTACTGAGAGTAGACCCGTTGAAATGAATGGACCCAAGATGCTCACACCCATTCATTTCAATGGGTCTATGCTGAATAGAACTAACATTAGAGACATGTCTTACTTGTTATTATAAGCACGCTTTAATAGCAGACATAGCTCAGAGTGAATGCCATGGTATTTCCCTGTCTTTCGTTGTTTACACTGTATGCTGATTTTCTGGCTATCTGTGTGCTTGAGTGTTGCTGTGTATCAGCTAAAAATAACAGCCTATTTATGAGATTCCATTATGTACTTCTGCACATAGAAAAAAATATATTGTGCAGTCTATTCTGTACTATGCCACATATGTTGGGTGCTTTTTGTAACTGCTGGAGTGTTTGTGTGAAGTGAAATGTTTAAATGTGATGGCGGAATAGAAGGAAGCGAAATGGCACCGATAAAGTATGTGTTCGCAAGCATGAATCTGTTTGATAATTTATGCGCTTTTGCAGAAAACTATTCAATACACTCAATAGTATCCCCCCCCATGTCAGTGTGTCAGAACACTCATTGGTTTATTCAGAAATACAGATGCAAATAGCAATAATTTGTTGTAACAGAGGTGAAATTATGGCAAGTGTGTGGTGCTTCTGCCAATGCTGGAATTATTAGGGAAATGATTTATCCAAAATGGAAGAAAGATTGAAGGAAATCTTCAGTGTCAAGGAACCTGGCTATAGTAATGGAGGAGAAGGGTGTCTCCTCACCCCCAGAAAAAGTCAAACATTCTAGGCTTTAGTGATGCCTACGGTTTCATACTGGATCCTCAAGATTGGAAATGTGATTGTAGACTCAGCCTGGAATGAGACCTCTCCTACTTTCATGAGGCCCCAGGCCTAATTTCTATAAGCGGTAGCTTCACTTTTCTGACAAGAGTTATTCATGTCTTCCTGGGCAGCTAACTTGGTGAGGCAGAAGATGAGAGATGAATAGGAGGAGGTCCCCCACTGATTTGGGGCTCTGGCTCTTCATGATTATGCCCTTCCAAAAACATTACTCAGTCCTGCCTTAGAGTAACTCATGGGAGTCCAACAGCCACTGCAAGCTTCAACTTATTGCGCTAAATGACAAAGATGAAGTAGAAATAGTGAGTATGATAAAAAATTAAGGAAACAATACATCACAATGGCATGTCACAAAGGAAAAGCCCGAAATATGACGTCAGAATATCTAAATACTCCTTATTTACCCAGTATTGAAGCTGCAGAGTCATATTCATAGGTCTGGTCTATCCAAGTGAGTAATAGAGTACCATTAGCCCCAAAACATCATCTATCAATATCAAGCTCCTTTTTAATATGATTAAAATTATTTATTACAAAAGTCTTTTGGATTTACTAGGTGCCAATCCAGCAATATTAAAAGTGATGTTGTTCGAAAGGTTTCAAAGCCCCAGATATCCCCGGTGAGATAATAAGAGTAGAGGAAAGTTGATTGGAAAAACAGAGATGGAGTTCAATGAGGTATCTCAAATCCTGTTAGTCCAGGTAATTTTCGCAGGCTGCATTCTGAAATCTGACAAGACAGGCCTGTTATTAGAGCCGAGTGAATAATTCATAATAAATAATTTATTCATCTAATTTGTGCCTTTCTTTTCCATATACATAGCAGAATGTCAGCAAACAGTGATTTCCATGCATGTATTAGTCGTAATTATTCAATTATGTTTGTATTCCTCTATCAGGATTGATATTTCAATGTTGTCGTTTTGTTCAGAATGGTCAAAATAAGTGACAAAGAATTGTTTTATTAGCATAACTCAATTGTTGTTCATTCTTCAAGTAGAATGTCTCTCATCAATTACAACGCAGCGCAAACTTCGCCCTCCATGCTCGGAGTTCCATGAATATTCAAATGCATTTGGATGGTCAGATATTTGGTTGTGTTGACTTAGAAACCTAGGTGCACAGCTGAAATTTAAATCGAATTAGTCACGTCCTTTAAACTCTGGACTGGATGCATGGGAACAATCTTTACAAGAGAAATGTACCCATGAAACTGGGGCAATGGATAACTCAAAGATGGAGACTCTCTGGGACTAGACCAAATGTCATCCTTGAAGCTTCCAATCTGATCCCTGGGGCTTCTCCTACTTGGCCCCATCCCTTATCCTTGAGCCCTGAATTGGCTGTAGGAGCCAATACAGTTTGACCCAAGATAGCCAGGCCTATCCTTGATTGAGAATTTTCTTTATTTGGATTTTATTTGATTTCCTTAGAAAAAGGCAGAGGAAGAAACTGAAACTGTACAAGAAAAGAAAAACCTGATCTCAGCTAGCAACCTGAGTCACCAAACAGTGGCAAACCAAAAGGTCATAGATTTGTGTGTGTGTGTCTGTGTGCACATACACCAGGAAAAAGGATCCCTGGATGGTTAAAAGTAAAGGGACCCCTGGCCATTAGGTCCAGTCGTGGCCGACTCTGGGGTTGCGGCGCTCATCTCGCTTTATTGGCCGAGGGAGCAGGTGTACAGCTTCCGGGTCATGTGGCCAGCATGACCAAGCCACTTCTGGTGAACCAGAGTAGCGCACGGAAACGCCATTGATCTTCCCGCCGGAGCGGTACTTATTTATCTACTTGCACTTTGACATTCTTCCGAACTGTTAGGTTGGCAGGAGCTGGGACCGAGAAACAGGAGCTCACCCCATCGCAGGGATTCGAACCGCCAACCGTCTGATCAGCAAGCCCTAGGCTCTGTGGTTTCACCCACAGCGCAACCTGCGGCCCCCCTGGATGGTTAAGTCCAGTCAAATTTGACTATGGGGTATGGCACTCATCTCGCTTTCAGTCCAAGAGAGCTCACGTTTCTCCACAGACAATTTTTCCAGGTCATGTGGCCAGCATGACTAAACCGCTTCTGGTGCAACGGGACTGAAGCCAGAGCAAACGGAAACACTGTTTACCTTCCTGACACATCGGTACCTATTTATCTGCTTGCACTGGTATGCTTTTGAACTGCTAGGTTGGCAGGAGCTGGGAAAGACCAATGGGAGCTCAATGCATCGCGTGGATTCAAACTGCCGACCTTACGATCAGCAAGCTCGAGAGGCTCAGTGGTTTAGACCACAGCACCACCGCGCACAATGGAGTAAAGTTGCAGGAAACTGGGAAGCAAACACACATTCAGAACAATGAACCGAGAGTACGGAGAAGCAAAATGTCAGATTAGAATGTTCATAGAAGGAGATGGGAATATTAAACACCAGAATATTAGCTTCTGATTACTTACCTTAACTTTCCTCAATCATTGTTCAGAAGTTAAGACCATGTAAATGTGATGGGTACAGTGCACAAGAGACTAGCTGCTAGTACATAACTTCAATCTTTTAAAGTATTTTGAGAGGGTTGGTGCTGTCTTCCCAGCCTATTGAACCCTACTGAACTGGATGGGTAATAAATAACTAGTAACAGTTTGTTGGGTTGATTCCCATGTTTGGTCTGAATGCCAATTTGACTTCACTGCTTTCTCTTTTGGAGAAGTAATTATGTGATCTTTTTCAATACTAAAGGGAAATAGCTATGCCGGCCATTATTTACACACAAAGAACACTATAGTAGCTATCTTATCTTTAAAAGACATCTGAAGGCAGCCCTATTTAGGGAAGTTTTTAATATTTAATGCTGTATTGTTTTTAACATTCAACTGGAAGCTGCCCAGAGTGGCTGGGGAAGCTCAGCCAGGTGGGCGGGGTATAAATAAATTATTATTATTATTATTATTATTATTATTATTATTATTATTATACTGGGCTAAGGAACCTGTGGCCCTCCAGATGAAGGAAGACTCCCAACTCTTATTAGCCAGTGAACAGGGATGATTATTCTTGATCCATCAATAGATGGAGGGCCACAAGTTCCCGATCTCTGCTGTACTGCTTGGATCCTGTGAGCTGCCCTGAGACCTACAGGTATAGAGCAGCATACAAATTATTATTATTATTATTATTATTGACAAATTTGTCTTAAAGTGTTACTTCCCATGGCCAAAATGATTGCTTAAAGATTAGTAATGCTGCTGAAATGTATAGTTAGTTGCTCTGTGCATCAACTGTAGGTTGTTCATAATTCGAAAGTCATAGCCTTGACTTTGATCCACCAAAATTGCAACTTTTTTTGGTAATTAAAACCGTGGAGATGTTTCAAAACATTGGAATACAGGAGAGCTTCCATCCATATTCATAATGTTGGGCACATCTGCAAGATTCAAAATTGCAGCGGGATCAGTTTGCCCAGCCCTAATAATCATCATAACAGATTTTCTGCAGTCTTGGAAATTACAGTCACTCTTGACTCTCTTGATTCTGGGTACTGTAGTTCATTAAGGGATGTTGGGAATTGCAACTGTGAGGAGTGAACTACAGTGCCTAGAATCCTTTGAGGGAACAAATGTAGTTTGAATGTGCTTTGAATATACAGTGGTACCTCGGCTTACATACGCTTCAGGTTACAGACTCCGCTAACCCAGAAATAGTACCTCAGGTTAAGAACTGTGCTTCAGGATGAGAACAGAAATCGTGCTCCGGCAGCATGGCGGCAGCAGGAGGCCCCATTCGCTAAAGTGGTGCTTCAGGTTAAGAACAGTTTCAGGTTAAGAACGGACCTCCGGAACGAATTAAGTACTTAACCCGAGGTACCACTGTACTTTATAGTGTAAATAAAGCCTCAAAACAGACCATGTAAGGGCCACACAAACCTGCCTAAGAAGGTAGTGCCACAAACATTTTAGTCTTAACCAATCAGTGAATAGATGGATGGTGTTATTTGTTTTTCGTTGATCTTTTAGCCTTTCCCTTGAATAGCAAATTGTCAGAAACCAACATCTTCCCTGTTTGCAAAATCTATTCAGTGACTGTTTATGAATAATTACATTGGTGAAATTCATGCTTTAAAAGTCTGCCTTTGCAGTGAATAATATTCACAGTGAATAATTTTACCAGCGCTTCACTGTAGCAGGGAGATGGGGTGAACACCACCACCCAAAACACCTATGTCCCACTTCTAATTCGATAGTGGAAAAGTGTGACTGACTTATCAAGACTGTGAAGTGGAAGCCACTGCTGGGCAAAATTAATTTACACTGATAGTAGTGAAGATGGATTGTGGTTGGGAAGGAATGTTGGAAACCTGTTTGCTTATTGTGAGTTCATCTCCCCTCAAATATGTTCATCTAGCATGTTGAAAAAGGACAAATTAACCAATTTTGCCAATCATACAGCAATAGCACAACATTGTCCATTCAAAAATACCAATATCTCTATAAGTAGTGCAATGCAGACCAAAAACATTGCCATGCATAATATACAAAATCTGACTTTTTTGGGGGGGGAGGGGTTGTTGATAGAATTTATCTCCAGCCTTTCCAAATACAGTGGTGCCCCTCAAGACGAATGCCTCGCAAGACGAAAAACTCGCTAGACGAAAGGGTTTTGCGTTTTTTGAGTCGCTTCGCAAGATGAATTTCCCTATGGGCTTGCTTCGCAAGACGAAACGTCTTGTGAGTTCTTGCGAGTTTGTTTCCTTTTTCTTAAAGCCGCTAAGCCACTAAGCCGTTAATAGCTGCTAAGCCGCTAATAGCCGCTAAGCCGCTAATAGCCGTGCTTCGCAAGACGAAAAAACCTCAAGACAAAGAGACTCGCGGAACGGAGTAAAACTTTTGAAGTCTTCTTAAAAGCATATTTCTCTTGTGTACCCTGCGACCTGTCTTACTCCCATGGATCTGATAATAGCATGAGGTTGTTCAACCCTGCCAAGATTCTCAAATACATTGTGGAAGTTGGAGTGGCTTCAATAGTCCAGTTGTGGAACACGTAGAAAGAGGCTACTGTAAATGAACCTTGCCCTGTGCAGAGCAAGCAAAGTGTGGCTTCCATGTATTATCAGAGGGAAGCAGAAACACGGCTTGCTTCATATGTAAGGCACAAGGTGGCCTCACCCAGCATGTTTTCACTTCCTGTTCCCTGTGTTACATATGACCAGGGCATGTGAGGTAGCCTGCTAGAGCTGCCCAGGACAGTCTAGGAGAGATCTCATGTGCTCTGCTCACACCCTCCTCAAACATTTGTGCCTGGCTTGAATGTGTCCTTGAGCTATGATGGTGCTGCTTCCTTGACTTGTTGGAGGTGCACTTGCATAGAAAGCTCTGATGTGGGTGTTGGCTGGAATGTAATCTAATGTTCAAAGGTAAAAATCATATCTGTTGCCCTGCACATTTTTACCTTTGGCCATTTCCCATCAACAGCATGTGTCCCCCAGAAGGTAGTTAATGAGGTAGCTTTCCATCCCATTCCCTGTTCTAGGAAGCCATTTTGAATGCCCCAGTTATGTTGTCTGCAGTTGCAAGGTGAAAACATCACCAGTTCATCACACTATAAGCACATAGTGCTTGTTCTCCCCAAGAAAGGACTCGGTTGCTTCCACTTCCTGGTCCCAGTGAGAAAATGATTCTGCCCTAGTCAGCCACAGGAATTCAACTCTTTGTAGTGCAATTTGGGGGCCATTCTCAATAATATTCTCTCCCCCCTAAATATTTTTATTAATTTTCACCAAAAGAAAAATAGATGAACATTTCCACTTTACAAATTTTCTCGTTTTTTGGACTTCCATCAGCCATTCCATCATCCGAATTAAACTTTTTAGTTACACATTTCCTACATTTCCTATTGCCTTTTAACAAACCCATCCATACCTGTTTTTCTTTCTTACAATATTTCTTAAGTTTTTACAGAGCTTCTTTAAATGCCGCAAACGTTATTTCATTATCACTTAAACCTCCCCAATACTCAACTAGTTTTCCCCAGTCCTCGATAAACTTTTGATCTTGTTGGTATCTGATCTTCCCTGTCATTTTATCAAGTTCTGCATAGTCCATCAGCTTCATTCTCCACTCCTCCAAAGTAGGTACTTGTTCCTGTTTCCATCTCTGGGCCAATAATATTCTTGCCGCTGTTACTGCACATTCTCAATAATATTCTCAAGCATATCACCAAAGTGATTATCGGTCTCTACATAGGGAGTTGCAAAATCATGGCTATTTGAAGCCTGTCTACCTGTGGGTCGGTTTGTAGCGACAGTTCCAACTCTGAAACCTGTAAGCCAGCTGTTTTAGCCTGTTATGTCAGTTTGAGTCCTGATTGCTCCTGGCATAAGCATTTGTGGACCACAGTCAATGGCATTAGATGCATTAAGTGTAATATTGAATTGACAAGCATATAAACACATGGTGGTGAGGAATATATTGGAGTACGTCAAGAAGGAAATGAAATGTGAATGTGTGGCGAGGAGAAAACAACGATGATCACCTGAAAACAAAATTGTTGCAGTGATCAGTTAACAAGGCAGCAATAAACAAACATTTTAATTATCACTTGTAGTGTGATTTTTAAAGAAACACAACCATAATCTTGATTTAAGCCACAGGTGCCAGAATCAAATTGCCTAATAAATTGCAATTTGGCAGTTTCCCCTTGTAGTTCCCATCTGAACTTTCCTTGTTCAAGTATGGCCACCTTACAGTCAGTTACACTTTATTACTAGGTAGAAATGTTTCTGTTATGTACTGAGTTGAATAGGATCCAAAATGCAGCAGTCTGATTGTTCCTAGAACAATAGGATTCAGAATGCAGCAGTCTGATTGGTCCTAGAACAATAGGACCCAGAATGCAGCAGTCTGATTGGTCCACAGGAGCCACCCAATCCAGCTCCAGGTGGAAGTGAATCCGCAACCTGATTGGCCTACAGAATTAGCCAATCACGTGGGGCCCATTGTGTAAATAATGTATATGAAGCAGACATTCTGGGGAAACTCCCATTCCTCCTCACCACTATGAGCTGAATAAGGCGCATATTTCAGTTTCCTACTCCTTCCTGGATATTGCCGTCTTGTACGAAATGATGTTCCTGATCTGATATTGGAAATGGTATAAACCCAGAAACTGCGCTTCATGAAAGCTTAGACCATCATATTCATTTTATGGCAATGAATGAATGAATGAATGAATGTTCTCATTTGTAATTTCTCCATTAAGCCTGTTCCTATGACTTCTCCTACTCATGAAACAACACAGTCCAATGTTAAATGCATCATCTTCTCCCTGTCTACAGCAAAAGGGGTCCCTGATTTACTTAGACAAATCAAATAATCATTGCCAGTGGAGAAAGCTCTGCTTCACAATATTCGTAGGAGCACAGAGCGGCTGCATTTCGGATTAGGATGTATAGCTTCAGAAAAAGCAAATCAGGCAAATTCACTTTTACATTCAAACTGAATTAAACGTCTCACGCCACCCTTGCAATCCCCATTCATGAGCGGATGAAGGTACTTCAGAGCTTGATCTATTTTCTTATGAGCATCTCTGCCACACTTGACAGTTAAGGTCCCACACTGAGTCTTTCTGCTGCCAGTGTCCCTTGCTGGGTAGCAATATGGCTTTGCTCAGAAGCTATATAAGTGGAGGAGACGTTTGAAAGCCCTCTGCCACAGAGGTCGCTGCATAGATTATGGCAGCTTTTGCCAGTTTTAAAATGCCATTCCCAGCTCTGTGTCACTGAACCGATTTGCACAACACTGTGAGCCATATCATGGCTTACCGAGATTCTATAATGTGCAGTTTCCTGGAGAGAAGCTTGAGTCTGCTTTGCTGTCCCCCATTCCTTTCTACTGCCACGTTGCGCTGTGCTAAGGCTTTTGTTAGCAGGTTGTCTAAACCAGAACTTGTGGTTACACTCTGTCCTCGCTAAC
Organism: Podarcis liolepis; assembly: GCF_965112155.1. NCBI lineage: Eukaryota > Metazoa > Chordata > Lepidosauria > Squamata > Lacertidae > Podarcis > Podarcis liolepis. The sequence continues at coordinate 26,087,443 of NC_139558.1, read as the reverse complement.
TATGCACTGTAGCCAAAAAATTAATGATTCCAGCGTCTGGGGGATTATCATCAGTTAATTGTGATTATGATGCCTTAAGTTCCCCTGTCTGGTGTATATGATAGTGGTAATTGTGCCCCCCCCCTCATATTAGATGCATAATGAGAAAGAACATGATATTAGCTCTGCTGTTGTGCCATGGTAGTTGCTGGACCTTTTTAGTTTGCTTATTGGTATTTGTTGTTGTACACAGGTAAATAATGGTGATTGTGTGCATATCCAACATATATATATATATATATACACACACAGTGGTACCTCGGGTTAAGAACTTAATTCATTCTGGAGGTCTGTTCTTAACCTGAAACTGTTCTTAACCTGAAGCACCACTTTAGCTAATGGGGCCTCCTGCTGCCGCTGCACCGCCACTGCACGATTTCTGTTCTCATCCTGAAGCAAAGTTCTTAACCTGAGGTACTATTTCTGGGTTAGTAGAGTCTGTAACCTGAAGTGTCTGTAACCTGAAGCGTCTGTAACCCGAGGTACCACGGTGTGTGTGTGTGTGTGTGTGTGTGTGTGTGTGTGTGTGTACACACACACACACACCTCTTTTGTGATATACACACACACCTTTTGTGATGTTCCTGCGTGTGTATGTCCAATACATGCCATCAATAGAACCATCACATTTGTATGACAAGAAAAATGGGGGGAAACATTTGTAAGCGTATCTACTGAGATGAGATTCGCAGCAAATACAATGCAAAAGTTGTTACGATGACTAATACAGCTTCTAGTAAAAAAGACCTCATAATTGATTTTAAAAAATTGTCTCTAACAGTGCAATACTAAGCATGTCAACTCAGAAGTAGGTCCTTTTGAGTTCAATGGGACTAACTCCTAAAAATATGTGAACAGCAGGGATGGTTTAACCACTTGTCTAGGGTCCTGATGCAATCCCTGAAATATTTTTTCTGCCCGCATAAGACAGCAGCAGCTAAAAGGAGTGGTAGTGGAAAATAAAATAGCCACAGTGTTGGGGTAGACAGAGAGGTTTAAACCTCTCTTCCAACCCAGTACCCTGATGGAAGTATCATCCCCTGCTCAGCCAATCTACAGTAATCAGCTGTGTGCTTATTTAGGTCTGTGTTGAGTGTGTGTGTGTGTGTGTTTGTGTTTGTGTTTGTGTGTGTGTGTGTGTGTGTGTGTGTGAGAGAGAGAGAGAGAGAGAGAGAGAGAAGGTGGAGCACACCCGCCACCAGCTTGCAGTCCTCAGAGCACTGGCCAAAAGTGAATGTGGAACATGAAAAACAGGAAGCATCCACTGGGAATGTCAAAAAAGGAGAATCAATCTTAAAGATGCTGAAGAGTAATTGAGATTGATTATCCTCCTTCCCCCTTCTTTTCGTCATCTCCAAGACTGAACGTGCCCCTTTGGCCAAAAAGTTAGCTACCCTTCATTTCAAAAACTGTAGCCTCCCCTTGCCACAAGGAAACAGTGTTAGCTAATGTTGCAGCTTTCCATATGTACTTAATAGTAACTTAAATAATAAATACTGTGCTTGGAGCACACAAAGCAGATCACGCCCATCTCAAGGCGAGTAAATAAATACTTGTGCTTCCCTACTTTAAACAGTCAAATTTCTTTCTGGCCATTTTTTAAGGAGTCAGGATGGATTTTAAATAAATTTGTCCCTCTGTTTCTGTAAGGTGTGCTGATAGCTAGTGACTCACCCCAGGACTGCCAGCAATCTTTATGCCTGAGCAGGGATTTATATCTGGGTTTCCCTCAAGCTATACCACACATTTTTGTTTTCAGTTTTTTAGAATTTGACTTTATGCTTTTTATTATTGCTTAAAGAATCCTTATCCATGACTGGATTTCATGACATTGAGTAAAAAAATCAGGTGGCTTCAACTTTATTTATGAGCCGCACGGTTGAAAATCCATCTAACCGGCATTGACAAACTCCAGCTCTGCGACTCATTTTGCAACGTCCGCTTGAGAAAGTACATGCCCCGCCATCTGCCATTTGGTAAAGGCATCCTTGGAGCATGTACATCAGCGGCCTTTCAGACTTACCTTTCATCATGACCCAGAATGTGTCCTGAACTCCCACAATGAAAGCTGAGATGCTCCTGCCCTTGACCCTTCCTGAAAGTAGCCCATCATTCAACTGAGTTGGTGGGAAACCTTGCCTTCCAAAGGAGGGGGGCTGGGGCTGGCTGGGTGGCTAACTCTAGTGTCATGTTTAGCATGAGATCAATAACTCATAGTCTCTTCCTGAATGGGATTGTTTTCCTTTGTATATTCAGGAGGAGCCTGGTTATTGCATCAAAATAATTGAAAGCTGGGGGAGAAAATTGCCTGATAAACGCACACTATAGTTTATCCCCTTCTATCCTGCCTCTCCAAACACAGCTCCTTTCTTTTAGCCAGTGTGTTGTTGTTTTTCTAAAGAAATGTTTAGGGGTACTCTCATTTTTCTACTCATATTGAAATACTGCCCCTCAGTGAGAAGAAGAGAGTTGTTTTTTGTTGTTTTTTGGATTTGATATCCTGCTTTATCACTACCCGAAGGAGTCTCAAAGCGGCTAACATTCTCCTTTCCCTTCCTCCCCCACAACAAACACTCTGTGAGGTGAGTGGGGCTGAGAGACTTCAGAGAAGTGTGACTGGCCCAAGGTCACCCAGCAGCTGCATGTGGAGGAGCAGGGAAGCGAACCCGGTTCACCAGATTACGAGTCTACCGCTCTTAACCACTACACCACACTGGACAAAGTTAGATTCACAAAATGTTTAGGAGTATGCGTACCCTCAGAAAAAAACACTGCTTTTAGCCAAGTATACCCCCAAGGAGATTGCTCTCTACACTGTGCTGTGCAATTGTGGTGTCTCTTAACATGAGCATACATTTCATCCCTGGCATAGAACTCATTGTGTAATAGCTTCTGTAATCTGCAGACACAATGGTGCCATCAGGACAGGACATTTGTGCAGAAGTCCAGGGTCTCACTTGACTGAATGAGCAAGAGAGCTCACAAAAGTAAGCCATCACTTTCTTGAGCACCTTGCCCCAGAAGAGGATGCTTGTGACTGGGCAGTAGGTGTCATATGTATGCTACTAGATCCATGGAGGGCTTTTAAGTGAGAAGGTGCACCATGACCTCTTTGAAGGCCATCAACCATGCCATCCTGCAAAGAAGCATTTACCACTCTCTGGACCCACTTGGTCCGTCTTCTCCAGCTGATTTTGATAAGCCACAAGAGACAAGGGTTGCAGATACATGTGGTTGGTGAGACACCTTCAACCAACTTGTTCACATCACCAGGTCACACCAACTGAAACTAATCCCACCCAACATGCCCAGATGTTGCTCAAGATGCTTTATCCAAATTTGCAGTAATTATGGTGTCAGGTTCAGCTTGGAGGCAAGTGACTTTGCTCTCACAGTGCCTCGCAGACTTGTCACAGCAGGCCTCTGATGGCCCCAAGGTATCCCCTTCTGCCACAGCTCCTTCAGAAGAAGAAGAAGAGTTTGGATTTGATATCCCGCCTTCAGGAGTCTCAAAGCGGCTAACATTCTCCTTTCCCTTCCTCCCCCACAACAAACACTCTGTTAGGTGAGTGGGGCTGAGAGACTTCAAAGAAGTGTGACTGGCCCAAGGTCACCCAGCAGCTGCATGTGGAGGAGCGGAGACGCGAACTCGGTTCCCCAGATTACGTGACTACCGCTCTTAACCACTAGACCACACTGGCTTCAGCACCCAAAACAGCTCTGTTTGATGGGAACCTGAGGCACAATGGTGACAGAGAGACAAGCCCTAGTTGCTACCACCACTGCTGCATGTTTAAGTGTGATAATGTGCTCTTAGCTGTACTCAGCCCCATTCAATGCAACACTTCTGCCACCTGCGCCACTTGTTTTAGGAAGATGACAGAAATCTGAAGTAAGTTAAGGCAAGGTGCTTAAATAAATGAACATATAGCAGTAGGCATGGCAAAATTGCATTGGAGCAGGAGAGCTGAAGCTCTTTGATGCTAGTAGATTTTAGACAAACTGAATTCACGAGATAATCTTGACTCCTGTGACAGTACAGTTGCCTTTTTCTTCACTCTGTGCTGTTGGCATCCATCCAAGGTCATTTGCTAGACAACTAGAAACACTCATCAAGAAAAGTCCAGAATGAGGCATCTAAATATAGGACATGCATACCTAAGGGCTTAAAAGCGAATATCTGTAATACTTTACAGCTATGGTTAGTGTCTTTTGCGAAGGTAAGCTGGTGCTTGCATTCAGGTTGGCATCTTCTACAGCTTTCAAGTCATAGCCTGGCTCATGCTTCGGTTAAATCCACTTTCATGCTGTGAGTATTACAGTACAAAACTTCTTAATTCTGTTTTTAAGTGCATCTCATCTCAATGGTGTATTTACATGCCTCAGTGCAGTAGATCAGCTTTGCTTGTTGACCATCATCCTATTTGATTTGCATAGTACAATTTCTCCATAGTACACTTTTTCAGGGAATCGTAGAATTAAGTTAGGTGGCAAAACTAGTGCTAGGTTGTTAATATGCTATAAGAAGTGCTTCCCCCCCCCAAAAAAAAAAAATGTTTAGGGGTACTCTCATTTTGACTCAAGAAAATCACCATTTTATAGTTCAAATCAAGAAAAATAAATACAGTAAATGGACAAAAGTACAAAGATTCACAAAATGTTTAGGGGTGTGCGTACCCATATGTACCCCCAGAAAAAAAAGCACTGGCTATAAGGTAAGCAAAGCCTTCCATATTGGCCAATATAACTGCTGGGGGGAAAAATCATTCCTGGCCCCGAATAAGGCAACTGATTTAGTCCTTAGCAAGGTAAAATACCAACCTACTACCAGAAGTGGATAGATACAACCGCAACTACAGGGAGGGAAGGTAGGAAATCCAAATTAGGTCTGTGGTGTCCTGTGAGAGGCAGGACTGCTTTTTATCTCTGGGGGGCAAACCTGACCCAATCAGGTCCATTCTTACAGTGAGCCTGCCCATGAGCCTGCCTGCCATTGGTCAGTCCTGCAGCTGGGCTTGATTCAAACTTTTTCCATCTGGGAGGGAGAGGGTTGTTACATCTCCCTCTGGCTGGAAGACCCAGTATTGAGGCTGCAGTGCAGGAAAGCCCTATATGACTTGATGGGACACAGGTGGCGTGGTGGTCTAAACCTCTTGCGCAGGAGCCAGCAAGCTTTACCTTGCCTGGGCTGGAGATTGCTCCGTGGGTCGGATCGCGTCTGTGCAGACACGATTTCTGGCATCTGCGTCTGCACAGGCGCAATTTCCGGTACTGTGGAAGTGAGTCCCCGGTGCTCTGCTCCATGCTGCACCGGTTCAGCACAGCATGCGGGGACTCGTCGAGCGGGCGGCTTGGTTCGGGGGCGGCATGTGGGCCGTTTAAACGACCCCCATCACAGGTTGGCTACCCCTGCTCTTTGCTTGCAGATCGGAAAGTTGGTGGTTTGAATCCATGAGATGGGGTTGAGCTCCTGTTGCTCTGTCATAACTTCTGCCAATCGAGCTGTTCTACAGCATACCAGTGCAAGTAGATAAATAGGTACCACTGCAGTGGGCGTTTCTGTGCGCTCTGACACTCCTCATAGTTCTCTGTGCACCAGTAGTGGTTTTGTCATGCTGGCCACATGACCTAGAAAGTCATCTGTGGACAAACACCGGCTCCCTAGGCCTGAAAAGTGAGATGAGCGTTATACCCCTTAATCACCTTTGACTGGACTTAACATTCCAGGGGTCTTTTACCTTTACCTATATGACTTGAATGGAAAATATACTCATGTGCATGGAGGAGGAGGAGGAGGAGGAGGAGGAGGAGGAGGAGGAAGAAGAAGAAGGAGAAGAAGAAGAAGAAGAAGAAGAAGAAGAAGACGACGACTGCACATCTGACTGGGTTGCCCCAGCCACTCTGGGTGGCTTCCAACATATATAAAAACATAATAAAACATCACACATTGAAAAGGCTTCTTTATACTGGGCTGCCTTCAGATGTTTTCAAAAGGATATATAGTTACTCATCTCCTTGACATTGATGGCAGGGTGTTCCACAGGATAGGTGAAAGGGCCCTCTGCCTGGTTCCCTGTAGCTCCACTTCTTGCAGTGAAGGAACCGCCAGAAGGCCCTCAGAGATGGACCTCAGTGTTTGGGCTGAATGATGGGCGTGGAGACATCACATCACCCTAGTCATTGCATGTCACAAGCAGAATGGATGAGGGAACTAAGAGCAAATGCCCTGAAGTATCCACAGGCAAAGGAATTACCTTAGTTAAACATGTCCAGGTGACTCAACTAAGCAAGCTGTATTGCACACTAAAATGGAATAGATGATCCCAGCACCTCCAGCAGCCAATCCTTTGGATCTCAGATATGGTGTTCAGACCAGACCCTTAAATCATGACCCTTGGCCACATCAGATATTTGCTTTAAAAAAATGTCTGCCAGATACGTTCCTTCTGGAGATTTTTATGTTGACTTCTAATGTCAACCTTACATTATTTTTTCCCTCCATCCTGTGATATAGCCCAGTATGTTGTATCCTCCTTCTCCCCCAGTTCCCAAATTTGGAACCCCTCCAATCTCAACCCTGAAATGATTTACCAGTCTGAAAAGTGACGGACTCCAGATTTTAGCCCAATAAATCACCCTCGGGGCCTCTTTGATTATTTGCCCTCTCTCAAGTTGATCCTATTTAGAGATGGTTGAACTCCTTGCTTGATTTATGAAAGTTTATAACTGGTGCGTGCTAGCCAGCAGCGCTCAGCGGCAGGCAAACTCATCTCCTACCCAAAGAGAGTGTTTGCGAAAATCTTGGTGACAAAATCAGTTATGGTAAACATCACGAACTTGACAGAAGTGGCCTACAAATAAGATAAGAAGCAGACACATGTTAAATCATCCAACAGTAAAGGGGATACTTTATGGAAATGAACTCACAAGATAATAATTTGAATTTGACAAGGTGATAATTAAAGTCCCCAGATAGACTCTTTCCACATCTGTACTCCTTTCAGTAAAGTTGGTTAGCATATTAACTACTGCTGGGGAATGCTAAAATATATTCATGGGATGTTAAGCTGCATATTATTATGCATTTCAATTTGTATAATAAATGTAACAAAATGCAGCGCATACAATATTACAGAAGAGGCACTAATCTCTATTATAGACATATTTTTAAAGCACACTGATACCATACCAAGCCCTTAGATGCCAATTTTATCCAGAGAAATTCAAGATATTTAAATCATAATTGATCTCTCTGGCAGGAGGATGGAAAAAGAGGATAAATTTCTAGTGCCTGCAAAATATTTAAGCTGAGATATTTTGAGTGTTGTAGCTGCAAATGTTACTTGCTGCAGTTAATGAATAATAACTACTGGTACTTTTTTTTTTTTTAACTTCCAGTACTTTGTAATTAATTTCACATGACTGTGAAAAAGCACCTCTGCTTGTCTTATTTAATATAGCTTTTGGAGTATATTAAGAGAGATAAATTTCAATGGACACCAGGCTAAAGTATTCAACTGAGTATTCTCTCATTTCAACGTGTTTCATTAGAAAGTAGTGCTAGTAAATATTTAACAGCCTTGCAGTTATACAAATCTAATCAATCAATTGATTGATTGATTTAACTGATTGATTGATTGATTAATTAATTGATTGATTTAATGATAATAATATTTTTTTTTTGTATTGAAATTTCCTGCCCTACCCTTCTGGTGTCTATGCACTGCTCAGGGTCTCACATAAAACAATTAATACGCACCTTCCAACTTGAACCTGATTATTTTATTTAATGGGGGAGTAAAAGCTTGTCCAAAACATGTTGAACGAGGCTGAATAGATTCCAGAAGAAAAGAATATTGCCGAACAATATTCCTCTTGTTTTCTCACCATAGAAAGTTGGAAGGGACCCCAGGAGTCATCGTTCTAGTGCAACCCCCTGCAATGTAGGAAACTCAGCTAAAGCACCCGAGACAGATGGCCATGCTTAAAAACCTCCAAGGAAGGAGAGCTCACCACCATCCACTGTCAATCAGCTCTTACTGTTCTTCCTAATCTTTAGTTGGAATCTCCTTTCTTTCTCTTCATTGCTGCATTCTCCCTTAGTCCACCTCCACAGACTGGAATAAGCTCTCCTGGATTTGAGGCAGGGAACTCTGCCAGCCCTACCTGGAGATGATGCGAATTGAACCTGCGGCCTTTTGCATGCAAAGGATGCGTTCTGCTGCTGAGCCGCCACCATTCCCCTTAGAAACACATAGCAATTTAGCTGTTGTTTACGTGGTCACGGGTGGCGTCACTATTTCATCACAAGATCCCATGAATCACTGCAGCCCAAAGGAGTAAATGTCTGTATGACAAATGAGGCCAAAGTCAGAAGGGAACAAAGGAGGAGGGGAAGGGGACTGAAAACAATGGGGGGGGGGGAATAATGCAAAAGTGCTTCACCAAAAACACACACACACACACACACACACACACACACACACAAAAAAAAAACTACTGTTCAAGGTGAACACAAGGTAGCATTTCTTTGAGACTGATGGAAGCGTAGAAATCATTTTGCATTAGCCAATAGTCACACAATGACTCCCCTTCTCTACCCAGACTTTGGCAACTAACCATAGCCCTTTGCGTCTCGAGGCTCTAAGACCCACCCCCAAAATAAATACACACAGACACTTATATTAGTTTAAGTTTTGGGGCAAATTTTGGCCACAACTTTATTGAAATACAATCACGTGAGTGGTATTGGCTTAGGCATTGACTCCCCACTATAACTGACTCCACCTCTCAGGGTGATCGTTCAATGGGGTAAACCAAACGAGGGAGCAAAGTCGATGAGGACCAACCTAAGCTCACCCCGGGGTTCCTGTGGTCCTGGCATGGCTCCTCAAGCTGACTTCGGAGGAGATCCAGGACCCCCAGATTCCTTTAACGGAATACCCAATTCCTGGAGGGGCAGGTGATGGCTGCACCTCCCCTCCCCACAATCCAACTGGGCCAATGCCTAACCGCCACCTTACAAGTTGTGACGATTTGCTAAGGGGTAGGCGAAAACCAAATGGCTAAAAGCCAATCTGCCAAATGGAAAAAATTCCTACCCAGTCCCTGTTCCAAAACAGGCAACCAAAAAGCAAGGCCAAGTGATTCTACCTAAACTAGGGAGGGTGGGAGGGTGTTCAGCCGTGCAAATGCAAGTGCCCCACTTGCATCACACTGCTGCTTTTAAAGCCCCTGGGATCATGGCACCTACTGGCTATTGGCTAAAACAGCCTGGCATGATCCCAGGGGAATGGCCAGGACTTCCTGCTCCTCCCCTCCCCCATTTTAACCCTGTCAGGTGAGCTCTTGGGTCCCAAGCGCAACCAGGACCCTCTGTTATGAGGATCCCATTTTCCAGCATTCAAAGAGGTAACAAAGAATATATACAGGGGGCAGAATACCCCGTCCCAGACCTCTGTACATTCATTAGAATAACTTTAGGAAGAATTCTAACTCAATATATTGGCCACCACAATAACATTCTTCCACAGCTCCATCAGTGTAAGAACAATATAACTATAATTTCCATCTACCGCTGTACTGTATATTCTTTGCTATCATTTACCAGTTTGATAAGCACACATATTTATCAAACTGTTTGATAAGCACATATATTTATCATTCGCATATATTTATGTGTGTGTGTGTCTAATATGTTTAATAAATTAGACCTTTCTGCTCATTAATCTTTTTTTATTGCTTTCCCCGCAATTCCTTCTCTCTTCCATCATATTCACCACCACCAGCCAGCTTGATGTGTTTCTTATAACTTGAGCACTAGGCTATTGGATAACGCCACATATTTTTTTTGCAGTGGAACTCAGCCAGGCACCCAAAAAGTGGTTTTAAACATACCTCACCGGCAAGCAGGTTCCACTGAAATTAGGCTACGAAAGCCTGTGTTAGATATTCACAAAGCTATCCACATAAAAAGCCATGACTGGGGAGGGAAATATCATCACACTGAACACCAGGAAGTGGCAGTTTATCTGCAAACATGCTGGGTCAGACATTACTTTCCATCAGTTGGTGTTCCTGGGGATTTGTCATGTGTTTGGATTTATGAGCACCTGAAATGGTGTGTGAGAGATAGAGAGAGAGAAAGAGTGTCGGAGTGTTTAGGATTGGCATATCAGTCTCCAACAGGATGTCTGCTCCAAGCAAGTTAAGAAAAGAGCATCTTCAAGTGTAAAACATGAGGAGCTGAAGGTGCTCTGTATTTGGATAGGAAACCAGAGAGACAATGCATGGAAGTAACTGGAAGTGAAACGGGGATCAACTTTATTTAGAGCTTTGCAGGAGATTACGGGCAATTGTGGCTGAACAGGCATGAAGCAGTACAGTGCTTTTATCCTTGCCCTCAGCCTTGCAATGTATATTTATTGACATGCAGCTGGGAATGTGCTTGTGATCCCAGATGAGCTTGTGTTCCCTAGAGCTGTAGTATGTATATGATTTTACTTGCGTGTTTTATTTTTCTATCTCTGGCTCTCTCTTACACACACACACACACACACACACACACACACACACACTATCTTCAATATAATGTCAGGTTTTTGCTGGGGGGGATCATTTCTAATGCTCCCAAATGCCCCCTGCCTCCTTTTTAAATGATCTGCAATCAGAAAAATAACACGGCAGAGAATGGGCTAGGATAATGCCTTCCTCCTGATATGCTGAGCTTTGCTGTGTGTTTTAACTTACAAGATACTTGGTACATGGGAGAGCAATCATAAATGACACCCCTCACCCAGCAATCTTAAGTGGTACAGTCTGCTCCCAATCTCATTCTAACAACAACAACTTATTTATACCCCGCCCAGTATAGAGAAGGGGTTTTTTATGTTTAATGTTTCATTGTGTTTTTATATATGTTGGAAGTCGCCCAGAGTGGCTGAGGCAACACAGTTAGATGAGTGGGGTATTATTATTATTATTATTATTATTATTATTATTATTATTATTATTGAATAGGATGTCCTAGTTTCATTGGAGAAATGTTGGAGGGTATTTTACTGTATTTTATGGGTTGACATGAATACAGTGGTGCCTCGCAAGACAAAAAGAATCCGTTCTGTGATTCTCTTCGTCTAGCGGTTTTTTCGTCTTGCGAAGCAAGCCCATTGACAGATTAGCAGATTAGCGCTATTAGCAGCTTTTAGCGGCTTTTAGCAGCTTATCTGCTGATTGGATCAGCTGATAAGTGGCTTAGCGGCTTAGAAAAAGGGGGGGAAGGAAAAAACCCCCGCAGGAACTCGCAAGGCATTGTCGTCTTGCAAAGCAAGCCCATAGGAAATTCGTTTTGCGAAGCACCTCCAAAACGGAAAACCCTTTCGTCTAGCGGGTTTTCCGTCTTGCGAGGCATTCGTCTTGCGGGGCACCACTGTACCTTTGCTCTTCTTCCTCCTGGTATTTGCTTAAGGCAGGCCAGATACAGAACTGTATCCATGAGGCTGTGACCTGATAGGCACTCACCTGGAGGAAAGTCCCACTGAATTTGGTGGCACTTCTTTCTGACTACTGAGCAGAGTAGCAGAGGATTTCACTCTCCGTGGCTGATTGGAGTGATATCTGGCTGTTGTTAATTTACATTCACTTAGCCTAAAATGCATTTAAGAGCATAAATATTTATTGCGCTGTTTAGACTCACATTGCGAGCTAATCGCAATGTGCATATGCAGAAAGTAAACAACGTGCCATATATATTTTCTATTAGGCCTTGAAAGATACGATTAGACGTTTGAAAACAAGGGGTTATTATGATGTGTTTTATTGTAATTGCTTCTATCGTTAAGGCCTAGGCTGCTCAATCAAATGATAAAAAACCCCAGCACCCTCCCAGACAATTGTACAATGAAACAGTAGGGAATAATGGTGCACATTGTGCCTTTTTTAAAAAAACACACACAGAGAGAGAGAAGGACACACACATCTATCTGAGATGGTTTATCTGTAAATATTTGAGAAAAGGTGAACTGCAAAATTGTACTACCTAGTGGTGGGAAGCAAACACTGCTTGCTGAACTGACTGACTGTCGAACTGATTGCAAGGACACATAATCTGCAGTGCCTCTGAGCCAAAGATTATGGCATTGCACACAGCAGAGGGATGCTCAGATGCAGTTGCACAGATGGATCTGGATTCATGCACCCACTAAACTGATGGCCAGCACTATCAGTGCGCCTCACCTGTTCATAGTAGGAAGCTGATGGTGACATGCACGGTTCTGATCCACCACAGGAGCTCTGTGTGGGGATGCCAAAAGAGAAATCACTCGGCCAGCACTTTTGGCATCTACGGTTCCCAAACCGTAAAGAGATTCATAGGCGAAAAACTTGCTTTTCGGCACAGATAACCCTCTCTGCATCATGAAGTTGATATCAGAACAGCCAGTGAAATAGAACTAGTCAGGGTTTACTATTATGTTTTTAAATCCTATCTCTCTGTATAAGAAGGGGAAAGTCCTTAATTTGGATATCAGCTGGAAAAATTCACAGTGTTGTCTGTCTGACACATATATAGATTAATGAGATCATTCCAAAGGTCAAAAACTGAGCTCTAGGAAGCCACAGAGATTATCCTGAGAATAACAATGACCAGGTGTTCGTTTTGAGGATTGCCTGCTATCCCTTACTGGGCAGTAGCCTGCAGATAGCAGCGACAGAAAACCTGTCATCACAACAAACAACTTCAATGAGAAATCAGGGGCAACCTGTTCTGTTAGATTGCCGCAATGGCCTCTGGGGCTAAAGAGCTTGAAAATGCCCAAGAAATCAGAAAATGCTGTGCGCGCACACACACACACAATGGATATTATTGACCTGCAACTGTAATTTACAGGAAAGGGAAGGGAAGAAACATAAATTGTATACATTGTGCTGTATACATTGTGTACAATGATGTACAAAATTGTCAATTAGCTGAAAGGTTTATTGCAGTTAATTCCTCTTTTATAAATCTCCATAAAAGTTTTGCAATCGAAACAGACATCAGCAGAGATCAGAAGACATCAGCCTAATGTTCTGCATTGCTCTACCTAATTTCAAAATTCCTCCGCAAGTAAGCCGTTGACACCTCTGGCAAGAGTAATGTGGGCTTCCGCAGAAAACCAATTTGAGGGAGGGAGAGGAAAGGAGAGAGAGAGAGAGGACTTTGTGTGTCCAAGAGAGAGAGGAAGAGGAAGAGTAAGACTTCAACCACTTTTAGCTCAGTTGCTATCGACTGCTAGTTTTGGCACCCTTCCACTGTTGACACTGAACCTGTAAGAGATTGCCCCTAATGGGATGCAGTCCGTGGCATAAAAATGGTTTCCCATCACTGGCAGAAACAATAATCAGCTAGAATTGGTCCGCCTTGGTGTAAGGCAGATTCTTATGACCTAGTGGGACTTTTCTTCCTTATCCTGCTGTTGAAAAAACAATGCATCAGCAAATATGGAGAAACAGAGTAAACACCCACACACCCACACCCACACACACCAAGGGCTTACTTTATTAATAATGTCTAGATAAAACTATACCTTAGCATATCCCTCCTTTTGCAGTTGCATACAGTGCTTACATTACAAGATTGATACATGACACTCTAATTAGCGGTTGTGCCTGGCATTTTGCCCATAATTGCCATTAGTTGCACTATCCAAGAATTCCTGCTATTCTCCGTGACAAAGAATCATTTCCTCTAATAATAGGGATAGAGAGATATTAAAATGCTCTCATTTGATTATGTAATTTTTTTCTGTTGCTCTCTAGGAAATGCTCAGTGCCAAAGACAGAGTCATACAGCCACATTCAGTGGTATGTCATAGGAACAGCACAGCAATTCATACATTTTTGCAGACCTAAAACCACTAAAACCTAATAATCGCAAGTATCTATTTGATGACCTTTGTGGTAGAGAGTATGTATGGCATCCCTTGATAAGCTTCTTTAAGTTAGCTATCTGTCTGTCTACCTACTGCCTGGGGGCCCATTGGCAGACAGGGAGGTTTTGACAGCAGAATAAATGGCCCTGGTTCTTAATATATTGAGTGCATAATGTAAAAAATTAAGTGAGAAATCATGAAATTATTAGTGTTGTTTCATTATTCTATACTCTCCCAAGAAGGAGATTCCAGAGGTAACCTTGAAATGGCTTCTTTTCCCTCATATGAAACAATACTGCAGATTTTTTCAATTCATTTTTATCAAACGTTTGATTGTGTTACAAAACAAACAAATAAACAAGTTGAAAGTACACCTATTGTCTCCACTTGAAATTCACAGCGTCTTTTTCACAGTTCGTTTACCGAGAGACACTTTTGGCATAGACATCTTGTGGCTGCGGGAGAAGAAAGGTGAGAGAGGGAGGGAAGGAGATGAGAGGAATTGTTCTTTCATTCTGTTGTATAGTGTTAGTGTAGGGATTTGTGTCAGCATCATAAATCGCTTACTCTCAGCAGCTAGAAATATCATAACTAGACACTGGAAGGACCTATCAGGGGTGAACATAGACTGCTGGTACCAAAATGTATGGGAAACAGCCCTACTAGAAAAGTTAACCAACAAACTTAAATCAGCATGGGGACAAGCAAACGATGGGGACAAGCCTTCACCCCGGTGTGGTTCCCTATCCCCTGCAACAGTATACAAATCAATGTGGCTAACCTGACTCCAAAACCTAACTCCCCTCACACATATAAACAAGCCACACTGCCATCAACTGAACACAACTGACCAAGCCCTGGACCCCCTAATTTCTTGCAAAGTCATTAAATATAAATTAGTATATAAACGAAGGACCGGACTTGTGTTTTGAATTAATCCACATTTACCACCTAAAAGAATACCCCACCCCATCCACTAAGACTATTAAGAGCTAATTGCATCCCTGACAGACAACATGGTAACTTGTGGGGGCAAGGGAGGGAAGCAGGGAATCACTCAGGCAGGTACTTCAAAGCAGCATAAGAGCCATAGAATCCTAGAGCAGAAAATCATGGATTTGGACTCCACTCCTAGCAAAGTCTTTCCTCAGCAATCAGGGGTGCTGGCAACATTTGGGCTGCCAAAATGTTTGTCTCCCCACATAGCCCCACGATGCTCCATTTCAGCACCAGGGTCAGTTCTGCCCCTAGAGTTTCTGTCTCTGTCCACTCATCCTAAGGCGGAACATGTTTTCAATAGCTAGTAGCCACAAATTACTGGAAGCCATCAGTGCTTATTTGAGCAAGCATCTTCTAGCAACAGTGTCCGTCAGGCAAATGCCGTTGGCTACTACTGACTCAAAAGCTTAGGCAAAAGGCGATCTCACAATAATATTATGGGGCAAACAGCAAAGGAATGGTAACGACAGTTCTTAATTCCTGGAGCAATATCAGTGGCTTTGCTTCCAATTTGTAAAAGCACATCCATTTGCTCCCCAAAGTACATGTGCTTAGGATGATTGATATGCTTGCGAGCTTCTCAGCTCCTATACATCCATTAGCTCTGCTTTTTCTTTCCCCTGTTAAAACTCAGGAGCTGTCAGATTGAAATGGCAAGATCAGCTAATGCTTTGCTAAATACCCATAGTGCCCCCAAAGGGAACATAGAGCCATCTATGTCTGAAAGAAATGGCTTCTACCATGCTTTCTATTGAAACTGGACATTCCATTTGTGTTATGGGAAACTGCAAGGTAGTTAACCTGTATCTGAATCTTTTAGAATATATGTTCATATACATATAAGTGTGTGTGTGTGTGTGTGTGTGTGTGTGTGTGTGTGTGTCTTAGTAGCATTTTATAGACACATGAGCACCATGAGTGAAGCAGTTCACTCATGGAAGTTTATTATTTACTCATTTATTTCATTTTGCATTCTGCTTTTCCTCTAGGGAGCTCAGGGCAATATATACACAGTTAACCTATTTATCCTTACCAAGCCCTGTGAAGCAGGTTAGGCTCTAAGCATCAGGGCTGGCAGGCTAGCGGCAAGGCAAGCACGGAAACAAGCAAATGGCATATGCACAGCAGTAGCAAGCAGGTAAGCAATCGAGCCACTCCAAGTCCAGCTTTTCTTTTACTTGGGCAATTATGAAGTGGCAGGGAGGTTGGCACAGTGAAAACATGCCAGCAGAGTCAATCCAGAACTCCTGCCTGTGTGCTTGCACCTTGCCAACCCTTCCGCCACCTTGCCGCTCCCAATGAGCAACAGTGACTCACCTGCCAAGAAATGATTGTTGTGGCTCCACCCCACCCCCTGATTCTCATGGCCACTGAATCACCATGCTCATTGGACTGCCTTGGAGGATTCCCTCTCCCCTTTTTAGGGGTCCTCCCCCCAAAAAGTTCTTTTGAACTTCTGTGAATCTTGAGATTTCTTGGGTATCTTCCTCTTCGGCATGGATGGTGCCATTTTGGTTGCATAATGACACATGGAAATCCGAGCTCATTATTAGTAGAAAGGAATAGTACTCTGTTGGGTTCTCTGGTAGCTCCAGAGGACTGCTGAGGGGCAGACTTTGGTAACGTTTTGTAATATGGTGCCCTGTGCGAAGCCAAGATTGTCACCCCCAAATGAATCTTATATTAGCCGCCCTGAGCCTGGCTTCGGCTGGGGAGGGCGGGATATAAATAAAATTCATTATTATTATTATTATTATTATTATTATTATTATTATTATTATATTACCTTTTGCTAAGCATTTTTATATACTGCTTTTGGGGCCAAATAGTGAGCAGCAAATTAAAATACAATAAAAAATACAATCAATCAAAACAATATAAAATAGCACCATCATGCAATACCCATCAGTCACACGGTTAGGAATGCCAGTTAGCCCTGTGGCAAAGTAACAGAAAAACCATCAATCAAGCATACATACTCCCTTCCATTCTGGCATATATATTTCCTTCCATTTCACCAGGGGGTGGGCGTGGGGGTCGGTTAAGATCCATCCACACGCTTATTTGGGCAAATCACTGTGTTGGCACAGAGAGTAAGATACAGTAAGATACCTGGGTTTGTTTGTTAATATTCTCTGTCTAAACCTCCAGCACCTCCAGTACCAGATATGATTATGTCACTAGATATTTGAGACTATGTGAGACTTCTTACTTCAGATCTTGCTACACCACTGGAGAAAGGATAATGTGATGTACCTTTGATTTTAAGCAGCAATAGGTTCAACACCACTGCTAGCGTTATTAATTCAACATGGCTTTGTATGTTCTTCCATAGCATGTTTTTCAGATATATTACATGTCTATGCAAAGAGTTAGCTGATTACCCAACACATATCCATCTTGAATCATAGATGATAAAATGGAGTAAACGTTTGAGAATAAACAAACACCCAAATGAGCAAATGCTGAAAGAGAAGTGAGGTTGTACAAAGAATCAACAAAATTATCAACAAAAGATTATTTGCAATAAAACTGGTTTAGATGTCTTTAAAAACATTTGTACATTTTATAGTTTGGCTACTCACATATTTAATAACACACAATATTAATGCAGCCCAAAGTAAATCTGGATTCCTCTGTAGTGAAAATTCTGCCACTGTTCCTTTCAGAATTATTGAGATTTGTTTTGTGTTAACAGCTCTCTGAAGAACCCTCTGTTAACAAAAAAATAATAATGCAACTGTCCATCTGGACTCAATAATGTTTTCTTATCTCTGATTGAAGTCAAATATGTTTTTGAGTCTTCTTCCTTGCATTTCAATTAGCTTGTCATTTGCCATTTTCAGTTGTTATGCCCTCCCCCCTTCCAACACTTAAAAAAATTCTAACCTTTTCTTGTTTGGGTTAAGCCATCACTTGCAAATTGATTGAGAATAATACACTAGCTACTTTAAAAACTGGGAGGCAAAAGATAAATGTAAAAGGAAAAACAAATCTGTCAAATTCTGAGTGAACAAGCCTGCTTAGTCAAATCAGCGCTGCATCAAGAAAGTCACGCTGAATGACTCAAAGCAAGTTTCATGTAACCGTTTGTAGTCATCCATCTTCCGGAGATAAGCATCTTCTTCATCCAACTTCCAGATCTTTGCCGGTATGAAATTGTGCCTGATGAGCCTGTTTGCTGCGAGTAACTTGGATTCTTTTAAGCCTATTTAGGAGGATACTAGTCTTCGCATCATTTCACAGCAATGCGTTCTACTTGATTTTCTTGCAGAGATGCAAGTGTAGTGATTAAACGGTTTAGTGGTGAAGTACACAGAGGTTTATGCCCTTGGTGTTTCCAGACAGGGCTGGGATAGGTCCCTATCTGAGAATCTAGGGAGCTGCCACTTGCCAGAGACTTAGCTGGTTAATCAGTGGTTGGTTAAGTAGCTTCTTACGATTATGATGCTCTTTAGTATCAGGTTCCCTGAGGTAACCGACTTAAGTGATAGGGAAGGCCTCTCCCCTTGGAACACGGCAACTACTGAGCTAGAAGCTGAAGAATTCCATCTTCATTGGTGGTCCCTAAGTGCATCAGATTGCTGGCCAACTCTAGAGACAAGCCACCATAGTAGCACAGGACATTAAATCACAAAATTATAATGGTGGGATGAGTTTGAGGTCCTTGGAATTCCAGGCTTTCTAGAGATGTTATAACCTAGCTCATGGGTAGGCAAACTAAGGTCCGGGGGCCAGATCCAGCCCAATCGCCTTCTAAATCCGGCTCGCAGACGGTCCGGGAATCAGAGTGTTTTTACATGAGTAGAATGTGTCCTTTTATTTAAAATCCATCTCTGGGTTATTTGTGAGGCATAGGAATTTGTTCACCCCCCCCCCAAATACTCCAGCCCCCCACAAGGTCTGAGGGACAGTGGACCAGCCCCCTGCTGAAAAGGTTAGCTCTAGAAACCAGACCAGCATCAAATTCAAAGCTAATTTTCTCATGTGGCAAAACCTGTGGCTCCCTTCCTCTCCTTCCAAGAGTTGAGAGAGAAGCCACCTACTGCCTGCCAGTCTCTCACTGCAGCTGTTACATCCTGTTCCAGCTGTGGCTGCCTGGGCAGGCGAGAGGACCCAGGTATTGCGGTATTGTGCAGTGCTGGAAGCTGATGTATGGGTCACATGTAAATGTGCATCTGGAGAGGCTGCCATGATTGATGGACATGTGAGTGCTAAACACTTGAGTCTTTGTAATGTGTTTACCCAAGTGCATGAGATATTCTTGCACAGCATGATTTTCTTCATCTTTTTGAAAGGCATATGTTATGACGAGCCCAAGTTTATAATTTGATTTCACAGTAACAGGCCCTTTGGGAAGGGAATATTTGTTCAAACTTGACTGCTTTCTTGCATGAATCTATGTAGCGCTGGCACGTGTACAACTGCCACCCTCCGATTCTAACAAAGTTGGTTCAGTGCTCTCCATTGTAATATAAAAGGTCAAAGCACTGAACCAGCACAGTTTAATCTTGCTCACATTGCAGCCTGAATTGTAAGCTATACAAAAGAACCCAAAGTTAAGAGAGACAGGTATTAGTCAGTTAATACAGTCAGTTAATTACTGCACACTCCACGACTGTACTATCATACAGGGAAGCAGTTGCAGGATTAAGGGTAGCAAAAACACAGCTAAGAAGCTCAAATCATATATATGACTGACACCTTTCTTTGGAAATTAAACCAAAGTCCAGACTTTAACATTCAAAAACTTTACCTGCAGAAAGTTATAAATTAACTAAAGCATAATAGTTACAGTTACGTGTTTCTCCAAGCATGGGCTTACAGTCTCTTCTAACTTCCAAACAACTGTCTTTTCCTCTCTTTCCAGAGCTCAGTGCTCATCCTGCTGTATCTCAGTTAGGCCATGCCATGCAGCTATTATGGGAGATTTTCCCTTTTACCTTTTCCTGCAGCTTTGCTCTCTTTCTTTCAAGCAAAGAAGAAGTACTCCAACGCTCTATTCAACTTAGCAGTATTCACAGTGGATTCTAAAAACACAGTCAACTTGCTTCACATAAAATGGAGTCTCTCCTTCACTAGATACCTCCCATGTTAGCCAATCACATGAGAACTAATAGAGAATTCTCTATTATGTAGTTACCAACCCATCAAATTCAAACACATAGTAATGCATACAAGCGTTTACAATTTCAGTGAATTAAATGGCTATATTTCACAGGAGTAATTCACAGTACATGGTGTACAAAGATGTGGGGCATCCTTTCCCCATAAGCTCCATGCAGCCGAACCCCACATTGTTCAAGGAGCCTCCCAATCTCCTGGAAAGATTACAGGAGTTAAGAAAAGGACAGGAAACTTTCCTTCAGTGAACTTCCATTGGTTTATTTACTTTAGGAACCAAGCCTATTCCGAGCCCAGGCTAGCTCAGAATGGGTATGGGATAAGGCAGTGCTTTCTTTCTAAAAAACTGTTCAGGGGTACCCCCTCCCCCTTGCCCCCTTTCTCCCCCCCCCCAACCACCGGACAAGGGACTCGACGCGGTGGAGGCGATGAGAGGATGGGAAGGCCCCCAGTGATGGCGGGGTTGGCTTGAGTGAGGAGGGGCAAGCACACACCAACTTTCTCTAGCCCAGCAAGAGGAGGAGGAGGAGGAGGAGCACCATCACCTCAAACACGGCCACCCCATACTCCCATCCTCGGGCACCAGCGGGGAGAGTGACAGAGCTCCAGTCCGCACTGCTACTGTGGAGACAGCTGGCATGTCAGTCCGTCCGTCGGCCAGCCGGTCGGGGCAACACAAAATGTTTAGGGGTACATGTCCCCCCCCCCCACGTCCCCCCAGAAAAAGCACTTGGATAAGGTATGAGCTATGCTTATCTGTGCTTCAGCTTCTTCAATAAACTCATGTGATGGTTACATACTTGTTTTTCATTCCAGGATTTAGGGCAGGCATAGGCAACCTCCGGCCCTCCAGATGTTTGGGACTACAATTCCCATCATCCCTAGCTAACAGGACTAGTGGTCAGGGATGATAGGAATTGTAGTCCCAAACATCTGGAGGGCCAGAGTTTGCCTGTGCCTGATTTAGGGTCATATATAGTTCTAAAACCCTTTTTTCTATTGACATGACACGTGCTTCACTTCACTATTTTCAACGGATTTTCCAATTCGTTTTCAAG
Organism: Podarcis liolepis; assembly: GCF_965112155.1. NCBI lineage: Eukaryota > Metazoa > Chordata > Lepidosauria > Squamata > Lacertidae > Podarcis > Podarcis liolepis. Next base: position 26,066,313 of record NC_139558.1, on the reverse strand, counting down.
GGGTGCATACCAAAGCCAAGCACACCTTCAGTGGAGTCTACCCACAGGTGACCTGCCAGGAGTGAGCATTTTTTTTCATAGCTAGGAGGTTTTCCTGCTAAACTCAGGCGCCTGCTGAAAACACAGAAGCAATGCCAAAAAGCCTTCGCCAAGCATCCCAGCAAATCCCAAAAGCTATGGAAGGGAAAGCAGCTGAGATTTTGTTGTGGTTATAATTGAGGAAGGAATACCATCCCAAAAGGTATTTTTTTCCAATGAAAAATATATACACAAAGGATAAGTGTGCACACTTTGTGATGCACTGTGAGTGATTCTACAATGCTTCCTCAAATCAAACTCTCAGTTATACAAGGGGTTCTTAATTCTACTTGGCTTTGTTTTGTTTTTTTAAAAAACCTAAAAGGTAAAGGGGACCCCTGACCATTAGGTCCAGTCGCGGCCGACTCTGGAGTTGCGGCGCTCATCTCACTTTAGTGGCCGAGGGAGCCGGAGTACAGCTTCCGGGTCATGTGGCCAGCATGACTAAGCCACTTCTGGCTAACCAGAGCAGCGCACGGAAACGCCGTTTACCTTCCTGCCGGAGCAGTCCCTATTTATCTACTTGCACTTTGACTTGCTTTCGAACTGCTAGGTGGGCAGGAGCAGGGACCGAGCAACGGGAGCTCACCCCGTCACAGTGATTCGAACCACCAACCTTCTGATAGGCAAGTCCTAGGCTCTGTGGTTTAACCTACAGCGCCACCCGAGTCCCCAAAAAATTCTACACACACCCTAAAATTGGAAGATCAACTTCTTGCTGTAAGTGAGGGTTGGCAAACCTGCTGCCCTCCAGATGTTGTTGCACTACACCTCCCAGCATCCCATGTGCCATTCTGACTAGTAGAAGTCCCAGGCTCCCCATCCCTGCAGTACGATGGTTACATGTTCCTGGAAACTCTAAACAGAACTCTAATCTCAGAAATGCTACTCTTTGGATAGCTTTCTGGCAACGAGCCCTTTCTCTTCTCCCCTTCAAATGTCTCTGCTTATATCTTTTAAGTGACTAGAAAGAATGTCTTTTTTTCTATTGGCCCTGCTCTCCAAAGGGAAACATTCCCTGAGAGAGCCCAGTTTCGCCTTGGAGATAAGTCCTGCGCAGAACAGGTGCAGAACAAACAGTGGCAAGGGGTGTAAAATTGGAAGGCAATTCATCCCTGTTTATTTCTTGAGCGTTCATTGTGTGTCTGCTGGTGTTGTCTGAATTGGGCAGCTTCCAAATGGGAGCATTACGTTTCCACAGGATATATCTTTCCTGAGGAAAGCCTTTTCTCCTTCTTTTGTTTCCTGGTGGCTACCGCTAGCGCAACCATGCACTTATCTTTGTTGCGATTCGCAAGCCAAGCCGACCCTCTTTTCTGTGACTGCACAGGATTGGTTCGTTCTGTGTTCTCATGCTATTGTTCAAGATGTTTCTATGGTGAGTGATTTAATTTCTCTAGATTTGTGGCTTTCCCCTGCTGTGCCTGTAGAATAGCATGGATGCAGATTGTTGAAAGAGAGCGCCTTAAGCCAGGTGGAGTTAATTAGGATGAGGTAGGCCCTAAATAGCAAAAGGAGAAACAAAGAAATAATAATAATCCTTGGCAGCCGATGAATATTCCAACAGAAATATATTTTTGATGACAGATTGTGTCATTAAAAAAAAGTGAAAACAAATGAATGCTGAGTTTCAAAAGTTCTGACTTGATATTAGGGCAGGGGAAACTATTTGATTTCAAGTTCTGGAAATCTTTCTCGGGACTCGACTAAACATCCTCAAAATCAGCAGAGTCGCAGTTTGCCTACCCTTAATCCTAAACCAAGCCTAAAATATGACAAGTGGAACTGTGAAAGCAATAAAGTGCAGATTTCTGGAAGGTGGCTTTCAAAAAGTGGCAATTCTCAGGATCTGCTATTTTTGCTCACGTTCTTTCAGATAATGTACCAGGTAGGGTGCGCTCACACTTTGCCTTTTTTTTTGACACCTCCTGAGAATGGCACATGTTTCTGCACACAATTCATAGTGCTCATGCTAATGTTAAAAGTTCTAAACATCTCATGCCCTAAATACCTGAAAGACCTCTTCCTTCCCTACAGGCCCCAACTGGGTATTAAGCAGAAGGGTGATTAATAATAATAATAATAATAATAATAATAATAATAATAATAATAAATACCCCGTCCACCTGGCTCGGTTTTTCCAGCCGACTTCCAACAGAATATTAAACAGAATAAAACTTCAAAATTAAAAGCTGCCTTCAGATGTCTTCTAAAAGACAGATAGTTGTTTATTTCCTTGACCTCTAATGGGAGGGCATTCCACAGGGCATGCACCACTACTGAAAAGGCCCTCTGCCTGGTTCCCTGTAACCTCACTTCTTGCAGTGAGGGAACTGCCAGATGGCCCTTGGAACTGGACATCAGAGTCCGGGCTGAACGATGGGGGTGGAGATGCTCCTTCAGGTATACTGGACCAAGGCCATTTAGGGCTTTACAGGTCAGCACTAACACTTTGAATTGTGCTCGGAAACGTACTGGGAGCCAATGTAGGTCTGGGAGAGGGCCTTCTCCGGGGCATCCCCATAGTTGTGGAACTTACTCCCCATAGACGTATGCCTGGCAGCTACTTTATACATTTTTAGGGATTGCTGGAGATACATCTCTTCACCCTGGATTTTAATGCCTGAAATGTATATTTTACGACTCACTTTATTTCTGTGACTATCAATTTTAATTGTTGCAATATATTTTCGGACCTTCAAGAGAAGGGCAGGATAATACTGCCACTACCAATAATAGCAATAATAAAAGTGACAGCTATTGGCTACCCTACATTAATGTGAGGCTTTCACACAGACTTGAAATGATATTAACTTTGAAATAAAGGCTATTTGATTGTAACCAAAGGAGTTAAAATTTCTGAGATTGACTTTGCTGGACAAAGAAGAAGAAGAAAATGATTGAGACATTTATGATAATGATTGAAAAAGGCTGCCAAATTGTGTAAGCTGTGAAAATATAGATGCATTATTTTAGGCTGTTCATGTAAATAGAAGCAAGTGAGATGAGATTGTGCAACAACACAAAGGGAGAGGTTAAAAAGAAAGAAAGTTGTCTTTCACAGGAGCAGAGGAATGGGTCTGTTTGCTTAGAGGATTACAGTTATTGACACCTCATCCTTAAGGCATTCTGTTGGTGCAAAGCCAGGCTGAGCTGCTAAATCTATGGCTCATGATAGAAACCTAAGAAAGAGCAAATTAGAGATCTGCAGTGTATTGTAATAGTCTGTGGAGGATGCCATGGGCTCCCCCCACCCACCCACCCACTGCAAAGCACTGTGAGATCCATTTTCAAAGAGTTTTCTCAAGGGTAAATATTACAGCGTAATGGGCTATCTAGGAACACAGATCTATGGGGAGAAGGACCAAACAGGAACTGAGGATCATGCACACAAATCTCTATATCACACATGGACTGTAGACTACAGTGGTACCTCGAGTTAAGAACTTAATTCGTTCTGGAGGTCCGCTCTTAACCTGAAACTGTTCTTAACCTGAGGTACCACCTTAGCTAATGGGGCCTCCCGCTGCTGCTGCCGCCCCACCACCGTGCAATTTCTGTTCTCATCCTGAAGCAAAGTTCTTAACCCGAGGTACTATTTCTGGGTTAGCGAAGTCTGTATCCTGAAGCATCTGTAACCCAAGGTACCACTGTATTGGGGAAAGCCAGGGCAAGGAAAATCAAGATGGCTGGGTTAGATGCTATGGGCTGTGTCCAATGCTAGCCTTACTCAGAGAACTCCTGTTGAAATTCATGGGAGTGACTAATTTGGGTCCATTAATTTTAATGGATCTACTCTGAGTACAACTTGTACAACTTGACTGGACAAAACCCTATGAATTCATTACTGAAGAAAGAATTCAGAAGAAAATCCATACTTTTATATTCTTCTGGTGTAGCATTTCCCCCCCTCTTAAAGATTAATTTCCTCCCATTGTGATCAAGTGCTGGACCTTGTCCAGATCACACCCAATACATTGTTATTTGGTACCGTATTTTCCGCTCTATAAGACGCACTTCCCCCTCCTAAAAAGTAAGGGGAAATGTGTGTGTGTGTCTTATGGAGCGAATGCAGGCTGCGAGGCTGTCCCACAAGCCAGAGGCTATCCCAGAAGCCAGAACAGTGAGAGGGAGCGCTGCGCAGTGCTCCCTCTCGCTGTTCTAGCTTCTAGCTTAGCTGCAGCGGGGAGCCTTGTGGAGGCTTCGCGCGGCTATCCCTGGCAATTGCGGGAGGTGGAGGAAGGGACAGAGCACACGGCTCTGTACCTTCCCCCACCTACCAGAAAAGCCCCCAAGAGCTGCACTCCCTTTAAAGAGTGCATGGTTCTTGCGGGAGGTGGGGGGAAAGCCAGGAGGCTTGCTTTCACTGAAGCCAGGAGAGCAAGCGGGATCGGTGCACACCGATCCCGCTTGCGCTCCTGGCTTCAGGGATAGCCCCACAAAGCCTCCTGAGTGAAGAAGGAGGAGCAGTCCCTCTTCGCTCAGGATGCTTTGCATTGCTTTCTTATTTCTTGTTTTCCTTCCCTAAAAACTAGGTGTGTCTTATGGTCTGGTGCATCTGACAGAGCGAAAAATACGGTAATTTATTTTACTTTTGGGTTCCATAAAGAAGTGTCAAACTTTCAATATCAATGAGAAGCATGTTTATATGTGTGTACTGTTTTTAATCCAAGCAATAGTGATTACTGTTTTTACATAAATTGTGCTCTGGAAAATTGGGGTGGAGGGGAGAGAGAGAGAGAGAGAGAGAGAGAGAGAGAGAGAGAGAGAGAGAGATTCCTAGGGTGAGCCTTTAACAATTAGAATTGTAATCAAATACGTTTGCCCATGTAGTTGATCTGCACTGTTTTGTATCCATTGCATGCATTGCCATGGGAGCTGGGTAAATTACCATCAAAGCAGATTAGCAGCAGCCATTAGTAGCCCATCTTGTCGGATGGAAGTATGATTTTTAAAACAAATAAACTCAAATGGAGTATTTACGAGTCATTCCAGAGTTGTTGTTTTTAAAGACAGCAAATAAGTGCAGACAAATCTTTGCTTTCACTCCGAGAGTGGTTCAAGCAAATCATATTCGTTTTTTTTATTTATTTAAATACTCTTTCTTTTGGAATGGAATTCTCTTCCCCAAGAACCCAATGGAGGCTCACAAAGCACAGACTTCTTAAATCTTCCACAGCTTACTTAAGGTTACCATCCACAAAGAGAGAAAGGGGAAATTGTGAATAAAAATAGGGACTTTTCTAGTTCCACAGGTTAGAACCACCCAAAACTCTTTCCAAAAATCTTATAGTTTTTGATGAAAATATCAGATGTGATACCCTCAGTGGAATGCTGTCATTCTTGAACTGCATGTATGTATTTATTTCAGTGGCGTAGCGTGGGTTGTCAGCACCCGGGGCAAGGCAAGTAATTTGCTCCCCCTAAACCGTGGATTTGCGCCCCCTAACCCTAACCCCCAGATGTTGCGCCCGGTGTGGCCGCCCCCCCCTGCACCCCCCACGCTATGCCACTGATTTATTTTGAACATTTATATGATTTTTTTCCCAGGGAGGTACATTCAAGGAGCCATGTGCACTGGCTGCTCCTGGCTGCGGGGGGCTGGTGGGAATGGAAATTGTTGCCTCCTTACATCCCTATGAGAATGTCAGACACAAAACACTGAAAACCTTCTGTTCTCTACTCCTCCTCTTCGAAAAGAGGTGACACAATATGCCCTTGACTGATCTTATGTACAGACTTTAACCTGGCACACTGGAAAATTGGCACGCAGACATGCAGCAACAAAAATAAATTGCACAAAATACTACGTACTCTTTGCTTTATTTATTTTAAAAAGACTAGAAAATTGTGTGTCTCTTAAAAAAAAAAAAAGGTAGAGAAATCATCAATGGTAACAGTAAGCCAATATTTCCATTTCTGAGCTCAAGGGACTGTTAAATAACAAGCAATTATTTCAATCAAAAATTAAGTGCAGGCCACGGTATTCATAAACCTGTGAAAAGATACTTACTTTAAAAGTGACTTTCTGTCAGAATATCTCCTACCGCTCTAGCTCTGGAGTTAAACGAACAAGATGATTTATTCTTTGGAGTTAAGTGGCTTTAATATTGCTGCACTCTCTGGGAAACAAGAAAGGCAGTGTTTTCTGACAGAATAAACCAAAGTGTATGGAAAAAGGGAGAAGGGAGGGAAACATTTCAGCGTCGAACGCAACAGTTAAACGGCTCTACCAAATGGAATATACCATATTTTCCCATGTATAAGACAATATTTCCCCCAAAAACTTTTTAAGTTTAAAATTGGGGGACGTCTTATATACGGAATGTTGCAATTAACTATATAAATAAATACATGCCACCATCCATATTCATTCCCCCCAGACTGACCTCACTATTGGCCTCGGGACAAACCCTGGTCTGGTACTCCCCTCCCCAGCAGCCCCCATACCAGACATTGTCCCTTCCACCCGGTTTCCTCAGCTGCCCCCTGGCTACCCAGACCCCCCCCCATTCCCCAAGCACACTCACTCAGGCAACTCTGGCCATCACAACTCCTCGATCAGCGATTGCATCTGCCGGCGCTCGTGGAGTAAATACGGTACATGCCGTAAATACTGAGACAAAAGTGCAGCACACAGGCAGGAGAGTTGGCGCTGCAGCTACGGTGCAGTTACACTGAGCTGACAGGAGCAGCCGCCATTACACAGCTCGCCTCACTGTTTGATGTTTAAATATACGGTACAAAATATACCAGTTTTTTGAACATTTAATAAAATATCAAAGTTGTTCTGTTTGGTGTTTAAAATATTTACAGTGGTACCTCGGGTTACATATACTTCAGGTTACATACGCTTCAGCTTACACAGTCCATTAACCCAGAAATAGTGCTTCAGGTTAAGAACTTTGCTTCAAGATAAGAACAGAAATTGGGCTCCGGTGGCACGGCAGCAGCAGGAGGCCCCAGTAGCTAAAGTGGTGCTTCAGGTTAAGAACAGTTTCAGGTTAAAAATGGACCTCCGGAACGAATAAAGTACTTAACCCGAGGTACCACTGTATTTCTTAATTTTGGGCTCAAAAAATAGGGGTTGTCTTACACATAGGGGCGTCTTATACACGGAAAAATACGGTATGCGTCATTTTGCTAGAAGGGAAGGATATGATCCAGCCAAAGTGAAACACGTTTAAGTCCCATTTTAAGCTGAGAGCTCAGCTCATCCAATGGAAAAGATCCCATTGTGAGCAAGGGGACTGAAAAGATAAGAACTGAATCGTTGTACTATCAGCCTTTAACTATAGCTTGACCTCTTTGTCTCTATCTACAGAGAGAGAGAGATGTAGTCTTTTCATAGTTTTCATACAGGGGAATTGAATTTTAATTTTTGAATTCTAAGTTTTGAAATGAAAAATTCAAACTGAGATCTGGAACTCTGCTGAATATCTAGTTGAGCCCTTATATATGTCTTCTTATATATGTCTTTTCTAATTGACAAAACCTAATGATTAATCACATTTAAATTAAAAGGTGGGACGTCTGCATGCACATTAAACCATAACTTGATGCACGACAATCTTTGTTTTGTTTTTGATAATTTTAAATGGTTTAAGGGCCAGACTCACATTATTCACTTTCTCAAACTGTTCATTAAATGGAAGGATGCCAGTCATAACGTGTTTCTATAAATGCTACCAAGCCCTGATAGGGTTTTTTTTTTCAAAAAACCAGCACTTAAAATTTCTTTCTAACTCAGACTTCATTGTTTGTTATTCCTTATTCTTTAGCTGCCATGTAATAACCACCCTGGCTTTTAAAACAAAACAAAACAAATAGCATCTACTCCTGGTCTGTAGACGCTGCTATGATTTTGATAATTAATGGTTTTTAAAATCCAGGACTTCCTGGGTATTTCTGAACATTTTGTTTAGATAAGCAGGAGGCAATGATTGGAAAAATAATCCAGTCTCCCAAAAATGTAATCTTTGCAGGTATTAAGTGTGAAATGTAAATATATATATTTCACAAATAATACAGTGTGTCAAGACAAAGGAGCAAATCATAAGTCAATTAGGAAGTAATGCCGTGTAGCGACCACTGTGTTGTATTAAGCACTACACTGAAAATGTCAATGGTCCATCAAGCCCCTTTTATTTGAATGTCTTTCCCAGTGGCTTACAAAGCAGCTCTAAGATGCGCATGGGGAACTGCCATTTAGAAAAAGAAAAGGCAAAGTCCTGCTGGTCATGCATTTCCTTCCAATGTAGTCAATATTCAAGTATTTCTGTGATGGAAGGCTATTCCACATATTTTAAGAAACTACAGATCCCCATGTTACCAGAGTATGTCAGCCGTGTGCTTGCAGAAATATTTGAAGAAGCACTCCTTCCCATCAAGTTGTGGATTTCTTTTGTTCCCATGAAGAAGAGTTTGGATTTGATATCCCGCCTTTCACTCCCCTTCAGGAGTCTCAAAGCGGCTAACATTCTCCTTTCCCTTCCTCTCCCACAACAAACACTCTGTGAGGTGAGACTTCAGAAAAGTGTGACTAGCCCAAGGTCACCCAGCAACTGCATGTGGAGGAGCGGAGACGCGAACCCGGTTCACCAGATTACGAGACTACCGCTCTTAACCACTACACCACGCTGGCTCCATGGTCAGGATGGTGGGAGGGAGGGAGGGGAATAGCATGGGAGGAATGGAATGCTTGCTCTATTGTATTGTGGAGCTGAGCTAGTGAGCCTGCAAAGCTCTGGATCTGCCTTCCCATTTTCTTCACTAATGTTATGACATAGCACTAGACTGGAGGAGTAGATTGGGAGAGTCAGGCCAGAGCTGGAACTTTCACTGTCTTAACTACAGGGGTAGGGTCCAGAAAGAGTATCAGAATACCTGAGGTGGTGGCATGCTGCTAGGAATTCAGCAGCTGTGGTTCATTTGATGAAACAGCAGAGACAAAATAAATTGTGAGTGGCATAATTTGTAGGATGTGAAACACAAGAGCAGTCAAGTACAACATTCCTAGAGTGAACATGTTTGCACATGGGGAGGAATGTTTGTCCAGCCAGCAGGTAAACTTCCTGTTTCCTTCTGGCCTGGGACAGACTTCCTTTGCATGTGACTAGAGGTGGGTGTGGCCTCACCTGTGCAGGTAGTGACAAAAGCACAGGGCAGGGCAGCCATCTCTCTCTCTTTCACCACATGCATCGAAGAAGCAAAATCTACTAAGCCAAAGATGCCCTCTTGGCTTCCAGCCAAGAGAGGACAAAGGGACTGTCTTCTTATGAGACAGATTCCAAGTGTATGTTACTTCATTAAGCTAAGTCTGCCTTCTGGGATCTGATTGTGAACAGAATGTGAGTAAACTCTTTTTATACTTTTGTAGAAGACTGTGCCGTGTCTTATCTTTTATGAGGGAATAAGGGGGAAATACCAGAACAGTTATTATAGAGGCTTTAGCGAGCCTGAGCAATATGCATCCGTTGCAAATTTAAAAGAGGGGAATGTTACTCTGCTGAAATTGTGGAACTTGTTAACACAAGTTGGATAAGGATATCATCAGACAATATATCCTCTCCTGCATCCCTGAACATTCCCACATAATTGACTTTGGAGCAATCCTCGTTACATAAAGGATGGAGGTCACATTTGGAGATGCTTCGCCCTAGAGGGTGGACCTCATTGATTTAACTAGGTGGCACGTGGACTCTAGGAGTAGAATTTTCTACTTGCTCTGAAAAGCCATAGCATGGATAAGTGACTCATCAGACTACATGGTGGAACTGGCAAAAGCCATTCCATCATACTACATTGCTGCTACTAAGAGAGACTTCATTTGTTGGTTATGCAGCACAACAGATAGCATTGCAATTGGCTATGTTACCATAGGGGCTGAGCATTGGTTGGCCAGTTGGGGGAAGGTGGTACTGCCTCATGCACATCCCTTAAAGACAGTGGGTGGTTCCATGCCTCTGGTTGTATTGTTCCAGCTGCTAGGAGCATAGGGTGCTTGTCTGGGTTAATTCTAATCAAAGACAGCTTGTTTTCCTCCAGTTCTGTGTTATGCTGTTCTTTGTTGCTCTTTGTTCTGTTGTGCGCACAAATGAACACATGGAAAACATATTCATTGCTATTCTTGGGAATGTGCTTCCAACTATTCTCCATATATGTATCTCTGGTCAACATGCTACAGAGTCGTGCACACCCTTCTGAGTGGAGGTAAGAGGCCTTAAATGTTAAAGAAGCAAAAATAAATTATAAAGGAATGCATAACTTTGCTCAAGAAAGATTTTGTCTCGTGCACTGAATACCCATGCATGTGTTTGGCCACCTAATGTAGTTCTGATCTGTACAACTTTTGTAGACTTCTTTCATTCCCGTAGAGAAATCCTCAGAAGTTGTGCGGATCTTCCACCAGAAGAGAAGATCTGTTTTTAATTATCTTTATGGAATCAGAGTTTGATGAGATCTAGTTTTAAGTACATAATTATGTTCTTTCTCATCTTTCCACCACATTTGTGTGATAAAATCTTTTGGGGGCTCACTTTTTTTAAAAAAAACAAAACCAAACCAAAGAACAGAAGAGTAACAGAACAAAGACTGAATTGTAATCCTACTTGTGCCCAGTTCATATGTTGCTGAAGCCTAGGCATGACAGAAGAAGAAGAAGAAGAAGAAGAAGAAGAAGAAGAAGAAGAAGAAGAAGAAGAAGAAGTAGTAGTGGTGGAAAGAGGAGGAGGAGGATGGAAACAAATAATGGATCAGCCAGATCCCAACTGTTTGTGATTACTTATCATTATGCATCATCTCTAGCCTAGGTAGGTTCTTTGAATTCCTCCTACATTTTTCGAGTTCACTAAGAGCCTGCCTTAGTGCCTATGGGATGCAGGTGGCGCTGTGGGCCCACAGAGCCTAGGACTTGCCGATCAGAAGGTCGGTGGTTCAAATCCCCGTGACGGGGTGAGCTCCCGTTGCTCGGTCCCAGCTCCTGCCAACCTAGCAATTCAAAAGCACGAGGTGCGAGTAGATAAATAGGTACCACTCCAGCGGGAAGGTAAACGGCATTTCCATGCTCTGCTCTGGTTCACCAGAAGCGGCTTAGTCATGCTGGCCACATGACCCGGAAGCTGTACGCCGGCTCGCTTGGCCAATAAAGTGAGATGAGCGCCGCAACCCCAGAGTTGGTCACAACTGGACCTAATGGTCAGGGGTCCCCTTTACCCTTTACCTTTAAGAGCCTGCCTAGATTACCAAACAGGTCATCAAGGTCCCTTTCAGGAATAGGTAACCTCAAGCCCTGGGGATGTTAGGGATAGGTTGGATGAGGAGGAGTGGTGGGAGCCTCCCACCCAGGAGCCCTCCAGGGAGGACAGGAAAGACGAGGACTTAGATCCCGGGTCCTGGTGGTGGGACAATGGGGAGGAGGCTGAGGAAGGGATGAGCTGGGAGCTGCTGAAAGCAGGAGGTTGGAGTGGTCAAGTTGTGGTCAGAAGAAGAAGGCCCTTCCAAGAATGGGGCTGGAGGCTAAGCACTTCAGTGTGAGCGCAGATGCAGGCAGGGGGGAGTCAGAAGGTACACCTGCCATCCCACAGCAGGGCAGTCTCAGTCCTGCTGGCCTTCCACTTCTCACACCCCACTCTAGAAGAGTCCTACATGTTGCTGAGCAATGGGCAAGGCAGGCCCAGAGGAGGCACTCAGCCCCATGTCACACTTTTTGTCTTTTGGAGAGGGCTTCAGAGTGAGAGGCTAGAGGAGAAAGGTAGGGCTGGAGCTCAGTTTCCTGCAACTTCCCAAGCTGAAGGAGTTGAGTCAGGAAGACCTCACTTCTACTTTCTATGAACAAAAGTCAATTGCATTCCAATCCTCCTGACCTGCAGGGGCCCAGCACTTTCCTTTCAGCCCTCATGGCAGCAGATGAATGTGGTCCCCCAGACCCCTTTATCTGGTCCCTGAGACTCTTCCAAAGAAATACAGTAGTACCTCGGGTTACATACGCTTCAGGTTACATACGCTTCAGGTTACAGACTCCGCTAACCGAGAAATAGTACCTTGGGTTCAGAGCTTTGCTTCAGGATGAGAACAGAAATCGTGCTCCGGCAGCGTGGAAGCAGAAGGAGGCCCCATTAGCTAAAGTGGTGCTTCAGGTTAAGAACAGTTTCAGGTTAAGAACAGACCTCCAGAATGAATTAAGTACTTAACCCGAGGTACCACTGTACACACCTTCCAAATTCTTCTATGCACTAACTCTTGAGCATTTTTGCTATGGACTCATAATCTGGGGAACCGGGTTTGCGTCTCCGTTCCTCCACATGCAGCTGCTGGGTGACCTTGGGCTAGTCACACTTCTCTGATGTCTCTCAGCCCCACTCACCTCACAGAATGTTCGTGGTGGGGGAGGAAGGGAAAGGAGAATGTTAGCTGTTTTGAAACTCCTTAAGGGGAGTGAAAGGTGGGATATCAAGTCCAAACTCTTCTTCTTCTTCTTGTTCTTGCTTGCCTGAATGGATGATAAAAGGAGTATGTATCCATGCAGAAAGTAGCTCATTGTATACAGGTAAATTTCAATTGCTTCTAAGCCCTCCCACCACTAGCATAGCCCCCCTGGAAGATTGACCAGACGGGAATGTGGACCTCAGGCTGAAAAAAGGTTCCCCACTCTGACTTTCACCCCTCTCTCAAAATAACCACATTAAGCATTGAGCCCAATGGGTGTTAGAAGGTAAGCATGCTAATCTAATGATTGCTGATCGAAGACAATTGAATGAGTGATAAGGCTAAGCCAGCCCCTAAACAGCTCCCAAATGCTGTCAGTCTTGTAATGTTATGCCATGCTCCACTTGCATAACCCCATTTCCAGGATCAATTTCAAGGGTGGGATCTCTGTATGACTCATTTCAGCATATTTCCCTTTGTACATTTTAACACTCCAGTGAGTTTCTGGCAGCTTTGGTAAATGATGACATTTATAGCTGTCCATATTCAACAGATGATACATGTGTGGAAATATCACATTACCCCAGCCCTTGCATAAAATTGAGCTTGGTCACAGAGTCTCTACCCTTTCAATTTACTCCATCTGGAAAGTTGCCCTAGACAAACCAGTTCAATGAATCTGATATTAAAGGCATGGAAATAAATATTTAAGGGATGCGACAAATGAGATACTTTTTTGTACCTGGATATTATGCCTATTTATGAAATAGCAGCTCCTTGAACCTAGCCAGTGCAATGCTCTCACAGTAGTGTAATATAATGGGGATATTCTATCTCAGTGACCTAAGCTTCATGCATGCTCCATCATACGCATGGAAGCCTTCCATGAGTGAGCTTCTCACTTGAAAGGGTAACTCCTTACATGAATGTATGTGTGTGAAGGTCCACTGAAGGCAATGGTGGATTTTATTTTATTTTCTGGCAGGAAAGCACTGTTGTAACAAAGCATTATTGGAATTAGAGCCACTATGTCTACAAAATCAATTCCTTCTGTTCAAATATCACATAGTGTGACACAGTGGTAAAGGAGAAAGGTAGAGGGTTATTGTGGACTACAGCTTGTTTTATGTACTGATGTGTCTTAGATTTGACTAATAAAAGATAAATCGTTATTTTCTCCACAGAGAGCTTGGGGAAAATCATTCAGCAGTAGACGAGAAGTACCGTATTTTTCCGCGTATAAGACTAGGTTTTTTTAACCAAAAAATTAGGTTTAAAATTGGGGCTCATCTTATACACGGGTAGTGTATTTCTTAATTTGGAGTCCCCCAAAATAGGAGGAGTCTTATACATGGGGGCGTCTTATACATAGACAAATACGGTATTAGAAACTTTTACACAGACTCTTACTGCGTTGCTTGAGGGATTAATGTGAGGTATGGTTCCCTCCACTAATAGACTACCAGTAGATGGTTAGACATTTTTTGCTTAGTGTTTAGGTGCATCCTTTTAAGGATACAAAGAGGGCTTTTTAAAAATCATGCTACTACAGACACTAAAGAGAGAAAGTGAAAACACACTGCATATTTTAATTTGTTGCAGGGAATGTGCTAATTGTGTCTCGACGTTTCCTTGCCAAACGTAGAGACAGATGTGCACAGGACATTTATAACATTGGCTGAACAATAATGTTGACAGCTTATATATGGTCAGTGTGTCGGACTGGATTGTTTAAATAAGTTTACAATCCTTGGAGCCTTATCATGTGTAAACAGCTAGCTCTTTGGATGATGAAACTGTTGTTAGCTGGGATTTAACAAGGCTTCAGGGTGCACAATGTGATTTTGCAGGAAAATATACCTGATTAATCTGCTCTCAAGCACTGGTGAGTACTCTATCATTACACAAAAACCTGGCACACCAGCAGCAGTCTGCAAAGGTTAAATAGTGATATACAGGTGTTAAATTAAGGCTTATCAAGTTGCTGTACATCTGAACAATGATAAAAGTCCCTTAGGAAATCACCAAATGGAGTATGTTCAGGAACTGCTGTTTGGCAGATATGCCAACACAATGGAACTCATCTCAATGACAGCATGGCTTAAGGGTGATATTTTTATTTTATTTTATTTTATTTGCTGCAAGGTTAGCAAATGTCATGTGGAACCTTGTAGACAATCTTGATTCCCAGAACATGGTCTAACTCCCCATTGTTTTCTCCAAAGGTTCTGATCTAGCCTTCCGGAAGATGCAAATAAATCCAACATATGGTATGTCATGCTGAAAAAATTCCTGCTCACAAAGCTGGGTATTTCCAAAAAGGGCATTTTTAGCTGTTGAGGCTTTTGAACGTGTTTGCTTCAAGCACTGCTGTTTCATGTCAGTCTAGAATGAAACTTTTTAAAAAAGGATTTAAGCTTTTAAATTAATACACAATCACTGGCCATAATCCAATAATTTAGCTATTGGATTTGATGTTCTTTGTGTGTGTGTGTGGATTTTTTTGGGGGGAGGCATCCTGAATCTGCTTAAGTTTGTGGTTCCTTGCCTTTAACAGCCGACAATGAGAGGAGGGATTCATGTGACCATCTCATGTGTGCAAGTACAAGCCTTTTCAGGAGTGGGCATAGATATGGAGCACATTTTTGACACCAGTCATGATGGGCTAAAGTTTCTCTGAAGCTGAATTTTGCAGGTTTTTAAAGGGGTGGAGGTGGAGCATGGTGAAAACACCCCAGAAGATTACATAAACATAGAATACTGCGGCTAGGTTTCTGAGTAGGGCATTCCAATGGGACCACGTGTCCCAATTCTGAAAGCACTTGCAATGACTGTCAGGCCAAATTCAAGGTATTAGTACTAGCTTATAGCACCACTTAAAATGGGAAGTATTTCTTGATGAATAATAATAATAAAAATATTCTTTTTATTTGAAAATTCATTTCCTACTGACTCCGGAAAACAAAGAATACCTACCTCAATTTTCTGGCAGATAAATGGTGCCATGAAAGTGGGAATGTATGTCGCAGTTGTATCAAATAAAATCCTATTTTATTTATTCTAGACAGCCACACCAAAACACTCACCATTCTACTGCATTTGTCATATCAAAGAATTGCTATGCCCTCTGAATCCATAAAAGTATATAAGGATTTCTAATGAGGTTTTTTTAAAAAAAACCAACAGTGAAAAATGAAGTCAAATCACAAACTTTCTTGCTGTCTTCAAAATACTGGTTATGTGTCCTTCCAAATGCATAGGTGTATCTGAGCTCCCAAGGATAACAATTGTCCACCCTGTGTGCCATATGGACCCCCTCTGGATGCTTACTGGTTGTCAGTATCTCCTAAGGAAAATAACGAAGTTGATGACAGCATTGATATGCCGTGGCATGTTTTAGTCTCCACTCCTTGTTGCCTTAAGGCTAAGCAAATGGTTTGATTCTTGTCATTTTCTTTTCTGCGCTGAGTGACATTTGAGTGTGACTTCAGTCTCCTGCTATTGATGTTTTCTTTCAACACACGGGGAGAGGGGGATGTTTGAGCATGGCACTTCTACTGCCTTTTCTCTAATCCCACTTTGCAAATAGGGAGATCAAGGCAAAAGGTAGTCTATTTTTCGGCTTTACCCAGCTTAACACCAGGTGTTAAGTTTGTTGCATTAAGTTTCCATCTCTCTCTTTCCCTCTCTGCCCTTTCAAGTCTGATGTTGCAGAATGCTTCCCTTCAGCTGACTGCAGTGTCCCTTACATATGGCAATAGTTAGCATTAGTTTTATATGCACCTACTGAAATAAGAAATGATGTGAAGAGATGCACATTTTTATGTACTACTCGCCAGGAAAACTATAGTATAGGCTGTTGCATCTACAAGGCCTCGTTTCCATTCTCACCTGCCATCTTCCACTGAAGTGAATGGCTGTTCTATGGAAGATGCTTGCAGTACAAGGCACAGAAGATACGAGTTTCCCTTCTCTGACAGCAGAAGCAAATGCACCCACGGAGGTTATGGAGCCAGGGAGGTGTGGGAAGAGTCCCAAAGACCAGGTAGAGAGGCTTGTGGATCTGGCCCCTTAGCTTGAGATTCCTCACCCCCTGCAAAGGGAGAGGTCAAAAACCCAAACAGAGATGAGGAGTTTGTCAAATTTTGCTGCAAAGCTAGTTTTGCTCATTAAAATGCAGCACCAAAGTCTAAATGTGTTTCTTTTTCCCCAAAAGCCCATGTTACCTTCCACCCCCCGATTCCCCTCTGCTTCTTCAAGTAATGCCAACCAAGTGAGTCATGAGTCATGAGTCCCGCTGATATCCAGCAGCCCTAGAAAGAACCAAAAGAGAAGCTGATCTTGATTATTGTGGATTTTGTTTCCCCCTAGTCTCATTCCTTTCCTCTCTCCTAAACAATGTGTGTAAAGATGCTAATTTTGGATTGCATCCTGCATCTGATGAATTGGACGCCATTCTATGAAAGCTTATGCCATCATAATTTTCTTAGGCGTTAAGGTGCCAGGAAACTCTTCATTTCGACGTAATGCCATGCAAAATGGCTCCCCCTCTGGAAACTCTTGTCCTGTGTTTCTTAATATAGATCAACGAAACATCGCACTTTCCATAATTACTGTTGTAATATTTATCTCATGGGTAAATGAACGCATCCACCTGCAGTCTTAAAGCTTCTCCTTTTTTTTTGTCTACAGCACACTGATTATCTAGTCATCAAAGTCTCATAAAGAATACCTGATTAAAACTGCTTGCCTTTTGCCATGCTTAAATTTGTAAGGCAGATGCTCAGTCTGCTCCCACTGCGGAAGAACAATGGCTGAATAGTTCCAAAGTTGTAGTGTTGCCCATGAATACCAGCTATACAGTTGGCATCATTACACAACATTCCCCACTGTCATTAACCTTGGCATTACTCAAAAGATAATGACGCCTGTCTCTGGTGCATCTTTCCATACGTGGCAATATCATTTTGGAGTTAATAAGGCAGCCTCAGTTCAACAATGTCACACCAAAGTATTCTCCAATACCTTCTGCTAATTCACTTACTCTTTTTTTACTTCCATCTTTACACAAAATTGAGCATGTTTAGTCCATAACTCACCTTGTGGCATTCAGAGTTTGGCTCCAGTGGAGCCCTAATCTTCATTCTGGAAGGAGAAATGCCACCTGAAGACTCCAATTGTGTGTTTTCTCCCCCTGAACTCTAAAGCACAAGCATTTACTCTCTTGTATCTGGCATAAGGGGACATGGGTGGCGCTGTGGGTAATACCTCAGCGCCTAGGGCTTGCCGATCGCATGGTCGGTGGTTCAAATCCCCGCGGTGGGGTGAGTTCCCGTCTTTCGGTCCCAGCTCCTTCCCACCTAGCAGTTCTAAAGCACTCTTAAGTGCAAGTAGATAAATAGGTACCGCTTTATAGCGGGAAGGTAAACGGCGTTTCCGTGTGCTGCGCTGGTGCTGGCTCGCCAGAGCAGCTTCGTCACGCTGGCCACGTGACCCGGAAGTGTCTCCGTACTGAAGGGATGGGTTTCCCAAACCCAAAACTGACTGTGCAGGCAGTTTTTAAACTGCACCAAAATCCCCATTTCTCCTTAGCTAAAATACATAAACTTTAGCCGTTGAGCAAATGCAAAACAAGAACACAGCTCTCTACCTTATCAGTTTGACGGCAAGACTGGCCTTGACTTTACCAGTAGAACAGACACAGGCATATCTTATGTCCTGGCCACAAATGACGCAGAGACCCAAGTCTGGGACTAACGCCAGAGCATGTTCTCGGAAGTAGTGACCTCTTGCTCCAAGATAGGAGTAGGAACAGGAATATACTTTTATGGTCAGGAGTGCAGGAAGGAAATCCCTTTTATGGTTGAGAGTACCAGAGCAGGAACATATGTGATGTCAACCTACGTATACAAGCTGACGTGGTTGGAAGGAGGGAGAGGGTGCCTGGAGGATATATATACTGCATGAAACTTGTCATTTCTTTGGACTTGCTGTGGACTCACCACGCAAGTGCCTTCTGCTATCCGGAGAGCAGAATAAACTCTTTCTTTGAACCAACTCGGTGTCATTTTGACTTCCTTCCTCCTGTCACGGAGCAACGCAGACCCAATCGGTGAACTCCAATAAGGCTACAGTACAGCGCTGGCCCCTGGCCTCTTAAGTGAGATGGGCGCACAACTCTAGAGTCGGACACGACTGGCCCGTATGGGCAGGGGTACCTTTACCTTTACCTTTTATCTGGCATAAGGAATATTTTTGACAGGGCAGATGCTGTCTGTTTTTAAAGAAACTCTCATCCAACATGTTGATTAGCATGAGTGAGCATGCTGTGTAGGTGCAAAGAGATTACATATTCCTAGATGATATTTTACTGTGGGAATGAAGGACTTTTAAAAAAATGCCAAAGCAAGTTGTTCTTGTCAGTAATAACTTGTGTGTCCCAAGGCATGTGCTTCTGCCATGGTCTTTCATCCTGAGAAGGAGACCTGTTTAAGTGTCCGCTCCTTTGTAACCTCAGCAGTGTAGTAGTTTCTATGGCCTGTTTGCTAACCACACAACTGTGGCAACATAGAAAGCCGTTGTCAAGAGGGAGGGGTGACATAAGAAACTTTGATGCTATCTGTCACTGGCTTGAAAGAGACAAGACTTAGCCTACCTCCTCAGGCCAGCTATAGAAGCCGACTGGAGCAGCAACTGAATCTAAGTTCATCCTTGGCAACCAGTTAATTTCCTTCACTCTGTTCAAGGGCAGAAGGGCTAACCAAGTGGGCACTGAGCAGGCTGTTTGGCACACATAGATCTGTCCAGCAACACTTTGCCCCCACTCATTCATGGCTCTGCCTCCTGCCCGCCCACTGGCAGCTCAAACACATGCTACAAGGCAGCTGTATGTGTCAAGATGAGCAGAGAAATACATGTGAATGCACAATGCCTGGTGGAGCATTTGGCCTGGGCTCACTGCCTCTCTGTCTGCTGTCTTGGGGCATTTCCAGACTTACCACTTATAATATTATACTTACTGGGGTATGTGTCAGGTTTTCTGGCACATGAGACTGCTAGTATTCCAGAACAACTAAATTTCTACAGCAAAAAAATTCTGACTTCTGTGAAAGATCAGGAATGAATCATCAGTGTTTTCATTTGTTGGCATTGTCTGGGGTGGGGCATGCATTGGTGGTTTAGGAAATGGTTGTTTCATGCAACTTCCCTCTGACTGGTGTGAGCTGACATTTACTAGCTAGGTGTTAGTACAGCCCTAGAACATTTCTCATTTTAGACACAACCCACCATTAGTGTTGAAAGGGGGGGACAAAAACCCACACCCACTCTCTAATAACAAGAACATGTGGCCAAAGGTGCTGACAATCAACTGCTATTTCACTCTTAAATGTTGTTGTTGTTTAGTCGTTTAGTCGTGTCCGACTCTTCGTGATGCCATGGACCAGAGCATGCCAGGCACTTCTGTCTTCCACTGCTTCCCGCAGTTTGGTCAAACTCATGCTGGTAGCTTCAAGAACACTGTCCAACCATCTCGTCCTCTGTCGTCCCCTTCTCCTTGTGCCCTCCATCTTACCCAACACCAGGGACTTTTCCAGGGAGTCTTCTGTTCTCATGAGGTGGCCAAAGTACTGGAATCTCAGCTTCAGGATCTGTCCTTCCAGTGAGCACTCAGGGCTGATTTCCTTCAGAATGGATAGGTTTGATCTTCTTGCAGTCCATGGGACTCTCAAGAGTCTCCTCCAGCACCATAATTCAAAAGCATCAATTCTTCGGCGATCATCCTTCTTTATGGTCCAGCTCTCACTTCCATGCATCACTACTGGGAAAACCATAGCTTTTACTATACGGACCTTTGTTGGCAAGGTGATGTCTCTACTTTTTAAGATGCTGTCTTAAATCCTCTTAAATACATTGGCTCAAACCACAACTATACCACTATAAACGGTAAGCCCTTGGTCAGGTGACTTCCCCATCAGCACAGTCTGACAAGTTGATGAGAAGGCAGTTGGGTGTCCAAGAAGCAACAGGCGTCGCTGCCCCTGAGGTATCAGCTCAGGAGGATTTGGTGTTCAGGGCAAATGGCTGGTGTGGAACTCAGAAGGGATGGCTGGAGGGCTGCTGCTCACCCCACAGATCAGCTGCCTCTGTCCCCACCATCCACCGCCTCTCGCATCCATTTGGTTGCCCAAGATGGGTGTTCATTCTCCATAATGGTGGGGCTCTTCTGACCAGCAACCCCCACACTAATCATCAACTAGCAATGCATTTGACTTCCATCTGTAAATGATCCATCGTAGGTAGAACTTCCTTCTCATCTCTCTTCAGTCAGTTCAAACATAATGCCTTTCAGAGAAGGAAATTCGCACCTTTAAATGAGAACAGAAATGTTAAGAGATCAAGTTTACCTGGATACCTAGAATGCTGGTGTGTTTTTCATTTATTGCTGGTTTTAACTTTCTGAACATTTTAATTGTTTTTACTGATAAATTGATTGCTTTGCTCTTTTTGTAAACCGCTTCATCCTTCCCTGCCCCAGTCAAGCAGCATCTGAAATTTATGAAATAAAAAATTATGAAATAAACCATGTTCATGGATATTTGAACCAGCTATTGGGTTGCATTTATTTAAAAAACAAAACAAAATCTAGTTTTTCACAAAAGTAAAAGATAAGAAGAAATAGTAGGGAAGCTGCAGTGCTAGTCCAAATATAATTAGTGAAGATCCAAGGTCCATTCACTTTTCCAGTAGCCAATGCAATCAGGTCCAGTGCTCATATTTTAAGCCATTTTGTGTCTCATTTATATGGAAAACTATAGAGTGCCATAGGGACACGGGTGGCGCTGTGGGTTAAACCACAGAGCCTAGGACTTGCTGATCAGAAGGTCAGCGGTTTGAATCCCCATGACGGGGTGAGCTCCCATTGCTCAGTCCCAGCTCCTGCCAAACTAGCAGTTCGAAAGCACATCAAAGTGCAAGTAGATAAATAGGTACTGCTCCATCAGGAAGGTAAACGGCATTTCTGTGCACTGGTCTGGTTCGCCAGAAGCAGCTTAGTCATGCTGGCCACATGACCCAGAAGCTGTACGCCAGCTCCCTTGGCCAATAAAGTGAGATGAGCGCCGCAACCCCAGAGTCAGTCACAACTGGACCTAATGGTCAGGGGTCCCTTTACCTTTATAGAGTGCCATGTAGCCAACTCAATAGGTTTAGTAGGCTTCTTGTTTCAGTTACGCAGCAATCAGATGAAGTTGGTTTGAATCACAAGCATTCCAGGGAAGCACAAAAATCCACACAGATCTAATAGAGCCAACACCATGCTGGCTGTTTTTTATCCTGACACTCCTCCTGCCATCTTCGACATTTGCTTTATCTCATGCCAGAACACTCATCAAAGCGGCATGCCATTTTTATGTGGCTTGTGATGATGTGAGTAATAGTAGTACTGTCATCTAGTAGTATATCTTTTAAGCAGTGGCTCTATTAAGATCTGTAAATCTTAATAGCTTCTACAAACACCAACCACCTAATTCCTCCGCTGAATGTTAATGGGACCCGAATAGTTGTATGCCTAATAGAAACAGAACTATTGTAAATACTCTACTGTGAACTGAATTCTGCTTCTGAGATATTTTCACTCCCTTTTAAATTCAGTGCTACTGCCATTTCTATCTTACACAGTGTGATCTTTATATCTGGAGCCACCTTGGGTTGATGCATTTAAAAACAATCTCAGCATGTAGCAATGTGCTGATGGAGAGGTAATTTCACTCCTCTCATGCTTTAATCTCAAACAAGATAGCAGTGTATAGAGAGGAGAATGAATTCTTAGGTGAAGAATTTTATGATGCTATTACAAAGTTATGGGGGGAAAGTGGTGAGGTTCTTCTTTGTGTGTGGGGGGGGATGATATTGAGGAAGCACATCAAATCAGCAAGGTCATGTGGCCCTTGTTGTTGTTTCTACCTTAGATCCAAATCTATGATGAAATCCTATACACACCTAGGAGTAAGTAGGATAGAATGTAATAGGACTTTTCCCTTAGTAGGCATGCATAGGCATTGCATATTAATGGAATTAAGTCATGACTAGCTGGTCCCAATTTAAGTGGGACCTAAGTCCAACTAAGTCTGGATGCAACCAACTGTTATCACTACTATTATTGCTGCTGTTATTGATACCATCTATCCAGCTCTCCTGTAAAAATAATGCCCAAAGCAGCTTACATAAGATAAAGCCAAAAATAAAAAGTATGAAGCAAAAGCTACAGAATAATAAACAAAAGTAGTGAATCCACAGATTTACTATAACGAAAAAGGTCCCTAAAAGCAGCACATTAAAATATTTTTCAATAAAGAACTCTTCCAAGATGGGTTGGTATCAACTGGATTCCCCACTCCCATTTTCCAAGCTTCCAAAATAGTTTCCAGATTGGAACTTGGTGATGTGGGATCCAGTTGAATTTCAGAGGAGTGTTTCAGCACTACTCCATTGAAAGACTTTTCATTCTCTTGAGGAAGTGGGTAGGGGGACTTGTTGGAATGGAAAGACTGGAACTGGTGCAATGTGAGTCCAAATACAAGATGGGTTGACCTTGCCTGCGTTGAATTGGATTGTTCTATTTGAGCAGGAGGAAACCATGTTCAAGAACTGCCCCCTGTCCCAAATAATTCTCTCTCCTCTTACAATAAATAACTAAATGAAGATAGGCATAGGGCAGGGGTAGCCTTTGTGGTGCCCTCCAGTTATGGGTGGACTCCAACTCCTACCAGTCCTATCCATCTTATGCCAACAACCAGCGGTGATGGGGGTGGTGGTCTGGCAACATCAGGAGGGGACCATGTTGGTCACATGTGGCATACAGCACTAAAGATGACCAGTGCACTGCTTACTTCCTCCATAAGTGTGTGTTTGTAGGTATGAGTGCAAGCATACTGACAACAGATCACTGTAAGTGACAACGAAGTCACCTCTCATTCCTGAAGGTGTGCTGATCAGCCGTAGAGTACATTTTACCATCTGCTTCTCAAAATGTGTCTCTGGGTGGCATCTATGCCTTCTTGGAATTGATTTGGGTTGACTCTGCCCTAGTTACTTGAATGTACTTCTTAGAGCCCGCAACCCTAGGAAAGATACAATAAACAGCTGTGGAAAGGTGTGTGTGATGAATTTACATTTGGATACTAACTATTGGCAATGCAAAAAAATTATAAGTGCCTGGTTTCCTATGGTTCACTTTACCAGGATATGTGTGTGTGTGTGTGTGTGTGTGTACTGCTTCAGCTGTGTAAAATTTAGCTCTTGGCTCCAGTGAGTTGTAATTAATTTTCACGAAGTAGGTGGGAGAGAGGATTATAATAATGTGCTAGCCAACAGCTTTGCGGCCTTCATTGTTCTTACATTGTTTTTCAGATGTATTCGTCCTTTCCTCTCTCAGGCTCAGTTTCTGATAAAATCCCAAATGAAGGTAACAGAGCATGGGCAGGGGTGTAGGTATGTGTAAGAACAAGCCTATTGTACAAAGACAAGCGGTACTTATATTGTCCCACCTTCTTTGTCCTCTGGCCCCACCAAGCACTGCCATGTGCCCCCTTGGAAAAGAAGACAGCTTTTCAGTTGAAAAATGCTCCCCACCCCTGTAATAGACCATTTATGTTTTTAAACTCAAGGTGGTTAAGAGAGAAAAAAGTCAGTCCCACAAATAATTCAAATAATTAGTAGTGATTTTTAAACAAAAGAGAAAGAAATGGATGTAACTGATATAAAAAGAACATAAGAACATCGACATTGATATTCCAGCAAGCAGAAGTAGGGGAGTTAGATAAGCATAATTGTGGTAGCAGATGATTGAAGCAGTTATAGCATGTGGTGGGATAAATTGAGCTATGTCTCAGTAAGAATACAGTGGAAGGATGAGGGATTCTAGCAGAAGGCTGCTATTTGACCTAGGTCTATAAGTAACATTGGGCATGATGGGTGGGGCTCATCAAATTGTGCCTTTTTTGTCCCAAACTGAACTGGGATAATTCAGGTTGACCTAGGATTTGGGCTGCTTGAGTTGAGGCAGCTGAGGATCTCCTCAATTTGGAGCAAGTCCACCTGGAGCAATCTCAGTTGGGGGACAGGGAGGTCTAGTGGCAGGCAAAGGGCAGGGGTTGAACCCTGTTTAAACATGGAAGGAGGAGGTGTGTGACTGCTTCTTTCTGTAACAGTATGTGCAACTAGGGTTTAAAAACCCGATTAAACATACAATCCCGGGGGGGGGGGGGAGAAGGAGAGGCACATCTTCTTCTTCTCCCCCATCCAGGCTGTATAACTGAAGAAGAGGGAGAGGGAGAGGAGGAGGGAGAGGATGGACTTGATATCCTGCCTTTCACTCCCCTTCAGGAGTCTCAAAGTGGCTAACAATCTCCTTTCGCTTCCTCCCTCACAACAAACACTCTGTGAGGTGAGTGAGGCTGAGAGACTTCAGAGAAGTGTGACTAGCCCAAGGTCACCCAGCAGCTGCATGTGGAGGAGCGGGGAAGTGAACCCGGTTCACCAGATTACGAGTCCACCGCTCTTAACCACTACACCACACTGGCTTTCTGAATCAGTTTGGGGTGGATCAGCCCAAGATATTTAAGGTGGGATGGAGGTCAAACCAAATACCTAGATCAGAACGTGAATTGGATTGGGGTGAGGTCCATGTGCAGCCCTAATTTTTGAACACGTTACTTGACTGGAGAAGTGCATTGCAAAATTTGGAGGATTCCAAGGGAAGACTTAGTTTCAGTTCATGTATTGTTTCAGAAAGTGGGAATTAGGTAGGTTCACCTTTAAATGTGAACTGAATCAAATCTTTCCCTATCCCTAGCCATGGTGATGGGGTTCATTTTCTTGTCATTGCTGATATCAGCTTCTTTCATTCTCATTTATTTTTCTCCTCTGAGGTTTGCGCTCCGTCCTTCTAGCTGGCATTTGGCTGGCAACTGCTATAACTAATAAGCTCTTGTCGCTTACAATATTATATTCCACCCAGCAATCGCAATCACAATAAAGCTGAATCATATGTTCCTTGCATCAAAATATATTGTATTTAGATTGTCGAACTAGACATGACAGTGGCAAACATATGAGCTTAAATTGAGATCTTCCTTGATCACACAGAAAGAGGGATATGGGTGTAGTTTTCAGTCTCAACAGCCAGAGTTGTGTGCTTATGAGGGATGGCAAACCATATGCCTGCCCTTTTTGCTTTTAGAATAAGACTCCACCCCCACCCCCAGATCTGATGCCTTTAACTCTAGTTTGGCCCTAAGTGCTGGAAAAATGGGATACCCTATCACTGATGTGTAGCTGCAAGACAAGGAATGTGGATAATGTACAGTTAAGAAAAACAGATGAAGTTTATCCACTATAAACTTATTTTCCATAAAGACCTTTGTCCTAAGTAGTTAGGAGTCAAATGAGATAGCAATCCACCCTGCTGTGCATACAGGTTAGAATAGACAGCCATTAAATGCCATTTCTACCTTGAGGCATTGCTGCACAATGTGATTCATTGGCAGTTTAATCAATGTCTCACTCTTTAGGATGCCATTCAAAGAAAGTACTCAGTGATTCAAACAAGTGCATAAGTCTTGATTGTGGATGATTTTTCTGCTGTGCCAGATTATCTCCACCACCACCCCTTAGTCCTAAGAATGCATTTGCAAATTGTTGTTCAGCAACATTTCATTTTTATTCTTCGATCATTTGATTTGCCTTATTACCAAGGATGATGTAGTTTCTGATATCATCAGGGAACTCTGCCAATAGAGGCCTTACTGAAGTCAATATGTCAATAAGATGTGCATCTATAGAGCACCTGGAAGATGCTGAAGTTAGCCTCCATCAATCACTGGAGTGCTTCAGGGATCATGTTGTCCATTCCTTTTCCTAAAGCCCATCAAATCTGCCTAGCAAAACTGACAACTAAAGAGTGCTGACATTCCAAGTCCAGTGCATCCTGGAGGCGTTGGTACAAACTCATTTTGTCCTGTACACGGACTTAATTTGAAATTAGTTTTTGACATGGCAACATTCATAAAGTTACTTTCAATGGCAAAGTTTTGTTTTCCAATTGAGCTACAAAGCCACTTCCGACATCCAGAAGAGGTGGTGTTGCAGGCTCACGCCCCCAACACGCGCGCGGAGGCTGGTTTTCAGCCCACGTGCAAACAGGGGAATCCTCAGGGCCGCGTCATCCCCTGAGCCAGCCAATCGGCTGGCTCTGGGGGCATGGCTTGCCTCATTTAAGGCAAGCGTGGTCCTGGGATCTCCCTCTTTCGGTCCGCTCAGCTGGGAAGGTTTTCCCACCTGCCCAGCCTTTTAGGTTCCCTTTCGACCTTGCTATGGACCTCGGTTGGTCGCAGTTAAGGGGCCTGGTAGGAATTTTTTCTACTTGGCAAATTGGCACCGGACATTTGGTTTTTCGCCTACCTTGTAGCAAATTGCCACAACTCCTTTGGTTTAGGTGGTTAGGCATTGGTAGGGGTATTGTTATTTAGATGTATGGGGGGAGCCATCATCTCCCACAAATATTGAAGGGTAGTCTGGTAAAGGATTCCGGGGGGCATGGTGTCGTCCGAAGCCTATGGAGGCCAGGGCCTAAAGCGCGCCCCCGAGCAGTGACCCCGGGGGAGTCCCTAGTTGATGTGCATCAGCAGGACTCCCCCTGCTGGTGTTAATCCTTCCCGGTCTTCAAGCAAGCAGGCTGAAGCCGGATAGTCTTATAGGACCAATGCCTAATCCAATACCTGTAACCAATAAAGTTGTGGCCTTATTTCGCCCATTAACCTTAAATATCTGTGTCACGTGTCTTTATTTCTTCTGGTAGGAGGCGGGAACTCGCCACGCAATAAGCCTGCAACCTACACACACTTAATTTGTGTGCAATCAGCTTTATGTGCTTGGCAAAATAAAAGAAAGGGGGAGCAGAAAGGGGGCAGGCATCGGTGGGGGTGGGGCGAGACTCACACCCAATGTGTTTTGACCAAAAATGGTTTTGGCTTTAGGTGTGTAACCCCAATGTGAGTTGTGGGCTTACTGTACATTTCTATGAGAGACTCAATCTCCCGAGACTCAATCTCCATCTTACACTCAGTTTGTAAGCAGACCTCATAGCTACAACATCCAGTCTAAGTTTTTCTACTTTTTTTGTTTATTAACTTTCCTCATCCAACCACCTCAAGACTTGAGTAACATTTTGATTGAGGAAGAGGTTGCCACATTTTTGGTTGATTCTAATAAAGGTACTGAAGGTAAAGGTAAAGGTACTCCTGACCGTTAGGTCCAGTCATGGACGACTCTGGGGTTGCGGCGCTCATCTCACTTTACTGACCGAGGGAGCGGCGTACAGCTTCCGGGTCATGTGGCCAGCATGACTAACCTGCTTCTGGCGAACCAGAGCAGCACACAGAAACACCGTTTACCTTCCCACCGGAGCAGTACCTATTTATCTACTTGCACTTTGACGTGCTTTCAAACTGCTAGGTTGGCAGGAGCTGAGACTGAATAACAGTAGCTCATCCCATCGCGGGATTTCGAACCGCTGACCTTCTGATCAGCAAGCCCTTGGCTCTGTGGTTTAGACCACAGTGCCACCCACGTCCCATAATAAAGGTACTACCCAACCCAATTCAGAGTTTGAAAAAGAATGGTTTGTATCTATTGCTTACCTTACTCAGAAGAAATTATAGGACAAGCCTACTCTGAGTAGAATATAGTTGGATACAGCTTAACGTTTTCTTGGGCGATGGTTGATTTTTCCAGAATCATTGGGACCCAACCACAGCCTCACCACTGGCAGAAGCAGTGTCAAATTTTCTTCACTAACAACAGTGCCTCACTCCTTTTCTCCCATTTAATGAGACACCCACTTGTCTCCTTATGAGCTCTTCTGGTGTATTAAGCTGTCAAGTGTAAATGTGTGCTGTCTGCATTCAGCAGTAATAGTGCCAGGTAAGAAAGAATATAGTCTGACAAAGCATAAATGGCTGGGCATAGGATCAGCCTTAAGCTGTAGATATATTATTGCAGCTGAAACCAGTCTAAGGCATTGATCTTCAAGTGGGTTGGAGCCCACGGATGGGTCGCACTCTGAGCTAAAGTGGGTCACAACATCACCACCATTGTCTACTTAACAAAACAGAGAGGCAGAAGGAGAATGATCAAAGGTTTTACAGTGGTACCTTGGGTTAAGAACTTAATTCGTTCCAGAGGTCTGCTCTTAACCTGAAACTGTTCTTAACCTGAAGCACTACTTTAGATAATGGGGCCTCCCGCTGCTGCCACGCTGCTGCACGATTTCTGTTCTCATCCTGAAGCAAAGTTCTTAACCTGAGGTACTATTTCTGGGTTAGCGGAGTCTGTAACCTGAAGCATCTGTAACCTGAAGCGTCTGTAACCTGAAGCATCTGTAACCCGAGGTACAACTGTATAGGAAAAATGGAACTCCAAGAGGTACTGCTCTTCTTTCCCCAACATGACAAGCTGCATCTGCTAAAATTCTGGATAACATATATGTATAGAAGCTCTGCCAGCCCTCATATCTGGTTGCCGAAATTATTGATGGGGGATAAATTTTACGCTGTTTGCATTTTAGTGAGAAACTGCCTAATTCACATTCCTCAGATCAACATAAGAACCTAAACTGAAGTATCCTTCAAAATCCACACTTCTCCAAATTTTGCAGGGCTTTTCTCCAGTCAAATAATATATACAAAAATGAATATATTGAGGAAAACGTGGATGAAAACGCATATATTAAATGAAAATAGCAGATGAAAAAGCATTATGTTAGAGAATGTTGCTCGCAAAAACATCTGTATTAGTGAAAACTACATTAAAATTTGTTTATGAGGTGACATTTGGACTAAAACACTGTTAAACATCAGTGAGGATTTCCTCAAATTGCCACAGAAATGCTCAGAGCGGAGTTCAGAGCTGAAAGCTTCCATCAAGAAAGGGGAAGAGTTTGCCAAGAGCATGAAGTGAAGATCTGTTGATGACAAAAGAAGAGAACTGCAGCCCCCTTAATTTATTTTAAGGTGTATCGTGTCACTTTAAAGGCTCCCGGAGCAAAGCGTTGAGTTTTGCTTTCGGGCCTTGATGTTAGCCCTGCCCTACAAATCTGTTGATTGGAATTCTGTTCCTCAATTTAAAAAACCACACACACACAACCTGTTTCTTGCTACAGAAATGTGAATTGAATTTAAGATTAGGGGAAAAGAAATAGAAACTAAGAGACACTGAAATTGACAGATAGTCTAGAGAGAAAAGAAATAGTAAAGGTAACGGGACCCCTGACCATTAGGTCCAGTTGTGACTGACTCTGGGGTTGCGGCGCTCATCTCGCTTTATTGGCCGAGGGAGCTGGCGTGCAACTTCTGGGTCATGTGGCCAGCATGACTAAGCCGCTTCTGGCGAACCAGAGCAGTGCACAGAAACACTGTTTACCTTCCTGCCAGAGTGGTACCTATTTATCTACTTGCACTTCATGCTTTCGAACTGCTAAGTTGGCAGGAGCAGGGACCGAGCAACGGGAGCTCACCCCGTCATGGGGATTCGAACCGCCGACCTTCTGATCAGCAAGCCCTAGGCTCTGTGGTTTACCCACATTAAGATTCCATGTTTATTGGGTGAAACCTTCCCCACCTGGTACCTTCCACATTTTTTTACTCCAATTCCCATCAGATCCAACATCATGTACAGGTTAGGGAATGTAACCATTCGCTAAAGACAGTGATGACATGGAAGATTTAATCTTTAGACAAGTAAAATGCATTAGATACTCATACATTGAGGGAAGAGCAGGATTTGTACCCATTGCTCCCCTCCTGCCTCATCTTCCAGCCATGCCTCCTGCTGGCTGCACACTTGACAAATATGCAAATGACCTTGGCATGTGCCAACATCCACACCCTCGCCAGTCCCGCTTTACATCCTTGGGTGCTTTTGCCTGGCTAGAATCCTTCACCGATTCTACTCACCTGGATGGAGCACAGAGATAAGTGTTTGAGAGCGTGTAGAAACTAGGCCAGGTAAAAATGGCATTCATTGCTTGCACACTTTGGCTTCTCTGACCCAACCAACCACTGGCACATGGTTCCTGCTAAGTTGCGCAGAAGGGAATCCATAACTCAAGCTGAAAAGGGTCCCAAAATCCCTGCAATAGTGTGTTGTGTGAATATAGAACAGTGTTAGTGTAGCGATGCCTAGACAATCTTTACCTGATTACAATTTTGCAAATTATTGTCGAAACAAAATCTACACCCAAAGGCGAAGTAAGCAGCAACAACATCTCAAGCCATGTCTTTTTCAAATCTGTGTTTTCTGTCTTTTGAGATGACTCATCTGCTGTCTGGAGGTTTAGCCAATAAATAATTTATGAGGGTTGTGTTCTATTATGAATATATATATATATATATATATATATATATATATATATATATATTCCTGTTTGCATGGGAAATCAGGCTGGTATATATGTTTTACTCAGGATGGGCATAAATAGCTTGCCTTTCTATTTTTGGGGTGCAGTTCCTCAGATTTCAACTTTTGATAATGTCCCTCTAAAGTTCATGTACATTAAGAGATGTGGTGCGTTCAAAAGTAATTGAGGGATTGGCCTTATGCCAAGCACTGGGAACCAAGGACCTTATCCAATAATCTGCCATAATGGTTTTTGGATCAGACTTTAAATGAGATATTTGCACAAGGAAAACATGTTTTCTGAATGCTGTTGTGCAAATATTGTGCAGGTATACCACTTGGGTATCGGTAACCTGAGCCGAATGCACATTTAATAATGACATTACTTTTCTTTTCTTTTCTTTTCTAGGTAAAAGAAAATAAAAGAAATAAGAATTTCCAGAAAGTTCAACTGGTCCAGAGTACTGGACTGAATTTTAAGAGCTAAATTGCTGAGGCCCATTTATACTGAAGTAAAATCTCCCCAGTGTTTCCACTTTTGATTTAGGTCAACTATATGATGCCAACAATGGCCCGTCTAGTTCAGAATCATCTCACAGTGGCCAGCCTGATGTCTGTGGGAATGTCACAAGCAGAACATGACCTTCACTCCAGCTGCATGGTAAAAGGTAAAGGGACCCCTGACCATTAGGTCCAGTCGTGGCCGACTCTGGGGTTGCGGCGCTCATCTCGCTTTATTGGCCGAGGGAGCTGGCGTACAGCTTCCGGGTCATGTGGCCAGCATGACTAAGCTGCTTCTGATGAACCAGAGCAGCGCACGGAAACACCGTTTACCTTCCCGCTGGAGCGGTACCTATTTATCTACTTGCACTTGATGTGCTTTCGAACTGCTAGGTTGGCAGGAGCAGGGACCAAGCAACGGGAGCTCACCCCGTCGCGGGGATTCGAACCGCTGACCTTCTGATCAGCAAGTCCTAGGCTCTGTAGTTTAACCCACAACACCACCCATGTCCCTAACAGCTGCATGGAAGAGGGGCCAAATTTGCTCCCTGCAAAATGAAGCAGAGTAGCATTCCTCCCCCCACCCACCCACCTACCTCTGTACCAGAATAAAGATATTAAGACAGCTGAGATAAAAATGTCATAGCTTTATTAGCTTAATATCCATAGTGAGCAAATAATTGAATACTGCAACAGTGTGGGAAGTCTCTTGTTGAAAAGTCAGCTGATGTTAAAATTCATCTGTGGTGCCATTAAAAGGAATACTAGACTCAGGCCAACGAAATGGCTGAGCCATGCCTTTCATCATCTGCTACCAAGAGAATGCCAAGGAAGTCAAAAACTCCACCCCACCCCTGATAACAGGTTAGAGGGCAGCCCAAGGTCAGCCCCACTCCTAGATCCTCACAAGCTGAAGCTCTGACTGTGATGGAGACGAAGCAGGAAGGGTGGGCAAAAGCTATGAGAGGCTACCATAAAGGTAAAGGTAAAGGGACCCCTGACCGTTAGGTCCAGTCGCGGACAACTCTGGGATTGCGGCTCTCATCTCACTCTATAGGCTGAAGGAGCCAGTGTACAGCTTCCGGGTCATGTGGCCAGCATGATTAAGCCACATCTGGCAAACCAGAGTAGCGCACAGAAACACCATTTACCTTCCTGCCAGAGCGATACCTATTTATCTACTTGCATTTTGATGTGCTTTTGAACTGCTAGGTGGGCAGGAGCAGGGACTGAGCAATGGGAGCTTCCCCCGTTGCGGGGATTCGAACTGCCAGCCTTCTGATTGGCAAGCCCTAGGATCTATTGTTTAGACCACAGCACCACCCACATCCCCAGAGGCTACCATATGTGATGGCAATGTAAAGTTATTAAGAAGGCCTGGGAAGTGACATATAAAAATTTGAAGAGTGTTATGTAGTGTAGTTTCACCCTGGGCCAACAGGGGGATACTGTATATAGTTTTCACTCAGGTCTGTAGATAGTTTTCACTCAGGTCCGCGGCAGTTATTTTAGGCGGGAACTCTGGGCTGTTGTGGTTACAATGTTGACAGCCGGCTGCCTATAAATACAGGCCGGCTGAGCTGTTCGCAGTCAGTTCTATTCCAGCTTACCATAATAAAGAGCTACTTGAAGAAATCGCTGTGCCGGCTGCTATGTCAACCCACGACTTAACACTGGCGACGAGGATGGGATAGATGGACATCAGAGCACAGCCAGATGCGGCCAGCCTCTGAACTGAGCTGAATCACTGAGCTGAATCACAGAGCGAAATCACTGAGCGAAATCACTGGGCAGAACCAATTCAGAGCTGACTGTTCTGGCTAGAGCACTGTGTTCCATCCATCGCCCTTCACGCCGGCATCGGAATCATGGCTTCACTTGTGCCTCTACCGCCGTTTGCGCCAGCCTCTGAATCATGGGACTCCTACCTCGCTCGGTTCGACTGCTACCTCCAAGCCAACGAGCTGACAGCAGTATCAAAGGATCGGAAGCGGGGCCTATTCCTCAGCCTCTGTGGGCCTGAGGTGTTTGAGATGGCCCGAGCGTTGGTTGCGCCTGAAGCAGTCCAGGCAACACCATGGGACACGATCCAAGAGAAGCTCCGCAACCACTACGCACCAAAGCCGTCCAAGATTGCTGCCCGCCATGCGTTCTACCACCGGAACCAGGCAGAGGGGGAGTCAATCAACAACTACACCACCGCCCTGCGACAGGCTGCAATGCACTGTGAGTTCCGAGACTTAGACGATGCCCTGATGGATCGAATCGTCTGCGGGGTCCGGGACATCCATCTGCAACGGCGCCTCCTAGCCAAGCCAGACCTCACGCTACAGAAAGCCATTGAGGAGGCTGTGGCCTCAGAAGCTGCTGAACGCTCCGCCCAGGAGATCCGCAAGTCCAGCAGCCCGCGTCTTGCTAGGGAGCCAGTTCCGGTGCATCATGAAGAGGCCAGCAGTGAGGAGGCTGTTAGGATATTTCCGTTCCACCTTAAAAGGAAGCAGGCTTTTGTAAGCAACAGGGTCTGCGCATGTCCTATTCACAGGATGTTTATGC
Organism: Podarcis liolepis; assembly: GCF_965112155.1. Taxonomy (NCBI): domain Eukaryota; kingdom Metazoa; phylum Chordata; class Lepidosauria; order Squamata; family Lacertidae; genus Podarcis; species Podarcis liolepis. The sequence continues at coordinate 26,032,302 of NC_139558.1, read as the reverse complement.
TTGCTGTTTTTTCCTTTCGTTTTCTCAGTCGGCTCAGACACGCTGACAGAATGGACGTGTTTTCTTTTGTTCTGTTAAACGCTAAATAAAGTCTGTAAATTATGCTCTTCTGCTCTTCTGTGATGCAAGCTTTCGGCTGCGTTTCTGCTGATAAAGAGGGTGCACCAGCCTAGGAATGTGGCTAAGAATTTCCAAAGGCTTTGTGCCCCTAACTGTTGGATCTGCGTGAGTACGGGAGGCCGATGGACGTCCAGAACTCCGGCTTGGGGGCTCATGATGGACACTATCTCCCTGGCAGTTTCCCAACAACAAGGTTTCGGGCCCAGATTCACGGCACCTACAGGAGAGTAAAGCTGCAACAGACTGCGTTTGAGGTATGTTGTGGGAAAAGCGAAAGAAAGAAGGGACGCTTTTCTTTGATCTCCGGCAAGGCAGATTAATTGGCCTGGGAGCTGAGCCAAAAAGGCTTTGTGATTAATGGCTGCCAAGATAACGAGTCTTTGAAGGCATAGGGCTCACGGCTCATGTAAAAAGCTGGAATGGAATTTTTCCAAGCTGATGGAGATGCTCAGTGCCCTAAGTTGGATGGGCAGAATTATGGAACTTGGGCAAAATGGTGTGAGAGTTTGCTGCGTCAGTTTGGGGTGTGGCATGTTGTTTGTGAAGCCCCCCCAGTTCCTCTGACAGAGAGATGGAAATCAGCTGATTCGAAAGCGATAGACATAATAGTCCTATCCGTATCTCTTGAGGAAATTAAGACGCTGGCTGGCAACACCACTGCACGTGCAATGTGGACTGCTTTGTTGAAAGCTCACAAACCAATAATCCCAGCCCAGAGTTTGACTGCATCGGAGGTCCTAGCTGTTTCCCAGAATGCGAATGAGTGCAGGGATGCTGAGGGCACTGGTTGCAAGCTGCAGGGGGAGCTGACCGTCACGTCATCCCAGGCAGCATTCCAGCCTCCAGGGGGAGCCAAGGAGTCGGCAGCTGAGAGCTCTGGTTCTCATGGGAACCAAGGCCATCGCCTTTGCAGAGGCCGGAAAGGCAAAGGTAAACAGAGCCACAGGCAGACACCTGCAGATGGCCAGGAGCAGAGGGAGGGTGAAGAGCCCGCGGCGCCAGGGAAAAACAAAGCGTTGTTTACTGGCACAGCTTCACCAAAGGCTAAAGGCACGTCTGCTGACCAGAAGCAGGGGGGCAAGCTGCAAAAGCCCACGCCAGTGGAAAGCAAGGTTTTGCTTGCTGGCACAGCTTCACCAAAGGCTAAAGGCAAGTCTGCTGGCCAGGAGCAGCAGGGGGGCAAGCTGCAAAAGCCCAAACCGCTGGAAAACAAGGGTTTGCTTGCTGTAAAGACTGCTCCAACAGCCAAAGGCGACTTTGTTGTGGATTCAGGCTGCACGCGCCACATCTCCAAGGACAGGCATCTCTTTATCTCCTTCAAGCCTCAGGAAGGTGAGATCCACCTGGCTGATGGAAGGACGTTGCAAATTGCAGGAGAAGGGACTGTGAAACTTGCAAGTTTGCACACAACCATCAGCGGTGTACTGTATGTTCCAGGAGCTGCGAGCAACTTGTTGAGCGTCCCACAGCTTACTGGGCGTGGTTTTCAGATTTCCTTCAAGAGGAGCGTCTGTGTCATCAGTAAAGGCAAAGAGGACTATTTGCATGCAAAGTTTATGGATGGTTTGTTCCATATAACTTATGATGACACTGCTGTTGTATCTAAAGCTGATTCTTGTTGTGTTGCACAAACTAACAAAGTTCTTCATGCAGGTTGCATTCATGATGCGCATCGAAGGTTTTGTCACCTCTCTTGGAAGGCACTGGCCAAGATGCCAGAGGTGGTTGAGGGTTTGAACATCAGACCTTGTAAATTTCACATGAAATGTGTATCCTGTGCAGAGAACAAGGTGAAGGTTGCTCCAAAAGGCAAGGAGTCTAGCAGGCAGGCTTCCAAACCCTACCAGCTAGTGCACGCGGACCTGGTTGGTCCACTAGTGCCCTCTTTAGGAGGAGCAAGGTACTTCATGATTCTGATTGATTCTTTTTCTAGGTACATTCATGTGTATTTGCTCGAACAGAAATCGCAAGCGTTTCCAAAGTTTAAGGAATTCTGTGCTTGGTTGGAAAATGTGCACGGTAAACGTATTTCTTGTTTTTTTTACTGATCGGGGCGGGGAGTTCACTTCTCAGCAGTTTGAAGCTTTCCTGACTGAGAAGGGAATCCAGCATGACATGTCAACGCCCAGATCGCCATGGATGAATGGGCTTGCGGAGAGAGCAAATCAAACATTGCTGCAAGGAATGCCATGATGCCAATCTCCCTGATAAGTTTTGGGGGGAAGCTTTGGGGAATCTGGTTTACAGTTATAATCGCAGATTGCCATCACCCATTGGTTGTACCCCCTATGAGAAGATGTTTGGCAAGAAACCCAACACCAAACACATGAGAATTTTTGGTTCGGACATGTGGGTACGCACACAACAAACCAACAAGCTTGGGAAGCGTGGGGCACATGGTTTGTTCATGGGGTACGAAAAAGGTGCATACAGGGTATGGATGACTGACTCTAAGTCCATTAAGTTCACAAGGAGTGTTGAGTACAATCCTAAGTGGGGGGAAAATGTGGGAATTTTCCAGAGTTACCCAGAGGAGGATGAAGGTGATGTCAAGCAAGCAGCTAAAGATGAGAAAGCTGCTGATGAGGATGATGATGATGAGGATGATGAGGATGATGAGGATGATGATCAGAGTTCGGATTCCAGTTCAGTGGGCGGCGCTGCTGCTGCTGCTGGTGTCAGTGACAGTGATGACACAGCAGACTACAAGAGCGCACAGGCCTCAGTCAGACCATCTGATGCTTCTGACAATGAACTGGAAGAACCACTGTTCACCATTGGTCACTTTTCTCCTAAGAAAGAGGAGATGAGTCCAGAAGACTTGCGTCTAGTACGCAGATCTGAAAGGGCGACCAAAGGCAGACCTCCAAAGAGGTATGCTGATGAGTTTGCTAAGACAGCAACAGCTGTTCTTAGTAGCTCAGAGAAGGTGTGGGAACCTTCAAGCTTCAAAGAGGTTCAGGAGTTAACCTCTAAAGATGCTGAGCCTTGGCTTAATGCCATGAAGGCTGAAGTTGATTCCTTGAACAGGAACCAAACTTGGGAATTGGTACCGGTAGTCCCAGGAATGAGACTGGTTGGCAGCAAATGGGTCTTCAAGGCCAAGACAGACCAGAATGGCAAGGTAGTCAGACACAAAGCCAGATTGGTTGCCAGAGGTTTTTCACAGGTACCAGGACAGGATTACCACGAGACCTACTCACCCACAGTCAAATATGAGAGCATTCGGCTGATGCTCAAGATCGCTGCGGAGGAGAAACTGCATGTTTCCCATCACGACATTAATACAGCTTTTTTGTACGGGATTTTGAATGAACAGCTGTTCATGCTTCCACCTGATGGGATGGAGATACAGAAGGGTATGGTCTGTAAACTGCGGAAATCCTTATATGGTCTCAAGCAGAGTGCCAGGTGTTGGAACACAAAACTCACTGAGACATTGCTTTCTCTAGGTTTTCACCAGGGCAAAGCTGATCCATGTGTGTTTGTCAAGGAGGAGGGGCAAAACAAACTGTATTGTTTATGTTTTGTTGATGATCTTCTGATGTTTTGGAAGAATCAGGCTTTTTACCAAAGCACCCTAGCTCAGCTGAAGGAGCACTTTGACATGAAGGATCTTGGTGAGGTATCCAACTATCTTTCTCTGCAGGTGGAGAAGGACCAAGCAGGTAATTTTCTGGTACACCAAACACAGAAAATTGCTGATGTGTTAACCAGGTTGAATTTGGTTGATGCAAACCCAGCAGACACACCGATGGTGACAGGTTACCAGGTAGACAGTACTGCTGAAGCGTTTTCTGACACAACGCTGTACAGATGCATTCTAGGCAAGCTGAATTTCATTGCCAGATGTTCAAGACCTGACATAGCTGTAAGCTGTAATCTGCTTAGCAGACATGCCAACAATCCTACGGTTCAGGATTGGAAAGCTCTGAAGCGCATAGCCCGCTATTTGAAAGGGACTATGCACTACAGGCTGAGGTTCACCAGTCAGAAGACTGGAGGTCTTGAAATCTTTGCTGATGCAAGTTTTGGAAGTGACACCACAGATGGTACAAGCACTTCTGGTGTGTGCTACATGTACAACCACTGCCTGTTTGACTGGTTGTGCAAGAAGCAGACAACAGTGAGCCTAAGTTCCTGTGAAGCAGAACTCAATGCTCTGTCATTTTCACTCATGGATTGTGAATGGTTGATGCAACTGTTTAAGGACATCAGGGTTTCTGTGAAATGTCCTATACAAGTGTATCAAGACAATAGATCTTGTTTGGCTTTGCTGAACTCCGAGAGTTGCAAGCAGAGAACCAAGTACTTGCAGATTAAGCTACATCGTGCAAGAGAGTGTATTCAGAAAGGACTGATTCGGGTGTCCTACATGGCAGGAAATGAAATTCCTGCTGATCTGTTGTCTAAGGTTGTTAACAAAGAACAACTTAAGATTTATGTACAAAGGTTGCAATTGGGTGAACCACAGGTACGACAGGTTACACGGAAAGGGGGAGGATGTTAGGATATTTCCGTTCCACCTTAAAAGGAAGCAGGCTTTTGTAAGCAACAGGGTCTGCGCATGTCCTATTCACAGGATGTTTATGCTTGCTGTTTTTTCCTTTCGTTTTCTCAGTCGGCTCAGACACGCTGACAGAATGGACGTGTTTTCTTTTGTTCTGTTAAACGCTAAATAAAGTCTGTAAATTATGCTCTTCTGCTCTTCTGTGATGCAAGCTTTCGGCTGCGTTTCTGCTGATAAAGAGGGTGCACCAGCCTAGGAATGTGGCTAAGAATTTCCAAAGGCTTTGTGCCCCTAACTGTTGGATCTGCGTGAGTACGGGAGGCCGATGGACGTCCAGAACTCCGGCTTGGGGGCTCATGATGGACACTATCTCCCTGGCAGTTTCCCAACAGAGGCATCCTCCAGTGAAGACGATGACGTGCACCAGACAAAGCGGGAGCGCAGGAAGTTCCAACAGAAGTCCAAGGGCCAACCGGAATGTGCTGGCTGTGGAGGCAACCATTCCCGTGCCAAGTGTCGATTCAGAGACGCCACCTGTAGGAAGTGTTCCAGAAGGGGCCACATCGCTAAGGTCTGCCAATCGGCTCCGTCTGACACCCCCCCTTCATCGACTCGCAAGTCCAAGTCTTCACTCCAGTCTGCCAAGGAAAGTTGTTTCGCTCTCACCAACTGCCGCTGCCCGTCTGGAACCACGATTGGCCAAACCGACTCGCCTACGCGACGCAAGCTGAACGTCACGGTGCTCAATGAAGGAGCTCCATGTGACATGGAGATCGACACCGGGTCTGCCCTGTCCATCGTGTCATGGAGCACCATCAAAAGACTGGTACCCAGAGTGTCCAAAAGGCAACTCGACTCTCACCGCGTACACCTGAGAGACTACCAGGGAAACGACATTCCCGTGGTAGGCGTTGGCCGGTTCCGGATCGCCTTCAAGGATTTTTCGGGCCTGCTCCGGTTGGTGGTGGTCGAAGGTCAGCGGCCAAGCCTCCTAGGGCTAGACTGGTTTGATGCCCTCGGCCTGGAAGTCACCGGCATCAACTGCATCTCTAACGCAGAGACTGAGGGTCTGGTCAAAGACTTTGCCGAGGTTTTTGACGGCACCTTGGGCCAATATACAGGTACGCCCATCTCCTTTAGCCTTGATCCACAAGTCGCCCCCATCAAGCTAAAGCCACGCCGGGTTCCCTTTGCTCTCAAGGCTAAGGTGGACGAACAACTGGACAAACTGATCGCCCAAGGAGTTTTGGAGCCGGTTGACCACGCAAAGTGGGAAACCCCCATCGTCACGCCTGTCAAGCCAGATGGGTCGGTGAGAATCTGCGCTGACTACAAGTGCACGATCAACAAGGCACTTCAGCAGCACGCTTATCCGGTTCCTGTTGTCCAACACCTGCTGCATTCCCTGGGTGAGGGTAAGGTCTTCGCTAAGCTGGACCTTGCCCAAGCCTATCAACAACTGCCAGTCGATGATGCCACTGCTGAAGCCCAGACGATCGTCACCCACCGGGGGGCATTCCGTTGCCGCCGGTTGCAGTTCGGGGTGAGTGTGGCTCCTGGCATCTTCCAAAGCCTTATGGAGCGTCTCCTGCAAGGGCTTCCGGGCGTGGTACCATATTTTGATGACGTCTTGGTGTCTGCAGACTCACACCAGCAGCTGTTCGAGCGCCTCCGTGCCGTGCTGACCAGGTTCCAGGAGGCCGGGCTCAAGGTAAAGAGGGAGAAGTGCCAGATCGCCGTTCCACAGGTAGGGTTCCTGGGGCTGCTGAACTTTTATAACATGTTCCTGCCCCACAAAGCCACAGTGGCTGAGCCTCTTCACCGACTCCTTAGCACTAAGACGCCTTGGGCCTGGGGTCATCGGGAGACGGCGGCCTTCAACGCGGTCAAGGCTCTCCTTTCTTCAGACAGTGTGCTGGTACAGTACAGTGAATCCAGGCCGCTGGTCCTTGCCTGCGACGCCTCACCTTTTGGCATCGGTGCTGTCCTTAGTCACCGTTTTCCAGATGGAAGAGAAGCACCGCTCGCCTACTTTTCCAGGACACTATCTCCGACGGAACGGAATTACAGCCAGCTCGACAAGAAGGCATTGGCACTTGTGGCTGGAGTGAAGAGGTTCCATGAATACCTCTATGGCAGGACTTTTGACCTCATCACTGACCACAAGCCACTCCTGGGCCTCCTCGCCGGTGATCGTCCAACTCCACCGGTCCTCTCACCACGCATGCTGCGATGGACTGTTTTCCTGGCTGCCTACCACTACCGGCTCATCCATCGCCCGGGGAAATCGATGGGCCATGCCGACGCCCTCAGCCGTTGCCCTCTTCAGCTCCAGCTTCATCGCTCCTTCTGATTGAGGATCTTCCGGCAGCGCCTGTATCGGCTGCCACTGTGGCCTCCACATCTGCCCAGGATCGCACCATCAGCCGGGTGCTCAACTGGGTGTGGAGGGGGTGGCCACAAGGGCCCTTTGCATCGGAGTTCCAGCCCTTCGCAACCAGACAACATGAACTCTCAGCTCATCGCGGCTGTCTGCTGTGGGGAGACCGCGTCGTGATTCCCCAGGGACTCCGTCAGCGCGTCCTGGAGGCTCTGCACGTTGGCCACCTGGGAATTGTCAAAATGAAGGCGTTGGCTCGGTGTTACGTCTGGTGGCCTAATATGGACGATGCCATCACTGCCTGGGTGTCCGCCTGTCAAGCGTGCCAGGAGTCGAGGCCTGCACCACCGGCAGCTAAGGGACACACCTGGGAGACGCCAAAGACACCCTGGTCGAGGGTGCACATCGATCTGGCTGGCCCCTTTCACGGCCGGACCTTTATGGTAGTGGTGGATGCCTATTCCAAATGGCTGGAGGTCGCCCTGATGCCCTCCACCACTACCGAAGCTGTCATCCGGGTGCTGCGAGGCCTGTTTGCAACGCATGGGTGTCCTGATGTCCTTGTCTCTGACAACGGACCGCAGTTCACGTCAGGCACGTTTGAGCGGTATCTTTTGGGACTGGGCATCCGACATGCCCTAACGGCACCCTTTCATCCATCCAGCAACGGGCAAGCGGAAAGAATGGTGCGCTCGACAAAAGAGGCACTGGCGCGCCTGGACCGGGGAGACTGGCATGAGCGGGTCGCCGAATACTTGTTCGTGCAACACATCACCCCTCATGCGGCCACAGGGAGGAGTCCTGCTGAACTGCTTATGGGCCGCCGCCTCAGGTCACCGCTCGACCGGCTACACCCAGACTTTGCCGTGGCTGAACCCCCAGGCTGTGCCAACGCACCACGGTCATTTGTCCCAGGAAACCAGGTCTTTGCCCGGAACTATGTGGGGGACATCCCTTGGGTGCCAGCCACAGTAGTGGGAGTCACTGGACCTCGCTCGTACCAGGTGGCACTCGAAGACGGACGCTTGTGGCGACGGCACATAGACCAGCTTAGGCGCAGGGTTGGGGACTTGGACACTACCGAGGTGCCCCCAACTGCGCTTGCGGCTCCAGAAGAGACACGTACAGATGGCGAGGCCCCACCTACACCTCCCTCGCAAACTGCCAGCGTGGAGCCGAACCAAGCCGTTTCAGAACAGACTCAGACCACTCCACTTGCGGAGGCTCCGCTCACAGCAGCGGATCCAGGGGAGTTGGTTCCAACGCCACCTAGGGTCGCACCACAGCATCAGCGAGAACTGTGTGGCCCTCCGGACTTGGCTACCAGTCCCCGGCGGTCTGGCAGAGTTTCCAAGCGCCCAACTCATTTAAAGGACTATGTTGTTGGACAGGTATCACTGTTGGTCTAAGTATGGGAAATGTAACCGATATGCTTTTGTGCTTAATTGAACCATTACGCGTAGTGCTGTATATAAGGAAACCATTACTATTGTAACTAACGCCTTATCTCGGTGGGGAGGGGTGTTATGTAGTGTAGTTTCACCCTGGGCCAACAGGGGGATACTGTATATAGTTTTCACTCAGGTCTGTAGATAGTTTTCACTCAGGTCCGCGGCAGTTATTTTAGGCAGGAACTCTGGGCTGTTGTGGTTACAATGTTGACAGCCGGCTGCCTATAAATACAGGCCGGCTGAGCTGTTCGCAGTCAGTTCTATTCCAGCTTACCATAATAAAGAGCTACTTGAAGAAATCGCTGTGCCGGCTGCTATGTCAACCCACGACTTAACAAAGAGAATGTTAAATAAAAATAAAAATAGAAGCTATGATTTTGAAAGGTATGGGATTGAATGGATTTTTTGTGCAAAAGACTTTGTTCCTGCATCTAAGAGTTGACATCAGGCCAAGACGAGCCCATCCCTATAGAAGCAAGAAGCCTCTGCCCAAGAAGATAAAGAAGACTGGCAAAACAAATTACAGTGGTGCCCCGCAAGACGAACGCCTCGCAAGACGGAAAACCCGCTAGACGAAAGGGTTTTCCGTTTTGGAGGCGCTTCGCAAAACGAATTTCCCTATGGGCTTGCTTCGCAAGACGAAAGCCCATAGGGAAATCTCCGGGACAGCGGGGAAGCACAGCGCATCTTCCCCACTGTCCTCGGACCTCCTCCGAAGCCTGGCAGGGGGCGGAGAGACCTCCTCCCGCCGCCAGGCTTCGGAAGGCTGCTCCAAAGCCTGGCAGAGGGGTGGAGAGGTTTTTTAAAAACCCCGGGACAGCGGAGGACTTCTCCGCTGTCCGGGGCGATTTTAAAATGCTGGCGGGTGGCAGCGAAGGCTTCGCTGCTGCCTGCCAGCATTTTAAAATCGCCCCGGACAGCAGAGAAGTCCCCCACTGTCCCGAGGTTTTTTAAAATGCTGGCATCTTCCCCGCTGTCCCCGGACCTCTTTTGAAGCAAGGGGCGGCAACGCGGAGAAGCGATCTTCTCCCCTCCGCCCCTTGCTTCAGAAGAGGGGACAGAGGGGAAGGCGCGCGTCTTCCCCTTTCTCCCCGGACCCCTTTTGAAGCAAGGGGCAGCAACGCGGAGAAGCGATCTTCTCCCCTCCGCCCCTTGCTTCAAAAGAGGGGACAGAGGGGAAGGCGCGCGTCTTCCCCTCTGCCCCTCGGAGATTGCGGGGCAGGCAATGGGAAGAAGCAATCTTCTCCCCGCTGCCCCTTGCTTTAAAACAGGTCCGGGGACAGAGGGGAAGGCACGCGTCTTCCCCTTTCTCCCCGGACCCCTTTTGAAGCAAGGGGTGGCAACGCGGAGAAGCGATCTTCTCCCCTCCGCCCCTTGCTTCAAAACAGGTCCGGGAACACCTCCCGCCGCTGCCCGGCTTCGGAAGGCTCCTCCGAAGCCGGGCGGCGGGGCAGGAACACCTTCTGAAGGCCGGCGGGGGGCAAAAGTCTTTGTTCCCCCCTGCCTGCCTTCCTGGAAGGCTTTTGAATCGCCCCGGACAGCGGAGAAGTCCTCCGCTGTCCCGGGGTTTTTTAAAATGCTGGGGGTGGGAAGAAAAGCCCTTGTCCCCCCCCCAGCCTTCAGAAGAGGTCGGGGGACAGACTGTCCCCGGACCTGGTCTGAAGGCGGTTTCCATAGGAACGCATTAATTGATTTTCAATGCATTCCTATGGGAAACCGTGCATCGCAAGACGAAAAACTCGCAAGACGAAGAGACTTGCGGAACGAATTAATTTCATCTTGCGAGGCACCACTGTAATGAACTATGCAGGACATATTAGATAATTTGAAACCCAAGAAAGAGAAAGGACATTGTTGTTGTTGTTGTTTTTTAAAGGGAAATGTTTAATGCATACTTTGCAAGCTTTGTGCATAGGTTTTTACATTAGCTGAACTTTTAAAGATCGCTTGTAATAATATGAATAAGGTTTTGATATTGAATTATTAAGATTTTATGGACGTGCATGAATAAGCGTAAAACAATGGAACCAGAAAGGGGGGGGGAGGAAAGTCAAATAAGATGTATGATTTAAATTTTTGATTGTGATTTTTTTCTTTGTTTTTTTTTTTTTGTTATTATAAAATTAATAAATTGTATCTAAAAAAGAAGAAGAAGATCCCCACAAGCTTCGAACTGCTTCTTCGCCCTTGCCAATCTAACGTGACTATCAGCTTTTCCTGCTCACATTTACCACCACAGCAAAAGAGAGCTTACACTCAGACCTTCTCCTTACCATGGTGATGTATTAAACTTATCTGTGTCCTGGCAAATCAGGTAGCTAAAGTCAAGGACACTAAACCATTCTCCTCTAAGTGAATAAGGGGCATTGGGTTTGCCTAAAGTAAACAGCACAGCACAACAGAGTCTTCCCTGCTGCCTTGCCCATGGTGTACAGTGGTGCCTCTCAAGACGAAAATAATCCGTTCCGCGAGTCTCTTCGCCTAGCAGTTTTTTCGTCTTGCGAAGCAACCCTATTAGCGGCTTAGCGGATTAGTGCTATTAGCGGTTTAGCGGCTATTAAAGGATTGGCGGCTTAGCGGCTAAAAGCCTATTAGCGGCTTAGCGGCTTAGAAAAAGGGGGGGAAAGCAAAAAAAATCGCAAGACTCACAAGACGTTTTCGTCTTGCAAAGCAAGCCCATAGGGAAATTCGTCTTGCGAAGCGCATCGAAAAACGGTTTTCGAACGATTTTTGCAAGCCAATCCTGCAGCCAATCGGAAGCCTTACCTTGGTTTTAGAACAGTTCCAGGAGTCAAACGGACTCCCGGAACACATTCTGTTTGAGAAGCAAGGTACGACTGTACTTTGACTGACTCACCAGATTCGCTCATTTCCAGAATGTTGGCAAAGTTGTGATGTCCACATGTGGGTTTTCTGTTAGAACACCTTTTGCATGGCTGTTTAATTTTGCTTTCTTTCCCAGTTCACTTTCTATTAGGATGTTGCTTCTGTTTTGATGGAGTTTCTTCCTTTGTATTCCACCGTTTGTGACTTGTGGTCATACACCACCCCACTTTCAATACTTGTGGGATAGTTACACTGCTTCAGCTCCAGTCACTGCATATCCTGTAACTTCCTGCTGAAATTCCATAATTTTTTTGTATTGCAAATGTACAGGGCCCACTCACCCACTGCTTTTGTTGCTATATAGCCCCCTGTATATAACACTGGGGAAGCATCACAGAACAACCATTCAAGCAGAATACTTCAAGGTATTTTATCCACAATATTTAAGCTTAGATTACAGTTATTCCCAGATCAGATAAAGTTCATGCACAATGTGTGAATTATCGGCCTATATATTTGATTATATATACAAAGATTTTAACTGTGACCCTAGAAAATAGAATTCATCGGGTAATAGCAGCAATTATCAAGAATGACCAGACCAGCTTTATAAAAATATACAAGCTATGGATAATATTAGATTAGAGGTGGATGTTTAATGTTTTTAATGTTTAGTGTTTTGCTGTGTTTTTGTGTATGCTGGAAGCCACCCAGAGTGGTCGGATCAACATCAACCCAGTCAGATGTACCGTTGTTGTTGTTGTTGTTGTTGTTGTTGTTGTTATTATTATCAGCCAACTTGGTCCAGAATAGTGGCATCTAATTTTTTTTGGGGGGGAAACAACAACAAGAACAACCAACACAATCAGCACAATGTCCAACTAAATATTTATTTTATTATATTTCTTAATATTGCAATTCACCTTTACAGCATTAACTAACCTGGCATTTGTAACTTGCTATATTTAGAAGGCTGGCCAGCTAGCAAAGCCGTAATGCTTTTAAGGATATTAAAATACGGAAGTGGAATGAATGACCTGTCAATTGCTCTAACCACCCATGTACAATTTGCTTTCGCTTGTGTTGCCCATTCCGCTCAACCCCTCTTTTACCACTGTGGGAGGGGGCTCAATTTTATGGTGTGTGCGCGCACACACACACATACATATTCAACGACACCTGACATAAACAGATACTCCTCTGAGTGCAGGAAAGTGGTGACCTCTCTTTATAGAGCAGTCATGTTTTACAAGGGATTGAAAACTACTGATTACTTTTTACAACGTTTCCTTTGCAACTAAATGGTGAAATTATAGCTAATTGTCACTAACTGGACAAAGCGCCCAGTGTGTTTATTGCTCTAGAGTTGTTTTTATAACACTTGACCTGAAAAGAGAAAGGGGGGAGAGCTTGTAAAATGTCTCCAGTTACTAGAGAACATCTTGTCACAGGAACCATGAAAAATGGTGCTGCTTCTTTCCAGTGCATTAGGAAACCTTCTAATTTCCAGTAGCCAGGCCCTCCTGGACGTCTACTTTAAAAGAAATATGGTTAAGGAACAAAACAGGCTTTGGTTTGGGGTGTTGTTGTTTTTTTTGTTTTGTTTATAAAACCAAAAGACAGGGAAGAGGGGAAATGCTCAGCACAATTTTATTTGGTGCTGTTATGCCAGACCGCCTTTCAACAAAAAATCCCATGGAAAAGCCATTTTCAATGGAGCCCAGCAACGGAAGCACACAGCTGTGTTGAGGAAGCACCGGGTGTTGAAGCTTTGTGCCCCTAACAATTTTGTGCCCAGGGCAACTGCCCCTGTGCCCCCTGCCACCATGCTATGCCACTGCTCCCAATTATGCCACCAGGAGCTCAAGAGTGTTAAATATGAGCATGGATGTCAGAGAATTCCCGCTGAGAAATCGCCACTATTCACGTTTTTGTCCCAGCCCCAGAAGAGAAACTAATCTAGCAAACACAACTGGTATCAGTCTAGCACTTATGAACAGTATTTGCTCACAATGTTATTGTTTATAAAGCCCATAACAGACATTAATTTTTTTATAATTAGCATGTTTTCTTTACATTGCAATGAATGGTGCTATGTTAAATCTGTAACTTACGTATCAGGAAGTTTTAAATGTTTGATGGTGTTTTTATATTTTGCTAGAAGCAGCCCTGAGTAGCGGAGGCAAAGCAGTCAGACGGGCAACATATAAATAAAATAATAATAACTACAGTGGTACCTCAGGTTACATATGCTTCAGGTTACAGACGCTTCAGGTTACAGACTCCGCTAACCCAGAAATAGTACCTCGGGTTAAGAAATTTGCTTCAGGACGAAAACAGAAATCATGCTCCGGTGGCACGGCGGCAGCGGGAGGCCCCATTAGCTAAAGTGGTGCTTCAGGTTAAGGACAGTTTCAGGTTAAGAACGGACCTCCAGAATTAATTAAGTACTTAACCCGAGGTTCCACTGTACTAGTAGTAGGAGTAGGAGTAGCAGTAGTAGTAAAATAACAATGCAAATTACTTTAAATAGCAGACAGTGAGATGAATGGCTTAGCATTTGGCAGAAACCAAAGTAGAGTGGAAAGGGAACAACAGTTTATGAGGAAAACAGGACAGACCAGAAATCGCTGCCTTTTTGTATCCCTAATGCTACCAACTGTAGGTAGGAGAAATAGCTCAGTTTATCTACCAAATTCTCAATCAATCCTGGAGCAGTCACCCATCACTAATTAAGGAAACCCAGAGGACCAGTTGATGTACAAGAGAAGTACGGTATCTGTTTCCTTTTTTCAAGCAACTTGCATCTTGCAGTGAATATAAATATATAATTGAATTCATTTTGTGCATTTGGAATAATGAGGATTTGCGTGGGTTTTTCACTACTTATTATCTCTATTAAGGACCCGAGGTTCAGCTATGTATATTAAGTTGTCAGTGCTGCCTCCATTTAGGAGAAATCTGTCCTATTTAAAACTACACATCCTTATTACTTCACGAGAACATAAGCCGATAATTTTAAAATCATAGCATTGCTTTTCATAGATGCTACATGATTACATTTTACAGTATAATTTGGATTTATTTATGGTCGGAATCATTTGACTTCTAGTCATATTATATTCATCTTAAAATTATATGTGGTATTTTATTAGGTATTTCAACTGTTTTCCCCACTGGCTTCATATCTGTCAGTACTTCTACTATGAAATCCTGATTAATTATTGTTATTATTATTTTGAAATGTGTTGCCTTAAACTCTAAAAAAAAAAACATCCAAAATATGCTCAGCTCCAAAGCATTTTCAAGAGTTAGTACCATGGCATATATAAACTGCATAGATGGGCGGCCCATCCCGTTTTGCCACCTGAGGTGAAACGGGAAGTGCTACCTCACCGATTCCTGCTGAAACCTTGGTTACTGCTTCCATTCTGGTGAGATATTGTGGTAGTTAATTCCCAAAGATTATGGCAGACGGCTGTAAAGAGGATATGAGGTATCCTTTAGGTTACTGGTCATTGGGTTGTAGAAGTGACCTTTGTACAAAACTATGACTGTGCCTGTGGATGTGAGTGCTCTCTTACTTCAGCAGAACTTTCTTCTGAGTAGATATGTCTAGGATTGCACTCTCAGTGTATTTTTTTTATTAGAATGAAATAATTACAGCAAGACTCAGCTGTAGGGATATTGCCTGCCCAAATTTATCAGGCCCACACACAAGAATGAGGCAGTAGAATGGATCGAACCACTTATTATTATTATTATTATTATTATTATTATTATTATTATTATTCTGGACTGAAGAAGGAAGGTTTAATTTTTGAATTCACCCCCCCTTTTTTTAGAAAAATCCAACAACCCATAAAAGGAAACCTGGCAACAGGGAGAAAAGTTTCCGCCCAACTTACTCCCCGCTTGCTAGCTTTCTGCTTGCAGGACAGGGTTTGAGAGGGGATTTTTTTTATTTATTTTTTTACATAGCAGAACACCAAAATAATGGCATCCCAGTCTGCTTTGGAGTGTGTACATTGTGTCCTCTCGCTTCACGACTCTACTATTTCATTTCTATGTTATTTTCCTGAATTTTCAGACCAGGTCTGTATTCCCTGCCTTTAGGATTCAGCTCACATTCGGGCTTCGTTATTTTGTCATTGAATTTTCTAAAGACAATGTGGTGCCCTGTGAAACTTGAGCTAGCTGTCACCACCAAAGGCCCTTTAAAAAAAAAAAGAAAGGAAGGAAGAAGGCGGGGGGGGGGGGGACTGTATACAAACAAACTACGTTGCCTTCAGTTGAAAAACACTCTCCCGGCAGAAAGTCTGCAATGACACCACAGACATTCAGCTAGAAAGCTGTTGTCCTAAAATACGTGCCTTTGTTAAGTTCTTACTGATAACCCCAGAGACTATTGACAGCCTATTATTTTTCATATGTGCCATCTCTACCCAGAAAACTAAAAGAATTACTAATTATATCCTTTGCAAACGGGACTAGTACAACGGCTTTTGTTCACCAAGATTCTTAAGTCTATTTGACATGCATACAGATTTCACTATGGATTCCTCTCCCCCCCCCCCCCCCGTTTCTTAATGTACATCCACTCTCCTAGTGTGTGAAGTTTGGCATTTGAAGCTAATTGTACACTCTGCTTTGGCTGCTGTGGATGCAGCCAGTTTGCATTACATTTGTACTTAAGACTTAATTGATCATTTTGCAGAGGGTTTTGTGTGTTGTTTCATGTGTGTGTGTGTGATTGACACTGGCACTATTATTTTTAAAGGTTGCACTAGCACGACTGGGAAAGGCCACCATGGTAAGCAATTAAAATGAAGGTCACTAAAATAGATCTGTTAACAAATGCACAGTGTTTCTGTCGACCATTTTATACCCTCGATCTCTGCTAGAATGCTGTCTCGTGAGTGACTGTACAAAACAGATGTAAAAAAGGGGGGGACACCCTGTGATTTTACAGGATAAAAATAAAAGTTGAGTTATTATATAGAAATCAATCTTCAATCTCATTGTTGTGGGGGGGGGGAATGGGAATCTGATCACTTAGTGTACAGAGAAGACTTTCTGTGAAAAATAACCTTTGTTGAACACTACCCACCCCGGAAATGATCTCTTTCAGCTTCTTACCTTCTGGAAGAAGGTACAGAGTTATAAAGAGTAGGACTAGCTGCCTGAGAAACAGTTTCTACCCAAATGCAATTCTGGTTTTAAACGCAGTATAAGGAGTCTCCACAGGAGTATATTGTATTTTAAAATGGGGTTTCAGAGTTTTTAGGGGTTTTTGAATGTCTTATGTAAAGGTAAAGGTACCCCTGACCATTAGGTCCAGTTGCGGACGACTCTGGGGTTGCGGCGCTTATGTAGATTTTCCAATTTCATTGTTCTGTATGGGACAATGACAATAAAGATATCATTAAAAAAGCAAATTATTATTGTCCACACTGACTCTCCAGAATTTGCGATGGCGTCTCTCCCAGACCAAGGATGCCCTGTCAGAGGAGATTCCACCAGTATTGTATGGTGAGCCGCAGGGAGGAAAGGTCTAGCAAATGCAACAATTTCATGCTGCTAGACACTTTGCTATTCACAATAAAACGTGGATGCATTTGTCAGACCATCTAACAGACCTTCAGCAGAGGCAGTACAGATGCTTTGCTTGTATAAGGTCTCGGGTTCAGCCCCTGGCATCACTTGCTAAA